>NC_084488.1:23077255-23686101 GCF_030035675.1 Rhineura floridana | reverse complement strand
AAGCACATGACTTTCCCTAAAGAATACTGGGAATTGTAGTTTCCCCCTCACAGTTATAGTTCCCACTATCCTTAACAAACTACAGTTCCCATGATTCTGTGGTGGGATTCATGTGCTTCAAATGGGTGTTGAATGTGCTTTAAATGAATGGTGTGGATCTGCCCTAGGTACGCTGTGCATTCATTAGTGAATTAAAAAGAACAATGTTAAAAGATACTTTTTTAAACAGGGAAAGAGTTGTAGCTCATTGGTAGGGCATATGCTTTGCATGCAAAGGTCCAGAATTCAATTTCTGGAAAAGACTATTGCCCGGAATCCTGGAGAGCCAATACTAGTCCATGTCATCAGTACTGAGCTAGATGGTACCAAATGGCCTAACTTGGTATAAGGCAGATTCCTTTGTGCCTAAATGACCCAAGGGCCACAGTGACTCCAAAATGTATTTATGTATTTATTTACAACATTTATATACCACTTTATTGTAAAAAATCTCAAAGTGGTTTACAGAAACAATTAAAATGATAAAATAATTGGCAGAAAACAGACAGTTATTTAAAAACATTCAAAATAATAAAACCAATGAGTTAAAAACAGATTTAAAAACACAATAGCTTCAACATGCCTGGGTAGGCTTGTCTAAACAAAAATTATTTTAGCAGGTGCTGAAAAGAGGCGTCTGCCTAATGTCAATAGGCAAGGAGTTCCAAAGTGTAGGTGCTGCTACATTACTGGACTGATTTCTTACAAGAGCAGAACAAATACTATGTGGCACTCATAACAAGGAAAGCACACCTTGAACTTGGTCTGGTAGCAAATCAACAACCAATTCAGATTTGAGCAGAGATATTATGTGCTGATACAATCTCATTCATGTCAGCAATCGTGCTGCAGCTGTATGAGGATTTCTGTGACCTTGGTTGACTGCCTGCCAGGATTTTTTGTTTGGATTTTCTGTATGCCTCCTGACTGGTTGTGGGATGAGAAGTTGTCTGCCTTACTCATAGGAATCTTGTGGTTGGTATGGTATTGCATTTAGGAAAGCATTGCTATCTTTTGTTTTTCTTTTTCTGTTTGCATTTCATTTACCTTTAACCTCACTCCCTTATATCCATAGAAGCAACAGCAGTGGTTCCATGTGCTCAGCTCAACCTCCTAACAGCAGTTGATGATGCACCTTGTTGGTTGCATGGCAGTTTGTTTCTTGCCCAATAGTGGTAAAAGAGAATTCACATATTTGGAAATAGAAATGGTCTGCCTTCAAGTCGATCCTGACTTATGGCAACCCTATGAATAGGGTCTTCATGGTAAGCGGTACTCAGAGGTAGTTTACCATTGCCTTCCTCTGAGGCTGAGAGGCAGTGACTGGCCCAAGGTCACCCAGTGAGTTTCATGGCTGTGTGGGGATCTGAACCCTGGTCTGCCAGGTCGTAGTCCAACACTCTAACCACTACACCATACTGGCTCTCTCGCATACATAGAAATGTGGCTGCAATTGTTGTTCCCAAGCTGCTGCCTGTGAAGTTAGACCAACTGTGTTTTTTCTCTCTGTCAATTATTACTCACTGGAATTGGGTTGGCTGTCAAAAGTGACTTTATAGCAGCCCAGAGAGTAAACAGAAAGGGTAGAGAATCTTCTTTCTCTTACTCATTTCTCAGACCTCTTTCTGCAATGAAGGGTCAAATCTGTAAAGAAGTTTGGAGCAGCCATGTTAAAAGACAAGGGCAGGGCATTCCAGGCAGGGGGTTGACAATCCTGCTTGCATATAGATGTCTTTGCAGAGGATCCCTAGTCAAGCTTTACCAACAGCAAGGTCCAAACTATATTTACTCGGAAGTAAGTCCTGTTGAATTCTATGGGGCTTAGGCCCTTAGTGTGTTTAGAACTGCAACCTTCAGGGGCATCCATCTTTATTCCCAAATGCTCCCATTTAACATCTCCACAACACTAGGCTCCTTTCTTCCAACAATGTCCTTCAGGTGACTGGCCTGACCTGAGGACACTTAAACCCTCTTGGCAAAAGCAAGTAGGCTATATTAAATGTTCCCTACCCAGGCTCCGTCTTTTAGCCAAGATCTCTATCTTAATTTCTAATCAGAGAATTTTTTTTAATTGTATGCTGTAAGCAACTGTGATTGATGCTTAATGTATCATGCGTAATGATATCACTAGGGCCCATCCCATGACTTCACTAGGTCCTGCCCCTGTGACATCACTCAGGCCCACCCCTGAAATCTCAGGGTTTGGGATGCTTCTGACCTGGTAACATTAAAATAAGACTCAAACCTACACTTTTTCTGTAATGAAGTTAAATAAATTAAGCATGCAACTGCCATAGTTATTATGGATATGTATGTAGTGTTTTTTAACATCCATTAATGGATGACAAGTTACTGGACAGGATTTCAAGATTTCCACTTCAGTCAAATCTTAAGACAAATTGCACATCCAATGATTTGACATTCAAACTATTCATGAAGAAAGAAATTGTCTTTCTTGAAATTAAAGCTCTAGGCAATAGTGGGAAGGAAATGTTGACATTTACATAATGGATGTTCTCCTTAAAACAGCATGTATTTCATACATTGGAAAGATTTTAGTATACTCTAGAGGGGACTAGACCACTGCAAGCATATCAAATAAAAAAGTTTGTATCTTTTGAACTTATTACTTGCTTCCATCTTATAGATTTAGACTCCAATCTACAGAGCAAAATGCCAGCATTATTAGTTGTTGAATTAAAAGCAGAATGTGATATAGTTTTTGGCAGAGGTGATTCTGCTTCCAGTTGGAAGGACCAGTCATGGAAAACAGGACTCCTGTCTTTAGAAAGCCAGCCATTATCAAATTGATGTTGTTCACCTGACAAGAACATAGCAAGATCCAAACAAGTGAAAAGAAATGAGTAGAAGGGGAGGTGTATAAAATAGATATGGATAGAATAGACCACCACTTGTAGAACCTATGACTTCTACAAGAATTGGATCTTATCAGAGTACAGAGGACATATGACACGGGTGAGCAGTACTCTGTAATTACAGGAATATGCATCTTGCAAAGCTGAATCCAGTCAGTGAAGTATTGTCATTTAGATACATTGTTGTTAAATACTCCACTGTTGGTGGAACTACCCCTACTGTTTTGTTACAAATTCAAGATCCAGAAATTTGATAAATAGCCTGTGCTGTTGTAGATTACGCTAAAGGCTTGTCGGCACCGGGGACTGTCTCACATCTTAGGGTGCTGATTTATTGCAGCTGATTCTCACAAGGTAGACCCTACATAATTTATTTTTATTTCTGGAACACCTACAGTAACTAGACAATGTACATAGAACAAGAGAAACAGCCTTTGCTCTCATGCTCACAGAGATTAGACATGCAAGGCAAGAGGAACACAATGAGGAAACACAGACCAATTTGATAATATGAGAGAATGAAGAGGCAACTTTTCAAAAAGGCACACACAACTGAAGGAGCCAGATGGCAGTGAGAAGGTCAAAAAAGAGTTCCAATGGTGGCAAGCATGATAGATCAGGAAAGTAGGGAATTCTGTGCAAGTGGTAGAGTACTTATGATAGACTGCAACACCTTGTAACCCAGAATCTACATTCATTCCTGGAGTGCTTTCTGCACTTTCATTGTGAGCTATGGCATGGGACATTTCCTGTGTGAACATGTAATAACAACTATTTTATTAAAACCAAATGCAATTTCATTAGGAAATTAGTTGAATGAAGAAGAATTTACCAAGGGAAGACATATTTCCTCTTAAAATTCAAGGATGTATGACAGCTAAAACATGCTAACATACTTCTCAAAGGGGCTAAATTACAGTCAAGTTTGTGGAATCTCAATTCTTTAAAACAAGTGCTTTATACATATTGCCCAATTAACCATTAAAAGCATTGCTTTAATAGAAACTAAAACAAGGACAGCTGTATCACTCTGGCTTGGTCTGCAGCTTATTCTTCTCTGGCTCAAAGAAGTATTTTTCAATAGCATTGACCAGTTCATCCAGTTCTTTCTTCAGCTTTTCAAAGTCACTAAAAATAAGCCCAAAACAAAACTATAGTAAAATTTCTGTTATCTGGGTTTCAAACTATACAAGTTTTCATTTGCAATAAAGAACAACAGTGTACTCAAGCTTATGTTTATCTGCTCAACACAATTCTATTACAGTTTAATTCTAACTGAACAAATTAGCAGCGTATTTTTAAATGCCCACATATTCTTTAAATTTGATTTAAAAAGTAGAACTTCTCCACAGTCTGTACTATCAAAAATTATACATCAACCTTCACTTACCCAAGTAAATATAATCTGATAACAAACCTAGGGAGTCAGGGTTAATATGCTCCTTCCCCTCTGCCATTTTCTCATTTAGTCCCATCTTCCAGAAGTAATTCAATGTGTTATGCTCTAAGGGGATTTGGATACAATGATCTTGGAGATACACTCCAGTTCCATGACCCTCTCAGTATTAGGCTGGGATCCAAGGAAGAAAAGTGCATGCATGGAGGGGAACCACTTGGCCTGCTTTAACTTTGTTTGCTTATTTTTGACGTAGCAGTCCCCACTGCCAAAGTGGCACAAATGACTAGTGCTTTGTCTTGTTGCCTACCTAGCAACTTAAAATTGGTTGTTGAGTGGTTGAGGATAATTGCTTTTCCCTTTCTTGATTAACCTTTCAAGTAATTTCCCAGTCAGTAAGCCCATTTTACATAATTACAATACAACCTAGAGCTCATATTCAAGCGCTCTCATTTGTATCCCTTCCTCTAAGCAGCCCAGGACAGCACAAATCAGGTTATCCCTTTTATCCTCCTAACCATCCCATGAGGTTAATTAAAAATCAGTTAAAGTCACTTAGTAGCTGAGTGAGGATCTAAAGTCCGGCCTCCTCAGTCCAAATTCAATCAGTGCAGTGGCTTTCCACTTGAAATGGACAATAATTTTTAACAGTTGATGTTGGGTTTTATGGCTAGATTTATTGTACAACTGCTGAACTAGCTTTATTGATTTATGGTTTTACTGACTAGTTGATTGGTATGTTTTAATTTAGCCTATTTCATTGTGTATTTCATCTAGGGAACGTTTTTTAATTAGGCAACTCATACACTGAAATAAATGAGTGAATAAGCAAACCACCTTTTGTGCTCACAATTAAGAATGGAAGAATTGTAAAAGACAGATTTATTCTCATTCCATGCTAATGTGTAAAGCAATAGGTAATTCTGAATTATGGTGGTGATTGTGAAAGGGGGGTAAGTAGATATTCCACATTTGGAATACAATAGACTGATGTTTTGTAGCTATGCCATTAAAATTTAGGCAACATGACCCAACCCCCTACCACAAAAGTGTTAGCAACAACCTCTATAGAAGGGAAAGTCCACATTTTAACAATTGTCAGTAACAACAAAACATGTAAAACAATACCTGTTTCCAGGAGGTGCACAAAGCTCTGTGTAGTATTTGATTTTGGGTTCAGTTCCACTGGTTCGCATGGTAGCCACACATCCATTATTAAATGTAAATGTTATCATTTGGCTGCTTTTACTGGTGGGAAGCACCTAACAACACAAGATAACTTCAATAGAGCCTTTGCCATGATGGTATGAGATTGAGATGCACTAAAATGTAATGACTAATAATCTAAGATCAGTTTTCAAAGGGAGGGGATCATAGGATAAATAATGTAAATACTAACCTTTCACTACCTTCCTTGTGAAGATTTTAGTCAGTGGGGAGATCAAAAGCTACCTTTTCTTGCGTACGGGGGAATCAATATGATTGGGCATACTAAATATGACACATATTCTTCTAATTGGCTAGTATCTTTCTTGCCTAGGACACATCTATGATCAAAACGGGAAGCCTCCTGTGTGCAGATTACAGTGCCAGTGTTGGGCCCATAATGTTCTCATATCAGCCACAGGCCAGTACCAACGAAGGACCAGCATAGGTTGAATAATCATACATAAATGTACATGTGGGATGTGAGGATGTAGTACTATGTACACATTTGCATATGCCCCAAATATTGCTTATAGCAAGACAATCTGTTGAAGCAGTGCACAAACAAAGAAATTTGAAGCTGCTTAAAAAGGATCATCCATATAAGTGGATGGGAATCCAGCTGCTAGTTCACTTTCTGGATCTTTTCATTCCACCAATTTCTGCCTTGGGCCTCAGATAAAAAAAGATGAGGCTTAGCAACACCTACTGCCCTCCTCCATCTCCATCCCAGTCTTGGGTTTGCTGTCAACCAAGCCCCAAATATTGTCTCCTCCTGGCTCATTCCTCTCCTCTTGCAAGCACAAGCTCTCTGAGGGGCCCTTCTCCCTATGAGACATCTAGGGCCTTGGGAAGGGCCAACAATGACTGTGTCACCTGGGCAACTCAGTTGCTGTCTTCACTTTTTCCTGCAGGAAGCAAAGCTCTAATTGCTCTGGCAGTAGCCAAGCCCTGCTGGAGCAGCAGGTTAGCTTTTCATAGCCGCCAGTGAGGTTGACCCAGAGATTTCCCCAGTATCAGTGGGACAATCTTCTGCATGGACTCGTGCCCGGACACTCAATACCACTTTTCCACACAGACTTCAGTTAACTCAACTATTTTTTAATAAGAGTTAAACTAGTAGTGCTACATCACAACAAGATCCGCCACGCAGGGCCTTCTCTCAATCCCACCAACAAAAGTAGTTAGGTTGGTGGGGACTAGAGAGAGGGATTTTTCGGTGGCGGCCCCCACTCTCTGGAATTCCCTCCCGTTCGATCTTCGACATGCCCCTTCCCTGGATACCTTCCGCCGAGCATTAAAAACTTGGCTGTTTGGTCAGGCCTTTGAGACTATCGGATGGGCTAATTATATACTCAATCCCCGCTGCTATGTATTACAATTGCTGCTATTCTGTCACTGATGATTATTTGTATTTTATTGTATTTATTGTATTTACTGTATTTTGTATTTTATTGAATTTAATATGTACGCCACCTAGAGTGGCTTCGGCCAGATAGGCGGCCTAAAAATTAAATTATTATTATTATTATTATTATCAACATTAAAGTGAAAATGAACAACGAAGAAAAAAAATACCATCGGCCATATACGGTTGTTTAGGCGAGCTCTTTTCATTGTACCAAAGTCAAAGCAACAATCCTAAATGTAATAACTCTGGTAGCCTTTAAGATGTCTGTCAGGCTCTGAGTTGGGTAGATGCAGGCTTGCCTCTCCCTTCTCCCCTGTCAGCAGGTACAAGTTGTTAGGCAGACCCTGAAGCTGGACACAGGCCAGAGAGTTTTTGCAGGGTCCATCAGCTCAGCCCTGGGAGCAACACAGGGTCAACTCCTTTAAAAGTTGTCTGGGTGGCCAAGGAGAGGCCCTTCTTGAAGGACACAGTAAAGGGGGGGTGCATGAAAAGACAATTGCTTGGGAAGAGAGTGAGTGTCGTTTTTCCTTTGTACCATCCCTCTCTTCACTTGTGGGGAATCCCAGGGGAGGCCAGAAAGAGCAACAAATCAGGTCCCCTGGCTTTCTGAGAGCTGGCAGAGGGTGAGGAGTGATGCTGCTGGCTAAGCAGAGGGTGTGGAGGAAGGAGTGGGGCCACCAGATAGGCAGAGGCCGCTATCCACAGGCAGATAGTGACGGCCAGAGTGAGCCGTAGGAGCTCTCTGCCATAGAGAGAGCCATAAAGCAAAGCCTCTTGGGACTGCTTGAGGGCAGCAGAGGTGGACTCTGTGACGTGAACTGGATTCCAGGGCCCCAAACCTGTAATGCAGAGCTAATAAAGGAGTATTTGCAGAAGGCAACTGGGACTTTGTGTCATTTGTAGGGGAGCAGGATGGACGCTAGGTGCTTCAACATGTTCCTCTCCCCAGATCTCATCACAATGTCATAGGGCTTTTTCTGTGTGTTTGCTATAACAGACTAACATGGCTACCCTTTGGAATGAAATCAATGGGACTTATTTCCAAGCAAAGGTGTTTAGGATGAAAACAAAATAGTAAGCAAGCAGTGAGCAAGTTTCATAGGAATAAAATAACAAAAATTACCAGCTACTTACAGCTTTTTTATCAGCTTGGTTACTGTCATAGCCAGTAGTTAAATCTCTCACTCCAGACACTGTGAATTTCCCACAGCTCTTTGGATAAGTATTCTTCCCATCATAATTTCTAAGTTTGTCAAACAACTCCTTAATAATCTTCTGATCATGACAGATAAAATAGGAAGCTTTGGTAACATGGTAACCATACCTTTGAAGGAAAAATAGTAATTTGTGAACTCCATGTACCTTGTCTGTAGAAAGTATATTAAAAATACTCTGAAATACTCATTGTAAACTCACTCATTGTAAATAGTTTTCAGTTGCTGAGACAAAGTTAAGTTCTTAGTTGCCAGAAAACTAGACATCTCTGCAGTTATGACTGCGGCACTGACACCATCCTTATCCAAGACCACAGGGCTGCACATATACCCTGAAGAGAGAGTTATAGATAGAACAACTTTAACAGAAGCTATTTTGGCAAAATATTCTTGACAGATGATAAAATGCAAAATTTTGATAATGCCTCCATTAAGCCAGTTACAAACAAAATAGCCTTGTCTTATTAAGATAATTCACTTATGGGCAAGACAGTATTGTTTTAATCTCTGTACATCATTGAGTTCAAGTGCTGGACTATGATTAATATTATTAAAACCTAAGCCCTTAATCATGAACAATCATTTCAAATGAATGACCCATACTAGAAAACACATTTTAATACAATTTCAGAAATGTTAGGTGAATATCTGTTTTGGTACTGAGATGAGCATAGCTCAGATTTTCATCTTAAACACATAGGTCTGATTGACACATAATACTATACTATGGCCCCTCTTCATACATGGTCCCCTATTCCCACATAACTGAAAGGAGTTGTGCCAAATTTACTTTGCATGAAATGCTAAGCCTTATTCACGTGTAATGCTAAGAAATAATCTTGATTTAAAACTAACAGTGGTTAGTTAAGCAAGCAAGCTTCATAACTCATGGGTTGAAGTTGGCTTGCATAGCAACTAAGCATTGTTAGTTTTAAACCAGAATTCCTGGTTTCCATGTAATGCTAAAGTGAGTCTTTGAAACTGAAAGCAAATTCACCACCAGCAGGTCCTCCTCCTTGTCATGCAGGAAGGAATGAGAAATGGGGAAAGGGAGTGCACCATCCAGACACTTTGCTTGGGCTCACTGAAGCTTGTCCATCTAATGCTAATGAGCAAACCAGCCCATTTATTGACATTGAAATGGACACATTTTAAGACACATGTTGGTAGATGTGCATGTGACAAGGTAATGTCTGAACCTTCCATCAGAAAGTAATGTCAGAAGCAAATCTGTTTTCAGATAAACAACAGCATGGGATCCCCCACCTCAAGTACTGTTATATTTTCATTGGTTACTGAGCATTATTATACTTTTAAAAATTGCTTAGTGGTGCTCTATCCTGGGATTTCAGGTACACTTAAATAAGCAGCCCCATTTTAAAACAAAAGCTTAGAAACATTTACTATCTAAGCATGATCATTCTGAGCTATCAGTAGGCAAGAATTTTCTCCTATTCTTATCAGTGTGGACTGTATGCAGCTCACTGTACTACATTTAATCAACTCTCAAGACCAGGAAAACCCCAAGAACAGATATTACATTAAATAGCTGCCCATCTCCATAAAAAGACGGTAGACTAAAAACGTTCTGAATAATGGAATACTTATTACCAATAGCTTCTTCAAAGGCAAATGCAACTGTTTTCCCTTGGTCTATGAGCTGCTTGGCTCGATTTCCCATCCACTTGAATCCTGTTAATGTTTCCTGTATAAAACAAAATTTCAGTGAGAATACTGTTACACTCATATAGTAAAACAAAATATGCCTTTCTCCTGCCCCCAAACAGCTTACTTCAAAGTGAAATCCTTCCTTAAGTGCGACTGCTCTTAAGATTTTGGAGGACACGGTGCTAGACAGCATGTATAAATCTTTAATGGCAGCAGGATCCGGATTCTGCTTTTTCCAGCAAGTGAAGATCCACCAGCCTAAAAGAGCTCCCAACTCATTGCCAGAAAACACTTTCCATTCTCCGCTGAGGAACATAACAGGTTTAGAAGGTTAAGAGACAGTAGATTGCAAAATAAATAATAGGAACTGCAAAGAAGAAACTGTACTGACTCTGCAATTCCAAAAATAGAAAAGGCTGTTGGGTGTGCAGTTATTGAATTTGCACAGATATTCAATGTGTAAATATTTTTTTAAAGAAAATTAAGATACACATTCAGCCAGGGCTTTTTGACAGTAGTCAAAAGTAAAATAGAGCAACAGATAACATTTATTTATTTTTAAATTTTATAGCCCAGCCTACATATGCCAAACACCAACATGGGTTACAGCAAATACATAAATAAAACAAAATATCAAAATATCATATCAGTGTAACTGATCTGCCACTTCCAACTAAATAGACCAATACTACAACATGAAAAAGACTGAACAAAGAGGCAGTCTTTAGCAGGTGTCTGAAGCTAAATGCCTGTTTGTGGAAGTCTAATCTTCAGATGGAGTGCATTCTACAACTGGAATTGCCAAGAAGACTGGCTAATGGAGCTTTGGATTTCACTTTGAGTCGGAACCACCAGTTTGGTCTCCACAGCAGACCTCAAGTCATGAGCTGGAAGATGTGGGGATAGGCATCCCTGTAGGTAACCAGATCACAAACTGTTGCGGATTGTATTGGTTAAAATCTAAACTTTGAATCTGGCTTGGTGGCAAATGGGCAGCCTTGATTCCAAACCTATCTGATGCAAGGATGGACATCCCCCTCCTCAAATCTGTTGGACAGAAGTTGGGATGTATATTAAAGGAATTAACAGGTGTCAAAATTGACTGCTAGCGAGCAATTCCATTAGTACATCAATGCACAAGATGCATATCAATACACAAGAAAACAGCCAGCTAACAATGGGGGATGGGGTTAAACTACCCCCATGTGTTGAAAAAATACATGAAGAGTATTAGGGACTGCGTGAGCCAGCTCTGCCCTCTGCAACAGGCACACACAGTGGCCATGCTCCCTACCATCTGCAGATTTGACAAGTATGTGTGCTCCCCCATGCAAGAGGGGATTCTGGCCCAGTCAGGGTACAATGATATGCAAGTAGAGACCCTTCACACATCAGCTAAATGCATTGATGGAGAATGCATAGTCAGTGCACGGCATGCACCAGAAGGGGATAGGGCTAGTCCTTACATGTTCTTTCAATGTGTGTAGGGGTTGTTTGAACACCCTCCAATAGCTTCTTCATTTACTGACATATCAGAAGCTCCTTTCCAAGTACTAAAGGATGCAGGCATGGAACTGCCCTAATTGTGCAGTGATCAGGAAAACCTTCCATGTACAGGACCTCTCCTGCTCATTGAAGCCCCCATACTAGCAAGAGCCTGTGTATTGAGACAAATGAGCTGTGAGGTTGCATTTTGGCACATGTGGCAAATGGTGATAGGGTGACAGATAAATGGCTACATCTGTCAAATTTCTGCTAAAGTAGAAAAATACTGGAGAGACCCATTTCAAAAAATTAGTTCTGCAATGCTATGTCCACATTAAAGAAACATGAACATTCAGGATTGGAAAACTGATGAGGAACTTCAAGATTGGGTGGGGAGGAGGGAGCACAATTGTAATCCCACACATTATATGCCAATCAAGAGCTTTGTAGGTATTCCGGTGTGCTCACAATAAACTGAACTGGGGGTTTTTTTGGGGGGAGGGACTACAGCAAAACAATGTTGTAAACAATAAAAAGCCTACAGATTTTTTTCATAATTTACTTCTAATAGCTCTCAAGTATTCCCAACAATGGACTTTTGCTAAGCACTGGAATCAGCAAAGCAACCTTACCTTTCTTGTTTCTCTGCAACAGCAAGTCTATCAGCATCTGGATCGTTGGCTAAAATAATCCGAGCTCCTTCTTTTTCAGCCAAAGCAAAAGACAGTGTCTAAAAAAGCATTGGGCAAGTAAAGAGTCAAAAACCAATTATATATATATTACAAGAAGAAAGATATTAACTGTCTTTTATTCTTATAACAGGCCTGTGTGCTTACTACAGAGACCTAGACATTTGGATGAAACCCTTAAAATGTATGCCAAAAACAGAAACAATTTAGTGCTGGTACACACATTATTTTAATTGCACATCTTGTAAAAACATGAACACATCACATTTCTGATTCCCTGCAAGTAACACATCAGGCTACTGCAGGGATTGCTGGGAGCGAGAGAGAAGAAGAAAAAAGATGCTTGACAGATTTTTCAAAAGCTTTAAGTAGATGTAAGCTTTAAAAAATGATATGCATTTAGAAGAAGGTATATAGATTATCATGAAAAGTTTGAAGTGGCATAAAAGAAATATGGAAGGAAGACATTTGTTTTGAAAATAATGTTTTACCAGTACGCCTTTACCCTCCTCAGGATTTGGATATTTTACTGTTGGAAATTCTGGATCAGGCTCCTTCTGTTCAGCAACAGCAAATGGAGGGCTAAAGTCAAATGCCTTAAAGGCTGACTGCACAAACTCGTGGCCTACGCCATGCACAGAAGTATGGACAAATTTCAGCTTTGTCTCCTTGTTTATATTCCTGAAATTAAGTACATCAATGACATTACACTGACATAAGCTTGTCGACTGTTAATAAAGAAATTCAATGTAGTATCCTCTTTCACCAAAATGCTTAAAAAAAAGCTGCTTACAAGTTGCCTAGTTTTGAACTTTAGGCTATATTAGCACAAGCAAAATATGTATTCTTGCAATGTTGTGCAACAATAATCACCCCAGATGTTCCTGCTTGCATGTGCACACACACACACACACACGCAGACAGATTTGCAAGGAGGTTACAGAGAAAGACCTGCACACTGGCAGTATCTCCCCTCTGCTAGCACTGCCAACAGTCCTTCAGAGGTTCTATGGGGTATTGACAGGAATGAAGAATGGTAACAGATGAACAGTCTCAAACCTTTGGCCTTTCCTTTCCTGAATGTCTTTCCCCAACAGCTGAGAAAGAAAAACTGGACTTACCACAAGTTTCCTTCCTGTTCAGTGTCAAGCAGGCAGTTGATCACATGGCTAATCTATCCACATTAGGCCATCAATTGAGATTTTAAGAACATGAACTATACATCACAGATGAATGTCCCTCATTTGTGTCTCCTACTCATTTTTTACTGACCTCTGCTCTTGTTGTTTGCTACAGATAATCAGCACATATCTCCCCTCTTCCCCACATGCCTCATGAGGTTTATGTCCAATTCCATTTTAATTTTAATTCTGTTATAATAAAATTAAATATAGATATAACCCCCCAAAGTAGAGAAAGTCTTTCCTGCCAATTTACCTGTGAAAGCAGTGCTTCTGTATGTCTTTAAAGTAATCCTTATTAATAGATGTGTAAGGATCATGGTGAAGGGGACTGTTATCAACAAGGCTGTCATTCCAAGCTTGAGGCCATGGCTCTAGATTTTCTTCAACAGCCTGAGCAATTCCTTTGTCATGAGGTGCAATGATCTGAGAGCCATTTTCCCAATAAACCTAAGTAACACATAGGATATAAGCAGATACTTCTTTAAATTCCATTAGTGGAAGTTTCATTTTGACTTACGGCTACTATAATTTGCTGCTTGCTTGATCAATAAGGGCCCATCCAGGCTGCTGTTTTGTTGTGGGTGTCGTCGATGCATTAATGATACATCTGAAATGACTTTATACTTGACCATCCACACATCCTCTAACTTGATCAATATTCTGCAATGCTTCCTCCGCACTGCCGCACCAGGCACTGATTGATAATGAAGCCATATGACTGCCCGAAAACTTTTGCAGGTGCAAACAATATTGAATGTGGGACTGCATATAACCGCCTCGATACCATCAACAGCACAAGTCATCATGAATGCATGATAAAAAGAATGTCTGCAGGGGCCCAAACCCCCACCCACCCTAAGCAAAGTCTGAATAATCAAAATGCCAATCAATATCCTTCATGAGCCTTTTTGGCCAGTGACTGGTGCAATCCAAATCCATGTCAACAAGTTAAAAAAAGAATAATACCTTGTATCCATTATCTTGTTTGGGGTTATGAGATGCAGTAACCATAATTCCAGCAGAAAGTTTCAGGTGAGTCACTGTATAAGGCTGTGGAAAAGAAGCAAAAGAGTCATCTTAAAATTGAAGAGGACTGAATGGAACAATTACTCTATTTTCTTCACCGTTTTTAGAAAATATTTATCACATTTGTATTTTTTTCACACTCCCTCCTCCCCAGAAGCTAAGGACAGTATACATGTGCTTATCAAATTCAGTGAGAAGGAGCTGCCAAATCTCCCCCCACCTCCCAGTTACCAAATACCAAACAGCCTCCAACTGCAATCTCACTTAAGTCCAAACCTGAACACTTTTTAGAATTTCCGTGGAGAGATGAAATCTTGTTCAATTTAAACTGATTTTTGTTTGTGTGATACATCTGAATAAAGACATCAATTCCATTTTAACCTTACATCACCACCACTGTGAAGTAGGTAAGGATGTGAAATAGTAAGGATGGAAGGTAATTATTTGTCCAGAACTATGTAGTGAGCTTCTTGGCTGAGTCTTCCTGGTCCAAGTACAGCATACTACCACTACATCACGTTGACTGTCTCTTGTTTTTCAAGGAAGTATCCAGATGAACTAGCAAAATGAATACTCTCAGTATCATCAGCTCATAACTTTTAAAATACTTCTGTCAAAACATTCATTCAATCAAGATGCTGTGAAATTACCATCAGTGACCACTGAATAAAAGGTGTTTACTGTTTGGCACTTAATGGTCTGTTTGAACTGCAAGTTATTTTCTGCCCTAAGGAGACCCAGAGACCTTTATCTCAGTTCATATCACAAGTGTATTGGTCCCCCCTGTGGCACTTGTTCTAGAGTTCTGTATCATCATCTTCAATAAATAGGAGGGTTGGAAAAGGAAGCAAGGAGCAGAACAACTAAGCACGTCCTAGCCGAATGCGGATAGCTGGCTTAAAATTAGCCAGAGTTCAATATTCTTCAAATGACTTCATAGTTTTAGTTTGATCTCATCACATGGTTAATATATGCAGAAGACACCCTAATATATTTATCTACCACCATTGTAACAATGTATAAGTAGTGTAACTGGGGGAAAATATAACCTACCACAAAAGGAGTTGGTGTAATACTGGAGAAAAGGTACACAGGAACACCCTGACTGATAAATGTTGTTGCAGCCAGGCTTGCAAATCTATTGGCAAGAAAAAAAGCAAAAAATGAAAAATGGAGTCCTCTCACAAAACCTGTGTAAGTACTGCACTGAACCTAGGTGTTGTTTAGTTGACATCTATGGCCACTTTATACATTAGGTTTGCCAGCATAAAGATTCCTCTCCATCCATTCCAGAACCATCATGCATTTTGTGATGTATGTGCAAGGATAAGGGTAGTACAGCTATGTTCTCCACTGCAAGAACATGAATTAGGTGACCTACACATGCCAAACTCCTTCAGAGTGTTTACTGGTAGAAGGTATACTCTAAAGATGTGCTAGAATTCTGCCCAATTTGGATTTGGTACTGAATTTTCCATTAATTCACTTATTCTCAATTGCTGAGGACTGGATTTTAATGTAGAGAATTTCCACAGCTATTTTTGAAAATGGATTTTTTTAAAAAAAATCTGCCTCAAAAACATCATTTGAAAGAATGATAATTTATCGGTATTTCCCTTTAAAATATTGGTATTTTCTTCAAAATATTGATATTTTTAAATGAAATATTGATATTTCCTTGAAAATATAGATATTACTTTTTAAAATGTCAACATTAATATCAATATTTTGTCCGAGGGGGGAAAAAAGGATTGGTAAAAGCAGCACCTAGTGCAGCCTTTCCCAACCAGTGTGCCTCCATATGTTGTTGGACCACAACTCCCATCAGCCAGCATTGCCAATAGCTGAGGCTGATGGGAGTTGTGGTCCAACAACATCTGGAGGCACACCGGTTGGGAAAGGCTGACATAGTGGATACAGAATGAACTCGAATCAATGCCAGCCTATCAGATTGACAGAATGCTTTTGAACCAACACCGACCAATGGATTGCATCTCTAGTATACTTCCAGCGCTTTTCATGGGTTACAAAATATATCTTTCTCCCAGTATGGAGATTAACCTCCATGTCAGAAAAAGTATGACATTCACACACAAAATAGCATATGAAGTAGGCTGGGTGCATAGTCAAGTATGACAATTCTATTAAGCCTCCCAGAGCCAACTGAAGCATAACTGCAACCTGCTTACCCATGGAAATACCTATTCACATAGGCGTTGTGTTCTTCTACAATTAGAAAAAACGCAAATAAGATGCCTAGCTGTAGTAATGTTTCCATTAGAGACTATAAACTATTTGGGGAAAGCCTGGTAGAGCACATCCGTTGCAAACAGAAAATCCCAGGTTCAGCCCCTGACATTTCTGGTAGCTGTGGGGGAAACCCTTAAGAGCTGCAGCCAGTCAGAATAGACAAAACTAAGCTACATGAAGAAAGGTTCTGATATGATATCAGGAAGCTTCCTAGGTTTTTGTGTCTATGTAAGTCATAGTTAGCTGCGCCTGCTTATTTCATTTAAGAAACCCTAAAATATTCATAGGGCACAGCAGGTAATCTCATGATATTTAAACAAATGCACAAGCTATATTATGCCATAACCAAAGCACAACAAAGTGGGTTACAACCAAACCAAATATAAACACAAAGCAAATGTTAGCCAGAAACAAGTGTCAGCCAATGGGAGAAAAAAAAAATAAGGCCCAAACCCAGGAGCTCAGAGGGCCCCAAGGCTGAAATAAAATGGTCTTAATTTGCCACTGGAAGGCTATCAATGGGGTGAGCACATTGTATTCCCCCATTGGAGGGTACTCCAAAGCCTTGGCACTACTACAGAAAAGGTCCTGCAGGTAACCCACTGTCATCATATTTCAAACAGCATGAAACTCAACCAGGGCCTCTAAAACAGTCTTTAATTAATGGTTTAGATTGACATGGGAGTTTGACTTGTAAATAACCACTTACCTACCTACCTGTTGTGAACAAGAATTGCTTCCAGTTGAGCAGGTAGAGACGTTTTTGTAACATAATAAAAATGGGGGTCCTTGTTTCCTTTTCAGATTTCTAAAGTGCCACAAATGACTTGCACAGATACTCCTGAGCAGATGGTCTAGTACAAATGTGTGTATGCTAGTAACTTTTGAAGTCATTTTTACAAAACAAGTTTAACTAAGTCAGTGACAGACTGTATAGCCTCATGATATTGCTGGGCATTTTTCCAATAGACTCTCACTACTGCAAGAAACCAACAAGTTAGAGGATGTTTCTCAGTTCTAAAATGAAATCAGGCTCTATCTCCTAGTGGCCAGTCAGAAGAAAAACACTCTGCTTCTCTTCCTCAACAACAGAATGAAATAAAGGAAGAGGAGAGGTCTCTGGCAGCCAGATGGCAGCAGAGCACAGTTTTACAGACATACGGGAAACTCAGTTCAGCTTGTGAAACTTTAAATTTCACAAAACCTTAGAACAATACAGTATAGCAACAGTTAACCATGTGTAATGTGTTAAAACTCTTTCTGGATCATATTCCATGTTTATCAGTGGTTGTTACTGGGTTTTCAATACTTCTTACCAATAATGGCATTACATATTTATTATTTATTACATTTCTACCCCGCCTTTCTTTTCATGATTGAAACCCAAGGCAGCTTACATATGGTTCCCAGGCGGTCTCCCATCCAGGCACTGACCACACCTGACCCTGAGCTGGCCTTATGTGCCTTCAGACCATAGCCTATACATCTTACATAACCTTAAGTGTCTTTACTTGGAAGTACATTCCATGATGTTCAAGTACAGCTTACTCCATAGCAAGTGTACAACAGATTGCAACCTTAATAATTTCCATTTTTCTTCTCTGTCCCACCAAGAAGAAACTTGACTAGAGTTGTTTGATCCACTGAGATGAAGCCAGTTCTCTATTCTGACAGCACATGTGGGAGGAAACCTCCCCTGGCTTATGTGGTGTGCTGGAGTCTAGTAAACAATAAGAGTATTACTTCCTTGAATAGAGTTGAGTCTAAAATCTAGTGAAGACCGACAGCAGAGTGAGTCAGTACACACATAGTCTTTCTTTGTGTGGTGAAGATTATAGCTTCATCTTCAGACACCAACTGTAAGGTAACAATACTTCATTCTCTTATTTATTTAATTAATTATTAAATCTATATCCCACCCTTCCTTGCAAAAGGAACCCAGGGCGGCAAACAACAAGCGATAAAGCAATAGTAAAAATATCCTTTGGGTCATTCATAAAGGATTGTTGCTGTGCGCTCCAAATTTATAGGGCTAGTAAGATAGAAATAATTGATGGGGCCAGCTGTAACAAAGGACAAGGTTCCCCTGCCCCCACATCAAGGAATCAAAAGATTAAGGAAGAGAACAAACTCACAAAATACACAAAACAAGAACAGACTCATAAAGAGCTAAGGCAGAAGGATCCAACCAAGGGCAAAGGCAGGAATGGACTAGAATCAGACAGGAGGGAGCATCAGAACTCTTGACTCCCATGCATTCCTGCCTTTGGACACTAGGTGGCACTAATACCCTTCTGATGGCATGCTACCAGGGAAAAGCAAGATTTACCTTGCCCAAGCATAAAATCTCTCACATGCTAGAGTAACAAAATGCCATTATGCCTGCTGATTACAGCAATTGTGCAATGCCTTCTATGTTTTCAACCACCCATGAAGTTCACATCTGGCTATTACCAGAGAAAGGGCTTTCTTGGTAGCCTTTGAACTCCCTGCCAAGGGAAGTCCATCCTGTTATGATGCTTTGGCAGATAGCAAGTATCGTTCAAAAAACAAGAAATAAATAAAAAGCTGTGTGGGTGGCTTATAACACCTGGCTTTAAATGCTTGACTGACAAGATTTTATGCTACTGAAATGAAGTGCCACTGAAGTTAAATTTGTGCTCCTGTTTTTATTATAATCTATCATGCTGCTTAGTTTCATAATTCAATTTTAATGTTTTGTTTTAATAGTGATATTAGCCAGCTTGTACTATTTTTACAAAAAGTGGGTTTTTTTTAATAAATAAAGTTTATCACCTCAGCTTGAGACTTTGCTGAAGATTCAAGAAAGAAAGGAGCTCATTTTGTCCAAGTGCACTCTTTATCTACCTATCTACAGCAAAACAAGCACGCAATCAACCAACCATTACAACAATTGCTAAGTATACCTTTTGCTGCTACCCCCACTTGAAGGATGAGCGCGAGCATCATAGCCAATCACAACTCCTCTTTTCTTTAGGTCGCTGAAGCTCTTTTCGAGGTATCTACAGAAGCCCTGGAAACAAGATATACAAAGTCTCAACAGTTTTGAAAATCTATCATAAAATTTTGCACATCTTCTATAGAATGAAAGCAGAGGAAGTTATTGCTTGCAAAGCAAGGAAGTTACAACATACTGAAATAAATATGTTGCAGGGCTTCTGAAGAAACATCTTGCCTCGAAGGGAGGAGACAGAAACAACTTGGTGAGCTGCCACCATCCAGGCTCCAGTGTTCCAAAAAATGTATCCCCTTTCCCCCTCAGGTAACACAGGGCTTCTGAAGAATCATCCTGCCCTAAGAGGACAAGAGAAAATCTGACTGAAGAAAAGATTTGGCTTTCAAAAAGTTTTTTTCCTCTGTAGTTTATCTTCTCTATTTCTTTATATAATATGTTATCAGTGTGATTTGTTTTAATTTTTTATGTTAACCTTCACTAGTTTTAACTGAAAAGTGATATATCAATATCTAAAATACATACACACATATAAATCCCCTTTTCTACCAAGCAGGTTTTTTTCTGAAGAGAAATATTGTTAACAAGTACAGGAAGAGACTTTTGATCTGCAGATTTTATATGATAGTTTTAAGGGATGAAGAGAATGCAAACCTTAACTCTTCCTTAAGGAAAAACCTATTACAGTAACTTTACGGATTGCATCTTAACAAGCTAATCCCAACATCTACTGCTCTTACAGTAGAGTGCTTGCGGTAGGTATGCTGGATCAGAGTGCCAATGCAACATTCCAAGCCATGAGTTTGAGCTGGGACTGCAGCATTATTATGTCAGAGCTGCACATATGCCAACGTAAGTGTTTATGACTGTCAAATAAGCCATGTGGTCTCTTATACACATGACACGAAGAAGGAAAGATTGATTAATTGTGTTGTTCTGTTACAGAATCCCCAATGACCAGCTGATCCATACTGGTATATCCAGATCAGGAGATTTTTGTGGGGGCAAGTTTTCTGCATGTAAATCTGGGATGACCAGGATGCTGATTATGCTCTGGGATCTGATGTCTGGGGCTACACATCAGTTTGGAAGGACTGCCACATGCTGGCTCCCAATTGCTGCAAAAATGACTCAAAGATAGCAGTGAGCCACATGTAGTGTCATCTTTTTGTTGGCATGATAAACATGAAACATCTGTACTTTCCATGTATGCTCATGGGACATGCGGTAACATGACATGTACATTGCTGCCATATTTGTTGAGGGTTTTCTGGCCATGTGAGAATGGTAACAACACAACTGGGCTGTGGGGCTTTGCAATCTCCCTGTCTCTGGCACAAACGCAGGTAACTTTGCAGGTCCCTTTTTACTATGTGTTCCACATTTCCTTAGCTTGGTTTAATGGCTCATTATCTTACCATCTTTGTAGCAATGTGCCAAATACATTTGGATAAATATCTTATGACATTTTTATTTTATTACTGTGTCCCTACATTTCAACACACATCTCACTAACATCCAATTCACACTTCATTTTATTTCAAAAATGTATATGCCACCTTTCAGGAAAAACCCAATGTAGAAGACTTCCCTTCCAAATACTAGAGCAGCTACTTCTAAAGCTCCTTTTAGCTAGTAAACTGAGTATGTGCACAACTGAAAAGCGATGACCATTTTGAGATACAGTTTAATTCCTCCAAATAACCTTTGACTGGATTTTTTTTTAAAAAAACTGCCAATGCTTAAAAATACTTGTGCTGACATTAACGGAATGCTGACCAGTCAGTTAAACAGCAGCAGAATTAGACCAATTCTTGGATGAAGGGCTGTAGCTCAGTGGCAGAGCATCTGCCTTGCATGCAGAAGATCCCAGGTTCAATCCCTGGCATCTCCAGGTAGAGTTGAGAGAGACTCCTGCTTGAAACCCTGGAGAGCTGCTGCCCGTCAGTGTAGACAATACTGAGCTAGGTCTGACAGTATAAGGTAGCCTCCACTGCTCCTATGTTCAATGTAGTCCTTTTTATTAAAAACACTTAAGTTTTAAAGGAAAAACTGTTCCAATTATTTGACAGTTAAAAAGTATTTTTTGTTTTTACAAATTGTGGATGCAATCCAAAGAAAGTCAGATGGACTTGTCTTAATTTTTTATTTGTATACTGCTATTTTGTTGAAAACATCAAACAACAAGTTCAAAACAAAATAAAAAACCAAACGAACAAAGTGGACTCCTCCTGGGAAGGAGGGGGAATATGGATTTAATAAATAAATAAATAAATAATAAAACCATACAATAAAAACATTAAAAATACAATAAAAACAAAGCTCAACTATTGCAAAAGGACATCTTTTTAATTGCCTGCATAAGCCTGGTGGAACAGAAGGGGTTTTCAGCAGGCATTTAAAAGTTAAAAGAGAAGGTGCCTGCTGAACTGTATAGTAGCCATTCTTTGGAAAATAGATATACCTTTAAGAAGCATAAAGACATGTGCATTTAAATCTGGTACCTGAGTAGTCTGAATAATAGTCAAATCATTCATCCGAGATGTTCCTGCTCCCATAGCTGCTCGGAGCCCTGCAGTCCCGAATTCCATTCGTGAACCAAAACATTGTCGGAGTTCTTCCGTATCTCCTTTTGCAACCAGCTGTTTTACTATTTCTGAGGTTTTGGGATTCTGTAAAAGATTTCACCTGGGTTTTATTTTCAGTCCAGGATTTAGCACTTTTATGCAAAGGCATACTTTCTTAACTGATTGTTCTAGGGAAGCTATTCTTAAAGTGCAAGAAGGGCAAGACTTCCATTATTCTGGGGAATTCTGACGTTCCTTGGAAGTTTATCAGGAATTCCCCCTTGAGAAGGTCTGCAATAGAGAAACTTCTCTGAAAGACAGCTTGCTGGCCATCGCCAGTACTGATGATCCCCATCAAGGTGCAGCTGCAGGAGAATATAAGATCTGTTCTCAGTTACATTCTCAGTTCAAGACCCAACAATCCTGCCCAGCACCCTGTATCAGTCACTTTCACCAAAAACAGGGCCAATGCTGGCGAGAGAAAGAAGCCACAGCATGTGTTCTGGTATAGCTTTCACAGTGTACTAATGTTACTTTCCTAATTCAGGAAAGAGCTACACTGAATAGGCAACCTGAAGACTCTACTGCAACAATGACTTACATTGCCTACTACAATCCCCACAATGTCACATACCGGCTGAATGCAAAACTCCCAATTATATTGGTTAAAATTGACAGCTGACGACCATTAAGCTCAGCAGGATGTTTAGTTTTAGATGCCCAGAAGATTGTTTCATATCACAATACAGACACGTAGCTCAACATTTTACAGCATTTACAAAGTACCTTATATACCTAGCATTTGTCTAACAGCTAAAGAAGGATCTAGGAAAGCAACACAGGAAAGCAATTATGTCCTCAAATCACACTGCTGGATTAGGCAACTTAATTCACATACATGTTTACAGAACTGATCTGACACATTCAGACAATGCACAGATTGTATGCTGAAGTCCAGCAGCTTTTTTTTTTTAAAAAGGAGAGGTAACACACCATAAGAGTGTTCACAATCACTAAGTGCCCCTCATGAACAGCATTACACAGCAATTCACTTCCAGAAAGCCACACAGGAAACATTAGAAGAAACCAAGAGCTCTTGATAGACTGAGAATGCCTTCTCAGCTGAATGTAAAGATTACAACTGACCATAAAGGGTAAGGCAGTCAACTGGGCACAAGACTTTATGCTGGAAGTTTAAAGTTTTAAGGGCTGTATAATCAAAGCTAGAACCATGACTTCTATTTGGAAATGTGGTATCTGATTTCCTGTTGTAAAATTACCGTTAGAATCAGTAGGCTATTAATGCCACACTTGTCCAGCTCCTATTCATTTCTGCAGGATTTGCACCAGGTATCTTCTCTGCAATCTTCCTTGCTGTGTCTTAAATTATGTAACCCTAGCCGCTGGTGCTTCTTTAGCCTTACAGATTATATCCATATTGCACACTATTACCAACCATTAAGTCATTATTTTCATTAAAATGATTTTCTGTTCAAGTTGCAAGAGGAGTGAGGATGTACATCATGAGAATTTAGTTTGCTGTTTTTTTTTGAACAAAGACTCAAAACACTTGTGATGGCCATCCATGCCTACAGTAGTATAGCTTACTTTTATAACTTTCGAATACAAGAGGTTTGTAAAGGCACAATAATATACGCCTGAACTTCCAACCACACAGCTGCCATTATATACCAACAGTATTCTGAATAAGAATATTTAATGAGTGAGAAAGGAAGACAAAGAATTCCCCACAACCTGCTCTAGTTGGACTGCCCCTTCCCCTGCTAGGGCCAACTGCCTTGTGGGAAAGGAAGAAAAGTGAGAAGGGCAAGTAAAGAATTAAACTATGGGATTCCCTGCCACAAGATGTAGCAATGGCCACCAAATGGATGGTTTTAAAAGTATCAGTAGCTACTAGTCCTAATGCCTATAGTATCAGAGGCAGTGTGGTTCTGAATACCAGTTGCTGGGGAAATTGCAAAGGAAAGAAAGCCCAGCTGGTGGGATTCCCAGAAGCATCTGGTTGGCTACTGTGATAACATAATGCTGGGACTTTGGTGTGATCCAGAGGCTCTTATCTTCTCATATTCTTAAATTACCACAGCCTGATCCAGCTAGATTGCCCTTGTCACTCCCTCACCAACTGCCCTGTGGGAAGTTTCCCATGAACACAAGTGGGGCGGGGGAAGAAGACAGCAGGGCTATCACCTTACATGGGCATCTGTAGGAATTTCTCTAGAAGTTGGGGGACTAAAAGTAACAGGCTAGTTTCTCATAAAAAAATAAGCACTTGTACATTTTGTCTCATATCTCAGGTCCAACCAATGCAAGAAACTTACTTTTTTCTTTAAGTGGAAATCTGGGAATTATAGTTCATTGGCCAGAGATAAAAATGGATGGTGCAACAGATGTGATTCTTACTTTAGTACAATAGGGTACATTCTAACCACGCAAAAATCAGAGGTTTCTACACACACAGCCCTCTACCCTTCATCCAGAAAAGCAAGAGGCATTATTACAGTTAACGGAGACATTCTAGCCAAGCAAAAGCACTCAACATGGGCATAGAGCAGGGTCAGTAAGGACGGTGGCCAGTATTTTATTTATTTATTAAATTTATATTCTGCCCTTCCTCCCAAACGAGGTCAGGGTTCAAAAACAAGCAGCAATAAAAACATATTTTAAAAATCTTAAAAACAATTCCAACACAGAAGCAGACTGAGAAAGTTCTTTATTCAAAATGCTTGTTGGAAGAGGAAGGTCTTCAGTAGGCACCAAAAAGACAACAGAGACAGAGCATGTCTAATGTTTAAGCGGAGGGAATTCCAAAGTGTACATGCCACAACAATGAAGGTCTGATTCGTAGATTGTGCGGAATGGACCTCCTGACAAGAGGCCCTCACCTGCAGAGCAACTGAGTATATAAGGGATAAGACAATCTTTCAGGTATCCTTTGGGCTTTACACACCAAAACCAACACCTTGAACTCAGTCCAGCAGCTAATTGGCAGCCAATGCAATTCATTCATCAGCAAGGTAATATGCTGGCAATATCCTGTCCAGTGAGTAGTTGAGCTGCCGTGTTGCGTTTTGTATCAGCTGCAGCCTCCGGACCAACCTCAAGGGAAGTAGAGGCAGTAGAGGGGGCAGGGCTTGGTAAGAGTCCCAAGTGATAGACAGAGAGGCAAGGAGGGCCGTATTTGGCACCCAGGCATGAGGTTCCCCATCCCTGATCTATGTGATTGAGGCAGGTACTCATTAAGCAACAGGAATGTGCAGGTAGAGGGTTCTGGACCCTCTTCCCTGCCCACATCTTATTTCCCCTTCAGCCTATCGTCTACAATAATTTTATACAGACTGACTTCAGTATCCAAGGTGAGCCCAGCTAAGGAAAAAATAATTTCGGGGGAGGACAGACTGTGGGGAGTTAAGCCACAAGACAGGGGGAATAGCATAATCATCTTCCAAACACATCTTTTGCAGTCTAAATCAAGTCCCCCACCCTCTGCTTCCTGCATAAGCAGTTACTTGGCCCAAATGAAGATTCTGATTTTGATTTATAACATAGTAAATGGGCTACATCCTGAGTATCCCAGGGAGCATCTCCTACCATAGGATCCTCCATGAACTTATCTGTCAGTGAGGCCCTGCTAAGTGCACCACCTTTTGTGGATTCCAGCTTGGCACCCATTAGAACCAGGGCCTTTTCAGTAGTAGCCCCTGTACAGAATGCCCTTCCTCAAGAAGCTCATTTCGCAGACAAAAGCAACTCGTTCCACAGATTTTTATTAGTTTTTACACTACAAGCATAACAGCTTGCCAAGGTGGATCCTTGTTTTGTAACAGTAAAGATAGTACTATACTGCTTGTCAGGACAGTGATCTAAGCTGAACTTTACTTTAGGTTTCGTAACTATCTGATATTAAATCAAGGTTACATTCCTGAAACCACTTACTGAGCAGTGACCCTATAAACAGTACTATTTCAGAAGTAACTGGTCTGATTACTGGGCATACCTGCCTCTGAATGTAGGGGTTTTATGACTGAACTGCTTTCAGTATATTTAAGTATTATACAAGTTTAGATTGGTATTGATCAATAAATATTACCCAAAACACATAGCATAACAAGCTTCTTCCATATTGTACCATACTCCCAATCCTAACCACCTGTAGAATTAATGGTAATTCATTAAAGACTGTCTGGAATTTTAAGACAACTCAAACATACTGCAAGAGAAAACATACTGCAAGCTATTTCAACTATTTGGGGGAAATATTTATGTAGACCAGGCAGGGTATATTTTGTTTAAATAAGTACACATAAAACTAAAAATCCCTCTGAACTAAAAAAGCAGCTGGAGTAAGAAGTACAAAGCCACTGAAATTGTGCCAATATTTAACTGTAAGTACTGCTGGCTAATTTTGTTAACAGCACTTGAATAAAAAGATTTCTAAAATTGGATAGTCACTAATATCATGACTATCGTCTACTAATATCGTCAACTACACATATTTTTGTGGAATACGGTATGTACTGTAGTAACTCATTCACAGTATAATATAATCATAATAAGAAGAATTGTGCATGTGATCCAGTGTACGCTGGGTCACAATCACAATTATCTTCTTGCTAATTCCTGGGGCATTGATAAAGACATGGTGACCACAAGGGCAAATGCTTTCAAAGGGTCTTGAAGGCACAATGGTTATGGTTAGCAATGCCTAAATCATGTTCTTTCTGGGGAGTGGACTCCCCCCATAGAACATCATCATCATCGTTTATTTATATGCCACCTTTCCACAGCTGAGCCAAGCTCAAGGCGGCTTACAACATCAAAAAATTACATGATTCATTCTAACAGTTACAATAATAAAACAAAATATAGTCAAACCAGTCATAAGCAATAAACTAATGAAAACATATCTATAAATATACAATAAAATTAAGCAATCTCCACATACTTCATAACAATGTCTAACAATAAAAATACAAAGCTATACTCCCTAAAACAGCAAAAGTGCATCTCTAAAATTAAATCGTGACCCCAAAAAGAACTCCTTAAAAGTATCCCCAGTAGCCTATAGATATCCTGAGCAGCACGTCTTTCAGGTCTAGTAATGGCTCCTCGCCCTTTCAGCAGTTGCTGCTTTTGTAGCTGGAGTAAGACAGGGTAGATGGGAATTAGCCAGCAATGCAGGAAGCAGGTCTTGCAGAACTCACACAGGTGAGATGGTCTCTGGCCCCTTCAGCATTTGCTGCTTTTTGTAGCAGGGATAAGTCAGAGCCTGGCCCTCTCAGGTCAGGTGGAAGTTAGCCAGCAATGCTACCCTTCAACATTAAATGACCCCAGAGCACCTCACAAACTTTGCTTCTCAGGCTTCAGCCCTTGCTGTTGTTATTGTTGTTGTTATACCTTGGCATGTCATGAAGCCTGGTGAACAAAAATTCTGTTCCTGCTAGCTGACAGAGATGATTATTCCAGTTTCTTGTATTCAGCACAATGCCCACTGGGTGTGGGTCCGAGGTGAAGATAGCGCTGCTCCGACTCCCCTCCTGCTTGCCAGGAATGATGGTGAGGACAGGACATGATTTTTGAAAAAATCAGAACATAATTTTTGTTCATAGGCCCAACTGTTTATTTCAACCCATCCTAATGAACCATAAAATTCTCCGCACCCATTAATGGTAACCCATCCTCAATGCTTCTGTGAGTGCCCATTCCTAAGGTAAGATTTATGGGAAGGGTATTTTAGGAAATAAAGCTGCTATTTTTACTACTCTGATATATCTATGCACCAGGTTTAGGAGAAGGAACCACTGCAATGAAGGGGCAACCATCACTACAATTAAGAGGGCTAACAGAATACAAATAAGCATTAAGACTTAAGGAGTAGGTTGAACATTGCTTCATTTTGACATGAGCTAGGTCCTCTCACATCAAGCCATCACATATAGGTCATTCAAGTAATTACCCACCCCTTCTTTGCAAAGTTCCCCCCCCCGGAAAAAAAAAATTAAGCTGCAGCTAACTTTTCACACTGATTTCAATGGGACCGAAGTGCAACTAACTGGATCCAAGTAAGTCTGGATCCAATCCTTGGAAATCAAACAGCCAATCCACTCCAAAGTAGAAGACGTTTCAGTGCACGCTATAGTACACTCTAGCAGTCTACTATAGCTGTGTCTCTAGCCTGACTACAGGCTGTGTTGTTCCTATTCAGAACTGCCACCAAATCAGTCTGCCTACTTATGAGGTACACATCCACAGGCTGGCTTTCTATGATCTAGTTTAACTCCCTATCAAGGTTTATATTTTACTACCTCCACACAAAATTTATATTTACACCCAATTTATTATGTATTACTTAATAGTGTGAGCCACTATCTCTAAGATCGTTTTCAGAGAATAGCATTGGGTGATTGTATTCCAGCCCCCTGGCAGCTGTGCTGTGGGGTGCTGCAAGGTACATCTTGTCCCCAATGCTGTTTAACATCTACATGAAGCCCTTGGGAGCAGTCATCAGGAGATTTGGGGCAAGGTGTTGGCAGTACACTGATGATACCCAGCTCTATTTCTCTATAACATCTGAATCAGGAGAGGCCATGCAAGCCCTGGACCACTGCCTGGACTTGGTGGTAGGCTGCATGAGGGCCAATAATAGAGTCTGATAGAGGTGCTGTGGGGTTGGAGGTTCCCGAGTTTGGATAACTGGCCAGTTGCCTGCTTTGCATGGGGCCATACTTCTTCTGAAAGAGCAGGTCCGTAGTCTGGGGTTGCTCCTGGATTCATCTTTGTTGCTAGAGGCCTAGGTGACCTCAGTGGCTATAAGTACGTTTCACCAGCTTCAGCTGATAAGACAGCTGCAGTTATTTCTGGAAGGGATAGCCTGACCACTGTTGTCCATGCACTGGTAACCTTCAGGCTGGATTACTGTAATGTGCTCTATGTGGGGCTGCCCTTGAGGTTGGTCCTGAAGCTGCAGCTGGTGCAAAATGCAGCAGCGAGACTGCTTACTGGGGCAGGGTATGGTCAACATGTCATCCTGCTGCTGAAAGAGTTGCACTGGCTACCTATTAGCTACTGGGCTAAGTTCAAGGTTCTAGTTTTGGCGTACAAAGCCCTGTACAGCTCGGGACCAGAATACCTGAAAGACCATCTTACCCCTTATATACCCAGTCGATCACTGCGCTTTGCAGGTAAGGGCTTCCTGCAGATACCATCTTATCAGGAGGTCCATTCCACACAACAAAGGAAACAGACCTTTAGTGTAGTTGAACCTACCCTTTGGAATTCTCTACCCTTAAATATTAGACAGGCACCATCTCTGTTATCTCTTCGGCACCTACATACATACATATAGGATTGCATATACCCATCCTGTTACCATCAGGAATGCATAGTGAAAAGGACATCTGGAGGGACCCTAAGGCTCCAATGCTCAGCATACTACAAAGTAAGGCCAAATGAACACAGCAGGACTTACTTCAGAGTAAAAACAGGATTGCATGGAAAGACACATATTAGTATAAGCATGTAATCCTATCAGTACTGTACTTCTTGGGAGGAAGTCCTACTGAACTCAAGGAGGATTGCTTCTGAACAGCCCTGTTCGCTGTGAAAAGAACCAGCACATCTCTTGAATGAAACCCACTTCTGCCATGAACTTGGTAAGTACCCCAGGCTGAAAGGCGGCATCATCATCAATGATATTCAGCATTTATGTGGCACTTTTTGGTATTCAAAAGCGTGTGACGTACACTGTCTGGGTATTTCTTAGCCAGGAAGGTTGGCCTGTAATGATGATTAAGGTTGCCAGGCTCAGGGCCTCCAAGAGGTTTTCTGTATCTTTAAACGTTGTACAGGGGGAAGGGAGAATTCCACCTTGTGGTTTTTCCCATTACAGAGTTCCAAGAACACCTGCGCTTGGCTGACTTTCTCTTCTGCTAAAGATACAGGATCAGTCTCAGGCCCTGAGCCTGGCAACCTTAATCATCATACAGGCCAACCTTCCTGGCTCAGGAATACCCAGACAGTGTACGTCACACACTTTTGAATACCAAAAAGTGCCACATAAATGCTGAATATCGTTGTTCTCGCCGTTGTCTAATATAAGAGCGAAAAGAAAGAAGCTGCGCCGGAGGGGATAATTCCCGTCACTGGCAGAAAAGAGAGGCGAGGTGGCCGTCTCTTTTCTCAGTCCCCGGCGCCCTCGCCGTCCTCCTCCCCTGCCTGGCCCCTTTAAATTCTCTCCCACCTTGTCCCAGAGCAGCCACTGAGCAGCGGCCGCCCGGGCTAGCTTGGCTTCTTCCGTTTCCGCAGCCATTCTGCCCTCAGCGCCACCGACCGACCGCGCACAGACGAGCTTGAACGAGGGGGCGGTAGAGACGCAACGTCCTTCCCGGTTCCTAAGGCGCGCGCGCGCGCCGTCCGGGCAGCCCCGCCTTCGGAAGGCGGGTGAACGGAGGAGGAGGAGGAGGCGGGAAGGGGTCGGTGGCGATAAGGCAGCACCTTCCCCAGTTTTGTCAATATAGAGCGGCGATCGCCTATTTACTTTCTACAATTCATTCATACATGTTAACCCTTTCCTTATTGCCCGGTGAACTTCATGGATGGAGGAACAGAGATCATTTGCGTCTAAGGTTTTCTGGGCTCAGGTTTGTCTGTGGCCGCTACCATTTAAGCTAATTATTTATCTGAATCATATATCTGGGCTCCTACTGGAAGGAAGGGAGGAGTATAAATAAAGAAAGAACATTTTTAACCTGCTCTTGGGCGGAAAAAAGGCTCCCAGAGCGAATATCAGTGATGATGAGAGAGTCCCAGCCCTCACGATTGCAGTCTAAAAGTCATGACACGCAAGGAAAAGCAAGAGGGAGGGAGAAGAAAGCAAACAGGCACTCCAATCTGAACCCCCTTTGTGCTGGGCTGGGTGTGTGTGGATTGGATGGAGATGCCCCTCTGCTGCTTTCCCACACGCCTCCAGTGGAATGACACCAAACTTACTCTGCTGGTGTGGAACTCCCCATTCTGCCTGCCCTATCCACAGCAGTCTGCAGCAACCCCCCAAACTGTTTCGGGGAGGGGATGAGCTAGCCACATTGCTATCACCATGACTTTATCAGGTCTGAGACGGATAGGTCACGAGTTCAAGGCTGGTGCTGCAGTTGGCCTGCTCCCACCTTCAGGAATGGACCCAAGTATAGTTCACATTACAATCATAATGTGAAATTATTAAACTCAAATTTAGTCTTTTACTTTATTTTTTATGAACTTTTCTATTGTTGTGCTAGAACTGTACATTTACAGTTCAAATTTTATCTGTATATTTTCCTGCTTTTTGAGGGGAATTACTTTTCTTCCTTTTTGCATTCCTTGTCATTTTAAGATTATTAGGAGCAAAACGGCTGGACCTTGATATTTGGCCGCCTCCCAAAAGAACACTAAATCATTCACTAGTTTTCCCTTCTGTTTGAGCTGGTACATTATCTTTCATACAATCAGTTTTTCCTCCACCCCCCAAATCTACCACAATTACAAAATAATTTTAAATCACTATCATTTAGGTTTCTGATTTGGAAGAGATCTAGTATTCCATGCCAGAAAGGATACTGACCTTGGGATCCTCTTCATAATAAAAGATTACTGCGAAGTCTATCTTGGGAAGTTTGGTTTTTCATGCCACATGCTAGCTATTATAGAATACCTATGATGATAAAGTATCTGGCATCCTTCAGTAAAGGTATATTAATTATGGTTTTGTCTTTCCATATACCAGAATGAATTGCATCACATTTTTCCCAGTTTGCCACACTTCCTCATGATTCTGCAGTTTGACCTCAGAGATTCTGACTACTTGAGCTAATTCACATTGTGTGTTAAAGCTGATTTATGTGGTGCTGAAATGCAACATGATAGAATGGTCTACCATACGTGATCTTGCAGAGATGAATGGGTGAATGCTTTATTTGGCTGTGGATTTAGCAAATCATATCTCCACATTTTGCAATATTATACAATATTACACAATAAATCATTATTATGTAGGCCATTAAGCTAAAAGCTAGGCGGGGGTGGATGGAACGGAGAGAATGCTACTGGCAGATAGGTATGAAATCAGCACAGAGGATTCCCAGATAAAAAGGTTTGCAGGAACATCAACAAGAGTGCTGTGCAACTTCCAGGATTTGCTTCACTGATGAACACACACATGCCATTTAGAGAGCGAAAGTAAGCAGTCCTCCCTCCCCATGTGTCAAACAATGTGTATTCCCATGTTTCAAACCCAAAGAGCATGTGCCAGCCCAGTCCTATGGAAAGTTGCTATATACCCATTGAAATGGACTTAAGGGCCACTAATTGAATAGGACTGGGCTGTTGACAAGTACTGGGCTGTTGACATATTAACTCACAGGTTCTGATCTGTACACTAAGACACTGAGAGTGTAATCTGCATGTTAGGTGGGTCATAATAATAAATCGTAGAATTGTAGAGTTGGAAGGGGCCTATAAGGCCATTGAGTCTAACCCCATGCACAGTGCAGGAATCCAAATTAGAGCATACCCAACAGGTGGTTGTCCAGCTGCCTGTTGAAGGCCTCCAGTGTTGGAGAGCCCACCACCTCCTTAGGTAATTGGTTCCATTGTCGTACTGCTCCAACAGTTAGGAAGCTTTTCCTGAAGTTCACTTGAAATCTGGCTTCCTGTAACTTGAGCCCATTATTCCATGTCCTGCACTCTGGGACGATTGAGAAGAGATCCTGGCCCTCCTCTGTGTGACAACCTTTCATGTACTTGAAGAGTGCTATCATATCTCCCTTCAGTCTTCTCCAGGCTATACATGCCCAGTTCTTTCAGTGTTGCGCTGCAGCCAACTCAGAAGAGACAGGAAGGGGGGAGGCATGAGTTTCAGGCACCTCCGCAGCCAGAAGAAGCCGAGTTGGGGATTGTTGTGTCTGAGCAGGATCGTGCAAGAGGGGGGCAGCCTGCTCTTCAGCCAGTTCCCACGAGTAACGCCCTTTCTGAGGAGCCAAGCGCACCGCCCCCAGTTGATGCAGAGGATTTGGGGGAGGAAGCTTCAGAGTCAGTGCCAGCTCCTCCTTTTCCAAGCAGTTCCCAGGAGGATTCCAGCGTGGCACAGCCCCCTGACCTCGAGCCTGTTACTCGGGAGCAGGTGTCTTCCGATGAGCTGTTGGATGCGCCCCCCCTGTCTCCGCGTTCCCGTTGCCGCGAAAAATGGACAGGGCAAAGACAGGAATTACGAAGGAGTCAGAGGTTACGTTCAAAAACATTTCCTATATAAGCCTGCCGCTCCCAGTGGGGAGTCAACTTCCTTCACACGCTGCAGAGCATGTCTAGAGTATAGTTAGGGACTTTAGTGAGTTAGGGTAGGGTTTCCTATGAAACGCAATGCCTTTGATGTATCCATTACTCTAATAAAACGAGATTTACTTGCACACACACTCCAGCCTCATTCTTTTGGCTCTGAACGGGACATTCAGTTTCTCCTCACAGGGCTTTGTTTCCAGTCCCCTGATCCTCCTCGTTGCCTTCCCGTGAAACCGTTCCAGTTTGTCTGCATCCTTCTTAAAGTGCGGTGTCCAGAACTGGATGCAGTACTCAAGTTGAGGCCTAACCAGTGCTGAATAGAGGGGAACCAATACTTCACATGATTTGGAAACTATGCTTCTGTTAATGCAATCTAAAATAGCATTTGCCTTTTTTGCAGCTGTATCACACTGATGGCTCACATTCAGTTTGTAATCAACAACAATCCCAAGATCCTTCTTGCATGTAGTATTGCTGGGGCAACTATCCCCCATCTTATAACTCTGCATCTGGTTTCTTTTTTTTAGGTGTAGAACTTTGCACTTACCCCCGTTAAATTTCATTCTATTGTTTTCAGCCCACTGCTCCAGCCTATCAACATCACTTTGAATTTTGTTTCTGTCTTCCAAGGTATTAGCTATCCCTTCCAATTTTGTATCATCTGCAGATTTGATAAGCATTCCCTGCACCTCTTCATCCAAGTCATTAATAAAAATGTTGAAGAGCACTGGACCCAGGACTGAGCCCTGTGGTACCCCACTTGTTACCTCCCCCCAGTTTGAGAAGGAACCATTCATAAGCACTCTTTGAGTACGATTCTGGAGCCAACTGTGGATCCACCTGATAGTTGTTCCATCCAGCCCACATTTAGCTAGCTTGCTAATCAGAATATCATGGGGCACTTTGTCAAAAGCTTTGCTGAAGTCGAGATATATTATGTCCACAGTATTCCCACAGTCTACCACAGAGGTTACCTGATCAAAAAATGAGATAAGATTAGTCTGGTAGGATTTGTTCTTGATAAATCCATGATGGCTTTTAGTAATCACTGCATTGTTTTCAAGGTGCTTACAGACTGATCGTTTTATAATCTGCTCCAGAATTTTCCCGGGGATCAATGTCAGGCTGACTGGTCTGTAGTTCCCAGGTTCCTCCTTTTTGAAGATAGGGACAACATTAGCTCTCCTCCAGTCATCCGGCACTTCACCCATCCTCCACGATTTTGCAAAGATGGTTCTTCAGCCAGTTCCTTCAATACGCTAGGATGCAGTTCATCAGACCCTGGAGATCTGAACTCGTTCAAAGTGATTATGTATTCCCTGACTATTTGTCTATCAATCTCAAGCTGCAATCCTGCCCTTTCAACTTCACATTTGCCAGGAGGGTCATAGACTCTCTTTTGGGAGAAGACTGACCCAAGATAGGAATTGAGCACTTCTGCCTTTTCTTTGTCATCTGTGATCATTTTGCCATCCTCATTGAGTAGCTGTACCACCATTTCTTTGTCTTTTATAATGGATGTACTTTTTTGTTGCTTTTAGCATCTCTCGCTCACCTCAGCTCATTCTCAGCTTTAGCCTTCCTGACGCCATCCCTGCAATTCTGTGCTACCTGCCTGTACTCTTTCTTTGTGGTCTGGCCTTCCTTCCACTTCCTGTATGTGTCCTTTTTTGTTTTCAGGTCATCTCTAAGCTTTTTGTGAAGCCACATTGGCTTCTTCTGCTGTCTTCCCCCTTTTTTCCTTGATAGAATTGTTTGCCATTGTGCCTTTAGAATTTTCTTTTTTAGAAACTCCCACCCATCTTGGACTCCTTTTCTCATTAGAGTTACTTGACATGGAACCTTACTTACCATTGTTCTGAGTTTATTAAAATTGGCTTTCCTGAAGTCCAGGGTACGCGTATGGCTACTCTCAGCTTTGCTTCCTTTAAAATCAAGAACTCTAGTATAGCGTGGTCACTTTCCCCAGAGTTCCCATAGCTGCCACTTCATTCACCAAGTCGTCTCTGTTGGTTAGAATCAAGTCAAGGATAGCTGATCCTCTAGTTGCTTCCTCCACTTTCTGTAGGAGAAAGTTATCTCCAACACAAGTCAAGAATTACTTGGAGGGGCTGTATTAATAATAATAAACAAATCTAATAATAATAAACAATAACTTTCTTTTAAGTGAGATGAGGGCAGTGGAGGCTGGCCCATTAAGACAAAGGGGGCACTGCCCTACCAAACTCATTTTGCCCTCAGACAGACGTGACCTGCCTACCACAAGGGGATAGACCATCTGTCAGTTTTGGGTCTCTCATTTTCTCATTTTTTTAATCTTAAATTCAGTTCACCACACTTCTACAGCAATTTGTGATTAAAAAAAAATCCCCATGAAAATTATTCAGAATTGTAATGCAAATTTCTCCTAACAACATTTTCCATGCAATTTTGACTAATGTACACATTTTTGCAAACAGTTTATCCTAATATAATGCATTTTTGTATGTTATTTTCACCAATATATTTATTTGGTGCACACTTTCCCCTAATACATGTGTTTTTAAAAACATTGCTCGGTTGGAGAACTGCATTGCAAAATTTGGATAAGTGCGGATTTTGAAGGATGGCTGTGTTTTGGTTCTCATATTGTTTCGGAAAGTGCAAATTTAATGAATTTTGCTTTAAATGTGAACTGAATTGAATTTCTTCCCCACCGCTACCAGAGTACCACCTAAACCAGAATTAATTGGCTTTGCCTATAGTTGGCTCTGTCTTCACCTGCAGTTGGTTTCCCTGCCTTCCACAAGTCCCAGTGGACACCACCTTCCGCTGAATGAGAGTAATTTAAAGCACAGCATGGACAGGCAGAAAAGGGTGCCCCGTCTCATATCCTCACGCAGTGCTTCTCCAGCAAGGTTACTTCTACTCAAGAGTTCTCCTACCAGAGGAGGAGGGGCGGAATGTTAAGCACTCCTGCTCCCATATAACCAAACTGTGCTTTAAAATCCCTGCCTCAAAACACACACTTTATAGACAGTCAGCAGTGGTCTGAAGCTAACACATGAGTTGGCCTCCATCACTTCTAGTTTATTTGGAAAAGCTACTATTATAAACAATAAACAGCATGCCATAGACACAAATCTACATGCTTGATTTAAAAAGGGGTTTGTGTGTGAGAGAGAGGTTTTCCTTTTAATTTTTATTTTTAAGAAAGTAGACAATGGAAAAATTGGAACTAATATAAATTCTGTTAGCGTATTTGCACAGTCAGATGCCCCAGCACCGGGTAGAACAGAATAATAGCCAGGCATACAACGTAGAGCTTCAAGTAGGAAGGACTTTATTTGCTTGCAGCACAAATAGGTCCTATAGTTAGAGTTCAGTTCACTCACTTGCTTATTCACCAGCACACCGCTCTGCATCAAATTCCTTACCCCCACACAGCCTGCTATCTCTAGCCCTAATTTATTTCTCAAGGTGCTAACAGATAATCACCTGCAGCTGTGTCTCTAACACTTACTGAGCTGTCCACTCAGTCTTTACATTAACCCCTTACTCTCCTGCATTTCCTTGAGGATCAAAAAACCTTTTACACATAACTGCAAGTCATTATTTGTATCGGTAACAATCCCCCACCTTTTTTGATTCACGAGGGAATACTTTTGTCTTTTCACGTACAACTTGCGTATACATTGTTTTTCAATTACATTGGGTTACATAGATATATATACATACATGTTTTCATGGTACATAGTCATCAACATGATCCATCCAGTCTCTACCCCCATCTAACATAGCAAACCATATTTTGAAGTCTTGTGCTGTCCATTCATCTTCCCCTTCATGGTTCTGTTCTGTTTCTACTGGGTTTTGGGCCTTTACTTTAGCCACAGTAAATCTCTCTGGCGGTTTTCCCAGATTTTTTCTTTGCGACCTTCGGGGCTCGGCTTCTGGCTCAGTTTCAGCATCTGTCTGGCCTTCCCTATCCCCTTCTTCCTTTACAAAACTTTCTTCTTGTTTTGTCTGCACATCAGTTCCACTTTCCTGTTCTATACTCTGTACATGTTCTGTACATCCCTCCTCTCTACAGCTATCCTCCGTGTCTGTTTGTGATTCTGATTCTGTTTCCCCTGCGTTTATACCGTTAGTTATTTGGTTATGCATAGGGGTTTCTGTCCAAAACATTACCAGGTCTTCCTGGCGTATATTTGGTTCAGTGGTCTTTTCTCTTCTAGCAATAACTTTTGGCCTTCTATCGTGTAACACCCTACTCAATATCACTGTTTGTGCGTATTCAACCCATACTCTGTGTGCGGCTTTGTCACAGCCTAGGATTTTTCCTTTTACCCATTTTTCATAATATTCATTTCTTTGTGCTTTGGGCACAAGCGCCCAGTATGCAGCTCCGAATTCTTTAATGTGGGAATGCTTAGGCTTTATTCCATACAACATTTCATATGGCGTTTTCTCTATTGGGCTTGAATACAGTCTGTTTATCACATAATTCGAATACATAATTGCTTCACCCCAGAATCCGTGTGATAGAGTACTGCCATGCATCATTGCACGCATCATATCCTGAAGGCTCTGGTTCCGGCGTTCTGCCGATCCGTTCTGGTGTGGAGAGCCTGGGGCTGTTAGCGAATGTTTTACGCCTCGTTCCTTAAGGAAGCTCCTGAATGAGTCTGAAAGGAATTCACCCCCTCTATCAGAATGAAGCTGTGCTACCTTAAGTGTATGTTTTGCTTCCACCCATTTCACAAATTGCTTTAAGTTTCTTTCAGCTTCGTTTTTCGTTTTTAACAGGTAAACGAAACTAAACTTTGTGTAATGATCTATTATTACTAGGTAATATCTTGCACCTCCTTTTGTTCTTTTAAATGGCCCTGCTAAATCTATATTAAGCAGTTCAAATGGTCTGCTTGTTTTGCAGTCGCTGCATTTTCTGATTGGTACTGCAGTTGTTTTAGTTTCCTTACACACAGAGCACTCCACATAAATATTACATGGTTCCAGAGCTTGGAAAAGTTACTTTTTTGAACTACAACTCCCATCAGCCAATCCAGTGGCCATGCTGGCTGGGGCTGATGGGAATTGTAGTTCAAAAAAGTAACTTTTCCAAGCTCTGGTTTAAACCTTATGTCTGCGCTGTGTTTAGGCATAAGTTGTAAAGTTGAGTAACCTGCATGTCCTAGTTTTCTATGATAATCATGAATACATCCTTCATGCATCGCTCTGTTCATTGCTACTTTTACAATCACTTTAGGGAGTTGCTCTGTAACATATAGTGAGTTCTTTAGAAATCCCTTTACATAGACTTTCCCTTGTTTCTTAATTTCACATACTCCATTTGAAAATAATACCTCAAAATTCATAGCGTTAAGTTTTGATACTGACATTAAGTTTGAGTCAATTGAAGGAACAAAAAGTACATTTGTAACTAACGTCTTGAGACACTGTATATTTCTATAACCCCCCTCCCAAGTACCTGGCGCTTTGTTCCATCCGCCAAATATATTTGCTCAGAAGTAGTAGAAATCTCTCTAAACATTTTCTTGTCTTTGCATAAGAAATGAGAGGATCCAGAGTCAATAGTCCACTCCGTTCTTTTATCTTTTCCGTCTTCCTCTGCTGCTGCCGTCACGACTCGAACCGACATTGTTTCCTTTCCTCGTTCAGCTTTTCTTTGTGAGTTACAGTCTTTACGTAAATGTTTTTCTGAACCGCATTTGAAGCATTTCTTTATCTTTGGTTCATTGGCGTCGTCTCTCCTCTTTGTTGAACTTGTTGTGGATTGTTGCGCGTTTTCCTTTCGTCGTTCCGACTCACGCAAAAGTTTCTCAGATACATAACGCATGGTCAGTTCAGATTCGGGCATTGCTTCCAACGCACATATGGCTGCATCATATGATTTATCTAGGGATATAAGCAGCACATATACCTGCTGTTGATCAGAGTATTCGACGTCTCTGTCTTGAAGTTGTGCAAACAAGCCTCGAATAGTTTGTATGTGTTCATTCATACTTATCCCCTCTGTTAAGCGCGTTTGGAATAGCTTCCTCGCGAGTAGAACTTTACTCCCCGCTGAGGTTTTAATATGTACTTTCCGGAGTGCGTCCCAGACTTCCCATGCAGTTTCCATATCTCTTATTTGTAGCAGCTGAGAGTCTTGTACTCCAAGTATTATAGTGGCTTTTGCCCTTTGGTCCTGGCGTTGCCACTCTTCCGTGGGGTTCGTAGGTGCATCTGCCTCAATGACATGCCACAGGTCCTTATGGATTAGAAGCATTTGCATCTTCACCCGCCAACTTGTGTAATTAGTGTCGCCAAGTCTCTCCAAAGGCATTCCAGACGTATACGACAATGCCATTCTTGCCTCTCCAGGAGCTTTGTCTTCACCGCGGTTGTCCTGCTGGATTTACGCTTCTTTTCAAGCGTGTTCTGGCTTGTCGGTACTGTGGTTTAGACCGTGCAGTCTGGGCCCATAACCCTTAATGTTAGCATATTTGCACAGTCAGACGCCCCAGCACCGGGTAGAACAGAATAATAGCCAGGCATACAACATAGAGCTTCAAGTAGGAAGGACTTTATTTGCTTGCAGCACAAATAGGTCCTATAGTTAGAGTTCAGTTCACTCACTTGCTTGCTTATTCACCAGCACACCGCTCTGCATCAAATTCCTTTCTCCTTACCCCCACACAGCCTTCTATCTCTAGCCCTAATTTATTTCTCAAGGTGCTAACAGATAATCACCTGCAGCTGTGTCTCTAACACTTACTGAGCTGTCCACTCAGTCTTTACATTAACCCCTTACTCTCCTGCATTTCCTTGAGGATCAAAAAACCTTTTACACATAACTGCAAGTCATTATTTCTATCGGTAACAAATTCAACCACAAAATATTGGCCAGAAAGCTAGGATATACAGTGTATTTCCTTGACCTTCCAAAGTAAAATGTCAGTGGCTGTCTCGCAGGCGCAAAGAGAAGCGGCAGCGGCTGCCACCAGTACTCATTGCTGCTTCTATGCCACTATGGCTGGGACTTATAGGCTCCAGGCTCCTCCTCCGGATACAGCTGGGTGCTGGTGGTGTCTTGGTGCTGCTGAGCTCAGGCGGAGATGCCTGCCACTTCTCTTGCTTTCTCTGTTATTGCTGCTTTGGGCAAGCACTGCCACTCAAGGAGAGGAGCTACACGCCTGCAAAGAGATCCAGCAAAGGCACATGGGGCTGTTTCACACATGCATGTACATCTCTGGATCACTCGGAGCTGAACATACAAACTAACTCCATTACGAAGCATTGCGTCTGAGACAATATGACATTTGTTATTGTATTGTTATTGAAAGATGTTGCTTTTGCTTTTTTAACAATATTAATATTTTTATTTAAATTTTTGTAAACTATTGTTCTTTTCTGATGTGTGTGTTTTATTTGTGTTTATTTTTTGTGAGCCGCCTTGAGGGCCTTTTTGGCCAAAAGGCGGCATAGAAATAAACTGTAACATAACATAAAATGTAAACTGTAAAGATGGAGAATGAGGAATGATCAGATATAGGGGTCTTTATCAGATAAATGATTACAAAATTTAACCTGCAAGAATGATGTGGTAGAGAGGATTCTGTTTACGCATGTAACAGATATCATGTTAACACAAATCCCATTTTCTAGCCCCTTAAACAGTCTTTTGGGTGTGTAAATTTTTCTGCTACTTGCCATATTCCCGCAAACCAGCCCTGACTGCTGATAATGTTTATTTACTTGTAGTATAATAAAATAATAAAAAGGAAGCACAATTGCTTTTAAAATACATTTTTGTTTGCATATTTTGAAGCTTAGCTAGGAAGGTATCCAGTAATGTGGCCTTTGGATTTTACATCTTGCTTCTCCCCCTCACCACTGACACTTCCCCTACCTAAAATCTAAAATGGTATCCCGTGATGATCGCATGAGACCTGTGATGGAGGAACCTAAATGGAATATGGTTTCACCTATGCCTGAATATATTTTGGAGCATGTGACAAACTGATGATGGTTCCAGCTTCCTGAGAACCTTGGAAATAATGTTGATAGTTGATGTGTCAGAAGACCAACACAGACCAGAGTGTTTTGTGGGAATAAAGAGGCAGACACAAATAGTTGGGTTGAACCAGGGCCACATTTTATTAATTTACAATTAAGTTTTTTGCAGAGGATGGTGACAATGTGGAAATTTATCTTATCTATGCAGGCTTACCTGTATTAGGTGAGCAAGCCCCTGCTTAATGAGAGTGACAGCATTATCCCTTGCCCTCCATTGAAGTCCCACCTTTTCAGGTGACTGTGAAGCTTTCCCAAGGCCTGCACTACCAGAATCTCAGAGTTTCAACCTGATGACTCAGAATAACCTCTGAGGTGCTACGGATCCTTCTCATGGAGTCTCACAGCCCTTGAGCAGCAAACCTCAGGAAGAGCCAGCCACCCTCAAAGGTGCCTAATAGTGCCCACTTTAACTCATGCCTTACCTGTTTATCTCTTCTTGCACTTTTCTACTAAAAGTGACCAATCAGTCTAACTAACAGCTGACCTCAACTCCTGGAACTACAGTACGGAGTAGGTGCCAAGCCAGTCTGCTGGCAGGCCACTAATTTCTACTTGGACCCAAGGAAACCAGCAAAACCTACACTGTACCCAAGCCAAGTGCTGCAACTCCAAGGAATCTGGAGAAGCAGGTGGAATGGACTGAAATACTAATCCCCCTACCTTTTCTCAGCACCAGTATGTATGCAGATGCATGCCATGGAGTTAAGGCCTTCTGCCCCTTCTTCCACCCTGCCCATAAAAACTGTTTCTGCCCTATGCCTCAGCACACAGTTAATATCTCCTGTCACACCATATGAATGTAAAAGTGTAGCCTCCCAAGCATTCATGTTTCTCTTTTCTCTCTACACTGGAATACTGTCTAGGAACAGGGAATAGAACCATCTACTAAAACAGCTGTGAATACTACAGAGTTGCAACTAGACCACCAGTGATATGTTTCTCAAACCTTTTGAGCTTGTACCTTGCTTCTAAACATTATCTACCTTCAGTACCCCCCAAACCCAACCCAATAATCATTTACACAGGTTCGCACATGGAGATTCTTATGTGGCGTGGAACACACGCAGTTGCATGTCACCATCTGTAGACCAGGACAGTGGAGGCTGGATTCACTGCCCCACAGGCACTAGAGGGAGTCGCCTCCACTGGACTGGGGTACTAGTCCAACACAGGCATTACAAAAAGGCATAGAAAGGTTCCTTTGGCCCCATTCTATCAAACAAGCAGCAGCTCTTTTTGAATTCCCTTCTCAAATAAGGATGGGATACTGGGGCAGCAATACCCCAAACCTACAAGTCCACATCGAATCAGTGAGCGTCCTCTGGCAGGAGGCATTCATTCAGCCAAGTCAGGTCATGGCTTGGAAAGGCTCCACCTGTCTCTGGATCCTTTCAAGCCCTAGTTAGGTATCCTGCACTCCACAGTTTGAGAAACACTATACTGTTGTGCGCCTCCCCCAATCTCCGAGCGGTGAGATTCCAGGGGGTCCCTGTGCCCATCCAGGGTTTGGTTTCCTTTGGGAAGAAGGTCAGCGGACACTGCGGTGTCTTTATGAAATATGGTTTATTTATGTACACACATTCCAGCCTGAGCTTAGGGTGGAGGGGTTCAAGGCATCAGCAGTCTAATATCCAGCTTTTCCCTCTAGGTGCAGGGGCATCCTAACGCCACGATGCAGGGAGCCAGCCTCTGCGCATGCCTGCAGCCCTAGTTCTCCAGTACACCCACTTTCAACTCCAAACACACTTCTCCCCGCCCAGGAGTGGGGGGGAGACTCTCCTCCAGTAGAGTTTAAAATGACAAAAAGGATCTTCCTAGCCCCTTTCACCAGTTGCCGGGGCAACTAAATAGGACCATTAACTACCTAGCCACTCTATTTGATTAACAAAGGAGATTCATCTGGCTAGCAGAGCCCGCCTCCCAGGCATAGGATTCCAAATCAGAGGCTGGAAAGGTGACCCACAGAAACCATCCATTCCAGCCCCCCCCATGCTCATAACACTACACCCTTCTCTGAAAGAGGTCTGTCCCAGACCTGCAAAAAACAACAACAGAATAACAACTTTTCCTACAAGAAATAACAGATACAGGTTAGCAAGACATTGCAATATACATCATTAAAAGCATAGTCATATTACAGTCTCATTTCCATACAAGTACAAAAACAGTCCATTCCCTTACAGCACCTTTTTCAATTAATTACTCTCTCTTTGGGCTTCCTCTTCTTTCTTGGAGCTCCCAGTCACAGTTCTGCATCCAACAGCTTACCCAGTCCTCATAACTTGGCAGTTGCCTGAGTTCCTGACATGTTTAAGCATGCCCTCAACCACATGTACATTTACTCCTTGCTCCCCCAAACAGTTGTACATACACCCACAATCCAAGTCACAGAATAACAAATCCTAAACATTAAAATCTTATTACAAAAAAACCTATCAGCATGATTCCTAAAAACCCATTAAACAGCTCATATCCCCACCAGCATGCAGAAAGGCACAAATCAACAGCATTACACAGTCCCATAAGCACAACCCCCACCCCGAAGCTATGCGGTTGCCAACATGGCCCTTTGTCTTGGGGCTTCATGGCGTTCCCAGTCCAAGCTGATCCCTGCTGCTGCCTGCAGGGGGTTGGGACTCCTTTCCAGGAACAGATTTGTTTCCTACCCAGCACATGGCAGGCTATAGCCATGTTCTTGCCACTCTCTGCTCTGGGAAAAGTCTTCAAGCCAGTCCACTTGGTCTCCTGCCCCAAACGCCAAATCAAAGTTCTGCCACAAGTCTTTATCCGGGGGGATCTTCTTAAAGAGTAGCTGGCCTAGTCCACCCAGGCTGGCAGAAAGAAATCTTCTCTGTCCTCCCTCACAATCTCCAGTATGAAACATGGGCCCAAACAGAGGCAGGAAACCCTCCCAGTGTCTCTTACCCTCCAAACTCACTGGGTACTGGGTGCCTCTCACTGCTGGAATTCGCCCAAGGACTGCACCCATCATAGGAGCTGCATCCCACCCCACAAGACCATTATGGGGCACCCAAGGGACAAAGTCACTTGGGGATTTTATCTCACCCATCTCTCTAGGCGCTGGGAGCTTCTCTTGGACTTGAACTCCCTTCTCAGGTTTCTCCTGCTGCACCTTTTCTTTCACAGCCATTTCTCCAGGTGCTTGGAGCTTCTCTTGGACTTGAACTCCCTTCTCAGGTTTCTCCTGCTGCACCTTTTCTTTCACAGCCATTTCTCCAGGTGCTGGCAGCTCCTCTCCAGCCTCTAGTTCACCTTTGTCTGAAGCTTTTTCTTCCTCCTGCACTTTCTCTTCCACAGCTGGCACACAGGGAGCAGAGAAATCTATCAGCAGCATCTCTTCTCCAGCCTCTATTTTACTTTCTTCGAAGGCATCTTCCTCTTCTTTTTCCAGCCTGTCCTCCTTCAAATCTTGGGGCTTCACTTCCAGCTCTCTGCTGTTTCCCCCCCTGGCAGGCTCCTGGACAATCAAAACTTCTTCTTCCTCCACTACTGACTGCAACTCCTTACAGCCCACTCCCTCCAGCTGCCCATCCACTTTCTGGATCTCTTTAGCCACCTCCATATGGGTGCTCTGCAGCTGGACTCCTGGGTCACCCTTGACCCCTTGTAGTGGCTGATCAGGCAGGGCTCTCACCTCCTCACATGGGGTCTCCTTTTTCTCTCCCCAGACGCTTTCAAATATCTCTCCCATTTGTTTCCAATGCTCCTGCCGCTCCCATTGCCTTTGCTGCTGGGCCTCCTGGCGTTCTTTCTGCCTTTGCTGCTGGTCCAGCTGGAACATCAATCTCATCTGTTCCAGGAGAAATGCTGTTTTCCCTTCCATCTTGACTCAGGCACACCTTGCTCCCAAGGCTTCTTCTAGGAAACTCAATCCCACTTCTAACACCAGTGTTGCGTGCCTCCCCCAATCTCCGAGCGGTGAGATTCCAGGGGGTCCCTGCGCCCATCCAGGGTTTGGTTTCCTTTGGGAAGAAGGTCAGCGGAGACTGCGGTGTCTTTATGAAATATGGTTTATTTATGTACACACATTCCAACCTGAGCTTAGGGTGGAGGGGTTCAAGGCATCAGCAGTCTAATATCCAGCTTTTCCCTCTAGGTGCAGGGGCATCCTAACGCCACGATGCAGGGAGCCAGCCTCTGCGCATGCCTGCAGCCCTAGTTCTCCAGTACACCCACTTTCAACTCCAAACACACTTCTCCCCGCCCAGGAGTGGGGGGGAGACTCTCCTCCAGTAGAGTTTAAAATGACAAAAATGATCTTCCTAGCCCCTTTCACCAGTTGCCGGGGCAACTAAATAGGACCATTAACTACCTAGCCACTCTATTTGATTAACAAAGGAGATTCATCTGGCTAGCAGAACCCGCCTCCCAGGCATAGGATTCCAAATCAGAGGCTGGAAAGGTGACCCACAGAAATCATCCATTCCAGCCCCCCCCCCATGCTCATAACAATACTGTTGCAAATACAGAATCTGGCATCTTTAATCTGTGTTCTTTTGATAGTGGTTTTGGCTTTTTTTCAATTTTGCAAAATAAAGATCGCAACACAAATCAATGAGGGTTCATAGACCTACCGTTGTATATAAAAGAAAACTAGCAGCTAAAGTTCTTCCTTTGCTAGTCTTTCTGTTACTGACAGCCCAGCACTTGGATTAATAAAAAGTTATGAGAGTAGTCAGCAGCACACCATTGTAACCAGAGATATAGTCGTTCAGGGTCTCAGGGGGTCTTAGACCCCTTACTTTTTTGGAAGCAGGGTCCCAGCAGGGTCTCTGCCTCCGGTATCCTACAAGCCAATCAGACTAAAAGAAGGTAAGTCAGCCAGTGAGAAGACTGTTCTCAGCAGCTAACACTCTCCCCTTTCATGCTGATGAACTCCTAGGGATGTCTGTTGTTGTGGGAGAAGGCATTAACAAGGATCTCATTCCCAACCCAGCAGCAAAACAAACAAACAAAAAGCATGGGAGGGTGTGTGACTATGACTATCACGAAGGGACCCTGCACTTCTGAATCTGCCACCACACCACTGATTATAACAACCTCCTAATGTAACCAGGTAAAGGTACCTGGTGTAGCTGTTTAAAAATAATAAATTCAACATTTTTTCATTAGAACGTTTTTGTAAATACACTAAGGTTAACTGTAGTAAACCTGTATCTACTACTGAGTTGGCATTAAGGGTGCATCTAAAAACCTATTTCTTTAGGCAACCCTAGCCAGGCATGCGATTTTATTATTTATTTTTTAAACTGTTGATTTTATCTATATTTTGATAATGTTATTGTCTGCTGTTTTAAAGGTCTCTTTATCATGATGTTTAAATGAATATTTTATATTATTAGGTCAGCTACTTAGAGGTATTTTTTTTTATTAAGCGGTAGATAAATCTGGCTAAATAAATAAATCTACATCGGGGTGGGGAACCTCAGGCTCAGAGGCCAAATGCAGTCTGCCATGCCTTTCTATCCAGACCTCACTCTCCCTAGAACAAGTTGTCCTGAAGCAAATTTTCCTGGATGGAATGGGCCTTTTGTTGGCCTGGACAAAGATGTGTGTGAAGGGGGTTGTGTTACATTTGCATGGCTACTGTACAAATAAGAGTCAGATCCATTACTTTACTATTTTTGCCTCTAACCCCATCCACTTGGCCCCAAGAAGGTTGCCCATGAGGGGATGTGGCCCTTGGCCTGAAAAATATTCCCCAGCCCAGATCAGGGATAGCCAACATGGTGTCCTTCAGGTTTTGTTGGACTGCGGTTTCCATCCTCCCTGACCACTGACCATGCTGGCTGGAGCAGGTGGGAGTTTTAGTACAAGATCTGGAGGGGACCTCCTGTAGAGTCTAATTTGAGTCTAGCTAGTTTAGGTTGCAATTCTATACACACTTATATGGGAGTAAAAAAATCCCATTGAGTTCAATGCAGCTTACTTTTGAGTATAGGATTGCACTGTTAATTGTTACAGCTTCCCCTGAGGAACTGTGGAAATTGTAGTTTTGTGAAAATTCTGAATCACATTTTCCCCAAGTGCAGGCAAGGACCTTTTTGGAGGACCTCAGGATTATCATTATTCCAAGCACAGATCAGACGTAATCAGACCTTGGCTCTTAAAAATGACTTTTCAGCAAAATGTATTCTTTGCTTTATTTGCATGGCCTTGAAAAGGTTTGAATTTGCTTAGGTAAGCCGAGACCAGTGCTAGGAATTGCAAGAAAATGTGGGTGTAGAGCGGAGCCAGTGGCATCTCTTCCAGAGTTAACAGATAGCTAGGAAGGGATGACTAATCCTTCTCTCACTTGCTGATTCTCCCTTGCAAATCCCCCCTAGGCTATTTTAAGTCAGAGGTGTAGCAATGGGGGAGGGAAATGAGGATATTGCCCCCCAAATGAATTTTTCCTTCAGTCCCCAAATTTCTAGCATTGAAGTAACTTAAAACTTCAGTTGAGCTTTTGGAAATACAATTTAGGCATCTAAAGAGAGGGGCAGGGCAAAGTTACGGAGGGAATGCAAACACAGTAAATGTAAGATCCTTCTCGTATGTAGTATTGCTGAGCCAAGTATCCCCCATCTTAAAATTGTGCCTTTGATTTCTTTTTCCTGCATGTAGAACTTTGCACTTATTCCTGTTAAATTTCATTCTGTTGTTTTCAGCCCAATGCTCTAGTCCAGCCTTTCCCAAATTGTGGGCCACCAGATGTTGTTGGACCACAACTCCCATCAGCCTCAGCCAGCATTGCCAATGGTCAGGAAAGTTGGGAACTGTGGTCAACAACATCTGGTGGCCCACTAGTTGGGAAAGGCTGCTCTAGTCTATCAAGATCACTTTGAATTTTATTTCTGTCGTTCAGGGTTATTAGCTATCCCTTCCAATTTTGTATCATCTGCAAATCTGAAAAGCAAATCTCTGCACCTCCTCATCCAAGTCTTTAGTAAAAATGCTGAAGAGCACTGCGCCCAGGACCGAGCCCTGAGATACCCTGGTCATTACCATCCCCCAGTTTGAGAAGGAATCCTTGATAAACACTCTTTAAGTATGATTCTGTAGCCGGCTGCGGTCCTGATAGTTGTTCCATCCAGCCTACATTTAGCTAGCTTGCTAATCAGAATATCATGGGACACTTTTCAAAAGCTTTGCTGAAGTCAAGATACATTATATCCACAGCATTCCTGCAGTCTACCACAGAGGTTACCCAATTAAGAAATGAGATATGATTAGTTTGGCGGGATTTGTTCTTGATAAATTCATGATGGCTTTTAGTAATCACGGTGCTTACAGACTGATCGCTTTATAATCCACTCCAGAATTTTCCCAGAGATCGATGTCAAGCTGACTGGTCTGTAGTTCCCAGGTTCCTCCTTTTTGCCCTTTTTGAAGATAGGGACAACATTAGCCCTCCTCCTGTCATCCGGCACTTCACCACTCCTCCATGATTTCACAGAGATAATAGACAGTGGTTCAGAGAGTTCTTCAGTCAGTTCCTTCAATACTCTAGGTTGATCAGGCCCACATCTTCAGGTCCCTCCAGATTTGAATTCGTTCAAAGTGATTAGGTATTCCCTGACCATTTGTCTATCTATCACAAGCTGCAATCCTGCCCTTTCAACTTGACATTGGCCAGGAGGGTCATAGACCCTCTTTTGGGAGAACACTGAGCCAAAGCAGGAATTGAGCACTTCTGCTTTTTCTTTGTCATCTGCAATCATTTTGCCATCCTCATTGAGTACCTGTACTGTTGTTGTTGTTATGTGCCTTCAAGTCGATTACGACTTATGACAACCCTGTGAATCAGTGACCTCCAAGAGCATCTGTCATGAACCACCCTGTTCAGATCTTGTAAGTTCAGGTCTGTGGCTTCCTTTATGGAATCAATCCATCTCTTGTTTGGCCTTCCTCTTTTTCTACTCCCTTCTGTTTTTCCCAGCATTATTGTCTTTTCTCGTGAATCATGTCTTCTCATGATGTAACCGAGACCTGGTGGAATGGAGAAAACCAGTGGGATACGGTTATCCCTGGATATAAACTATATCGGAAGGACAGGGAAGGACGTATTGGTGGCGGAGTCGCTCTATACGTGAAAGAAGGCATTGAATCCAGCAAGCTCAAAACCCCAAAAGAGGCAGACTCCTCCACAAAATCGTTGTGGGTGGTGATACCGTGCCCCAGGAGGGACTTAATACTGGCAACGATCTATCGTCCCCCTGATCAAAATGCTCAGGGAGACCTTGAGATGAGATATGAAATTGAGGAAGCATCCAAACTAGGAAATGTGGTAGTAATGGGTGACTTCAACTACCCGGACATAGACTGGCTGCATATGTGTTCCAGTCATGACAAAGAAGCAAAGTTTCTAGATATTCTAAATGACTATTCCCTAGATCAGTTGGTCATGGAACCGACCAGAGGGACGGCAACCCTGGACTTAATCCTCAGTGGGGACCGGGACCTGGTGCGAGATGTAAGTGTTGTTGAACCGATTGGGAGCAGTGACCACAGTGCTATTAAATTAAACATACATGTAACTGGCCAATTGCCAAGAAAATCCAACACGGTCACATTTGACTTCAAAAGAGGAAACTTCACAAAAATGAGGGGATTGGTAAAAAGAAAGCTGAAAAACAAAGTCCAGAGGGTCACATCACTCGAAAATGCTTGGAAGTTGTTTAAAAACACTATATTAGAAGCTCAACTGGAGTGCATACCGCAGATCAGAAAAGGTACCGCCAGGGCCAAGAAGATGCCAGCATGGTTAACGAGCAAAGTCAAGGAAGCTCTTAGAGGCAAAAAGTCTTCCTTCAGAAAATGGAAGTCTTGTCCGAATGAAGAAAATAAAAAAGAACACAAACTCTGGCAAAAGAAATGCAAGAAGACAATAAGGGATGCTAAAAAAGAATTTGAGGAGCACATTGCTAAGAACATAAAAACCAACAACAAAAAATTCTATAAATACATTCAAAGCATCTAGGGAGACAATTGGACCCTTGGATGATAAGGGAGTCAAAGGTGTACTAAAGAACGATAAGGAGATTGCAGAGAAGCTAAATGAATTCTTAGCATCTGTCTTCACAGTGGAAGATATAGGGCAGATCCCTGAACCTGAACTAACATTTGCAGGAAGGGATTCTGAGGAACTAAGACAAATAGTGGTAACGAGAGAGGAAGTTCTAAGCTTAATGGACAATATAAAAACTGACAAATCACCGGGCCCGGATGGCATCCACCCGAGAGTTCTCAAAGAACTCAAAGGTGAAATTGCTGATCTGCTAACTAAAATATGTAACTTGTCCCTCGGGTCCTCCTCCGTGCCTGAGGACTGGAAAGTGGCAAATGTAACACCAATCTTCAAAAAGGGATCCAGAGGGGATCCCGGAAATTACAGGCCAGTTAGCTTAACTTCTGTCCCTGGAAAACTGGTAGAAAGTATTATTAAAGCTAGATTAACCAAGCACATAGAAGAACAAGCCTTGCTGAAGCAGAGCCAGCATGGCTTCTGCAAGGGAAAGTCCTGTCTCAGTAACCTATTAGAATTCTTTGAGAGTGTCAACAAGCATATAGATAGAGGTGATCCAGTGGACATAGTGTACTTAGACTTTCAAAAAGCGTTTGACAAGGTACCTCACCAAAGACTTCTGAGGAAGCTTAGCAGTCATGGAATAAGAGGAGAGGTCCTCTTGTGGATAAGGAATTGGTTAAGAAGCAGAAAGCAGAGAGTAGGAATAAACGGACAGTTCTCCCAATAGAGGGCTGTAGAAAGTGGAGTCCCTCAAGGATCGGTATTGGGACCTGTACTTTTCAACTTGTTCATTAATGACCTAGAATTAGGAGTGAGCAGTGAAGTGGCCAAGTTTGCTGACGACACTAAATTGTTCAGGGTTGTTAAAACAAAAAGGGATTGCGAAGAGCTCCAAAAAGACCTCTCCAAACTGAGTGAATGGGCGGAAAAATGGCAAATGCAATTCAATATAAACAAGTGTAAAATTATGCATATTGGAGCAAAACATCTGAATTTCACATATACGCTCATGGGGTCTGAACTGGCGGTGACCGACCAGGAGAGAGACCTCAGGATTGTAGTGGACAGCACGATGAAAATGTCGACCCAGTGTGCGGCAGCTGTGAAAAAGGCAAATTCCATGCTAGGGATAATTAGGAAAGGTATTGAAAATAAAACAGCCGATATCATAATGCCGTTGTATAAATCTATGGTGCGGCCGCATTTGGAATACTGTGTACAGTTCTGGTCGCCTTATCTCAAAAAGGATATTATAGAGTTGGAAAAGGTTCAGAAGAGGGCAACCAGAATGATCAAGGGGATGGAGCGACTCCCTTACGAGGAAAGGTTGCAGCATTTGGGGCTTTTTAGTTTAGAGAAAAGGCGGGTCAGAGGAGACATGATAGAAGTGTATAAAATTATGCATGGCATTGAGAAAGTGGATAGAGAAAAGTTCTTCTCCCTCTCTCATAATGCTAGAACTCGTGGACATTCAAAGAAGCTGAATGTTGGAAGATTCAGGACAGACAAAAGGAAGTACTTCTTTACTCAGCGCATAGTTAAACTATGGAATTTGCTCCCACAAGATGCAGTAATGGCCACCAGCTTGGATGGCTTTACAAGAAGATTAGACAAATTCATGGAGGACAGGGCTATCAATGGCTACTAGCCATGATGGCTGTGCTCTGCCACCCTAGTCAGAGGCAGCATGCTTCTGAAAACCAGTTGCCGGAAGCCTCAGGAGGGGAGAGTGTTCTTGCACTCGGGTCCTGCTTGCGGGCTTCCCCCAGGCACCTGGTTGGCCACTGTGAGAACAGGATGCTGGACTAGATGGGCCACTGGCCTGATCCAGCAGGCTCTTCTTATGTTCTTATGTTCTTATGTGTCCAAAGTATGATAACCTCAGTTTCATCATTTTAGTTTCTAGTGACAGTTCTGGTTTAATTTGTTCTAACACCCAATTATTTGTATTTTTCCCAGTCCATGGTATGTGCAAAGCCCTCCTCCACCACCACCTTTCAAATGAGTTGATTTTTCTTTTATCCGCTTTTTTCACTGTCCAACTTTCACATCCATACATAGAGATCGGGAATACCATGGTCTGAATGATCTTGACTTTAGTGTTCAGTGATACATCTTTGCATTTGAGGACCTTTTCTAGTTCTCTCATAGCTGCCCGCCCCAGTCCTAGCCTTCTTCTGATTTCTTGACTATTGTCTCCATTTTGGTGAATGACTCTGCTGAGGTATTGATAATCCTTGACAAGTTCAATGTCCTCATTGTCAACATAAAAGACAGAGAGTACCTGTACTACCATTTCTTTTCTCTGTCTTTTACTATGGATGTACCTGAAGAAAGCTTTTTTGTTGCTTTTAGCATCTCTTGCTCACCTCAGCTCATTCTCAGCTTTAGCCTTCCTGACGCCAACTCTGCAATTCCGTGCTACCTGTCTGTACCCTTCCTTTGTGGTCTGGCCTTCCTTCTCCCTATATGTGTCCTTTTTTGTTTTCAGGTCATCTCTGAGCTTTCTGTGAAGCCACATTGGCTTCTTCTGCTGTCCAGGTAGCAAATTTAGTAATCTTGGCTTTTGAAACTAACATATTTTAAGGAATTTCAAGTGAATAGTTCCCCTACAAGTTTGCAGAGAAATCACAGGACATTAGACCTAATAGACAGTTTACATCATTATGGTAGGATGACTTGCGGAATATACATTTACTTCCTAGTCACTGTTATTTAGTTTATATAACCATTTTTTCATGTGGAAAATACTGTATTTTAATTTGATTTGCTTTTTTGTAAACTTCAGAAATCATAGTTTCTAGTTAAAATGCATAAATTGGAGTTTATTTTGTCATTACCTGAAAAAACGTCCCCCGAGAAACATTTTTTGTAGTGACTGATACCCCAACCCTTCTGCCCCCCAATTTTGGTCTCTGCCCACCCACTGAAAATTGTCTTGCTACACTCCTGTCTTAAGTGAACCATGCCCCCCCCAACTAGGCTGATCTATAGAGGAAATGGCTTGGAGGGGAGGGAATTTGCAGAGAGGACTTGGTGGGTACAGGCAGGATTAAACATCTCTGATCCTCCCTTCCCCAAGGGTGATGGTCTGAAGTTCAAACAGTTCAAGACCAGATTAGTCTGTGTCTTAATTACATGTTGCTCAAATTTAGGAGCTAGGTCAGGATCAGCAGTTTTGAAAGACTGCAGACTTATTGGTTCCTTATTGATGTGATCACTGCTCAGCTAGTAGCTGCAGTAGTATCTTCTGATCAATCCTGGGTGGCCATGGTGCTTTCTCACATTTCATTTTCTAGTGATTAAAAGGTGACTGTATAGGAAAGAGTGCCCTCTGCTGGCGTAGAACTAGCAGTTGAGGACCTGTGGACTCAAATATTAGCATCTTGCTAATACATCTTGAGATAGGTCCTGTTGAGTTCAGTGCAGCTTAGGACAGTTTCCTGTTACAAAATTCTGTGTGATCAAAGGCAGCCACCAAAAGAAAAACCAAGGCAATCAATTTTCACTTCAAAGGCTTCTAGGGAATTAAGTCACACCGTTTTTACAAATTTAAAACAGTAAATACAGCTAAAACTAACAACAATATGTTCCTATAAGAATATGGTTAAAAAACCCCATAAATGAGAGAGAGAGAGAGACACACACACACACACACACACACACACACACACACACACACACAGAGAGAGAGAGAGAGAGAGAGAGAGAGAACCTAGGTGGTACAAAGGCATAAAAAAGCCATCGCTTATGCATAGCACTTGCACTCATTATAGAGTAGCCCCTGCCCACTTTTAATTTAGACAACACGTCTGAAAGAACTTTTCATTTTGCAAGAGCTTTAATACATGACCAGTAGCTGCTGCTTTTATCACTCCCCGCCCCCTGCCACTTTTTATTGCTGCTCCTGCAGCCGTTGTTCAAATTTGTTTTATCGTTGTGTCATTGTCCCATTAGGAATGCATTTTAAACTGCTTTGGATATCTGGGTGGAAAAGCAGTATATAAATATTAGAAATAAATAAATACATAGACAAACAATGCAAACTGTCTACCAACTCCATAAGGGTGAATGCTTTGAGAGACTGCATTTCTGTCCTTCAGACTGCCCTCCATGTGTTGACTGTGATGGTTTGAAATTTGTACATGCATTTGTCTTCTCTTTGTGAGATTGGAGGCCCTTCTTTTTTCAGGGTTCTTGACTGCATCCCTCACATCTACAAGAACCGATGAATAGGCAGAGGACAGGGGACAGATGGTGGCCTACAGTGTTACTTAAGGTTGATCTGAATGTGTGATCCAGCCAAATCTATTGACATTTGGTTGGGTCATAGAGAGCATGGAAACATTCTTGAAGATGGGAGAGGGAAGCAGCCATTTGGGTGGGTAAGACAAAGTTCAGGATAGGGAGAATGCTTAGCATCTGATGAAGTGCCAGGGTGTTATTTTCATTCTACTCCACCCATTTTTCAACTTGAAACCAAGGCAAGCAGCTATGCCCAGCATCTGGGTGCTGGTTGCTTTAAAAATGTGTTAGGAATGATGCTCCATAATGACACTGTGTGGTTCCCAGTGACACTGAATTAAAAGAAAAAAGACGGTTTCTCCCTTGAGCATCTTAGACTACATCTTGTTGCTGCTGCTACTTCTTATTCTTTTTATTATTCTTTTTATTTATTATTATTATTATTTCACAATAGATGTATTGTAAACTGCTTTGGATATCTGAATATAATAGCAGTATATAAACATTTTAAAGAAAAAATAAACTAACAAACAACACACACAGTATTCCAGTTCTGTTGAGCTGAACACAGGAAGAGAGAGTGAGATTGCACTCCGGCCCTCACTTCTAACCCTGTGTGTTGACTGTGCCTGTGTGAAATGCACCCATGGGTGTAGCCTGTGCATTGTATACCATCAAGTGAAACAAGGGGCAACCAGGGTGATTGACAGATTATGCTATAATATCACTTGAGTGACAGGTAGGTGTGGTTTATTTTAAAAAATGGCCCCATGGGCCATTTAGGGACTAGGCAGGGCTAATGAGCCCCATGAGCGAGAGGTTTCCCATCTCTGTCATACAATTTTGCTGAGAACTTATATCATCAGAGTGTCATTCCCAATGGCATCCTCAGCAGATTGTTAAAGTGACTGGCATCTGGATGTTGAGCGCAGAGGCTCAGCTGTTTAAAGTTTAAAACGTGGGGGAGGTGGGAGGAAATGGAAATACCACCTGGACATCTCATCAAACTCTAAGTTCCCCACCCACTTGAAAATGCTAATGTAGGCTGCAGAAGTTCTCTCTCCTTCACGGACGACGAAGGTCCAAAGAGTACAAGTGGGGGATGGGGGTTGTACACAGTCTATATCAGTGGTTCTCCAACTTTCCCCCCCACAGACCACTTCAAAATTGCTGATTGTCCTGGCAGACCACTTAATGATTTTTCTGCTTATTGCAGCAATTGCAATGCACTGTGTTTAATTGTAATGTTATTGCTTCTTTTATTTTTAATATTATTTATTTAATTATTATTTGATTTATATCCCACCCTTCCTCCCACTAATACAATTTATTGCAATACCATAAAATACAATATAACATATTGTATTTTATTGTATTGCAGTTTGCATTCCAAAGAATTCAAATTGTAATGCAATAAAATACAATAAAAGAAGCAATAAAAATAAAATTAAAAATCAATATCAATATTTAATGCAGACATGCCACAAATTACCTGAATGAAGCTCGCAGGCCACTCATGGTCCACGGACCAGTTTGGGACCCCCTGGTCTACATGGTTTGAAAGACCATGATTGCCTCCAGACTGTCAGTATTTTATGGGAGGGATTCAATTACATACTGGAAATTCAAGTTTGTGCAATTAAAATGGATTAAAATGCTCTGTCACAAAAAAATTAAAAAATAAATAAATTGCCCCACTTTTAAAAAACACAACTTGTTTGGGGATAACATATAGTATTCAATTTTTTAAAAAAAGCATGCATTTGTTTTGGGATTTGTAGATGATTTATTAACATTTATCACCTTGCAAACAAACCATGATGGAATGGGATGAACGACTGTTGTTGTGTAACCTCCCTGTAAACAAATCAGGATGAACATTCAATAGACAGGTCATCTGGAGGAGCCCCCTGTGGAAACAGCAACATACAGAACTGGCTCAGATCACCTGGCAGAAAGGTTACTCACAGAAATCATGAGACTGGTCAGATTCTACATGGTCTAAAAGACCATGTGGAAAGAGCAACAGACAGAACTGGTTCATAACACCTGACAATTATTCACAGATCATGGGAATGGTGAGAGCAAGGGACTTTCATGAAATTGCATCTCCTCCCTCATGAGTAGGAAAATCGGATCATATGATCCTGGAGGAGGAGCTACAACTCCATCCAAGTCCCTTCTTCTGATATTATGTTGCACATGAGACTTGACAAGCCATGGAAATAATTATTTGTAGAAGTAATAAGCTAGCCATTGTTGCTTCTGAAAGGTCTCTCAGGCTTTGATATATCTCCAAGGAAACAGTTTTGCAGCTGAGTCACCACGCCAAGAACATCACTCTGTTTGTCATTGCTGTGATATCTCAGGGTAGAGATACATTCACTGTTCTGGTGGTTCCATTTCTGAAAACGGGGGCACACGGGGCTAGTCAAACCCCACCCCTTTTTACTGTAAAACCTGGTGGGATCAAACTGTGCACTTCCCCCCCAATTCACTCCAAAGAGATTGCGCAACTGATCAACAGATCAACCCATTCCCCCTCCAGGTGTGGCTTTGCTGTGGGCGACTAGTGTGTTCACAGCCTCTCTGTGCATAAATAGCAATCTCAAAGAGGGCACTCTCAGAACTGTTTTTGGAGCTTCCTAAAGTTTTTCCTATGTATGTGCCATTTGAGTTTGTGTCCTTACTGATCTGAACACTCACCAGACATTATAGGGTATGTGTGCATGTAATTTACAACATTCCTGTGCTGACTGGATGGCAGCTTGCAACATACCCCAGGATGTCTCAGGATGCAACCAGCCCCAAGCCACATCCCTTTAGCATTTTGTAGCACAAAGGAGGAAGGTTTCAGCAGGGTAGAAAAGAGAAAAAGTGTCAGAGTGGTGCATTAGTTAGTGTAAGACTAGGATTAGGGACACCTGAGTTTGAAATCTCATTTAATCATGAACTTAACTGAGTGGCCTATGAATAGGTCAGTCACTCTTTCTCAGCCTAACCTTCCTCACAGGGTTGTTGTAAGGATAAAGTATGAAGGGAAAAATAATTAAATGTACCTTTAGCTCCTTGGAGGAAAATCTGGATATAAATGTAACAAAGAAACCATTCCTCCCCCACCCCACCCCACCCCACCCCACCGCCTTCATCCCCAAGTCCAGAAAAGTGCTACAACCCTCTTATTCCAGACGATCTAGAACTTTGAACAAGACCACTCCTCTTCGGGACTGCAGACACACTATTATAATATGCTATAGTGCTGTCAGCAGTCCTTGGCAAATAGTTTGCCCAATATGTGAGCTAGTTTCAAAGATGTGACTTACCGATTGCACCATTGTGCAAATGATAGACTGGCTTTTAAATACATAACACACAGAAACACACACACAGAGAGACACACACAGACATCTTAAGTTTTCTGTTTTTAGGTAAATGACACGTGCAGAATTTTGCCATCGATATCCCAGACTGGGTGGAACAAACCGTGTGTCAAAATCCCCGAATAATTATCAAATGCAACTGTTCTCGTCTGCATGCCTTAACATGCTTCCATGGAAATCAATAATCTGCTAACATTCCTGAAAGCTTGGATTAAGTTACCAAATTATAGACGGTACTAAACTGTCCAGACTGAAAAGAGTGATAATCAAAGACTTCCCTACCCACCTTCTTTCAATTATGAAAGACAAAGCTTAACTGTGAAGGCAATGAAGCAGACTTCCCTATTTATTTAGTTTTTACTTGTGTGTGTCGAGTTGGGGGTGAGCAGGTGAAGACATGATGAGCTAAAACAAAATATTATTGTTTGGGGAGCTAGTTTAAGTTTCTATACTTACACGTGTCTCTTGAACTACAATTAGAATTCATGGACCAATCTCTCTTTTGAGTTTCTCCTACAGAAAATACAAATTACTTTGCACTGAATACAGAGAAAAATATTTGGTGTGTATTCCTGATCTCTGCCTCTGTTGAGCCCAGGGGTGACGGACCCAGCCTCCTTCCCGAGGAAGGAGGGGGAAGGCATGAGTTTCAGAAGCCTCAGCCGTTAGGGAGCATGGACAATCCAGCTTTTGTTGAGTCTAACCCAGACCTTGGGGAAGAGAGCGAGTCGCCCACCCCGCCAGTTCCCATGGCTGGTCCTGCCCCTTAATGGGACAGCGCTCAGCCCCCCAGCACTCCCACAGGTCTGTTGGGGGATGCTCCTGAGAGAGCAGAGACTCCTCCTTCACCAAGCAGTATCTTAGAAACACCCGACGCTTCCCCGCCCTCCGCTCTCCCACCTGCCGATCAGGAACCTGTGCTTTCCGATGAGCCCTCGGAGGCTCACCCCCCCCTCACCGCGCTCATGACGCCGGGAGAAGCGGAAAGGGCAGAAGGGGGCATGTGTGCGATGGAGTGAGAGGTTACACCCCAAGACCTCTCCTATTTGAGGCTACCGCACCCGGAAGTGGGCGCTGAGTCAACTTTCCTCACAAGTTGCAGAGCATGTCTAGAGTGCAGTTAGGGATTGTAGTGAGTTAGCATAGGGGTTTCTATGAGGCGCACAGCCTTTGATGTATCCATTACTTTAATAAAACAAGAATTGATTGCACCCTCGTCTCCGACTGGTGGTTCTCGCTCTGAACTAGACAGCCTCTGAAGTCAATACTAAAACAATAAAAACTTCAACAAACAGCTACAAACAAACTTCTACAAACAGTTAAAACCTCCTAAAATGACCACCTACTCTCAAAACTAATAATTTCAAGGAAGTCAAGGACAGGTCTCTCAGCTATCAAATACCTAGGTAAACAGGAATGTTTTTAAATTCCTCCTAAAAGTGAAAAGGGAGACTGACAAGCCTCACTAGTGAGGGCATTGCACAAATGGGGAGCTACCACAAAGAATGTCATGTGATGGGTCACAGCTAACATGCCAACCCCCAGTGGCAGTACTACCAACAGGGTCTCCCCTTCTGACTATAGTGCCCAAGACAGTTCATATTGGTAAAGCCACTCTTTTAGGTACTTGGGTTCCAAGTCATTTAGGGATTTGGTTTGATTTGGTAAAAGGCTAGGAGTGCCTTTCACCAGCTTTGGCTGGTAAGACAGCTGCGGCAGTTTCTGGACCGGGATAGCCTGACCACTGTTGTCCACGCACTGGTAACCTCCAGGCTGGACTACTGTAATGCGCTCTATGTGGGGCTGCCCTTGAGGTTGGTCCAGAAGTTGCAGCTGGTGCAAAATGTGGCGGTGAGACTATTCACTGGAGCAGGGTATTGCCAACATGTCACCCCCTTGCTGAAATAATTGCACTGGCTGCCCATTTGCTACCGGGCCAAGTTCAAGGTTCTAGTTCTGGTGTACAAAGCCCTGTACATCTTGGGACCAGGATACCTGAAAGACCGTCTTATCCCTTACATACCCAGTTGATCACTGCGCTCTGCAGGTAAGGGCCTCCTGCAGATACCATCTTATCAGGAGGTCCGTTCTGCACAACATAGGAAATGGACCTTTAGTGTGGCTGCACCTACCCTGTGGAATTCCCTCCCCTTAAATATTAGGCAGGTGCCATCTCTGTTATCTTTTCAGTGCCTATTGAAGTCTTTCCTCTTTCAACAAGCCTTTTAAATTAAGACCTATTCCAGTCTGCTTCTGTGTTGGAATTGCTTTTAATATGTTTTTTTAAAAAACATTTGTTTTCCTAAACAGTATTTTTAACCCTTTTTATTTAAGATGTTTTAAAAGCTTTTTAAAAGAATGTTTTTAAAGTTGTTTTAATGTATTTTAAGGTCTGTTTTTATGATGTTTTAAAGTGTTTTACTACTTTTGTTTGCCGCCCTGGGCTCCTGCTGGGAGGAAGTGCGGGATATAAATTAAATAATAAATAAATAAATACATTTGTATGCTAGTACTACTAAACCACTAAATTCAAAAGCATTCTAGCTAATCCTCTCATGTGTATGGTACCTGGGCTTGCTACATGTGGTGTGGCTAAGTTGATGCAATGATCGCCTTCTGAAATTACAATGTGGGTTCCCCATAAAAGGCACCTTTAATGGGCAGACAATTCATGTTGATGGCTTGTAAATGGCTTGAACTCATTAGGCAGTTTCTTTACTTAGGCAATTATAATGGGGAATTTTATATATCCATACATGTATGATCATAACTAAAAAAAAGGGGTATATGTTTTATAATCATGAGGAGTTAATACTGAACTTCAGGCCTAGTGGGGCCCTGAGATCTATGCTTATAGAGAAAACAGGGAGTCCTGAATCTTAGCATTTTATTCAGGCTAAGAGCAAAAATCCATTGCGATGGCAACAGGTCACACCGACTCCCTGTTTTCTTGGCAAACCGACTGGTACTTGACAAGTCTGAGATTAATGATTTTATTGTTTGGAATTAAGAAGCATTAAGATTGTAAGAGAAAGCTGAGATTGATGAAATGAGTAGGGATTTCCAATGTTTGATTCTTGAACTCCACCTAGGGGAAAAATTATGAAAATGTATTGGATGTTTTAATGAAGAGAAATAGTGAAATTGTATAATATTTTATAACTTTATACGTGTGTTTTTGTTAAGAAAAAGGTACTTCTGGGGTGGCCTGCTTGCCTGCCTTTATATTTCTAAAGATGCTGGTTAACCAGAGTTATACAGTTTTCTCTTTTTCTGTGTAGCTTCAAGATGAAGCTCAAGTGTTTTAAATATAATTCCGTCTTTCATGAACTATGTATTTCATAAGCAAGGGAATGGGATTTCTGAGAAAATAGAAGGACAAGAACCCCTATGGCAAAGAAATTAGAACTGGGGGTGCTCATATATTCACAAACACCCTGAGTTAAGTTCCCAAACTTAACTCAGGGAACTTGTCCAAAATATTTCCAGGTGTGCCTGAGTCAGCCTGACCCATCTGAAAACAATGCAACAACGGATGTACTGGGTATGCTTGAAAACATTCACAGAAGTAACTGTTCCAACTAGTACCAAAATTCATTAGTCTTGAAGAGACAGTAGGATAATGGTGACATTTATTATATGGACAGAATTTTGGAAATCACTACTGGAGTTAGCTAACACTTTCTGATTGGTTTGGAATGATGTTATGTGGGCAAGGACTCATAAGATTGGTCAAATCGTTGTCACATGTTATACCTGTAGTCTATAAAAGAAATTTGCATGCAGTGCCTCATTGCAGTCTCTCCTGGATGTTTCTGGAGGCTGACCCTGCATGTGCTGGCATGTGCTTGTAAAGAATAAAGGCCTACCTTTTTGCTTCAAGCCTGTGTCTTCAATTTTTATTCATGGACCCCCAGCAAAAGATCCCAATGGAGAAAGAATTCTCCTAAAATTATGGGACTCCATTAAGTTAATATTGCAGTATGATCAGCAGGAAGAGGTGGGTCTGAGAGAGCTTCTGGCATCAACATTTCCAGTGGAGGTGGCACATCATAGGGTTATATTCAACAAAGTCCTACTGTGACTAGACTACGGATGGAATGATCTGTCCATTTCAGTTCTTTCAGTTTCTCATTTTTCTAATCCTAAATTTTATTCTCCACATTTCTGCAGCAATTTGTGAATTTTTAAGTAAATATTCCTCAAAAAATCAGCATTTTAGTGTTACTTGCTCCTCACAGAGATATTTTTGTATGCAGTTTTCATTAATGTAAACATTTTTTGCAAGCAATTTATCCTAATATCATGTATTATTGAATGTTATTTTCACTAGTATATTCAGTTTGTGCACACTTTCACCTAATTTATGCAGAAAGATTGCTTAGTGAGAGAACTGCATTTCAAAATTCAGATAAGTATGAATTTCAAAGGATAGCTCCGTAGTGGTTCTCATTGTTCAGAAAATGTGAATTTGATAAATTTGGCTTTAAATGCAAACTGAATCAAATTTCTCCTCCATCCCCAGAACAGACCTAGTGAAATTAATACTCTATGATCTTCCCCAGAGGCTTTTATCTGGGTTCCTCAGCTATCTGCAATGAGACCACTGCCTGCAAGGGAAGAACATGTTTGACTGTGGCTTCAAGCTTGTGGAATCATCGGACTCTTGTCCTAATATCTTTTGGTCATCTGGCAAATACATTTTTATTTAATTAGGGTTTTAGTCTCAGAGGCATCTCCTACCACACTCCAGTCAGGTTCTTTTTAACACCGCCTTTCTGTGTTTTTATTGAGCTTTCATTTGTTTTAAACTGCCGTGGATATTTTGAACTGAAGGGCAATATAGAAATGTTTTAAATAAAGGAATAGTAATTTGAAAGTGACCCAAAATTGGAGTAAAATTATACAGATGCCACTCCTGTTGAAATCTTGAAAATCCTGACTCCAGGTCAGGCCTCCAAAAAAGTAAAGAAATGTGAGTTGCAGGTGAAGATTCCCCAAAATGTGAAAAATTTCAAAACTGCCCCAAACTGTCCTAAGATGCTTCTCATATGCCAATGTGGAAGGAAATTAAGGGAAAACATGACTCCCAGCTCTAGATTCCAAAAAAAACCTTGAAAATCCTGACTCCAGGATGGGAATCCACAAAAAGTAAAAAAAAAAGTGACCCGCAGGTCAGTATTCCAAAAAATGTTGAAAATTTCCAAACTGCCCCAAAGTGTCCTAAAATCCTGCTCAGGAACCAATTTGGTAGGAAAAGTAGGAAAATGTGACTCCAAGTAAATAAACTGCCCTGCTCAGCAGCCCAGGAAAATTTAAACCTGTATGACTTTTTATATTTAGAAAACTATAACACATTGTAATGGCACCATAAGCTGCATGTACACTTTTATTATCATCATCACTGAAACTGTTTACTGTGCATGCCTACCAAGATCCTGCTGTGATATGTTCGGGACCTTGTGCTGGATGTGCACACAGAGAGAAAAGTGGGTGGGAAGGTATATGTGCGGCTGCTGAAAGCTATAAACTTAATTCATGTGATGTGCACGTGCACACTGTCTACCAATATGCAGAGAAAAGCAGGAAAAGACAGCTGATTTCAGGACTTGCAAGGGGTTCTAGCTATCACCTGGAGTTCAAGAAATCCCTTGTCAATCACAACTCTGACTTCACTTATTGGCTAAAAATCTCTAAGAGGGGGGATTGGAGCAGCAGCTAGCTCATTGAATAGATGTTGCAGACGTGTGTGTCACATTTTGGTATATATCTTTTGATCCAGAGCAACTGGAACCTTACTTTAAAAAATGAAAGCTGGTGGCCCCAGGCCCAGTAGAAATGGACCCCATTTAGCCATCTGTCAGCAGCCCTGTCTATCACTGCACACTGGGGCATCTAATTCCATAGTTTAACTATGCTCTCTGTAAAGTCGTACGTCCTTTTGTATGTTCTGAATCTTCCAACATTCAGCTTAATTGGATAGCCCCAGGTTCCAAGATTTTGGGAGAGGGAGCAAAGCTTCTCCCTACCCACTTTCTCCACACTGTGCATAGTTTTATACACTTCTGTCATGACATTCCCCCACTTAACTCAGCTTTTCTCTAAACTAAAAAGCCTCAAACGTTGCAACCTTTCCTCATAGGGGAGGTGCTTGATCTTAGTGAATAAAGTTGGTATTTAGGAACGGCTAGGGATTTACACGTGGATACATGCTTGTTACACAAGAAAACCAAGGCCTGTCCCACATTTGAAACATCCTTCCCAAGAAACTTGAATATCTGCCAATGACTTAGGCATACTGCCATGGCTGAATATCTTTTGTGTCTCTTCCAGGAAATTACAGAAACTCAGTATCCCCCTGTTTCCTGTCACCTCATCTTTCAGGCAAAACTTTTACTGAGGTTTTGCTTACAATTTCTTCTCACTTGAACAGACTCTTTCCAAATAAATGAGTCTTAAACAGCAGAACCCACATTTGCTTTTATATAGGTTACTTCTGCATCACTCAAAGCAGCATTCTTAGGCAGCATATGTCAGGGTGGGTTGGTGATCTCTAAAGGATATGTTCTGCACAGTTTTGAAATCCCCAGCCTGAGTGACAGTCATTCTTACTGCACAATCTCTGATATTTTAACTGGCTCCTGCCTGCAGCACTCATCTTCATGCAACAATTTTTTTTTATCTGCTAATTTTTTTTCCAGATAAGGATGTTATTAAAGGCACAGGAGTAGGCCAGGCCATTTTTCTGGTCAATTGTATTATATACTTGCAAGTTCCCTATGCTCACTCCAAGGACCACCGAAGTGCCCTCCAAGTATTGCACCATGCCAAAATCCCTTCCCTGCGTATTGTATATATGTCTTCTTAGAAGTATTGTGTACTTTGATCCTTTGTGGCTCTGTCTAGACTCTGGAATTCCCTCCCCAAAGAGGGCTTGCCTTGTTCTCTTATTAATTTTAGTGATTCGGGGGTGGTGGTGGACAATCCTAAACCAGGGTTGCAGCATGCAGGGAGGGAAGGCTTAACTTCCAGGAAATCAGGAAGTCCTGGCTCTAGATCGGCTCTAGACTAGTGGACTGTGACTTTAACTTTTTTCCTTTCCCTATCCTCAGTACACTACACACAGGATCAAATTAGATGAGAATGCAATTAATGTATGAGCGGTGTTGTTGGTAAGTAACAGCTGCTGGGAAGCCTGAGCAGCCTTGGGGCCATGAGGAGTGGGGAGGGTTGGTCCTGTGAGCAAAGTGAGGCAGCTGCCTCAGGCGGCAGATGGGGAGTTGCAGCAGGATGCTGGAGAACAGAGCAGTATGTGCCACATCTCGTGTCTGCCCACAGGCAAAGGGGAGGATGCTGTCCCAGTGTTGAAGTAAAATTCAACTGCCAGTTTGGTCAATTTCTATACGTGGAATGGGAGGGGAGCCATTTTGTCCTTTGTCTCAGGCAGCAAATGTCTTGGGCTGAAAGTTTCAGTCTTTCTCTTCCTGCCGCACTTTCAGCTCAAAAGAGCAGTAGAAGTAAAATGCATTTCTTACGCTGCCAATACAGCTCATTTTCCCCCAAACATGAAATATCCCCCAGCTTAGCACAGCCCTTTTAAATGGAGGTGACTGGGACTGAACCTGAGACTGGCTTAGACATATAGTGGGCCTTGCACCAAAATGTTGCAATGTAGAGTGATCTTCATAAGGATCCTAGCCCCAGCAAACTAGCTAGCCATGCCTTCTTTCAGGATATTTCATCCTAGTCCTACCCGCCGCCACATAACTCCATGCAGGCTCAGTTCTCATTGGGCTTCAGAGGAGGTTTTCTCCCTTTAGGTTTTTTTCCCCTTACTTGTCTGAAAATTTTCTGAAGTATTGTAGCAGTAATATTTAGGACGGAATTGTGAGCACATCCCGTTTTATAATTAAAAGAGGGCCTACGCCAGACATGACGCTGCTTTGAAGGAATGTGTCAAGTCAGCTGCATGGATACCATGAAATGACTGAACCATAGCAACTCATCAAATGGTTGTTTTTCTCTGTCTGCTGTTATAGTTGATATTGATGGATGTTAGCACCCAGAGGGCTTGTTCCTGGCTACCCCAGCTGGACAGAATTAAAATTATACTAAATCATAAAATAAGATGGTTGCAATGTGCTTAATTTTGGTGTCACTGAAAAGTAAAAATATTGCAGGACAGCAGTGGTTAAGAATGTGAGTAATAAAGGAAGGCACTTCTAGAAGCTACTGTTCTCTTATCAGAGTGCCATCTTATCTTCATGAAATAAGTTAATTTTTTTTAAAAGCTTCAATTTACGAACATAAGAAGAACCTGCTGAATCAGGCCAAAGGCCCATGGGAAACCTGAAAATGCAATAGCATCCACGACCTGAGTTCAACAGCACTGTTTGCGTGAGTAAGCCCCTTGAAGACTGGTTCGAATGAAAGGCAGCCTACGTATTGAATAAATCGATAAAAACAGGTGCTGAGTTATCTGAAGACAAATGTGAAAACTTCGCAAAGAAGCTTAGGTGTGTTTTCTGTTTTACAGGAGCTAAAGACCAGGGACTCATTAGGAATTCACTGTTTGTTTATTTATTTATTTGCCTGCCCCTTCTTCCCAGTAGGAGCTCAGGGCAGCAGTTAACTTACAGTAGTAGTTAACTTACAGTGGTAGTTACAGTGCAATGGTATACATGTCTACACAGAAGTAAACTTTTAAGCTGAGACCTATCCCAGTCTGTGTCTGTGTTAGAATTGCTTTTTAATATGTTTTTTAATAATATGTTTTTAACCTTTTTAAAAAAGATGTTTTTAAAGCTTTTTTAAAAATGTTTTTAACATTGTTTTGTTTTAATGTATTTTAAGGTCTGTTTTATGATGTTTTAAAGTGTTTTTAGCGTTTCTGTTTGCTGCCCTGGGCTCCTGCTGTGAGGAAGGGCGGGATATAAATCAAATAATAAATCAAATAATAATACACTTTGTGTTGAATGGGGTTTACTTCCAAGTAAGTGGGTATACTTAGTAACCTAGGCTTTGATTTAGGGTTGCCACTGGGGAAAAATAGCATTCTTGTGCCAACAGGTCAAGCCTTTTCTAGTATGGAAATACAATTATGGGAAAAGCTTCACCATGACTACTGTCTAATTTTGGGTTATACCACATCCACCATGGCATCCATATTGTATTATGCCATGCCACCATGGTAGCCATTTTGTGACTGATGCCCCCAGCACTCTAAAACTTTGAAATGTGCCCTCTAGTCCAAAAGGTTTGGTGACCCCTGGACTTAGTCATACTTAAAGTAAATCCATTAAAATCAATGGACATGACTGTTTAAGACCATTGATTTGCATATGTCTACTCTGAATATGTCTTAGTCAGATATAGCCCAAAGAACCATAAGAGGGAGAGCAGGACCCTTGAAGTTGGCCATCAGTGGTTAGTACCCAGACAGCAGACTGACCAGGCACATACTTCACATGGTCAGTCTTCCTCACTATGGTAGACAAACTGTACTTCTATTTAAATTATAGCAATTATTTCTACATTTACATCTATATGTTTAAATTAGAATATACACATTCTCTCTTCATAGGCTCTGTCCAGCTGTATTTAGAAAGGGAAGAGATACCAGAGATCATATTGCAAACATACGTTGGATATGGAACGGACCAAGGAATTTAAGAAGGAAATCACCCTGTGCTTTGTAGATTACAGCAAAGCCTTTGACTGTGTAGATCATGAAAAACTATGGAATACTCTAAATGAAATGGAGGTGCCACAGCATCTGATTTTCCTGATGTACAATCTATTCTCTGGACAAGATGCTACTGTAAGGACAGAATATGGAGAAACCGATTGGTTCCCAATAGGAAAGGGTGGGACACAGGGTATATTTTATCACCCTATTTGTTTAATCTATATGCAGAACATATCATATGGAAAGCAGGATTGGACCAAGATGAAGGAAAGTGTGAAAATTGGAGGGAGAAATATCAATAATTTAAGATATGCAGACAATACCATACTACTATCAGAAACCAGTAATGATTTGAAATGAATGCTGATGAAAATTAAAGAGGAAACACAGGACTACAGCTGAACGTCAAGAAGACTAAAGTAATGACAACAGAAGAGTTATGTACGTTTAAAGTTGACAACAAGGACATTGAACTTGTCAAGGATTATCAATACCTTGGCATTAACCAAAATGGAGACAATAGTCAGGAAATCAGAAGAAGGCTAGGACTGGGGAGGGCAGCTATGAGAGAACTCAAGGTCATCAAATGTAAAGATGTATCACTGAACACTAAAGTCAGGATCATTCAGACCATGGTATTCACAATCTCTATGTATGGATGTGAAAGGTGGACAGTGAAAAAAAATGGAGAAGAGAAGAATCAACTCATTTGAAATATGGTGTTGGAGGAGAGCTTTGTTCATATTATGGACTGTGAAAAAGACCAATAATTGGGTGTTAGAACAAGTTGAACCAGAACTATCACTAGAAGCTAAACTGATGAAACTGAGGTTATCCTACTTTGGACACATCATGAGAAGACATGATTCACTAGAGAAGACAATAACGTTGGGAAAAACAGAAGGGAGTAGAAACAGAGGAAGGCCAAACAAGAGATGGATTGATTCCACAAAGGAAGCCACAGACCTGAACTTACAAGATCTGAACAGGGTGGTTCATGAGAGATGCTATTGGAGGTTGTTGTTTCATAGGGTTGCCATAAGTCATAATCGACTTGAAGGCACATAACAACATACACATTCTATGCAAATTGGTGTCCTCTTTTGTCCTTTTTCTGGGGGATGCTAAATGGACACCAGGAGTGCCTTGCCCAGTGGGGCAGAGATGCAGTTGATAGGGGTGTCACTGCTACTAACTGGGAGTGCCAGTACTGCCTCCTCCCCCTCCTCCTCCTGGTAAGAAGCAGTGAGGCTCCTGCTGGGAGGCTATTACTGCAGCTTAAAGTGATTAAGGATGTAAAATAGCATTTCTGATGATATGATGCTGCAGTTCAAAATATACCTCGGATCTGGAGCATGCAAAATGGTGACCTGTGCACTATATGAAGCTTGTGCACTACATGCATGCAGTTCTACACGTGTGTTCTAGAGACAAGGAGCAGCCACCCTCCCACTAAGATCCCGCTGTGGCTCCACCGCACCAGGTGACAAACAGTGCTAGTCTTTAAAGGTGTATCAGTGACTTTAAAGCAAATAGCATGTCCTTGAACCTAAGGTTCCAAGACATTGTCTCCTGCCAAATTGGTTATCACTACAGTTCAGCCCCATCCAGGCATGTGAAGTGTGTTTTCAGCAGCTAGGAGCCACCAGCACCAAAAACTATTAAGCAAATATAGCGCTCATTAAGTAAATGTTTTTAGCTATTTGCTTAACTGTATAAAAGTCCAGAGATAGTTATCTCTTCATTTGGCATAACACAACAGCACTCCAATTACTGATGCTTAGCGATTGTATGGTTCTAAATTAAGAACAGTTTTCAGTTTCCTTTCAAGGGCAGAAGGGTTTGCACTCCAGATAGGACACAGACAGAGCCGTTAAACAGATTGATACTTGCAGAGTACACTTGTTCCATGCCCTCCAACATTTCACAGATGAAATTAGTAAACATCTTTATAACGCCCTTCTTCTCACTGCCTGAGACCACCCACAAACCCCTTCCCAACATGCTGCAGACTCTATTCTGGTGTATGCCATGTTCATTTGTTCTGCAAGAGCTTCTCCTCTACTAATTTAAAATCCAAGATGGTTACTGCTTCTTTGATTAAAGATGTAAAATAACATCTCTTGTAAGATCCTGCTGCAGTTCAAATAAATACATTGGGATTTGCAGTGTGCAAAATGGCAAACTGTGCACTACACAGGTGTCCTACAGACAAGACACAGCCACCCACCACCACGATATTGTAATGCTCACTCCACTTCTATCAGCAGTGAGAAGTTCCAGGGGCCCAGCACTAACCGCCAGTGAAAGATGTTCACTGGAGGCTTACTGGCCTTTTGCAATATTTTTGTTTGTTTACAAATATACAGGTTGAGCATAAATGGAGGCACCCAACAGACAGCCAAAGTCCAGTGCTCCCACCACATCAGAATCAGGGAGATAACCAGCACTGTGAGAACAAATTATGTCTCTGTGCCTTTTTTGGTCTCTGGCTCAAATTCCTTTTTCCCTTCACACACATATAGACACCTATATCACATCATCCCTAGGTGGGGGGAACTATCCCCCTTTCAGGTCTTTCCTAGCTATCGAGAACATCAGGTAATAGCAATCCCCTAAATAATGAATCTCCCTAACAAAAAGAAGGTATTTGGAAACTGTGCTAGGACTACTAATTTTGGAACACCATTACTTGTCCAAACCCCAATCTTACAACAATATTTGATAGACTTTTAATGGGTATTTGAGTTACATATTTTGTTGTTTTATTTTAATATGTGTTTGCCTTTCATTACCTTTTCATTGTAATGTGATTTTAAATTTGTTGTTAGGCACCTTGAGTGGCGCATGGGCATTAGAGGGATGGGATATAATTTTTATATAAATAATAATAAATAACTAAAATTTGACTTCTAAAGGAGGCTAAATCCTGAAGAATGGATTGCTACCATTATCATACTAACTACAAAAGTTACAAACAGAGATACAGATTTACTAGGGATATTTGTTTTTTTTAAAGGGAACTATCCCAGGTAAAATAGGTGGATCTGGAGCATATGATGCTCGTCTAAAGCAAGAGTGAGGAGCCTTTTTCAGACCAAGGACCACATTCTTTTCTGGGCAACCTTCCAAGAGCAATGTTCCAGTGGTGGGTGAGGCTAGAATCAAAACTGGGCTGAACAACAAATGTAAATCTCACAGCTTTGTACAGTAAACTAGTTTCTATGTACACACAGTGGTGCTCCATTCTAGCATTGCCAGATCTCTAGTTTTTACCCAGAGACTCTGGTTTTGGGACAGGGTCCTCTCCAGGTCTCTGGCTGAGTCACCCCAATCTCCAGTTTTCCAGGGTAACTCACCTGGCAGCCTGGGAGACCTGGCAATGCTACACTGGTTGCTCTGGTTTACCTACATCTGGTCGCACCATCTCTTGTGTCAGCGAGTTAATGCGCATGACTCTGATCTCTCAAAATGGGGGGGGGGCATGTTGACTCCCCCACTGCCTTCTTGAGTGATGAAAGGCATCGCATGTTGATGCAATGCGGTTGGATGTAGATAGGCTGTGCTGGCTGCTGGTTGTTTCCTGGGAGGTGGTTCCTGATCTGTAATCGCCACCACCATCTGGTCACAATGGTGGTGGGGATCACAGAGCAGAAGCTTCACCCTCCAAGCCGCTGGGGCTGGGGCTGGGGCTAGGCCTGGTGAGAGGCAGGAGTGGTGAGGTAATGGCAGTGGACAAGAGAGAAGAGGCGAGGCAATGAGGCAATGGTAGTGGGTGAGAGGTGAGTGAGCCCAGACCTCCCCCAAGGTCAAGCAGGCCTGTAAGTACCCAACATGGGGTGCCAATGAAAGAAGGTGGTGAGTGGGTGGGTTTGGAAAATGCCTGGGTGAATTAGTGGGGAGTTGGGAAACTGCCTGGGGGATTGAGGGGGGAAGGATTGGAAAGTGCCTGGGGGAGTGACATCACTAGGACCCGCCCCTGAAATCTCAGGGTTTGGGATTCTTCTGACCTGGCAACCCTACTCCACACCCTATGAGCATTCTTATACCACAGTCATGGCTTCCCTCAAATACTCCTGGGTTCTGTAGTTTGTTAAAGCAGAGCTATAATTCCCAGCACCCTTAACAAACTGCAATTCCCAGGATTCTTTGGAGGAAATGGCATAAGTGTGCTTTAAACATATGGTGTAGATGTGACCTGTCTTATCCCTCTCCATCTTCCATTCAGGCATTGCCAGAGTTCAGGGACACATTCCGACCTGGCAAACCACTCAATGAGGATGCAAGCCAAAGCCAGAGAGGGGTGTGGCCTAGGGAGAAAGCGATGTGGCTGGGAGTGGAGTGTGGTGTATTGAGAGTCCCGAGAGCCAGATAGAGAGGGATGGAGAATTGCATTTGGCCCCTGGACCTTGAAGTTTCCCACCCCTGTTCTATGGTAATCCTTACTCACACAGCACATTTATCCAAGCAGGTAGGGAGGGAGGCAGTGCCCAAAAGGTGGAAATGTAACCTCGCATGAGTAGTGGCACCTCAGTTACCAAAATGCTAACAGGATTGCCACCTGTTCATAATTTGTTTACATTTTAGGAGATGTAGGTCTAATCAACAGAAAGTTGTTGTGAGTGGCATTTGTCATATTTTTTGTCGGTATGAGTTATGTCTCACCAGAAATGAAATCACAGAATAACAGTAAATCAGACAACATACACACCACTTCAAGAGACTGAGTTGCACAATGTGTCTTTTACTGATACAATGCACTCTACACATTGCCACACACCACATGTCACTTTCTAATGTTGCCAGACAGGGAAATTTGTCCTTCATATTTTATAATGAAAATGATTAAAACATGGTGACTAGACAAGCATGATTGCATTGTGGCTGCCTTTATGTCCATTAATTTGTTTTGCATTGCTGATAGGGGTGGAAGAATCTGTCAGTTTTGGTTCTCTCAGTTTCTTATTTTCCCAGTCTTAAAAAAACAGTTCTCCACATTTCTGCAGCAATTTGCAATTTTTTTTAAAAAAAAATCGTTATGAAAATTCTTCAGCATTTTAGTGCAAATTTCTCCCAATAAGCACATTGTTGTATGCAGGTTTGGCTGATATACACATTTCTGCGAGCAATTTCCGAGTCCTAATCCGTTCTCTATACCAGACAAGTACTCTCTGGTGTTCAAAATGACTGGTGTGTAGCTGTTTTTGTACATTAATGTCATTACGAAGCCACTGATTGCTAGCATCAGCTGTCATGTGGCACAATAAATAGACATGCCATCATTTCTAACATCACAGCTGTGATGATCTGGCTTTTACTGTCCCAAAAGGAATGTATAAGGGTTGATTAGAGGAGTTTTCATGCTTGCTTTTTGGCCCCATTAAAATCAAATCAGAACAAACAAGAGATTGGCAACTCCACCCTTTTTTGCAGGAGAGTCAGGAATTCATAACTGCCCACTGCTAGGCATTACGGCATATTCATTCCAGAACACTTATTTAATCAGAACCCACTCTGCAGCCATATTAACCCAGAGACAAGAAATTACCTCCTGATGAAAAGACTAGGATCCATTTAGAAAGGCAGATAATTGGGGGGGGATAAAACATGTTTTAAAAACTTTTTGTACTGAAAAATAGTTATTAATTTTGTTTAGAAAATGTGCCAAAGTACTGTTCTGACTGTAGGTTTTAAGAAATTCATCCTCATGTTTTTAAAATGTCACCCTTTCTCTAAAAAGCCTAAAGCAATATACACATGTGATTCCTTGGAAATGTCTCATAGGCTTGCCCAGGGTTGGCTGTATTAGCTGTAGGGATGCAACTGACTAACAGAGCAATCCAACTCATGGGAAGCCACAGAAGGGGTGCCGGTGGAGGAGGAGCCGGTGGGAAACTCTGAGGCATCCATTTGCCATTCGGGAGCCACCGGACCAGCTCCATGTCAGCTCAGACAGGAGCTGTGCACACAAATGGAGAAGAAAAAGCCAGCACTCATGAATATCCCTACTGGTCAGTGCTCCCTATTGACTTCCATTAGAATTATTTTCTGAGACCGACCGTTTTCTTGGCATAAATGTCACCCAGATTGAGAGCTGCAGGAGCACTCTGAATGGAGTTGAATGTTGCAGAAGTCCCCCCCCCTTGATACGCCCCTGGAATGCCCCTTTTTCTGCCATCCCGCCAGCTTCTGCCAGCACCCTTTCTGCCGGGCTAGGCTTCCCCAACACTCCCCCAGCTGAGCTGGCAGGGTCTCAGCTCCATTGCAGCAGAGGGGCTTCTGCTGGCAGAGCCCAGCAGAGCCTGGAAGATCAGCCGGGGGTCTGCCATATCCATATGAGTTGGTTTGCGTCCTTAGTGGTTAACCTGTCATGAGCTCCATGGCATGAGCATGGAGTGAGGAGTAGGAGGAGTCAGACTTGAACTTGAGGCACGGCACTAATGATGTGCCTCCAGACTGGGCTGAGCTTGAAGACTCTTGCACTGCTGACACTGACAGCTACCCCTGTAGATCAAGTTACCAATGAGGAAATGCTGCCTGATCAGCAAGCAGCCTTTCCATCTTCCCTTCACCCCCTTTCTCACTTACCCCACAGTTGCTGCTGCACAGACCCCCTCCTGAGGAGAACCTTGCTGAAGTAGTCCAACCACCCTCACCTGGGACACATAGGCTGTGGCATCAGCAGGCCCAACGAGTTGCCACTGTCCCTCTGAGAAGGAGTGCACACATGTGCAGGTGCTCCCAACAGTGACACTTTCCTTCTTAAGGTTGGTAAGAAGGCATGCCTAATCGCTGCAACAACGTCTTAGTGCAGTGAAGTCATGTCTAGCTACCTAGTAATGATGCTGAATCCTGTATAGTCTGTAAACTGATTAATGAAGTGCTTTAAACTGAAATTTTCTATTAAATCTACTAAAGAAAAGCATGCCCATTTGTCTGCGTCTCTCTTTGACTGGTTTGGGCAGAACATAACCCATTATACTGTAAATATACCACCAAAAGCTTTTACTTATTGAATAACTATGACTATAATAAATAATAATAAAATAAAATTTTATTTGTGAGTCGCCTATCTGGCCGAATAAACGGCCACTCTAGGCGACGTACAATATCATGATAAAATACAATATAACCAAAAATATAATAATTAAAATTAAACAGCACTAAACAACATTAAAAACTGACCTATCCCCGGAGACCCCATAGGCCTGCCTGAATAGCCAGGTCTTTAAGGCCCAGCGGAAACCTGTCAGGGAGGGGATGTGGCGAAGATCGTAAGGAAGGGAGTTCCAGAGGGTGGGGGCCACAATCGAAAATGCCCTCTCTCTGGTCCGCACCAGCCTAGCTGTTTTAACTGATGGGACCGAGAGAAGGTCTTGTGTGGCTGATCTTGTCATGCGGCATAATTGGTGATGCTGGAGGTGCTCCTTCAGATAAACTGGGCCGGAACCGTATAGGGTTTTAAAGGTCAATACCAACACCTTGAATTGGACCCGGTAAACAACTGGTAACCAGTGTGGATCCACTAACACCGGGGTGATATGATCATGGCGACGGCTGTTCTTAATCAAGTGCACCGCCGCATTCTGTACCAGCTGTAATTTCCCGACCGTTTTCAAGGGTAACCCCACGTAGAGTGCATTACAGTAGTCTAAGCGAGAGGAGATGCTGAAGGCGTTCCTTTAGATAAACTGGACCAATACCGTGTAGGGCTTTAAAGGTTAAAACCAACACCTTGAATTGGGCTCAGTAAACAACTGGTAGCCAGTGCAGATCTTTAAGTACTGGAGTGATATGGTCTCGGCGGCGGCTGTTCTTGATCAGACGTGCCGCCGCGTTCTGTACCAGCTGTAATTTCCGGACCGTCTTCAAGGGTAGCGCCATGTAGAGCGCATTACAATAGTCTAAGCGAGAGGAGACCAGGGCATGTACCACCCGTGGGAGCAGATGGACAGGAAGGCAGGGTTGCAGCCTCCGTATCAGATGTAATTGATACCAAGCCGCCCAGCTCACTGCCGAGACCTGAGCCTCCATAGACAGCTGGGAGTCAAGAATGACCCCAAGGCTGCGGACCTGGTCTTTCAGGGGTAATCTTACCCCATTAAACATCAGGTCTATATCCGCCAACCTTCTCTTGTCGCCCACGAGCAACACCTTGGTCTTGTCGGGGTTCAGTTTCAGCCTATTCCTTCCCATCCATTCACTTACGGAATCCAGGCACTTGGATATGGTATCCACAGCCAACTCTGGTGAGGACTTAAACGAGAGATAGAGCTGAGTGTCATCTGCATATTGGTGACACTGCAGCCCAAATCTCCTGATGATGGCTCCCAGTGGCTTTACATAGATGTTGAATAGCATGGGGGAGAGGATAGATCCCTGTGGCACTCCACAATTGAGAGGCCAAGGGTCTGAAACCTCATCCCCCAATGCCACCTGTTGATGTCTGTCTGAGAGACAGTCACCCCAGGCGATCTAAAAGTATACCGTGGTCAACGGTATCGAAGGCCGCTGAGAGATTGAGGAGGACAAGGAAGGTATATTCTCCTCTATCCAATGCCCTCCTCATATCATCCACCAGGGCGACCAAGGCTGTTTCAGTTCCATTCAATCCTGAAGCCTGATTGGAATGGGTCTAGATAATCTGCTTCATCCAAGTGTGTCTGTAACTGTTTGGCCACCACGCACTCAATCACCTTGCCCAAGAATGGCAAATTAGAGACTGGGCGAAAGTTATTTAATTCTTGGGGATCCAAGGAGGACTTTTTCAAGATGGGTTTTATTACTGCCTCCTTGAGAGCTGTTGGCATTGCACCCTCTTCCAAGGATGCATTTACCACCGCCCTGATCCCTTCGCTCAGCCTCTCTTTACAGCTCATAATGAGCCATGAGGGGCAAGGGTCCAGCAGACAAGTGGTTGGCTTCACAGTAGAGAGCACCTTGTCCACTTCCTCAGAAGGAAGGGGCTGAAACCGATCCCACCGGACCGGAATGCTACTGACCGCCTCTGGCTCACTTCCTGTGTCCACAGCGCACGGAATCATGCTCTTCAGCCGTTCGATTTTATCGGCAAAGTGTTTAGCAAATCTGTCACAGGAGGCTTTTGAATGCTCCATGGGTTCCTGAGCAACTGGACCGACCAGGCTACGGACCACTTGGAACAGCCTCCTGGGACAACACTCTGCAGATGCAATAGAGGCAGCAAAGAATTCTTTCTTTGTTGCCTTTGTTGCCACCTGGTAGGCAGCTATTGCTGCTCTAACCAGTGTCCGATCGTCTTCAGAGCAGGATTTCCGCCACTGGCGCTCTAGTCGTCTCACCTCCTGTCTCAGGCTCCGCAACCGTGGCATATACCAGGGCGCTGTCTGAGCTCTATTCAGGGGGAGAGGACGTTTCGGGGCCACTCGGTCTATTGCCCTAGTGAGCTCCCTATTCCACTCCATCACCAGGGCTTCGACCGGGCGTCCTTCGGCAGGCTCCAAATCTCCCAGTGCATTCAGGAATCCTTCCGGATCCATCAGGGGCCTGGGGCGGACCATCCTAATAGGTCCTTGTCCCCTGCGAAGGGTGTGTGGCATTGAGAGGTCTATATTCACCAGATAGTGATCTGACCATGACACGGGGTTAGACAAAATAGCCCCCATTTTCAGAGCACTTTCCTCCCCTCCCGAGACAAATACAAGGTCAAGAGCATGACCGGCTACATGGGTGGGCCCTATACTACTAAGGTGCAGTTCCCAGGAAGTCATGGTTTCCATGAAATCCCGAGGAGCTCCAGTGAGGACGGTCTCGGCATGCACGCTGAAGTCCCCCAAAACCAGTAGGCTGGGGGCGAGCACCCGTACAGCTGAGACCACCTCGAGCACCTCAGTCAGTGAGTCTGCTGTGCAGCGGGGTGGGCGGTACACAAGCAGAATCCCTAAACTGCCCTTTGGGCCCAACCTCCAGTACATGCAGTCAACAAACTTGGTCTCATGGAGAGGGGGTCTGGCGAAAAGCAAGGACCCTCGATAGATGACTGCCACTCCCACTCCCCGCCTACCTACCCTCGGCTGCTGTGTGTAACAGAAACTGGCTGGGCACATGGCCTCAAGCGTAGGAGCTGAGGCCTCATCCAGCCATGTCTCTGTAATACACACCAGGTCTGCATTCTCATCCAAGCTCATATCATGGATGAGGGTCATCTTTTGCGCCACAGACCTGGCGTTGCACAACAGCAGTCGAAGGTCGGAAGGAGTCCTGCTTCCCCCAGTTTTCTTCTGGTGATGGACAGGCCCGGAACAGGGGATGGATATTATGCATCTATCCCTTGTTCCCCTAAACTGGCGTGGCCTGCCATCCGCGCCTTTCCAGGATCTGCCGCCTAGCCTTTTTATATCATGGCTCCCCACCCTCCCCACAATACCCCCCTCCGATCTACACATGTCTCCCTCCCCGTCTATCAATCAGGCAGGCCCCCCACCCCCAAATAAATAATTATCAGATTGTCCGTCTCTTTCTTGCTTCACGGGGCGGGATTGGCTCGCCTACAGCCGGTGGATCTCTTGCCTCTTGCCGCTCCCGGGTTGTCTCCTCAGCTCTCTCCCGTCTCTTCTGTCTCTAGTCCTAGCTGCCTTTCCGGTGTGCCCAATAGATCCTTCTCCTTATCGAGGCCGAAACGCCTCGACGTCCTCCTCCTTTCTCGAGTCCTGTTCTTCCGGAGCGACCAATGAAGGGCACACCGTGCCGCATCAATGGCCCTGCGGTTCCTTCCCCCGCCGCGGACGAGGTCGCTGGAAGAGAAGGCAGGCAGCGCAAACGGCGCTGCTACACCTGGGCTGCGGCCCGGACCCGCCGCTCCTCCGCCCGAACAGGAGATGTCGCGAGGCCGCCAGGGGAATGCCGCCCCTTCCAAAAGCAACTACGCAGCGGCGGCCAGAGGGCCGCGGGGGAAGCGCAGGCCACAGCGGCAACAGAAACGCCACCAGGAAGGCATGACTAGAGGGGACCTCCACAGGGCTAGCACCTGCTCTCGCCAAGTCCCGCTGCCAGGCCCAACAGTTGGCAACAGGCCACACTCGCCCCCCGGCTTCAGTTTCTGCGTCCCCCTGCCTCAATCTCTTACCGCCACCATCAACGTCTCAACCACTGAACCAAATTTACAAGAAGACAGGGAAGGTAAGCGACACCGAATAGGGCGGGGAAAAAGGGCGCAAGTCCAAGAATGTTTAAAAGATGTTTTTAAAAGATGTTTAAAGATGTTAAAAAAAAGATAAGCGGCGGAGCTCCAAACACAGCCTCCTCCTCCTACGCCACCATCTTCCAGAACTCAAGATGCTCTACAAAAATAAAATGTAGATGTAAGAAATCACAACAACATAATTAAAAAATCATTATTGGCTGAAATTAGAGTTGGTTTCACAAATAGTGCAACTGTATACATATCTCTTCAAAAGTAATTGCCATAGTTTGATGAGGCTTACTCCCCGGTGCATGAGTACGGGATTACAGCCTGTGGATGCAGTTCTATGCTAATTTATAAGGGAATAAGGTTCATTGAACTCAATGGAATTTACCTCTGAGTAGACATGAATAGGATTATGTTGTAAAATTCTCATTCTAAGATGAACTACATTGAAGTAAGTCATATTCAACCAACAGAATTTACATGTTCAAGCAAATGTTTAAAACAGCATAATGGACAGCAGGCATTGAGCAGGCACACAGGTCACCTGGACACAGTCTTCCCCATTAGGGTGAGATGTACTGTGTTTCTATTTAAATTATAGTATTTATTCCTAAATTTGCAACAACACATGTAAATTATCATATGCAAATTTTATACAAATCTGTGCCCTCTTTGTTTGTGATGTAGTGACCACCTTACTGCTCTTTCACCCAAAATAAACTAAATCCCTGTAGTGGCGCACCAATGGGAGCTTTCCTCCTTTTGTGAATAACAACCATATGCTCCTCATATACAAATTCAGGTGGTGGACTACTCTGGTCTAATGCAAATGAGGGAAATTGGATTAACAGCTAAATAATGTTCAAATATGGACAAACCCCTAGTCTGGCTGTCAGCAGTTCCCCAGCAGCTAACCTCTGTAGTGCAGAATAGGGGTATTAATTTACAAGCCAGTTTCCCTCTCTCTTGGCAGGTAGACCTGAGCCTACCTCCAACATTTATCTGGGCACTTCCAGATTGTCACTAGTTTTGGGTGGAATTCAATCATATACCAGCAAATCCAGGTTGCACAATTATAGCTGATTGGGAGGTCCTGAGCAACAAACCCACTTCTGCAAAAGATCAGACTTTTTCTGATAAGGAAAGTAGTTGGAAAATTCACTGGAAAGTGTGGGATAACAATTGTTTTGATGCAATGTTGTTTAGCTTTCCAGCAAACAAATCAGAATGAATGTTCATCAAGTAGCTAACATCATCTAATCTTCCTATAAACAAATCAGGATGAATGCTCAATAAAAGGTCATCTAGAAGCACCCAATATATTTTCTTATAAATTTCATTCGCAGTTCTAAGCATTTATTCTGATTGCCTACAGAGAGCAGCTGCAGTCTGTTTATGTTTCTTGGAACATAAAAATTGCAGCCAAGAGGGTTGTGTAAATTGAGTGTTCTCACATCCAGAGCTCACTTGAACCTTGTCACAACTTCCATGTGCAGTCTATTCTGCGTATGTAAACACTTGTCATCTATATTATTCAGAAGGCTTTAGGGAATGTCATAATTACATGTTGGCACAGTGAAAGTTTATTCCACACATTGTACTGCACACTTCATGTTTACAGGGTAGTCTAACATAGCTTGTGTGGAAATGGTATCTTGAAAGCAGTCTAAGCCTCTTCTGTTGCACAGGAAAAAGGTTGATTACCTGAAGCACAAGGATAATGAACATAACATCACAGGAATATTGCTTAAGTTAAAATATATCCTACATACTAACAGGGAACTAATAATTTGAGTCTGGATCTTTAAGTAGCCAAAACCCTGAGATTTGCAAAACTACATATGTCAAATAAAAAAAAACTTAAAAGGATGGACCCACAGAACAGTCCAAAGGAGGACTCAGCATGCTCAGTGGGCACAGAATGCTGTGTATCTGCTGGAGGGGGTTGGGAAATGGAATTGGGTGTTTGGAATCCTGAAGAGTAACACTCCATATTGCAACATTTTGTTGCAGATGTCCCCTCTCTCTCTCTCTCTCTCTCTCTCTCTCTCTCTCTCTCTGTGTGTGTGTGTGTGTGTGTGTGTCTATCTATCTGCATGCATATATCTACATTACGGATGGTGACTGCAGAATATTCTCAAAATCAGATTTGGTATCAAATTCTGGGATAATCCGCACTTTTGTCTCATTGTCAAACAGCTCCCACTCTTTGTGTTCGCCACTGTTAGTGACACCATAATTTTGTTTCATCCACAGTGAGAGTTACATAATTATTTTTGTAATCTGCTACTGCTGTATACATTATACAAATAGGTAGCAGCATAAGGAGTAATGGAGAAAATTAAGTAATTTTTCAGAAAAATAACAAATAAAAGGGAGAACCGGAAATTGCGATAACTAGCGGAACACCATTTATAGCAGCCTATTTGACGAACTGAAAAACAGAATGTTATCAGATAGAGAACCCCATCCCTAATCTACACTCTCTCTCACACACACCCTGCCAATTCTCAGCATTCCAGGAACTAGAAGCCATGATGGGATTATGCAAGTGAGGGGGCAGGTCTATGCAGCTAGGAGCAGGCATGAATGCCAGTGCCTGTATCGGGGACCATGAGGGAAAGGGGGAAGATATAGTCCCAACCTCAGTGATATCACTGAATGCAGCACATTCTCTAAATTGGCTGTTATTAATTCCCAGAAAGAACATTTCCAAGGTGACGGCAGAAACCTCCATTTCAGATCTGGCATAAGCTGACTTAGTTCTGCAGACATCCTGCGGGTGAGTACAGTGTACCTCTGTGTGCAGACTGTGTCAAAATGTTGTGGGCCCAACCCTGAGGAACTCCCTCCCAAAGGAGATTAGACAGGCACCCTCCTTGCCGAACTTCAGGCGCCCGACTAAAACTTTCTTCTTCCAGCAGGTATTTTAAGGTAGTGTTCAATTTTATGCTAAAATTTTATTGTTTTATTTTGTGTATGGTTTATTTTGATATGAACTGCTTATAAATGCTAATGATGAAATAAATAAATAAAATAATAGAAATCCACTTTCAGCTCTAGATTTGGGGCATGTATGGTTTGGGCGACATGCCCTTGGTGGTCACCCATTCCTTAAATGAACTCCCCTTTTCATCTCTCTCGTCCCTGTCTACTTGCTTGCCCTCTCCTCTTACCACCCCGGGCACCACTGCCCAGATAAGACGGCAAGGAACAAGGAGGCTCTTGCTACTTCTTGTCCTGGTTACTGCTTGGAGAGGACATGTGGACAAGCAGCAGGAGCAAAGAGGAGGAATGGGGAAAGGCCAGAGGGCTTTGGGTGACACCAATGCCCCCCTGCTGGAATGTGGGCCATGACAGGTGCCCAACAGTGCCAGTCCCTGAAACTAGCAGAAGCTCACTGCACCCGCCTCCCTGGGAACTTAGGGTTGTAGACAACTAAGTCCTACTCAGAGTAGACTGGCTGAAATTAATAAACCTAAATTAGCCATGTTTATTAACTTCAATGGGTCTCCTCTGAGTAGGACTAGCATTGAATACTACCCTGAGTACTTATGGTATGGTTTGCAGTGGCAGCACCATCAACGCTTCATGACATCACATAACAGAACAGGATAGCTACAATGATCCAAACAGCACAATTATTTATTTTAAAGGGCAACTGAATCCTGCAACAGGCCACAGGTAAAGCACTCGCCCATATAAGCATTCCACATCTGCCTTGTCCCACTGAAGCACACGTACCATGTATGCAGCTCACGGGTATGCAGCTTCAGCATGCCTTCTTGGCCTGCTGACCACGGATATATTAAATGGATGTTGTAATGTGGGTAAGGGCTTTTCCTGAGGGTCACATCACATATATGTCAGGCCTCCTCAGCAACCATTTTAACCTTGCCTGTACACATGGGCTCTGGGCTCACATTAAAGTGTTGTGCTAATGTGGCCTCCACCGAAGTCACTGGCAAAAGGAATGGTGCTTCATGTGGGAGGCATTTCAGAGAACAAGGGGACAATCTACGGAGAAGGTCTCCTATACAAAAACAGCCCCCCCAAACCACTGACATTTATGGGAGATGTAGGAAGACATAGCTCATGTTCAATTCAATGGGATTTAAACAAGAAAACCTGCCAGTTGGTTATGGCCCTTAAAGTGCGTGTGTTGACTTATCCCGAATTGCTGATGATAAATCCTCTCTCTCAAATATTTTACCATTCGTACAACCCTTTCCACATACAAAATCCACATATTATAGCAGCCTGTGGCATAACTTAACATACCAAAAATGTTAAGGGATGGCTCAAGTGACTAAGAAGAAAGAAATCCAATTTGTCAGGTTCTTCTTTTGCTATGATAAGTTAATATCACAGGCCAAATGTCGAATGAGTTATAGGTGGCATGGCAGATGCATTCCCTGTGAATTTCAGTGAAACTAAAATCAGCAGTAAACCTTGCTATGTTGTTTGGGATGTGTCGTCTCTTGCTGCTGACAGTTCACTGGACTCACAATGGGAAGGACAAATGGGACAGGACAGAACATTCCAACATTTGCACTTAACATTTCATGTACGGACACATTCAAAGCTATTAGAAAAGTATTTCAGATTGTCCATGTTGTACCTTTAACAAGACTAATTGGAATCCAAATTGCACAGGCTAGTGTTTTTCCTTTCTGTGTTCCCACTCTGTGGAATAGATCATGGCAGAAACCCTGTTCTCATTAAGAACTGGCATATCCCTTTATCCTGGAGCAGGAAAGTAAAGTAAAAACTGTAAGAACAACATATACTCTTAGAGCGTTGTAAAGAAAAGCACCTTGCTGTTCTGCTTGCCAAGGGAACAAAGAACTATTGACCTCCCCTGCTTGAGCCATCACCTCTCCTTAGTGGTATATATCCTTGCAGATCACAGTAGATACTTCATTCAGTTGACTCTAGTCCATGTCATAATAGATCTGATAGTCTTTTCTTTACAATGTTCTAGGAGTATATGTTGTTTTTGCAGCAAGCAACTAATATAGCTACCTTTCTTTAGTTTTTAATTTCCTTTCCTGCTCCATGATAAAGAGATATACCAGTTCTGTGGCACTGAACCCATATTGTAAAGAAAAGACTATCAGATCTATTATGACATGGACTAGAGTCAACTGAATAAAGAATTATCTGCTGTGATCTCCAGGGATGCCCACCACTGAGGAGAGGTGATGGCTCAAGCAGGGGAGGTCAACAGTTCCTTGTTCCCTTGGAGATCAAGACGTGGGTTCAGTGCCACAGAAAGTGCTCCGGCTACTGAGGACAAACACCCAAATTGCCTCAGGAGGTTCCTGGATCAACTGGGTGAGGCCTCACCTGTGAGTACTGCTTCCTGGTCTGCTAAAGGGCCAGTGCCGCCTTCGGCAGATATTGGGTCCTTCAAGGAAATTGGGGGTTTCTAGCTGTGGGAATATCTTCTCAGGGCACTCTGAGTCCACAGATTTCTTGGAGGATCAAGACATCAGAGTCTGGCAGCAGAGGTGTCTTTTTGGGGCTCAGGGCTCGGACGAGGGGTGGCTCCAGTGCCTGCAGAAAGACCAGGGTATGCATGAGTCTGCCTCTGAGGAGTCCTGCTCCAGGGCCATGACATTATGCTCAGCTGGCAAATCTGTCTAACTACCTGCTTAAGGAGAGAAAGAAAATTAAACAGTAGGGCTAGAAGGGCATGAAATGCCAGAGGTCACTGTTCTTGTCTTTTTTATATATACATTCACATTTTGTATAGAAACATCACAGGCCTACCATCCCTCTTGAATGTCATGGCTATTTGCCCCCATTGTTTACTCTAACGTTCCTTCTTTTCTCTCTCTCTCTCTCTCTCTCTCTGCCAGATGACGATAGCCCTATACACATCTGACAAAGCAGGCTCTAGTCCGCAGAAGCCTATGTCATACTATATATTTTCATCTTTAAAGTGTTACAGGACTACATTGTAACTTATTTCAAATAACAATAACATACTCAGGAAAATAAATATTTTAAGAATGTTACTACTTAATTGGCTAAAATGTAAAAAATGTAAGACCCCTGTTGGATCAGACTGAAAGGCTGTCTGGTTCAGCATCCTGCTTCCCACAATGGCCTATCAGACACTTATGGGCAGGTGTGTGGTCATCCAGGGTCCCCAGGGGGTCTTAGACCCCTTACTTTTTTGGGAGCCAGGTTGAAGCAAGGTCCCTATGTCTCCAGCGTCCTATGAGACAATCAGGACAGAAGGGGAGTATGTTGGCCACTGAGAAGAGTCTCCTAACATGCTTCCTTGCCCTTTCCTGCTTTGCCTTAGCCCAGCAGCAAAAAAGCCCCCAGAGAAAGAGAGCTGGGGGGAGTGAACCTATGCACCCATCAGTTTATAAAAAGTTTGTGTTTTCCTTTATTGCTGTAGGGCTTTCTGAGTCAGTAATGTAGGCCTCAATGGGTGTCAACTGCAAGCAAGTCTTTATTAGTTCCTACTTCAAAAAGCCAAGACAAGTTGTGGACGGTGAAAATTCTGTAATTGCAGAAGAGACAACAGCATTCCATCACCATCATCAAGCAGTTTGGTAGCAGCAGGACACTGAATCCATCAATTCAAGCAATATCTCTGACATTGAGAAAAGGCTGTGAAATTGTGACAGTAATAGAGAAGCAGAAAGCAGTATTGAAACCTGACCACATTATTCTATAATCTTAGAAGGTTGGATAATCTCAGAAAGGGGCGTGGCTGTGACTATCATTAAGGGACGCTGCCCTTCTGAATTCGCCCCTACACTACTGTTTATGGGAAGCCCACAAGCAGGACATGAGAGCAGTAGTCTTCTCCTGATGTTAGTTTTCAGAGCCAAGGGAAGTAATTAGGCAGAACTGAACTATTTAAATAACTGTATAGTCAAGCCTAGAACTATAATAATAATAATAATAAACTTTAATTTATAGGCCGCCTATCTAGCCAGTGGCCACTCTAGGCGGCGTACAATAAAACATGATAAAATACAATAAACAATATAGCCAGTACAGTACAATGCAAAAATTACAGTATTTAGTAGATTGTTCATATTACAGTTCTAGAACTAGTTCACCTTGGAAGTCTCAAAGGTCGTAAAGGCCTGATGGAAAAGCCAAGTTTTCAGGCCCCGGCGAAATATATCTAGGGAAGGGGCATGTCGAAGATCCATTGGGAGGGAGTTCCAAATCGTGGGGGCTGCCACAGAAAAAGCCCTCTCTCGAGTCCTCACCAACCTAGCCACTTTAGTCGGCGGAACCGAGAGAAGGCCCTGAGTGGCCGATCTTGTAGGGCGGCACACTTTATGACGTTGGAGGTGCTCCTTCAGGTATACTGGGCCGAAACTGTGTAGGGATTTAAAGGTTAATACCAACACCTTGAATTGAGCCCGGAAAATAACTGGAAGCCAGTGAAGATTGTATAACACTGGGGTAATATGATCATAACGGCGGCTATTCGTAAGTAAACGAGCCGCCGTGTTTTGTACCAGTTGTAATTTCCGGACTGTTTTCAAGGGTAACCCCACGTAGAGCGCATTGCAGTAGTCTAAACGAGAGGTGACCAGAGCATGTACTACGAGTGGGAGCTGGTGGACAGAAAGGTAGGGTTGCAGCCTTCGGATGAGACGCAATTGACCTCAAGCTGCCCGGCATACTGATGAAACCTGAGCCTCCATGGTCAGCCCGGAATCAAGGATCACCCTGAGGCTGTGGACCTGGTCCTTCAGGGGCAGTTTTACCCCATTAAACACCAGGTCAATATTTCCCAACCCTCCTTTGTCTCCCACGAGCAGTACCTCCGTTTTATCAGGATTCAGCTTTAGCCTGTTTCTTCCCATCCATCCACTCACGTATTCCAGGCACTTGGACATGGTCTCCACAGCCAACTCTGGTGAGGACTTAAATGAGAGGTAGAGCTGAGTGTCATCCGCATATTGGTGGCACTGCAGCCCAAACCTCCTGAACTATGACGTGATATGAAGTTTTCAGTGTGAAGCAGTGGGTAGAATACTGGTCTTGGCCTAGGGAGACCTGGGCTCAAACCCTCCACAGACATTAAACTCACAATGTCATCATGGCAAGTTGCTGTCTCCGATTATTTATTTATTAGCCTTGTGCCTTGCAATCAAGTTGCATGACTCACAATCAAGTTTAAAAGCATACACAATTGTTAAATTGCATTTATTTAAAATATTTTAAAACCTAATTAAACATTAGCCCTGCACCCTGTACTTAATTGCAACTGGATCTGGGGTGGGGTGGGTGGATGTCAGGCCCCCTCCCATGGTCCCCACCCTGTCCCGGTCCCACCTCAGGGTCCTGCTCTCCAAACAGTTCTCTCGCTAGCCCTAGCACAGATCTCTCAAGATCCCACTGGTAGCCACCACTACCAGACACTCCCTGTAAACAATATTGCCTTGAGACTGTGCCTTAGTCTCCTCCTGGCTTATTGCTACGTAGTGTCTGGGTGCACTTACAGGCCACAACCCCCCTGTATCTTTGTGCCTATAAAGATTACAGCCCTGGGTTGTTTTGGATGCTTGATAATGTTACACTATCTCTTCACTGCTGCCACCATTGATACTGTTTCCTAACCTTGGTATATGCCCTGCCCACCCTTCTGGTCTGTGATATCCCGGCCAAGGATTAAACCAAAAACTATCTATTTATTTACACAGGAAATAACAAGATTACATAAAGGTTCAGTCAACATGCGTGTAGTTTCATAAGATGTGTTAACTCTTTATATTTCTTAGTCATAAATAACCTGCCTCACTACCCACCTAAATCCAATCCACCCCTCCAAAACCCAGAATGAACCACCACCCTCTCCAAAAACCCTCTTAGCACTCCAACCCCCTCATAACTGTCATCCTCACATTTATACCTTCAGACACCCAGCCAATCATCATACAACACTCATCAACATTCCAACCCATATACTCCCCCCTCTCACTCAGTCTACTTACCACATATACTCTAATAAACCCACACTTACCATATTTACAGTAATTACATTTACAGGGGCATCACACCTAGGTAGGGGACATTTAATCTAGCCTACTTGCTTCTTGCAAGAAGGGTTTAAGTGCCCTCAGGCCAGGCCAGTCACCAGAAGGCCACTGTAGCAAGAAAGGGGCCTAGTATTGTGGAGATGTTAGAAAGGAGTATGCAGGAGTAAAGATGGATGCCCCTGAAGGCTGCAATTCTAAATACACTTACCAAGCCCCATATAACTCAATAGGACTTACTTCTGAGTAGATATGGTTTGGACTGTGTTGTTGGTAAAGCAAGCTTGACTAGGGATCCTCTGCAAATATGTCCATATCCAAGCAGGTTTGGCAACCCCCTGCCTGGAATGCCCTGCCCCTACCTTTTAACATGGCTGCTCCAAACATCTTTACAGATTTGACCCTTCAAAGAGGTCTGAGAAATGAGTAAGAGTAAGTAGATTCTCTACCATTTTCTGTCTGCTTTGTGGACTGCTATAAACTCACTTTGATAGCTAACCCAATTCCAGTGAGTAATAATTGACAGAGAGAAAACACACACGGTTTGATCTATCTTCACAGACAGCAGCTTGGGAACAACAACAATTGCAGCCACACTTCCCAGTATGTGGATTCTCTTTTAGCACTATTGGGCAAGAAACAAACCGTCATGCAACCAACAAGGTGCATCATCAGTGGGTTTAAGGGGGTTGAGCTGAGTGCATGGAACCAGTGTTGTTGCTTCTATGGATGTAAGGAAGTGAGGTTAAAGGTAAATGAAATGCAAACAGAAAAACAAAAACAAAAGACAGTTATAATTTCCTAAATGCAATACCATACCATCCACAACAAAATTCCTATGAGTAAGGCAGAAAACTCAGTATCCCACAACCAGTCAGGATTCCTAACCAAAAATCAAAACTAAAAAAATCCTGGCAGCCAGTCAGTTACAGTCACAGAAATCCCCATGCAGCACAACATGACCCATGGGCTGCAGTTAGTGCAGAATGCTGTGGCACGATTGCTGACATGAGTGATACCCTATCAGCACACAATACTTCTGCACTGATAGCCGATATGCTACCAGGCCAAGTTCAAGGTGTGCTTTCCATGTTACGGGTGCCTCATAGTACTTGTTCTGCTCTTGTAAGAAATTAATCCTTTAGTGTAGCAGTACCTACGCTTTGCAACTCCCTGCCTATTAACATTAGGCAGACATCTTCATTGTACTCTTTTCAGCACCTGCTAAAAACATTTTTGTTTAGGCAAGCCTACCCAGGCAGGTAGGAACTCGTGTTTTTTATGTTTTTAACCCATTGTTGGTTATATTATTTTGAATGTGTTTAAATACCTGTCTTTAACTCTTTTTGCCAATAATGTTATTATTTTAATTCTTTCTGGAAACCACTTTGAGATTTTTTTTACAATAAAGCGGTATATAAATGTTGTAAATAAAATACATAAATAAACTTTGGAGTCACTGTGGCCCTTGGGTCTCTTCCCACTTTTACGGACAAAGTAATCTACCTTATACCGACTCAGGCCATTTAATACCATCTAGCTCAGTACTGATGACATGGACTAGCATTGGCTCTCCAGGATTCAAGGCAATAGCCTTTTCCAGAAATTGAATTTTGGACCGTTGCATGCAAAGCATATGCCCTGCCACTGAGCTACAGCCCTTTCCCTGTTTAAAAAAATATCTTTTAAAATTGTTCTTTTCAATTCACTAATGAATGCACAGCATACCTAGGGCAGATCCACATCATTCAATCAGAGCACATTAAAAACACATTTGAAGCACATAATCCCACTACAGAATCATGGAAACTGTAGTTTGTTAAGGGTAGTAGGAACAATAACTGTGAGGGGGAAACTCTACTTCCCAGGATTCTTTGGGGGAAGTCGTGCACTTTAAATGTGAGTTGGATGTACTTTAAATGTATTGTGTGGATCTACTTCATCAAGTTTACCTGCATGTACATCGTTTTAATTAATTTTTTTAAATGGAAATTAGCTATAAAGTTTACTTGGTGACCATGGGCTACTCACCAACTCTCAGCCTAATCTGCCCCTCAGGATGAAAACAACAGAGGGGAGCCATGACCACCCCAAGGAAGAAGGGCACACTTAAAATGTAGTGGAAGTAATAATTTACAACCATAGTGTGAAAGCAGATACTTATCGGGCAGAGCTTGGAAAAGTTACTTTTTTTGAACTACAATTCCCATCAGCCACAGCCAGCATGGCCACTGGATTGGGCTGATGGGAATTGTAGTTCAAAAAAGTAACTTTTCCAAGCTCTTATCGGGACATAATATGAAGAAATATTTATATAAGCATGACTGTCAAAGATGTTTATTATTTACACAACCTGTCAATATATTTGTAGTCCAATCCTATGGTTGTTTACTCAGATGGAAGCCCAATGTTTTCAATGGGACTTAAACAGGGAAGCGTGCACAGAACTGCAGGCTCAAGTGATAAGCAGTGCTGGTGCCAAGCAATTTTGCACCCTAGGCAAGGCTAACTACTTGCACCCCCCCAAAAAAATTGCTAACTTCAATTTTCAAAAAGAGATGTCTTGTAGAAAAAATGAAAAGCACAAAACCTGAAACTGCTAAATTTATTTCAGTTGCATTTTTTCCAAGGGTTAAAAAAACTAATATGTGTAAAACTGTGCCCCTCAAAGATCAGTACTGCACCCCTCTGAGGTCTGTGCCCTAGGCGGCTGCCTAGTTGGCCTAATGATAGCACCGGCCCTGGTGATAAGGAATACTCACCCAACCCAAAATTCAGAATCATGCCACTTTATGTTTTGCAACTGTTTATACTTTTTATGGTTATTGGATTTTAAAGGGATTTATTTCTTGTTGTGAGCTGCATTGGTTTCCAATTGGCAATCCTACCTCACAGGGTTGTTTGAAGACTCCATACACACACACACATATTGGAGATGTAAAAATACATACACCCCATATAGTAGTTTATTGTCAAAACCAGTTGGTCATTGCAGAACATTTTTTTTAAAAAGAAATAACATCAGTATTATTTTCCTACATAATAAAAGGAGTGATACCTATATAAGCCCTGCCTAATTGCTTTAAGAAATAGGATTGAAAGGGGAGAGAAAGATTGATACAAGCACAATCCTTTGCTATGTTCACTCAAAAGTCCCATTAATTTACAGCACAGTCTTAACCATGTCTACTCAAAAGTAAGTCCTACTGAATTCAGTGGGGTTTATTCTGGATATGTGGGATTAGCATTGCAGCTTTACTCCCAGAAAAGCAAGTACTCCATAGCAATAGGCCAGGAGGATATTAAGGCACAGTCTCAAGGCAATATTGTTTACAGAGAGTGTCAGGTGGTGGTGCCTAGCAGTGGGATCTTGAGAGATCTATGGTAGGGCTGGTGAGAGAACCATTAAGAAACCAGGACCCTGAGGTGGATTCGTGACAGGTAGAGACCACACAGGAGGGGTCCTGTCACTAGGCTCTATCTTTTAGCTAAGATTTCTATTTAATTTCTAATCAGAAAAATGTTTTTGTTTGAATTGTATGCTTCAAGCAACTGTGGTTGATGCTTAACATATTATGATTAATGACATCACTAAGGCCCACCCATGTGACATCATTTGGGCCCGCTCCTAAGACATCACTATAGCCCACCCCCGTGGCATCAGTGTGACCTGCCCCTGAGACATCACTAGGGCCCACCCCTGAAATCTCATGGTTTGGGATGCTTCTGACCGGGCAACCCTAAGAAGTGCTGCTATCTTGACCCACCATAGATAAGGATACAACCCAACAGAGAGCCCTGACCCACTAAAGAGGTAGAGGATACAAATGTGAAAAATGAACAATCCTTTCTTAAAAGGCATTTTAGGATATCAGGACCTGCAACAAAACGTTGCAGTGTGGAGTGCTCCCTGTACAGGATTCCATCCACTCTATTCCCCCTCCCATCTCAATTTTCCATTTCCCTGCAATAATCAGTCAACATTCCATGGCCACCAGGCATGCTCAGTTGTTTCTAAACATATTTGTATTCTTCTGAAGATCTTGGGGTTTCTCCAAGTCTGCTGAAACTTCCCTCTTGTGCATGGGTGATGCTATTTTGGTTACATAAAGATCAGCACACAGAAAATTACAATTGCTAATTATGAGTCATTATCTTTCTAACCAATTATCTTTGTAAAAGTACAAAAATATTGAAGGAATGTGTAAACACAAACATTTAAACAAATCCCTGATTGTTTGTATTACTGAAGATAGCTATTCAAAAAATGTGCACGCTGAAAGGGAAGTATTTATTTTGGCATCAAAGCCAATGCAAATCCATGACCTTTAGCCACTCTAGGAAAAATAATTTTCCAGTGTCAGACCAGTCTGCAACACTTTTACCAAGCTGTGTTATAGACCCAAGCTAATTTTGCATGTCTATATAGGAAATTACCTTTTGGATGCTGTTTAAAACATTATTCATTTGCTAAGAGTTTGAAAAAGAGTTTGACTTCTTCATGACATCAAATCTCACATGTATCCAGGAAATAGTGAAATCAAACATAATCAGATGGCTGACATTTTGAGGATTGGCTAAGGCAAGCAAACAGATGCATCTTAATAGCAGAACTGCATTCCTTCTGTGCATGGGTTGAGGTAAACCAGTAAACTGGGGACTCACATCTCCAATGTGCTATGTACTGCTGCTTTTTATGACTTAAGAAATGATTAAAAGTTAATCATTAACCTATACATATATAATGAATGGTCTGCGTGTTGGATCACAGTCTAACAATAACCATTCACGAGGGTGTCAAAGGATCATATTCTACCCTCTTCTTCCAAAATAATGATAATAATCCAAGTATGCCTCAGGGCCTTTCACACACAGTTACTACATTTTTACAGCTCATTTCCTATAGTCATTGTAGAATCCTGTTGACTTAGCACTCTTTCTTTTTTCTGCCTCTAGAATGATCAGATGCAAAGGAGGACAGGACTCCTCCTGTAACAGTTGTGTGGAAGAGGGAATTTCAATAGAGATAGCTTGCAGGACAAGGAACATCTCCTGAAATTCTTTCTTCTGTGCAACGTTTAAAAGTGCAGGATCCCTTTCTCCCTTTGCATCTGACCTCCTTACTTTTTATAGACCGATATACCATGGTGTGCAAGGAAAATGGTTCAGACTGCCCCCTTACACAATTAGCCAGCAAACAGGGAAATATATATCTACACTTGACATTCAGATTAATTTAGTAGTCATCCCCTCTTCCTAGACAGCTCTAGGAAGTGTAGTACTGTGAGGAAGAGAAGTTTCTTGAATTGACCATTGTCAGCACCCTTGAAGACGATTCGGAAGCTACAGCTAGTGCAAAATGCGGCGGCCAGACTGCTAACAAGAACTAAGCGGTCTGAGCATATAACACCTGTGCTAGCCCGTTTGCACTGGCTTCCAATATGCTTCCGGGCCAGATTCAAAGTGTTGGTACTATAAAGCCTTATACGGTGCAGGACCACGATATCTGTCGGAAAGCCTCTCCCGATATGAACCGGCCCATACACTACGGTCTACTACGAAGGCCCTCCTCCGGGTTCCGACTCATAGGGAAGCCCGGAGAGTGGTGACAAGATCTAGGGCCTTCTCAGTGGTGGCCCCCGAACTATGGAATGGTCTCCCTGAGGAGGTGCGCCTGGCGCTGACACTATCATCTTTTCGGCGCCAGGTTAAAACCTTTCTCTTCTCTGAGGCATTTTAATTCCTGTTAATTCTAAATTATTATATTTTGATTTTAGACTGTACAGTTTTTTGTACAGTTTTGTATTGTAATATACTGTATTGTGTTATTTTTATTGTATTTTTAATGTTCACCGCCCAGAGAGCTGTTGCTAGTCGGGCGGTATATAAGCTTAATTAAATAAATAATAAAATAAATAAATAAATAAATAATCAAACTACAGTATCCAGATTTCTGAAGCCAAGAAAGTTAAATTGGTATGAAATCAATATACATTTGGTGTACAGATATTTCTGAAGAGGCAACTTCAAATGTACCTTTCTCTGGATTGTAAATGTAGAGATAAACTTTCAGATACATTCCCAATCAAAAAAGGGACAAAAACTGGATCAGGAATTTAAGGGAGGATGAGGTATAAGCTCATTGAAGCTCTTACATCAACCGCTTATGTCTCCATGGGACACTTGTTCACACTGTGAGATCATATCCTATTTGCTGAATTATCACTTACATAAAATATTTAAAGTGGTCCCAAAACAACAAAGCACATTTTACATGTTGCCTATTCAGCAGTGTTAGACATGCTGTTTGAAACACAAATGCATTTGTTTGGTGTTTAGGACCATTTCCTGGAAAATATCCTGCCTGGGAACAATAGCTGATTCTTTCTCAGTAACTGTTCTAGTTAATTTCTATGGGAGGCTGGCAGCAAGAGCTTGGATGCAAAGAGACAGAAAAATATTGGAGTCACACACCGCCTGAATTTGTAGTATTAACCCTCTGCAATGCTCCCTGACCCCAGTACATTCAATGGACATCAGAAGTTCTGTGTGCATAAAAATGAGTACACAGGTAAACCTCCAATCAAGGTTCCTTCTCCCATTTACATTGCCTGAATGGGTGACAGCTGGGAACCACATACACACTGGCTTAGGTTCCATGATGGACAAAGGCAGGATATAAATGTAAGAAATCAGTCATCAACATCATAGTAATAAATTTGAAAGTTCATTGGCTCTGAATCTCTATGGAAGCAGAGCAGCATTTATCTATCCTTTGCATTGTTGTGTTTATAAATATTCTAACTTGTGGGTCAGTAATCAAAATCTTGAGAATCAGTGCAGGTTAAGTAGAAATACAAGGTCAGTTTGGCTGTAAAAAAACTTCCCACAATGCTTTGGGACAGGAAGAGCAATGCCCAGTGCAGAGAAATGGGAACTTGGGTTGTAAGAGGTACAGGAAATATGGAAAGTGAGGGAAAGGAGGCCAGTCCCAACATGGCTTAAGGAAGGGGAGCAGAGTAGGCAGTGATCTGAGAAGCCTTAATCCCTTTTGACATGAAGACAGTACATGTTTTAATTCTTTTTAATACTGTATTTTAGATTTTGTAACCCGCCCTGAGACCTATTGATGAAGGACAAGCAATTATTATTATTATTATTATTATTATTATTATTATTATTATTATTATTATTATTATTATTATTATTATTATTATTAATAATAATAATAATAATAATAATAATAATAATAATAATAATGATAATAATAATGATAATGATGATGATGATGAATAATAATAATAATAATAATAATAATAATAATACACACATTGCACTCTGGATTATGTGTTTAACTCGGCCTATTGCATCCTACTGCCATCCCCTTTGGAAGAAGGATCTTCCAATCTTAAGGGCACTTGATGTATTGGTAATGGAGGGTGATGTATCTGCCGCTCCTCACCTCCCCAGCTCCTTGTTTGGATTGTTCTCCATACTCTTAACTTCTGAACTCATTTATCCTCACAACAAAGCTGTGAGATAAATTAGGCTATGGAAAGTGATTGGCTAAAGGCCACTCAGTGATGTTCTTTGCTGATTGGAATTGGAATGGGGATTGGAAGCAAAATCCCTAAGGTCCAAAGCCAGTTTTCACCACTGACTCTTTTCCCTCACCATTTTGAAATTCACTCTGAAAAACAACTCTAACCTTGGGCATGATGAAGCTAATGTATTTCAAATAATTTCAAATTTATATAACCACTGTGAAAGCACTTTTTAAGCCATTTTGACATCTGGACAATTCTGTTGATCTTATTGAGATTTATATGGACATAAAGGTTGCTTATAAAGGTTGCAGTATAAGGTTGTTAATTCGTTTTCTCACCAGCAATGCAGAACTTAATTATATGATTCTTCAGAACAGATAACCATAGTTTTAAAGTACAAATAATCCTTCTTCTTCCTCGTCCATTCCCCTTGAGCTATACTTTGTGGTTTCTAATGTTAAGAACAAGGTTAGGTGATAAAAACAGTGATCCCTCTGCTCCAGACAATATGGTATGTAGCTGTCAGAATAATGGCCCCTTGTCAGTACTGGATGCTACCTAAGTAGACATGAACACAAAACAACAATAGAGAGATCCTTTTCCAGATTTACAAAAGACGTAGGTAATTGTGTTGATATTTTTTAAAAATGTCACAAAATAGTAAGCAGGTTTTTGAATTCTCCATACCTCTTCTTCAGCTGGATGTTAAATAAAATGAGGATGGGGGAATAGAGAAAAAGCAGGGCATGATGTGAGAACCCCAAAGTCTGCAGACTGTAAGAGTGTGGATATGGAATTCAGAAGATGTTAGGCAAACTTGCAATCCTGTACATGTCTAGTCAAAAATAAGTCTCACTGAGTTCAGTTTAGGGATGGAAAGATTTTGGTTCTCATTTCTCCAATCTTAAATTCAGTTCTCCACATTTCTGCAGCAAATAATTTATTTATTTATTGTATTTGTATACCGCCCCATAGCCGAAGCTCTCTGGGCTGTTTACAGCAACTAAAAACATTAAAAACAAATATACAAATTTAAAACATATCTTTTAAAAACAATTTAAAACACAATTTTAAAAATTTGATTTTTAAAAGATCCTCATGAAAATTCTCTGACATTTTAGTGTGATTTTCTCCTAAAAAGTACAGTTTTGTAGGCAGTTTTGATTGATGTACACTTTTCTGCAAGCCATTTTTCATCATTTTGGGGTGCTCTCTGGGTCTTCAGGTGAGGCACCTTAATCTCTGGACTCTCAGCTTTCATTTTTTTAAAACGTTAAGTTTCTAGGTGGTCTGGTTAACGATATATACACCAAAAAGTCAGACGCTTCCCTGCAACTTCAGTTAAATGAGCTTGTAGCTCGCTGCTCTAATCTCACCCTTTCAGGTTTGTTGCCAATAAGTGAAGTCAGGGTTGTGATTGACAAGGCAGTAACTAGAGCCCTTTTCAAGTCAGAAAACTTGTGTCTGCCTGCTTTTCTGAAAATCTCATAAATCAAGTAAGTATATAGCATTCAGTCTTTTTCTCTCTTGTGTGCAGGAGTCAAACAAGTTTAAATTTCCCTGGGCTGTTGAAGAGGGCAATGTTTTGAATACCTTCCCAATATGAAATTTTAATCCAGTGCTTGGTTTTCTGGGAGTAAAGCTGCAATGCTAATCCCACATACCCAGAGTAAACCCCATTGAATTCAATAGGACTTATTTTTGAGTAGACATGGTTAGGATTGTGCTGTAAATTTATGGGACTTTTGAGTGAACATAGCAAAGAATTGTGTATGTGTTGTAAATCTTTCTCTTCCCCTCCAATCATATTTTTAAAGCAATTAGGCAGGGCTTACATAGGTATCACTGCTTTTATTATGTAGGAAACTAGTACTGATTTTTAAAAAATGTTCTGCAATGACCAACTGGTTTTGATAATAATCTATTATATAGGGTGTATGTATTTTTACATCTCCAGGGTGTGTGTGTATATGGAGTCTTTCCAACAACCCTGTGAGTTAGGGTTGGAAAACAATGCAGCTCACAACAAGAAATAAATCCCTTTAAAATCCAATAACCATTAAAAAACCAGTATAAAACAAGGATTCCTGAATGCGCTGGGAGATGTGGAGCCGTCAGAAAGTCGCCCAGTCGAAACCCTGGTGACGGAGTGGAATAGGGAGATCACCAGGGCAATAGACTGGGTGGCTCCAAAACGTCCTCTCCCACTGAATAGAACTCAGATTGCACCCTGGTATACACCACGCTTACGGGGCCTGAGGCAGGAGGTGAGACGACTAGAGCGCCGGTGGCGGAAATCTCATTCTGACGGCGATCGGACACTTGTTAGAGCAGCAACAGCTGCCTATCAAGTGGCAACGAAGGCAACGAAGAGTGAATTCTTTGCTGCCTCCATTGCGTCTGCAGAGTGTTGTCCCAGGAGGTTGTTCCAAGTGGTCCGAAGCCTGGTCGGTCCGGTTGCACAGGAACCCTTGGAACATTCTAAAGCCTCCTGTGACAAATTTGCCAAGCACTTTGCTGATAAAATCGAGCACCTGAAGAGCACGATTTCGTACGCCGTGGACACAGGTAGTGGGCCAGAGCTGGCCAATTGCATTCCAGTCCGGTGGGATCGGTTTCAGCCCCTTCCCTCTGAGGAAGTGGACAAGGTGCTCTCTAATGTGAGGCCAACCACGTGCTTGCTTGACCCTTGCCCTACATGGCTCATTGTGAGCTGTAAAGAGAAATTGAGCAAAGGGATCAAGGCAGTGGTGAATGCTTCCTTGGAAGAGGGTGCAATGCCATTAGCCCTCAAGGAGGCAATAATAAAGCCCATTCTGAAAAAGTCCTCCTTGGATCCCCAAGAGTTGAACAACTTTCGCCCAATTTCCAATTTACCATTCTTGGGCAAGGTGATCGAGCGAGTGGTGGCTACTCAGTTACAGACACACTTGGATGAAGCGGATTATTTGGATCCATTCCAGTCGGGCTTCAGGACTGGACATGGAACTGAAACAGCCTTGGTCGCTCTGGTGGATGATTTGAGGAGGGCGTTGGACAGAGGTGAACACACATTCCTCGTCCTCCTGGACCTCTCAGCGGCTTTTGATACCGTTGACCACAGTATCCTCCTGGATCGCCTGAGGGGAATGGGAATAGGAGGCACTGTTTTACAGTGGTTCCATTCCTATCTCTCTGATAGGCACCAGCGGGTGGCATTGGGAGATGAGGCTTCAGACCCTTGGCCTCTCAATTGTGGTGTGCCACAGGGTTCTATCCTCTCTCCCATGCTATTCAACATCTATATAAAGCCTCTGGGGGGCATCGTCAGCAGATTTGGGCTGCAGTGCCACCAATATGCGGATGACACTCAGCTCTATCTCTCATTTAAGTCCTCACCAGAGATAGCTGTGGATACCATATCCAAGTGCCTGGAGGCCGTAAGTGAATGGATGGGAGGAAACAGGCTGAAGCTGAACCCCGACAAGACCGAGGTACTGCTTGTGGGAGATAGGAGGAAGTTGGGTGATTTTGACCTGATGTTGAATGGGGTAAGATTGCCCCTGAAGGACCAGGTTCGCAGCCTCGGTGTTGTTCTTGATTCCCAGCTGTCCATGGAGGCTCAGGTCATGGCAGTGAGCTGGGCAGCTTGGTATCAATTACATTTGATACAAAGGCTGCGACCCTACCTCCCTGTCCATCTGCTCCCACGGGTGGTACATGCCCTGGTCTCCTCTCGCTTAGACTATTGTAATGCGCTCTACGTGGGGCTACCCTTGAAGACGGTCCGGAAATTACAGCTGGTACAGAACGCGGCGGCACGTCTGATCAAGAACAGCCGCCGCCGAGACCATATCACTCCAGTACTTAAAGATCTGCACTGGCTACCAGTTGTTTACCGAGCCCAATTCAAGGTGTTGGTTTTAACCTTTAAAGCCCTACACGGTATTGGTCCAGTTTATCTAAAGGAACGCCTTCAGCATCACCAGATAGGCCGCCAAACGAGATCAGTCTCCCAAGACCTTCTCTTGGTCCCACCAGTCAAAACAGCTAAGCTGGTGCGGACCAGAGAGAGGGCATTTTCAATTGTGGCCCCCGCCCTCTGGAACTCTCTGCCTTATTGTCTCCGCCATGCCCCCTCCCTGACAGGCTTCCGCCGAGAACTGAAAACATTTAGGCAGGCATTCGAGACCTCTCTAATTTAGTTTAAATTTTTGTATGATGGGGGTAGGTTTGGATTGAGTATAATTGTTGTTTTGTATTATATGTTATATTTTACTCTATGTTATATTTTAGTCTATGTACGCCGCCTAGAGTGGCCGTTAATTCGGCCAGATAGGCGGCCTAGAAATAAAATTTTATTATTATTATTATAATTCCAAAACGGCTTAAAGTGGCATGATTCTGAATTTTGGTTTGGGTGAGTGAAGTTCCTTATCACTTGAGGTTGCAGTTCTGTGCATGCTTCCCTGTTTGAGTAAGCCCCACTTAATACTTTGGCGCCATTGCACGCCAAGAGGAGGTTTAGGGGGGCAGCGCAGGCTTAAATAAGCCCTGATGCCCTGCCCCCACACAGCATGCCACACACACACTCTCCATGCGATGCACGACTGCTGCCCTCCTCTAAAATGGTGGCCAGGGCTTAAATCCCTGGCTGCAAGTACACCCTACCCGCCCAGGCTCTGCTCGGGTGAGCGGAGCGGGACTTGCAGCCGAGGGTTGAAATAACACATGGACACAGCAAGCTGGGCTGAACAAAGGGCCACTTGATTTAACTTCAAACAAACCCCTTAAAATAAACCTGCAGAGGGGAAACCTAGGTGTGGGAACTGTCTATAAGCAAGCAGCTGCAACAAAGGTATTGGCCGACCAGCCCCTACTGGGGCAAGGGCGAGCCATTATGCTTACCCCCACCACACCCTGTAGGTGAGCAGGGGGGCCTTCCCACGTCACCACCTCCCAGGTCCCTACAACTCCAGGTGTATGAGGTATGTTGGCCCCAAAAGCAGCCCATATCCTGGCCCCGGGCCATAAAGCCCTGACTGGCAGGCCTCCGGAGCCATCAGTCTCCTCCAAAAGTGCCTGACAGGGCCATCTAGCTGTCCTTACCTACTTCCTTTCCCGCACCTTGCCACCACAGAAGGGGGACAAATCTCTATTTAGTCCCCCTTCACCCCACTGCCGAGAACCATGTCTTGCAGACACTCTGCAGGTCAGCCTGACGGATGTAGTTCCCTGCATCTGTCAGATGAACTCCATCAGCCCTGTAAAGTTCAGCCTGAGAGTGCTGTGTGTCGGGGTGATTTGTGAGGGGAGATCATGAATAACAGATAACCAGGCCTGGACCCCAGGTATCCAAGAAACGCCCTCACAGGATAGATGTCCTGTTTTGGGGCAGGATAAAATGATGGTGCGACCCTTGCATCACTAGTCCGCCTCAAAACTAACATCGGACCACAGGAGGGCTCATAGGGAAGAGTCAAACCTTGACCCAGTAACCCCCTCCCCCATCTGGAAGGCTCCAAAATTAGTGTGGGGGCCGCTGCATGAAACTGCTGAGCTTTGAAGGATGATGAACATAGGGCACCCCCCCTAACTAACAATCCCAGTAGCAGGTCAGGTGAAAAGGAGGGGGGGATGAGGATTAGAGGTATGTGGGTGTTCTGTAGCCCAGCCGGCCAGCACATGATATACCCTAAAGTTCTCCGAAAGCCCCCTTCCTTGGCTTTAAAGGAGAGCCCCACCAGCTTACCTCATAGTGCACTGACAGATAGGCTTTTATGCCTATCATCCATGAGGAATTCCAGCAGGTGTTTCACAGGAATAGGCCACACCTACGCATAGTCCCTGCTGGCCCTGAATTCCTGGAACGCCCTATGTGCATTCTGATAGCTAGTGAGCATGCTGGGGCATGGCCCTCTCTGACTCCACTCCGTAATCTTCCAACGTGCAGTTGGCACAGCACTGTCGAAACTTCTCTAGCTGATTCTGTGACAGAGCATCAGTGACACTGTTGTCAATACCCTGCATGTACCATGCCCCAAAGAGAACATTAAAACATAGGCACTGGAGAACAAAGGAACAGACAAGGGCCATAACCCTAGCGTTCCTAGATATAAGGGAGTTGTGAACCTGGCCCGTGGCCATGTTATCACACCAAAAATGGACAGGAGAGTTCCGAAGCCTCTCTGCCCATAAGTAGACCTCCAACACACTGGGAAAGAATTAACAAAAGATGAAATCTCTACATAACCCCTCCCAAATCTAGGCGTGCGGCCACAACAATTACACCAGGAAGTCCCCAAAACAACCCCAAAACCAGATGCCCAAATGCATCCAAATGGACTTGCAGTTCTGCCTCCAGGAGCCAGTCCTCCCTCCAAAATGAAACACCATTGAAGCCCTGCAGGAAAGAAGACCACACAGCCAGGTTGGTGCATAAGGCAGCCGTAACCCTGAACCTGTGGTAAGGCCGTGAAAGCCCTGCCATGTCATCATAAATCTGCCTTAAAAAAACACAGCACCTGGAGGACAGAAAGGGAAAACTTTCCTGGTCCCTGAAAACTCCTGATCTTGATCTGCAATAGTTCAAGCTTTTCCTCGGGCAGCCTGCAGCCCTGGGCCACAGAGTCAATCTTGATACCCAGGAAGGTTAACATTGGGGCAGGACCCTCCATTTTCCCAGCTGCCAACGGAACCCTCAGTTCCATAGCCAGGCTATAAAATGTGACATCAGGTGCTAACATGCACCCAAAAACCTGCCCTACCCGTAAACAGCAGTGCGTATAGATAGTGCCCCACTGCATCTGAGCCCACTAGTCTCCTGACTGCCCTCTCCAAGAAGGAGCTGAACACCATGAGAGAAATAGAACAGCCCATAGGTAATGCTCTGCCACATGGAACTGACCTAAAAGGCCAAACCCAGCAGCTCAAAATCTGCCGAGTATACGAGCAGGAGACGAAAGGCAGATTTGATGTCACACTTGCCCATAAGGCACCTCTGCTGCAGGCGTTCACCATGTTGAATGAAGTGTAGCGCACTGTTCACAGACTACCTGGTATGAAGCCATTACTGACTGACTCCATGGGTATGACAGGTGGTGAATCAGGTGGAATTTGCCAGCTGCCTCTTTGGACACTATACCAAGGGGGGGGGCAACCTGAGAGCAGAGGCAGGGGGTGATGGGAAGGGGCCAAGAACCCTGCCCAACTGTATGTCTTTATCAATCTTCCTCTGGACAATTGCTCCCATGCCTAAAATAGATTTAAGATTGCAGGCCATGAAGGCAAGCTGGGGGCCAGAGTATAGGATCTGGAACCAAAAGGAAAACCCCATAACAAAAAATGAGCCTCTCCTTAAACTGGGTAGCCTGTAAGCAAGGTCCATAATACCTCGAGCTTAACTGGGGAGGGAACCTTTTCCCTGAGCAACTTCTGCTGGGGGCTGCTTCTTACCTCTTTGAGGGTCCCTGGCCTCATATCTCACTGTTTCACACACCAGTCTGTAAAGAAAGAAAGAAAATCATGTATAAGTAAGTACACTTCACCAGCTACTATTTTATTGCAGCTAACCCAGTTCCCCTAAAACAACAGATGCTGAGGATATGTTGCTGTCACCAATATTTGGCCCCACTGTAGCAGTTTTCTCTTTGTGGGTTTTCAAACACCTATCAGAATAGATGTGCAAAATGCAAAATTTGCATGCTGCATTTGATTTCAGGTAAATGGTATCACAATTTCTAGAGCAACAGATGCTGAGGATGTGTTGCTGTCACCAATATGTGGCCCCACTGTAGCAGATTACTCATTGTGGGTTTTCTAACACATATCAGAATAGATGTGCCAAAGCAAAAGTTGCATGCTGTATGTGATTTCAGGTAAATTATATCAGAAGTCCTAACAAAGAAGTTTTTGTTGTTGTTGTAAAGATCATCAGGAAAGGGTGAAGATTCTGTCTGGACCTTAAAAGGCACCCTCTGTTTCAATAAGAGTGTAAGATTGTGTCAAATATGAATAAGAACCTATTAAGTAAATCTGGCTTTCCTCTTTATTCCTATCCTCCAATTAAGCCAGATTATCATCTGTTTAGACCTTTTATTCCCTGCAGAAGTTTGCATGTTTTTCTTTAAATATAAAAATGCCATATGCTTTGTTTTTGATATGAGACCAAATGCAAATAAATGCATCTTCGGACTCAGAGTTAACAAATAACATGGCTGCAGTGACCACATGAAGTAGATTTGTTTGCTTGTTGGAGGTGCTAGACTACAAAAAGTCATCTGGATATATTTCTAACATCTTATAGCTGAATGTTATCCCACTGACGCTCATAGAAAGCCTTGCACTTCAGATGAGGATGAGTGATGTGAAACCTCTGCCTGAGATTTCAGTGGACTTAGCCCTGCCTAACTAGGTTTAAGATTGGGCTGTCAATGAGATCTACGGTGCCTAGACATAGTGGTATGCATGTGTTTGAGTGAAAGAAGGGAAGCATAAGGCATTGTGACTGTCTTGGATCATTGTCTTCAACTCAGGATATATTTTGGAGCCACTACGTGTAGATCCAAAGAAGTCAAAACATTGATTGTAATAGACACTTTCCTACTGTACCCTTTGCCAGCAACATATTTTCTTCTCCACCCATTTTCTCTCTCTATCCCTCCTTTGGAATGGCTGTGAGACGTTAAAGCTACCTTAGTGCTTTGTGACTTTCCCAGCAGGTCCTATTAAGAGTCATTCATTCACTTGTGGCCGAGTAAGATTGTCTTCCAAGATAATGTCTTTAACGGTGGGTCCGTAAGTGACTGTGGAGGCCAATTCTGGATCCACACAGCCTCCCACAGTGAGGACATAGGTTTCCAGATGGAAGATGGTCACGATGAGGATTTGCTTGACGTGCCTTCCGCTTAGCTCATTTGTCCCTTTTACCCTGTACACGTGCTTCTTCTTTGATACTATAAACCAAACTGCTCTCTGGACCATCCTTCTGAATATGGGATGCCCTGATAAATTTGTAAATATTTTGCGACTCCTCCATGACAACATGACGGCAACAATTTTGGACAACAATGGCTCTCAAAGTGATCCATTCAAAGTGGGATCAGGCGTCAAGCAGAGATGTGTCATTGCTCCCACCTTATTTGCTACTTCCATCACCATGATTCTACACCTTGTTGAGGGGAAACTTCCCACTGGCATGGAAATCACAGATTGAACAGATGGAAAGCTTTTTAATCTCAGTAGACTGAAAGCAAAAAGTAAGGTAATTACAACCTCTGTCATAGAACTTCCTATTAAGATTATTACGCTACTGTGTTCTTGGGTAGTGTGGTGCAATGCAATCCTAAAATAGTTTATTCAGAACTAAGGCCCTTTTGAGGCCAAAATAACTTATTCATCTAGTTCATATGCCAGTGGTTTCTAGCTCGTTTTCGGCCGAGAAAACCAATCGTGAATTATGACAACTCCCTCTTCCAGCCTGCCCTCAGCAGAGCACACACCCTACACAAAGTGAAAACTGCTAAAAAAAACCCCGCCTTTATTTCACAATGACAAAATTCCAAAGCTGAAACTTTGTACTAATTAATAATTATAACTTGGAATATTATTCAAGATCATTAGGCAATCAGAAATTAAATAACTCTCATATCTGTCTGAGAGCTCGTTAACTTTTCAGTGAGAACATAGAGACTGAAGGTGACGGGAAGCCGGCGGCCCCAGAGGGAAAAGTGAGGCAACTGAAAGAACCTACAGGTCCCATGAACTCTGACTGAAAAACACTGATATAGGAAGTGCACAAAGGATTGCAGCCTTGGTCTGTTATCGCAACAAAAACGATCAGGAGTCTTGTGACACCTCATAGACAAGATTGGTATCAGCGTACATAAGTGGTTACAGCACAGTCCTATGCTGCACATTTACTGTATTGAGTCCCGCTATGTTCAACGGAGCTTAAAAGCGCTTTAATCATTGAATTCAATAGACTAACTGCAGTCTACTTGGAACTTGGAGTCAGGACGGCAGCCTTGTGGCATTAAATATCTGTTGTTTTTTAAGTAGACCATCTTACGAACAGCACCTATTTTACTGAAGGCAAAAGTAGGCTGCTTGCTGCCAATTCGTTTCCCTTCTTAAAAAGAAAAAATCCCTCTCCTCTGCCTTTCTTTCCTGGGTGCGGAAATTTCCCTCCATCTGCCACGGCGCACCCGTCGCCGGGCATGCTCAGTCACTCTCTGGAAGAGGGAGAGCGGTAGGTGGAGCCTGGTGGAGCCGCGCCCGGCTGAGGAGGTTCGGTGTGCGCGCAAGCCAGGCGAGCTGAAGCGCCAAAGAGCCTTTGGACAGCGCGGGGCCCTCTCCGACTAGCCATGGCTCCTCAAGGACCGGCTATGCTGCCCGCCCACTCAACTGCTTTTCTTCAAGCGACGTCCGCCCAGGCTGGCAACCGCTTGGCTCCCGGTGGGTGTGGAAAAGGGTTCCGTCTGTGCAGACTTCTTGTGGGCGGGAAAGTGTAGAAGCGAAACTTGGGGTGCAGTAATCTCCCCCGCTCTTCTCCCCCATCGTAGGGACTGATCTCTCTCCTCCCCCCCCCTCTGCATCTCCCTTGAGAACTTCCGTTTTTCTCGGACTTCCCAGTTTGTCTTAGCCACTTAGGCTTCCTCAGCTACGTTCCCAGCACTTCAGAACTTGCCCCCTTCTACTCGCACCTGTTTCTAGGGCCTCCTGTCTCCGAAACCCCTTGTTCACTGACACACGCAGTCTTGCCCCTCCTGCTCGCTCCCACTCGGCCCTAGTCTTATGGCTGCCACCTCCTTTTTAAAAAGCAAACAGAGCCAGTCTCCTGTTGTGCCAAAACGAACCTCATTTTGGCACGGAGATAAAACGATGCGATAAGCTTCACTTGTTAAATTAGTATATGTTAGGCTGCTGTTAAACCCGTAGGAACAGGGTTAGTTTTTTAAAATCTGCCAACCCTATTCCAATCTGTACTTTCTTTATATAGGAGATTTTGGTGATCCTGCCTCAACTGGAAAGTAAATGCATAATCTCAAAGGGTTGCTTTTGTTATTACCTCGCTTGCGTAAAGGACAATCCTTTATTATATCTGACTTCCTCAGGTGCATAGTCCTATGGTGAGCTTAATTTCATCTATAGAAGCTATTTTTACTCTCGGATGGTTCAGTTGTGAAACTACTTCACAGCGTGTGCAAAGGGCACTTAGCTTGTCACCTAACAGTCACAGTTGTTGTTGCATCTCTAGGATTAAGATTTTGAGATTAATTAATTTTGCCTCACAGGCAGATCTAAACTCTTATACTTTTTGTGGTTTTTGTGTTTGAAACTACTGAAATTCTCTATTCTGAAATCACAATTTGGTATCTTCTCTCCCTAATCCCATATTGTTTTCTTCGTACTTCTTGAACTGCCTTTGTAATCCCTCTTCTTTTTTTTCCTGAGCATTCACTACAGTGTAATTTCAGTTAGTCCAGCCTTATTACCAGTTTTATGGTGAAATACTGCCAGATACTTCAATGAATTCATGCATCCAAGATTCCTACATGTTAAGCACTTGTCTGTAGGATTTCTAGTATGTAAAATATGTGTATATCATTTCTTTGCAATGATCCCAAATGCATGTATTTTTCTGCTTGCACAGATCCAAGGAAAGTCCAACTGAGTGCTATGAAACAGACATTTCAGATTGTCATAGGTGGAAAGACTTTCAATTTCATATTAATTCCTTATCATAAAGGAATTTTGTAACACCTCCATTTACTTACCCTTATTAAAAAGTTTCCTCCACTTAATTGTGCCACACCTGGCTACTGTTGGGGTGGGTATTCAAAGTAACTAAAAAGAAATTACATACTGTTTTATTTAATGTGTGTCAACCATCCTTGTGTATATACTGTATGAAATTTAACAAGAGTAGCACCTCTGTCTCTTTTGCAATCTGCTAATTTCCTGTTCTGGATGTGAGGTACAGTACTTCTGATTAGAATAAGGAAATCTGACCTTGGACTAGTTGCATTAAAATCCAGATATTAATACTTTCATGTATAGCAGCCATATCTCCACTGCTTCCCTTAGTGCTCCCCCCCCCAATATTTTAAGCTTCCTTGGCCTATTACTTGGCATATTTGGACAAAGTAATGAGAGCCTATTGTATATAAATTGACTGAAATTTATTGGCAGTTGTTCTTGGAAATATCTGTGAAACTTTTTCTGCAGACTGATGTGGTCAGGGCTGTCATAGATTATTAAAAAGTGATTAAACTGGAGCTTATTTTCTCCTGTAGATACCTTATGTGGGTGTATAGTGATGTCAGGACATTCAGTGTATTTTGAAAGAAGGAGCATATGTTTTATACATACATGCACCTAATTCTGGTGCATATATTTACTGCTGAGGTTTTTTTAAAAAAAGTTTGCTACAATTGTTTCAGATGTACAGTATGTAAAGTAGCTTCTTACAAGTGGGTCTGCCACAGAATGTTACAGTTTGAAGTCTGCCTACCAGCCATGCCTTTTTCAGGATACTGCATTGTATTTCTTCCCCCAGCCCAGTTTTTCCATGTTTAGCCTTTCCAGCAAGCACTTGGCATTCTGGGCATGTTCAGTCATCATTGTACTATTTTGGTTTCCTGCCTTTTTCTGTAAAGATTTTTTACTTCTGCAGTACTTCGGGCTACCTCAAGCATGCTGATACCTCCCTCTTGTTTCTCACTAGGCTTATTTAACTATATAGCCATCATAATTCAGTCAGCACATGTGCTCACTTTTAATATATGATGGGTTCAAAGTTAGTAGCTATGGAACCCAGTCCCATGTAGTTTACTCAGTAGAATTGCAACTGTGGGTGCACTATCTTGGAAGTAAGCCTCAATGAAGTCGGTGGAACTTGTTTATGGGTAAACGCAGCTGGAATCAAGCTGCAAGTCTGCAATCCTATACATCGGGTGGGTAACCATATGTTGTTGGACTCCAACTCCCACCAGTCCCACCTGCATGGCCAATAGACAGGAATGATAGGAGCTTTTGTACAATGGCATTTGGAAAGCCTCAATTTTCCAACTCCTGCTATACACAGTTATTTGGGAGTAAGTGTCAGTAATGTAAGAAGCAGTATTATCATTTGAGTATTGTTTACTTTGACAGTGATGCTTCAGGGTCTCTGACAGATCTTTCCCCACCATCTGCTAACTGATCCATTATTTTTTTTAATGGAAACTCCAGGGATTGAACCTGGGACCTTCTGCATGATGTTACTGAGCGGTGGCTGTTTCCTCTCCTGAGTTACTCTTTGAGCCTTGCTGCTATTTGCAATTGGCAGGTCTTCATTCAGCAGTCTAAATTTTCAAGGAGGTGTGTGGATCTGCTTCCTAAAATCAATAGAGATCTAATTAGTATATTTGTTTCATTTGTAGTTGGTAAACAAAAAGTAAAGAAAGTATGCCATGTTAATGTTAGTTGCTATATAGCTATTTTTCAATAGACAAAAAATAGTTGAACTGAATTTGATTAGAGAAAAATCAATCAAGTGTATCTAGTATGGCTTAAATGCTATATTCAAATGCTCAAAGCTTTGCTTATTTTGAATGGATTTGTCATAAATATTTGAAGTTTTAAGACCTGACAACTCAATAGCATATTTACATTGCATTGTTTAGATTTCAAGAAAAAAGGAGAGCCTTCTCATTTTCTAGCATGCCTGAAGAGCTGAGTGCGTTAAATTATATGCTTCCTAGGCGTAGCCAGCTGAAAAATTAATGGCAACTTTGATTTTAGATATGACCAGCATTGCATTCATTCAGTTTTGTTTGCATGTTGTTCATTTATCATGTTAGTTCTTCTTATGAACAATGTGTTTCTAAAAGTGGAAAACTTTGATTTTTTTTTTAAAATCCACCTTACATCATTGACCTTGTGTGCCTATGTGTGACGAAGACATCTACTGCAAAGAAGAGAACCATCACTGCTATAACTTTAAGGGTTTGGAGCCACCTCTGAAAAGATTTGGAGCTCATCTACTTTAGTGGCCTTTCAGTGGGAGTGCCAACCTCATTCCTTCGAAAGGCCTTCAGTGATTTTTAAAATGTATCTATTTTACTGCTGTTAAATCTGCTCTTTTTATTATTTGTTTTTTTGTGATTTTAGTTATCTAAGTTATTGTGAAGATGTGTGTGTATACATACAGAAAATTAAATTGAACTTTTTGTACTTGTCTTTGAAATGCTTTCTTCTGCTTTTAATATACTATCAATATACTGTTACACTTTTGTTTTACTTTTTATAAATTTCCTTCAGTGCCAAATCTAAATTTAGAGGTCCAGTCCTAGAATATTTGCAGACTGTGCACATAGTTGTTTGTAAAAAAAACCCTCTCCTTTCTGTGGCTTTAAAAATAATAAAAATAATTTTATTTTTTCTTTAGCTTTTACATGTCTTTTAAAATAAATTATGACTGTCTATTAAACATCAGAAGTGGTAATTGTAGGATATATTTACATGTTAAATTATAGCTTAATTTCAAATTAAAGCATGTCTTAAAAAAATTGTAACAATGAATTCCACAAGTCCTGTTGAAATGTTATTATGTCTCCTGAGAAATTGCACCCTAAATATGTACCTAAAAGCCATAATTGTAGCATGAATCCCAAGGTCAAGGAAGGTTTTAAAACTCTCTTCTAATCTTGTACCTCTGTATGGTTCCCTGATTAAAAATGAAACAACAAAAACCTGTTTACATTATGGGGGTATGGTACATATTTGACTGAATTCTAGGAGTCTACTTTCCAAAGCCATATTCCAGGGCATAGAAGGCAGGCAATAATCATGAACCCTAAGTACACCTTGTAAGGGGAAAAAGAGAGAGAGAGAGAGACAACAGGAAGCTTACCCCATGGCAGCAGATATTGAAAGGAGGCTCAGTCCTATCTGAATATTCCAGGAAAGTGTTCAGGCTTGGTAAAAAGGTCACTCAATTTCACCTGAATCGGTCAATATCTTATAAATCAGAGGCAGAACTCTTGAAAAGCCAGTCAGGAAGCTGTATTCTGTTTCCATTTCTCATTCTAATAAAAGTTGATTTGAATCAAAATTGAACAGGAAGGACAGAATTTCTACTTGCGCATCTCTTGGTCTTCTAACCATGAATCAGGAGATTTTGTCTGGGTCAGGTAAGGTTGAATGGGGACCACTTACTGGTAGTGAGAAGCCAGGCCTTGTGTCCTCACACAACAGGAAGCCACGTAACTGACTGCTTTGCTTGATGCCAAAATAGAATTTTGCCCTTTCAAAGTGAGCACTAGTCAGGTATAACAGGCCAATATGTGATGCTCAGGTTCATTAATGGGGATAATGTTTTAAGCCTTGTTCACTCTGGTTTTTCAGACCTCTGGTTTGAATTTGCTACTCTTCTGTATTCAAGAATGAGATGCTGAAAATGCCGTTGTCTTTTGTAGCCTTCAGTTTTGTTCTAATTTTCCTTGGCATAGGACAATCTAATGATATTCTTTGTTGTTGATGCATTTTATACCTTGTGTGTTTTAAGTATTCTGTTTAACAGTTTTTATTATTGCAACCATATTTTTGTTCATTTGAAAGAAGAGTAGGATTGAAAATAAAGCCAGAAACAATTAGGCCACTCTTGGCTTCTATTCATATGATTGCCAAACTGATACAAGTTTACATTTGCAATTTACTGGTCTTTTGTATATACATTTCTTTTGTATTAACCTATAGTATGCTCATTAATTTATTTTTCATATGGGTATTTGTTGCACAGGAATGCAACGTAATAGGGAAAAGAAATAAAAATAAAAATGTGTATCCTTCTGTTTGCAGTTGTTAGAAGTTCCACCTTATCTTTAAAACTTCTGTACAGAATACTCTTCATGCTTACATAAACTTATTGCATGTACATGACAGATTTATGTACTATGCTGGAACAGGATGTTTTTAGATGGAAAACTCATGTTTTTTTAAATCTATTGGCAAATACAATTTAAATTTCTGTTGGAGACTTTCTTTGAATAATAAGAGGATCTAGAAAATTAGGAACTGGTTGCAGGGTAATTAATGTATTATTTGCATTTAAGGGTAAATGGATGAAAGGTTATCTATCACTGTTCAAATTTTTGCTTTAAGTGAGGGTCTTTCATTATGAGACAGACACCAGAAATTATGCAACAATTTATGATTATCATTCTACATAGTAATTGTACAAAAAGTTGAATCTATAGTAGACAAGTCTAGATGTGCATTATGCATATTAGCTTGCTTTGTTTAAACAGGCATTTTTTTTACTGTCATCAATCGGTTGGATCCAAAGATTCTCTCCTTCTAGGAGAAGGCTCCTGTCAAAGGAAGGGGTCCTTTGGATCAACCAATTGTGCATGGTACTTTTGCAAAATATATGAGGTTGGATCTTTGCCCTGAGGAGTTTACAGTTTAAAATTTGACCCAGGGAAGAGAACAGGGGAAGGTGATATAAATCGTACGTGGGATAAACAGGACGAATGTCCATTTATTTCAGTTACATGCAGGTTCCTGAGACATAGTTCCAGGGGAATCTGTTGAAAGGAACAGGAAACCTTCAAATTGTTGAGGGTGGTGGATCTGGAGGTAATGAGCAGGGATGTATCAGGATATAAAGGAAAAGAGACAAGCAGGTGGGTGGGAACTATGAGGGATTGTGAAAGTAAGGCTTAGTTTTTTGTGTTGCATCTGGGAATGCACAAGAAGCTAGTGTAAGTATTTATGTAGGGGAGTTGTGGTTGGAGCTGTGACTGAGGTGAATTATCTTGGCGGTAGAGATTTGAATAGAAGTGAGGGGGCTGAGATGGAACAACAGAAGACCCAAGCAGAGAAAGTTGTTGTGGTCAAGGTGAGAGATCCCTCCTTTGGTAAAAACTCTGGTGGGAGGAAGGGACTGTATTTTTGCTGTATTGAAAAATAGAGAAGCAATATGACCTGGCCATTGAAATAAGGAGAGGAAAACCAAACTTAGAGTTTTCGCTTCTGGCAATGGTGAAAGAATTAGACAGGAAAAGAACTAATGGAGGATAGTATCAAGAAGAAACAGGGAATAAAGGGAGTTAGGCAAAGCAAGGTGACCAGTTTTCAAAGACAGCAAAAAGTTCAAGAACAAGGAAGAGAGAACAGACTGCAGAGACCCTTGGGTTTACCAATAAGGAGATAGTGATTTTTGTGAGTGCACATGGTGGAAGCCAAAGTTGTAAGGGATGAACAGAAGAGTTGGGGGGTGAGAAAGATGAGATGGCAGCAGTAAGCATACACTTCGGTGGAAGCAAAGGATAGAGACATTGGATGTGTCAAGAAATACTTTTTAAGAATGAGAAAACTTATGAATACAGTTATTGATGAACTGTAAGTGAAGCCAAGTAGGAAGTAAATTAAAGTTACCTTTTGAGACTCTGCATGTTGCAGCGTTACTTTTCTTGGTCAACCCTTCCTTTATCATTTACTAACCATAGGGATTCATTACTAAATCCATATTATGGACTGGCTTAAGGATGCAAGATAAAATTAAAGGGATTTGTGTTTTTATTGTTAGCTTATGTTTGTATGAGAAGGGATGTCAGTTCTAGGGTTTGATTTCTCTAAACGGGGCTGATTTTTACTAATCTTGGCACCAAAGTGGGCTTGCGTATCATTTAATGTGATGCTGATAACTTGGTGTGGGGATGATTTTTCAAAATTGTGGAGTGAGAGGGTTGATAGCATACATTTCCATTGTTTGGACCATTCTTGGACTAAGGCTTCAGGGTGCGGTGTGGGGAGGCTTGTATGTTTTATATGTTCCTCTCCCTCTCTCCCATTCAAAGGCAACACATCAAGGAGAAGGGTTCAGTACGACAGTCTTCCTGATATGTTGATTTTAATATTGTTGGAAGTGGGGCAACAGCAACTCCTGTTTGGTTTTTTCCCCCTGTATTCCAGAAGGATGATAGAGTTAGGGTCCTCCAGCTTGCCTACCTTTACCTGTACTCTTTACCTAACTTCCTTCCGTTGTAAACTGATATGCTCAGGGAAGCTGACCTCCCCCTCCTTCCTTTGTCTTTTTCTTCGACTGTCTGAGGAGAAAGGAGACATCTCTGTCTTGTCCTCTCTCTTGAGCCATGAGGGTAATATCCAAGTCTGGGCATTGCACCTCCAACTTAGTTAGTTAGGACTAGGTATGCCTTTCCTATCTACTATGTATTTCTGTAAATAAAGTAGCTTTTCTTATTTTACTAAGTCTTAAGGTTTAGTGATCTAAATGCAGGGAAAAAGCCTGCTTCTTAGGTAAATACACACTGGCACACATGCAGCTCAGACCGCTGAATTAGTCTGCATACATATTTCCATAACAAATATAAAGGGAGCATTTTCATGTCAGGAAGGTTTCAAACACAGGATTCCCCCAACAGCAGTTTAAAGGAAAAGCTTGACTGTTTTGATTCTACTGAACTTATATACTGGCTTTCAGACTTTGTTCTTTAGGAAAATTGCTCTCAAAAACTGTCAGTTTACACTAGCCTTTGCCAACCTGGTGCCCTTTAGATTTTTTGGACTATAACTCCCATCAGTCCCAGCCTCATAGCTAGAGCTGATAGAAGTTGTAGTCCAATACATCCAGAGGGCATCAGGCTAACAAAGGCTGGTGTAAGAGGGCCATCTCTATATGTGTGTTCCTCGACTGGCAGACGAGAGGCTCCTGTTGATCATTCTTGCTAGTTGTTCAGTTTTGTTCCATATGCTGTCAATTCCCTCTCCCATCACACATTACTAGTGTTACTTCAGACATATCCATAAGAACATAAGAAGAGCCTGCTGGATCAGGCCAGTGGCCCATCTAGTCCAGCATCCTGTTCTCACAGTGGCCAACCAGGTGCCTGGGGGAAGCCCGCAAGCAGGACCCGAGTGCAAGAACACTCTCCCCTCCTGAGGCTTCCGGCAACTGGTTTTCAGAAGCATGCTGCCTCTGACTAGGGTGGCAGATCACAGCCATCATGGCTAGTAGCCATTGATAGCCCTGTCCTCCATGAATTTGTCTAATCTTCTTTTAAAGCCGTGCAAGCTGGTGGCCATTACTGCATCTTGTGGGAGCATATTCCATAGTTTGACTATGCGCTGAGTAAAGAAGTACGTCCTTTTGTCTGTCCTGAATCTTCCAACATTCAGCTTCTTTGAATGTCCACGAGTTCTAGTATTATGAGAGAGGGAGAAGAACTTTTCTCTATCCACTTTCTCAATGCCATGCATAATTTTATACACTTCTATCATGTCTCCTCTGACCCGCCTTTTCTCTAAACTAAAAAGCCCCAAATGCTGTAACCTTTCCTTGTAAGGGAGTTGCTCCATCCCCTTGATCATTCTGGTTGCCCTCTTCTGAACCTTTTCCAACTCTATAATATCCTTTTTGAGATGAGGTGACCAGAACTGTTCACAGTATTCCAAATGCGGCCGCATCATAGATTTATACAACGGCGTTATGATATCGGCTGTTTTATTTTCAATACCTTTCCTAATTATCCCTAGCATGGAATTTGCTTTTTCACAGCTGCCGCACACTGGGTCGACATTTTCATCGTGCTGTCCACTACAACCCCGAGGTCTCTCTCCTGGTCGGTCACCGCCAGTTCAGACCCCATGAGCGTATATGTGAAATTCAGATGTTTTGCTCCAATATGCATAATTTTACACTTGTTTATATTGAATTGCATTTGCCATTTTTCCGCCCATTCACTCAGTTTGGAGAGGTCTTTTTGGAGCTCTTCGCAGTCCCTTTTTGTTTTAACAACCCTGAACAATTTAGTGTCGTCAGCAAACTTGGCCACTTCACTGCTCACTCCTAATTCTAGGTCATTAATGAACAAGTTGAAAAGTACAGGTCCCAATACCGATCCTTGAGGGACTCCACTTTCTACAGCTTATATAATACATTTTGCTATCTTGATAATCCTTACAGCACTCCTGTATAATAGGTGACTATTAACACTTTTTAACATTCACGTACGTTTGTTCCACAAGGTGTTCAACTATATTTAAAAAGGAATTGGAGCCACAGTGTAACTTCTGTTTCTGGCAAGTGTTCATTGAGTATTGTTTTTTAGGAAGAGAAAGATAAGCTTTGCTTAGCTTTGAATAGTGAATTTAGTGAAAACAGAAGTGTGATATGCATTGTGTTTTGCTGTTCTATTGATGAAATTGATCTCATCTACTACTAGCTCTGTCCAAAGTAACAATAGATTATACCTACAGGGTCAACTTGGAAATTCACGAAGAAGTGAAAGTGCTTTCATGTTCTGAGACTCTTTATCCAGCCTGATGAAAACTTGCTCACTATACTATGATTTTAAATTGGTCCTAATAAAGATATTAACTACTCCAGTGGGCAGACATGGCTACTTCAAAATTTTTATCTCACTAACAATTGTCAATAGCCGATACTGTTTATGCATTACTGCAATTGATTAGGATGAATTTGGGGCACAAACAAAGATACATAAATAAATAAACATAAATAAAAATGTGAATAGACGTCAAAGTTAAAATTATGTAAATTGATACGTGGCTAGAGGCAGATTAGCTTATCAAATAGCACCAATTTTTGGAAGTGCCAGCTGTACATTGGGCATTTCAGTCAAAACATATCTAGTCAGTTAGCTGGTCAGGTAGTTTTAAAGCATTATATTAATTAGAATTTAAATGCGTCGCTCTCAGAATCGTGTATGTATGTTTTTAGTTCAATTGGCACCTTCAGTACTTTCAACAGCTACTGTTTTTCTAAACCTGAGTCCAATTCCTCACTTATCATATCAGTGGGGTACCCTCTGGTTCCTGTAGCAAGCAAGGTGGAGTCATGGGCTGTCCTAGTCAGTTACTTTTGCCACTGACTCCCTGAATTCCTGTTTGAAGATGCCTTCAGTAATATTCCAGGTAGCCTGTAGAAGAGGTTTTGTTATGATGACAGGCTTGCCTCATGCTACTTTAGGTCTAGGGGTCATCTGCTCTTATTTCTGCCCCAGAAACGACATCCTAGTGAAATAAGCAAAGGTAAGCTGTCGCTTAACACAGTAGCATTCTTGGCTTCATATTTAGCTGTAGCTAAATAATAGGTGACAAGTTGCCACTATTTTCAGTGGTGGTGCTCTGCCTGTGAAGTGTTTTCTCCAAAGAGCCTGGTGTCTTTTAGGCTTAGGTTTAGATCTTTTAGGCTTTTATTTTTCCAGGCCTTCTACCTAGTTTTAATTTGACATCTTTTATTGATTACTGATGGTTTTTATTGTGGTGTTTTGGTCTCCTCCTTCCTATATTTGGATTTAAATTAGCACAGTCCAATTCATAATTTACAGCTTTTCACGTTCTTCTTAATGTGATGTCTCAGCTAAAGACATTGCATACTTTTACTATCCATGTAGATTTTTGTTTGTAAATTTGTGGAACTTAGTAGCAAATAATTATATATATCATATATGTGAGAAGATTGTGATTATAACATGAATCATTTACCTAGGCAAAGATTTTTCCTGCTGTTACCTCAACCAGTCCAGAAATGTCTCTTTTCAACAAATCTGTTGAATGATGAAGAGTTTCCAGAGGAGCAAAATATCATTTGGAGGCTCTGAATTACAGAAGCTTGTTTGTTCTAGGAAACTTGGAGGTTTCAATCTAATCTTGAAAAGAAGACCTATGTCTTTAAATGCAGGCTCTGTCTCCCTTTTGGGGACACTTAGTTGGCCAGAATACCACCTAAGGTTTATGTGCATATCTGATAGAACACTTAAAATTTCAAAGAAATAGAGACCAGGAAATTAATATAGTGCATCCACAAGGGGATTGGAACAAAACTTTTCTGATCCCTCCTAAAACTATATACAGAAAAGCACTCTTCATAAATCAGGTTGGCATGTCAGGCAAGCTGGAAAGTAGTCTTGTCCTTCAAATCCAATCTCACTCACTACCCATTTCTTGGGTGGTGAGGGACAAACAATGACTCTACCTTCCTTGGAATCCTATCCCTCTTTGGATCTTTAGACACCCAGGTATTTTATGCCTTGCAGTTCGTGAAAGAAAGAAAAGTAAAAGAAAGGTAGTTAATCAACCAAAATTCTTTAATCCATTGACTTCCTGAAAATAAAACACAAGCGTATATCTAGCCAATTCACTTTTCTTGTTGCCTTAGTGACAGAACTTGTCAATTTATTAGGATCATTTTTCTTACCTTGAGGAAGTGCTTCTTACCATTTGTCTGTCAGTTTCCTTTTTTTCCACTTGCAAACTTCTTTGGGAAAATGAAATGACATCACTACTGCTATTAAAGAAGGGAAAGCCGTGTGCCTTGACTTGGGAATGGTACTTGTTGCTGATAGGAGGAGCTCATTTTAGCCCTTTTGAATAAGCTTGCAGATAGCTCTCTGGATCTTCAGCATGAAAATTGGGCTAGCTTTATTCACCTGTCTAATTTACATGGCCACTAGTCAACTTAGGTCTCTGAGAGCATTTTCTTCATATTTAATGGAAAAATAAAGAGATTAGTACTGTTAAATTTATCTGATGTGATGGACTATACCATCCGATTCCTTGTGTCATTCTGTTTGACCAAAAAAAAGGGGGGTGAGGAAACTACACAACAAAACTACAGTTGGAGAATGGTGTGAATTTTGGCAGGTCTCATGTTTTTAGCGCCAGGAAGGCACATCTTCCCTATGATTTGATCTCATGGTTCTCCACATCTGTAACTTTGGCATGTTTCAGGTTGGATTGGACCAAAACATTCTGAAACTGTCTGATTCAGAAAGCGGTAGCCAGATTAACTAGGATATGCGACTTCCAACACAATTGCTCCAGTGTTTTAGATTTCACTTTGGTCTGGGGTTCAATTCAATGTGTGCTTTTGACCTATAAAGCCCTAAACAGCCTAGGTCCAGGGGAGGGATGTGGCTCTCCTGACATTGCTGAACTGCTGCTCCCATCATCCCTAACTATTGGCCATGCTGGCTGTAGATGATGGGTGTTGGAGTTACCTTGAAGGCCACAGATCCCCCACCTCTCATCCAGGGGTGTCTGAAAACTGCTTTCTGTAATATGAGCCTGCCCAAGTGCTAAGATTGTCATCTGAGGCACTGATCTGGGTAGCCTTTCCTTTATAGATTAGGCAGGATGCCCTATAGTAGCCTTCTTAGTAGTGGCACCTAGTTTGTGCAGTGGCTCCTCAGAGATGTTCCCTTGGTACCCAAGTTAAATCTTTGTTTCGATTAACAGTACTATTTCCATGCTGCTGAATTTGCTACTGTTTGTTTTAATGTTAATTTAGGTTTTGTTTTAATCATCTAGCTACTTGAAGACCGAATTGTGGAAAGGTGGGATAAAATACTTTTAAAATATTAATATTTTTTTGGGGTTGTATCCAAAAAGATTCAAAGGGTTGCCATAAGTCGTAATTGACTTGAAGGCACATAACAACATCAACAATACATCTCATTACTTATCACTACTCATCCTGTTCTTTCCTTTCAGCTGGACTAGGCATCTATACATTTTATCATATCACGACTTTGGTTTGCAACCTGAGATGCAGGGCCGGTTCTAAAGGCAGCCAGGTTGGGCACTGGCCTGAGGGCCCCAGAGCTACAGGAGCCCCTGAGGGGCCCTCTGCCCCCCTTCTGCGGTCCGCGCCCCCCCATGCCCCCCACTTACCTGTCAGCCGGCTTTTTAGCATTGCCCTTAATGAAGATGGCGGCTGCAGCTTCTCTAAGGTACTGAAGCTGTTGCCGCCATCTTAGTTGATGGCAGAGATATGCGCACATAGCACGCATGTGTGCCATCAACAAAGATGGCGGCGGAGGCTTCATTCCCCATAGGGAAACTGCAGCCGCCATCTTCATTAAGGGTAATGGTAAAGACAGGTAGGGGGGCTGCGCGTGTGCGCGTACCCACACACGCATGCACCCACCCACCCACCGACTGGGGGGGCAGGGCAAACGGATGCCCAAGGGGCCCCTCATGCCTCATGAGCTGGCCCTGCTGAGATGTATGAGTGGGAGGAAATTCATGGAAGGAAATTTTCCCATACCTTGCTCTCCACAACCGCCCCTGTCACCTCCCCAAACCCCACACACATCTAGACAGGGAGACCATCTTGAATGTTGTGGGATGAGAGCAGAGGAAGTAAGGACTCATGCTAGGCTAATGTTGCCTGACTTTGGCACTCCTCCCACCTTTTCACTGTTCAACAGTTCTGTTTCCCATGGCAAATGTTGCACAGCCCTCTGCTGAGTATGATGAGCAGCCAGCCTTCCAACACTGAAGTTCAGATGTGGACGGGGATAATCCCAGCCATTGCACAGTGATCTCTGCTAGCTTCCAACTCCAAAGGTAGGAGGAAATGCCTGGAGTTGTTTTGCAACTGTATGGCCAAGGTTCCTGGAGTCTTGACCACACAGGTTTAAACCAGCACACACCCCTCAGCGTCCAAGCAGTAGCACTAATATGTCCACTTTCTCTGATCTTCCATTAGGAACAGCTGGTGATGGGCATGAGCACTGCTGCTTAAAGGTGCTGAAAGCACCTTCACATAGTAGCCCCAGATCCAGGACACTCCCTACCAGATATCCTCTCTGGAAAGCCTCATGGAAGGGGATTTGTATACAGGATTGCTCAGCCAGTCACTCCTCCCACATTCCCTTCTTTTGGGAAAGGTTTTGGGGTGGCTTTACAGGGTCTGTAGGTGGAACGAGAGGTTGGCATCAGATTGCCCATTTCCCTGAACTACTTCCTATCTCAGGATCTGGGCTTCTGTTTCTAAAGACTTCAGGGAGACATAGCACACACATGGTGATAGCACACACATTTTAATTCACTAATAGGCAAAAAAAACCCTTGTGGTTTAAGAATGTACCTATAGCCAACAGATATTTCTATCAAATTTTAAAAAGCAGGAAAGTTGGGCAGCTATAGTGAATGCACCAGAGGAGCAGGAGACTTGATCTCCTCTCTGAGGTATTGTACTGCCCTACAAATTTGTAAAAATGCAGAGACAGTTTGGGTTGATCTTTCACAGTCCAATCCACTTCCTGTGTAGCTTGAAAGAATTTGGTAATGTGCCTCTGAGCATATGGGGAGTGGTGGCAACACCTGCAATCAGGACTAAATCTCCAAAGATGGAGAATTATATTTTTGCATGTTTGTTGGTGTTCTTCTTGCTTTGCTTCTTTCCTAGTGGCCGTTCATTCGGCCAGATAGGCGGCCTAAAAATATTTTATTATTTATTATTATTATTATTTCCTGTATTACTACTGTTTCTACAGAAAATCTAACCTAGAAAATTATATTTATCTCATTCTTCATCCTAGAAATCTGTGTCAAATTTTTGTATTAATTTCAATGCGTTTTTATTGGTCACTGTCACATGATGGTGAAGACAGGCTTTTTGTGTTTCAAACTGGAGGTTATGTTCTGTTTCTATTTTGGGTGCATTAACAGTTGAATCTGAAACTGCAGTTTGAGGTAAAATCAGACTGACTACAATATGTTGCTATTTAAGCAATGGCTCTAGCTGTTGGAAGAAACAAACTTGACCTGCCCAAGATGCATGTTTTCAGCCTGCTATGCTTAAACCACCCTACTTAAGGCAAGGTGGACATGGTCAATTAAAAACATAGAGCACACCTTGACATTTGCTAGAATATATTTCATCTCCCATTGTTTTATCTTGTGGAAACTGAGACACTCCTCATGTCCATTGAAGACCATTCTGCAGAATAGTCAGTGTCATTATTCCACAATGGTTTTTGGAGTATTTTTAGTGTAAATTTTGCAAAGTGTTTCTGTACACATATTTACAGAAACAGAAGCAAAAGAAAATGATTTACTATAGGAAACTTCACAAAAATTGCAAAGTAAATAAAAAATGTTTAAAGTGAGTATCTGAACTATATCAACTGTCTTAATATTGTTGCTTCCTCCCTGCAAAAACAAGATCAGCAAAGCACATGTCTTGTTTCTGTTATTTGGGCTGATTGCAGGTGTTGCCACCACTCACCATATGCTCAGAGGGACATGTTACCAAAATCTTCCAAGTTGCACAGGAAGTGGATTGGACTGTGAAAGACCAACCCAAATTGTGTTTGTGTTTTGACAGATTTGTAGGGCAGTCCAATATCTCAGAGAGGAGGCGATGTCTTCTGCTCCCCTGGTGCATTCACTATAGCTGCCTAATTTCCTTGCTTTTTAAAGTTTGATAGAAATATCTGTTGCCTATAGGTACGTTCTTAAGCCGCAAGGTCTTTTTGTCTATCATTGACTTCAGTGTTAGTTTTCTGAAATTAATTAAAAATCAGCCAGGTATTTTTTAAACTTTTAAACTTCAGAAGATGAAGGTCAGAGTATGGGGCAAGATCAGTAATAGGATTACAGGTGCTCTGTGAATATGGCTTTTAATTAATTTCAACAAATTATGATACCACTGACAGAAAAAGTCCAAAAGGGGTCTGGTTTTTTTCTTCATGTTTTACACTTTGAACTCTTGATTCTCTCTGAGTGTTTTCTGTATCATCATGAACATTTATAGGGTTGTTAAGCAAATGTTTTTGAGTTCAGGACTGTAAATGTTGTAAGGTTTTGTTTTGAAATGAGTTTATGGGAAACAGAATGAAATGGAGGGGTATTTTCAATTTAACATTGCAGAATGTGAAAAATCCATGCTGGCTGTATAAACAGGCATGTGATTCAACTGTGCCTCAGTATATTAAGGTGTCTGTATAATGGAGAAGCATACGTTTATAGGGTCTGTATACAGTTATCAACGACAGTGATAAGAAGCCAGAAGACATTTTCTAGGTTAGCATTTTTCACTAGATCAGGAAAGGAAAGTGATTTCATCTCTGCGTTTGGAGAGCTTAAAAGTAAACGTACACTTTGAAGTCACTTACAACTTTTTTTTGCACATTTTGCATATAATGCTAACCCATGATTAATAGTAACAAATCTCATGAAGCCCTGAGCTTGCCACAAGGAAAGGTGCTCACTTATACTTTTGAATTAGAGTTCTTGTTATGCCCAAACTTTGGGGGACTCTGTTTAGTTTAAATTGTAACTTGTTAAAACAAGCCAGGATCACTACTTGAGAGATTAGTATAAAGAGACTAGGACTGAAATTGGTTGTTCAAGAGTGTTCCTGCGTAAGAACTCTGTTTAAAATGCTTTGGACTCGGTTGAAAAAGTTCTCTAGTGTACCTGGAGGTTTCCTTCCTTCTGCACCTCAACCCCTTTTCCTCCCCTCAATTCATGGCTTTCTACTTTTTTTGTGTGCTTGCTCATGATGTAGTGGAAGACATTTGGAATAATCTGTAATATTGTGTATGCTATATATTGGATTATTTGTGAATAGTATGCAACCTTTCCCCATATTTTTGATCGCTAGTGGGTTTTAAGCAAATACATTTGATGTGACTTTACATGCTGGTTTCTGACACTTTGGTAAATGTTAATCAGAATCTCGGGCAACTTCTTTTTTTTTGTATATAATTTTTATTCAAATTTTCCAAAAACAGACAAAACAAAATAAGAAAAAACATGACAATACTACAACAAAAAAAAATGAAAATAAAATGGTTGACTTCCGATTTGTCACAGATCAGCTATAAGTATATAATATACATCAAACCTGTCTCTTGTTATATACATACAGAATCCCTTTTCTCCATAAGCTGTCTTAATTAATCATCAAACCCCAGTATCATCATTTTATTTTGATCTTTCGACAAAAAGTCTAAGAGAGGCTTCCAATCCTTAAGGAATGTATCTGTCGATTTTTCTCTAAGTAAACACGTCAATTTATCCATTTCTACTAAGTCCATTAATTTCAATAGCCATTCTTCCATTGTTGGTATTGATTCCATTTTCCACTTTTGTGCATATAATAATCTTGCTGCCGTAATCATATATAATATTATTCTTCCATATTTCTTTTCTATTTGTTTATCCATAAAACCCAATAGGAAAAATTCTGGTTTTGACTGAATATTTATCTTTAAAATCTTTTGCATCTTCCTACCTATCTGTGCCCAGAATAATTTTGCCTTTTTACATGACCACCACATATGATAAAAAGATCCTTCTTGTTGTTTACATTTCCAACAAACGTTAGAGACATTACTATACATTTTTGACAACTTTTCTGGAGTCATGTACCAACGGTACATCATTTTATAAAAATTTTCTTTAAGATTATAACATAATGTAAATTTCAAGCCTTTTTTCCACATATTTTCCCATTGATCCATTTGTATATTATAACCAAAATTTTTTGCCCACTTTACCATGCACTCTTTTACTTGTTCTTCCTCCATATCCATTTTCAATAAAAGTTTATACATTTTCGCAATTATGTTTTCATCATTTGTACACAAACCTATTTCAAAATCAGATTTACTTGTTTCAAACCCATACATTTTCTTGTCCATTTTATATCTTTCTAACAATTGTAAATAAGCAAACCAATGAAAACTATATCCTTCCTTTATCAATTGTTCTCTCTCTTTCATTGTGTATTCTCCATGTACATTTTCTAATAATTCTTGATAAGTTAACCATTTCTCTTTTCCAGTCATTTCTCTTCTATAAAACGCTTCTTGACTTGAAACACATAGTGGTATTTTCGAATAGAACCTTGGTTTATATTTATTCCATATTTTCAACAGAGGACGTCTTATAAAATGATTATTAAAGTCTACGTTTACTTTTACTTTATCATACCATAGATATCCGTGCCATCCCCACTTCAAATTGTAGCCCTCCAAATCCAATAGTCTTTTATTCCTCAGTAAGATCCATTCCTTTATCCAGACTAAACAGCAAGCAGCAAAATAAAGTCTCAAATTTGGTAGTCCCAGTCCTCCTCTTTCTTTAGCGTCTTGAAGTAATTTAAATTTGACTCTTGGTTTTTTTCCTTGCCATACAAATTTAGAAATATCTTTTTGCCATTGTTTAAAAGGTAAATCAGAGGATATTACAGGTATTGTTTGAAACAAAAACATCATTCTCGGTAATACATTCATTTTTATCACAGATATTCTACCCATTAATGACAGTTGTAGTTTATCCCATCTTAGCAAGTCTTTCTTAATCTCTGTCCATAATTTTTCATAATTATTATGAAACAACTTTGAGTTTTTATTTGTCATAATAATACCTAGATATTTCAACTTTTTTTCTATTGTAAAATCTGTCTTATCCATTAACTCTTTCTGTTCCCTTAAAGTTAAATTTTTCACCAACATCTTTGTTTTTTGATTGTTGATCTTAAATCCTGCTAGCAGTCCAAATTCTTTTAATTTGTCCATCAATATATGAATTCCTTCCAAAGGGTTTTCTAATACAATTATCAAATCATCAGCAAATGCTCTCAATTTATATTCTTCTTTTTTTATTTTTAATCCCGAAATCCTTTTATCTTGCCTTATATCTCTAAGCAGCACTTCTAAAACCAGAATAAATAAAAGGGGAGATAATGGACATCCCTGTCTTGTACCCTTTTGTATTTCACATGAATCCGTTAAATCTCCATTAACAATTATCTGGGCCTTCTGTGATGTATAAATCGATCTAATCCATTTTATAAAGTTGTCTCCAAAATCCATTTGCTCCAAAACCTGGAACATAAATTTCCAATTCAAATTATCAAATGCCTTTTCAGCATCTAAAAAAATCAAAGCTGCTTGTTTATCATTTCGTTGTTCTAAATATTCCAACACATTCAAGACATTCCTGACATTGTCACGTAGTTGTCTTTTAGGTAGAAACCCTGATTGATCTTCCTGAATAAATTGTTGCAATATTATTTTCAGTCTTTCAGCCAAGATCATTGTAAAAATTTTATAGTCATTATTCAATAGAGATATTGGCCGATAATTTTTTGTTTTAGTTAAATCTTGGTCCTCTTTAGGTATTAATGTTATATTAGCATTTTTCCAACTATCCGGTATCTTTCCCTCTTGCAAAATAGAATTCATTGTAGACTGTAAAGGTAGCAAGAGTTCTTCCTGCAAACATTTATAATACATTGCAGATAACCCATCTGGTCCTGGCGCCTTTCCTGATTTAATTTTATTTATAGCTTCAGATATCTCTCTTGACGTAATAGGGCCATTAATAACTTGTCTCTGAAAATCTGTAATTTTAGGTAGATTCTGTTTAGATAAATACTCTTCTATTTTTTCAGATGGAATTTCTTGACACTTGTACAATGTTGAGTAATATTGATGAAAAATCTTTTTAATTTTTACATTATCTGTCAGCATCTCATCTCCTTCTTGTATCTTTAAAATAATATTTTTTTGACGTTCTTTTCTTAATTTGTATGCTAACCATTTCCCAGGTTTATTTGCAAATTCAAAAGTCCTTTGTTTAGCAAAATTTAATTTCCTTTCAATTTCTCTGACTGTCAACATTGATACTTGCTTCTGTAACATTTTAATTTGATTTACAATAGAAACTTTAGCTGGATTCTTTTTCAATTCTTCCTCTTTTTGTTTTATTTCTTCCAAAATTAATTGCATTTTCTGTTGTTTCTTTTTTTTTAATTCAGAGTTACATTTAATAAAGTATCCCCTCATAAATGCCTTACTTGTATCCCAAACAATATTTTCACTTGTTCCTTTATGTAAATTATATTCAAAGAACTCTTTTAATTTCTTCTTACATTCTTGTACTACTTTGTCATTCTGTAATAAAGATTCATTTAGTCTCCATCTAAATCCAAGATTTTTTTTTTTTAAAGTTAATATCACAGGATTATGGTCCGAAAAAGTTTTTGGTAATATATCCATTTTAAAAATATCCTTCGCTAAGGTTTTAGACATCCAAATCATATCAATCCTCGAAAATGTTTTATGTCTTTCTGAAAAATAAGTAAATTCCTTTGCGTTATCATTTATATATCTCCAGGTATCCACCAATTCTAAATGTTCCATGAGTTCAAAACAAATCTTCGGTAATTTACCTTGTGTCTCTTTAATATTTTTTTCAGAAAGCCTATCGGTTTTTGGTGAAATTACCCCATTCCAGTCGCCCATGACACACCAATGCTCATATGAAAACTCTGACAATTTTTCCATAAGTCCTGTATAAAACCTTGTTTTATCTTCATTGGGGGCATAAATACCCACTATCAAAATGTTTGTACCTTGTAAAGTAATTTCAACCCCCACAAATCTACCACTATCATCCAGTAAAACCAATTTAGGAAGCAATTGTGGGTTAATATAAAGAACAACTCCATTTTTTTTTTTTGGTCCAGCTGAAATAAATTCTTCACCCAAATTTTTACAAATCAAATATTTGGAATCTTTCTTCTGAATATGAATCTCGGGCAACTTCTCAAGCATTTACAAAGCCTGGCTTGCCCTAATTGCTAATCCCCTAATTCAGTCTTCCCCAACTTGGTGCGCTACAGATGTTTTGGAGTACAATTCTCATAGCCCCTGACCATTGGTCATGGTGGTTGGGGCTGATGGGAATTGTACTTTGAAAGATCTGAAGGGCACCTGATTGGGGAAGTCTAGAGCAGTTCATATTCATACTAGTGACTTACTCCCAAAGTTAGAATGAAGAAGGCAGAAGACATCTGCTAAAATGTAATATGAGAAGTTAGGGCCACTATGGCTCAGTTATTTATTTATTTGTTAAATTTATTTGTTAAATTTTTATACCGCCCCACTAGCATAGCTCTCTGGGCGGTGTACAACAAAAATACAAATATATACAATAGAATTCCATAATATAATACCACAAAAACATATATATAAAAAATAAGGAATCTAAAATCAGTTACAGCAAACTTAAAAACTAAATTAAATAAATTATAACTAGAGAAAAGCCTGGTTCACATGTAATGCTAAGTAACCTAAACCACAGCTTAATGTGAATGAGCAAGCATGCTGTCTGCAGTTAGAAAACTGTGCCGCTAGGCTCCTACCCCACACCTAAGGCATGATTTGACTTAGGGCTTATCCACATGGTAGCATTACTTCGTACTAAAGACACTGATTTTACCTCTGCTTTCTATTTGCACCGTCTGCAGCAAGTGCGCAATGCTAGCTAAAAATACGGACTTTTTAATTCATACCAGCAGTCCTACCTTTACAAAGAATCAATCATGCAGTTTCCTAATGACAACACCCTCTAATTATTTTACATTTCCACTCCCTCTGGTTGCTAGGGAACCAAGCATACTCAGTTCATTCTACCAGCTGCAGTAGGTTCATTTAAAAAAAGCAGAAGTGCTATTATCTTTATTTTCACTTCCTATGATTTCTAGGATACAGCTGAAATTATAAATCTTTGAGCAGTTTTACATTTTTGTGCACAAGTTAGGGGGAAAATAAAAATAAAGGCACCGTTCATCTGCCAAGAAGTGGGGCTACTTGTTGAAATAAACAGCTGTAGAACACTGTCAGTAGTCTGTCCCCTGTGGCTGTTTGCAGCAACATTAAAAAGGCCAGCAGAACTGAGGAGAGCAGCCAGACATTGCTTATCTACCTGCAGAAAACAAAACAAAAGAAGGAAGGACAATAGTGGGTGTGGAAAGGGTTGTATGAAAAAGTAACAATTGACACACCCACCTAAAAACATCGAAGGAAAGTGTCTGCAACCACAAGTGGAGTGGAGTTGTATTGTTCTCTACTTTTCCTATTATCAGCGGATTGGGTTAGTACGTATTTACAGGGGGAAAACTGCGTGATAGCTTCTGTTTGCCAATAGCATCATGTGAATGATGCAGTTAGTACATTGCTAGTAGTAGCAAACACTCAGTAAACCGCCATGCAGATAAACCCTTAGTGTTATGTCAGAACCAGGGCTCATGGTTTGTTTTGCTCAAAACGAACCATGAGCTGTAAGCAAGGTTTGTTTGTGGTTTACCATTGATGGTTTGGTTACCACTCCTGCTTTTCTAAGTCAGTTATATTGTACGTAAAGATAGGATGACGGGTGAATTATTCTCCCCACACCCCATTTTTTCATGCCTAAGGATTTGGGGACTTAGTGATTTTGAGTGGTGGTTATATAGAGGTTTCTTCATGATTAATGTGTACCATAAAGTAAAGAAAGAGGAGGCACATCTCTTGAGCAACTTTCATAAGATCACATCATTTCATTATTCAACTGACTATTGGAAGATGAAACCTTGGGGGGGAAGTATTTGGAATGTGACCTCACTTGTTTACACAAGGACTATGGGTTGCTCCATTTGCTTACTCATCCTCTGCATCACATTGCTGCTGAAAGGGCCCATTGTTGGTATCTTGCCCAAACGCCCCCAAACTCCTGAAGCCAAGTCTGCATAATGACAGTATGAAAATTATTGCAGCTTTGTGAATAAAAATGCTCATCTAGATAATCTGCCCAAACACCCATATGAATAAATGAAAGGAATGGACTAACAAGTTTTAAAAGTAACGGGGGGGGGACCTGTCCTGCTACAAATCAGCTTAGTATTGCAAGATTTGATTTAAAATTGTAGGCCTAAATTGTAGCAGAAACTTAGTGTGTATTATGCATGCATGCACGTATATATTATCCTTCTTAAATGTTATTCACTAATAGGCAAAAAACCTTACGGTTTAAGAACGTACTTATAGTCGACAGATATTTCTATCAAACTTTAGAAAACAGGGAAATTGGGCAGCTATAGTGAATGCACCAGGGGAGCAGGAGACCTGACCTCCTCTCTGATATATTGTACTGCCCTACAAATCTGTAAAAATGCAAACACAATTGGGTTGGTCTTTCATAGTCCAATCCACTTGCTGTGTAGCTTGGAAGAATTTGGTAACATGTGCCCCTAAACATATGGTGAGTGGTGGCAACACCTGCCATCTCCTAAGATGGAGAATTATATTTTTGTATGTTTGCTGGTGTTCTTCTTACTTTGCTTCTTTCCTGTGTTACTAGTGTTTCTACAGAGAATCTAACCTAGAAAATTACCTTGCTCTCATTATTCATCCTAGAAATCTGTGTAAATTTTATTTTTATTAATTTGAAAGCCTTTTTATTGGTCAATGTCATATGATGGTGAAGACAGCCTTTTGTGTTTCAAACTGGAGGTTATGTTCTATTTCTATTTTGGGTGCATTAACAGTTGAGTCTGAAACTGCAGTTTGATGTAAAATCAGACTGATTACAATATGTTACTACTTCAGCAATGACTCTAGCTGTTGAAAAAAAACAAACTTAGCCTGCCTAAGATGCATGTTTTCAACCTGCTATGCTTAAACTACTCCATGTAAGGCGAGATGGGTATGGTCAATTAAAAACATAGAGCACACCTAGAAATTTGCTAGAATGTAGTTCACCTCCCTCTGTTTTATCTTGTGCAAACTGAGACACTCCTCATATCCATTGGAAATTATTCTGCAGAATAGTCAGTGTTATTATTCCACAGTTGTTCTTGTAATTTTTTTAGTGTTGCAAAGTGTTGCTGCGTTTCACATATTCATAGAAACAAGCAAAAGGAAATGATTTACTCTAGGAAACTTCACTAAAATTGCAAAGTAAATCAAACATTTAAAGTGACTATCTGAACTATATCAACTGTTTTACTATTGTTCCTTCCTTCCTGCTAAAACATGACCAGCACAGCACATGGCTTGTTTCTGTTATTTGGGCTGGTTGCAGGTGTTACCACCACTTACCATATGCTCAGAGGGACATGTTAACAAATTCTTCCAAGCTATACAGGAAGTGGATTGGACTGTGAAAGACCACCCCAAATTGTGTTTGCATTTTGACAAATTTGTAGGGCAGTCCAATATCTCAGAGAGGAGGTCAGGTCTCCTGCTCCCTTGGTGTATTCACTATAGCTGCCCAATTTCCCTGCTTTTTAAAGTTTAAAGGTTTTTTTTGCCTATGGGGGAGGTCTGGAGTGGGCAGGGGAGGAGGAGGAAGAGGGGAGGGGAAGGGAAGGGAGGGGAGGAAGAAAGGAAGAGAGAGAAGAGGGGAAAGGCAGATCTGATCATTTGCATCTTATTGAGTTCAATGGGTTTACTCCCATGCAATCATGGTTAGGATAGGTAAAACTGACCATGGAGGAGGGGAAGGGGGAGAAGAGGGAAGGGGGCAGAGGGGAGCAGGGGATTGGAATGGGAGGGGGTAGGGGATTGGAAAGGGGGAGGAAAGTGGCAAAAGGGAGGTGATGGGAGGGAGGAGGAGGGGAGGGCAGCCTTGATCATTTTCATGCTTATTGAGTTCAGTGGGATTTACTCTTGTGCAGTCATGCTTAGGATAGGTAATACTGACAATAGGGAGGATGGGAAGGAGGGGATTGGAAGGGGATGGGGAGGGAAGGGGGTGAAGGAAGGTGGAGGAAAGGGGCAAGAGGGAGGGGATAGGAGGGAGGAGGCAGGTTTCATCATTCCATGCTTTTTGAGTTCAGTAGGATTTACTCCTGTGCAATCATGCTTAGGACAGGTGAAACTGACCTGGGGGAGGGGCAGGGGGAAGAAGAGGGCAGGAAGGGGAGGGAGAGGGGAGGAGATTGGGTAGGTGGGAACTGGGCTGAGGGGAAGCCCCTTTCCTTTCCAAAAGGAAAACATTCTGAAGAGTATAATTGTTTTTCAGGGTTCCCCCCACCTTTTTATTCTATATCAGGCACATGTAGTCTCCCACCCAAATTTAAACCAAAGTTGTCCCTGGCCACATCCATACCAGACCTTTATTCCACTTTAGACAGTCATGGCTTCTCTGAAAGAATCCTGAGAAGTGTAGTTAGTGAAGGGTGCTGAGAGTTGCTAGGAGATGCCCTCTTCCCCTCACAGACATTCAGAGTGGCTGACTGTTAAACTACTCTGGCCACTGGTGCTCTGTCAGGGGAATAGGAGTCTCAGCACCTCTCAGCACCTTTCACAAACTACACTTCCCAGGATTCTTTGGGGGAAGCCATCACTGTCTAAAGTGAAATAAAGGTGTGTTGTGGGTGTGGCCCCCTGATTTGGCAAGGCCAGCAGCTATGAGTGTGGCTTTTAGAACACTGACAGTTGGTTCTTACTGAGCATGCCCGGGCTTATCATTAACTTCAATGCTAAATTTCTTAAATTAATTAAAAATCAGCCATGCATTGTTTTAACTTCTAAACTGCAGAAGATGAAGGTCAGAGTATGGGGCAAGGTCAGTAATAAGATTATAGGTACTCTGTGAACATGGCTGATTTTTAATTAATTTCAACAAATTATGAGAATTCTGACAGAAAAAAGTCACAAGGGATCTGATTTCTCTCTCTCTTGTTTTACACTTTGAACTTTCAATTCTCTCTGACTGGCTTGTGTATCGCCATGAACATTTAGAGGATTATTAAGCAATGTTTGTGAGTTCAGGACTATAAGTTTTGTAAGGTTTTGTTTTGAAATGAGTTTATGGGAAGCATCAGAATGGTATGAGGGGGATATTTTCAATTTAACATTGTGAAATGTGAAAAATCCATACTGGCTATAGTATACAGCCACTCTCATGGCTGTATAATAATAGGTGGAGTTGTGGGTGGGGTTGCTGTGCTCTTATGCAGCTGCATAAGAACCATCTTGTTCTAACTTGCATTTAAACTATGAATAAACATTAAGTTATCTGATACAATTTAGTGTATATTTGATTCATATTTTATGAAGACAGAAGTAGGTGACTTTCCTGAATCATGCATTACAGTCTCTGTCGGATGGGGTCCTACTCCACCCTACAGTTTGGGTGCACTTATTGTTTGTTTATTTATTTGATTTATATCCCGCCATTTCTCCCAGTAGGAGCCCAGGGTGGCAAACAAAAGCACTAAAAACACTTTAAGACATCACAAAAACAGACATCAAAATATATTAAAATACAAAAAACCATTAAAAACATATTAAAACAAAACATCTTTAAAAACATTTTTAAAAAAGCATTAAAAACATTTTTAAACAGAAGGTTTAAAAATATATTAAAAAGCAATTCCAGCACAGATGCAGACTGGGATAAGGTCTTTATTTAAAGGCTTGTTGAAAGAGAAGAGTCTTCAGTAGGTGCTGAGAAGACAACAGAGATGGTGCCTGTCTAATATTTAAGCAGAGGGAATGCCAAAGGGTAGGCGCCACTACACTAAAGGTCTGCTTCCTATGTTGTGCGGAACAGACCTGATAAGATGATATCTGCAGGAGGCCCTCACCTACAGAGCACAGTGATTGACTGGGTATATAAGGAATAAGATGGTCTTTCAGGTATCCTGGTCCCGAGCTATATAGGGCTTTATACATCAAAACTAGAACCTTGAACTTAGTCCGGGAGCTAATAGGTAGCCAGTGCTATTCTTTCAGTAGTGGAGTGACATGTTGGTGATAACCTGCTCTCGTGAGCAGTCTCGCTGCTGAATTTTGCACCAGCTGCAGCTTCTGGACCAACCTCAAGGGTAGCCCCATGTAGAGTGCATTACAATAATCCAGCTTGGAGGTTACCAGTGCATGGACAACAGTGGTCAGACTATCCCTGTCCTGAAACGGCCACAGCTATCTTACCATCTGAAGCTGGTGAAAGGCACTCCTTGCCACAGAGGACACCTGGCCCTCTAGTGACAAAGATGGATCCAGGAGCACCCCCAGACTACAGACATGTTCTTTCAGAGGGAGTACAACCCCATCCAAATCAGGCAACTGAGCAATTATCCGAACTCGGGAACCACCAACCCACGGCATCTCGGTCTTGCTAGGATTAAGAGTCAGTTTATTGGCCTTCAACCAGCCCACCACAGAGTCTAGGCACCGGTCCAGGGCTTGCAAGGCCTCTCCTGATTCAAATGTTACAGAGAAATAGGGCTGGGTATCATCAGCATACTGCTGGCACCTTGCCCCAAATCTCCTGGTGACCGCTCCCAAGGGCTTCATATAGATGTGAAACAGCATTGGGGGACAAGATGTACCCTGCGGCACCCCACAGGACAACTGCCAGGGGGCTGAAATACGCCCGATGCTATTCTGTGAAAACACTCCTGGAGATAGGATCAGAACCACTGTAAAACATTGCCTCCAATACCTGCGCCACAACTCTCTCAATCACCTTTCCTAAGAAGGGGGTATTTGCAACCGGGCGGTAGTTGTTGCAAACCAATGGGTCCAGGGTGGGCTTCTTCAGGAGTGGTTGAATCACAGCCTCTTTCAGGGTGGCTGGAACCACTTCCTCCCGCAACGATGCGTTGATCACACCCTGGATCTGCTCGGTCAAACCCCCAAGAAGGGAAAGGGTTTAGAGGGCACGTTACTGGCTGCATTGTTGCAAGCACCTTGTCTACATCATCAGGCCACATCAATTGAAACCTTTCCCAAGAAGTTGCAGCAGACTTCTGAACCTGGAAGACCAGGTTGTAGCTGTGGCCAGGAGTACTCTGGGTTATGCTCCAATTGCACCTTTTCCTAGATCAGGCAGACCTGGCCACTGTCCTCCTTTCCCTGGTGAGATCTATATGGGGCTGCCCTTGAAGAGTTTTCAGAAACTACCGCTGGTTTCTGGCAGTTGCTTCTGGGAACATATTACACTAGGTTTCCCCCTCATTTCCATTGGATTCTCTTTCATTCCTGGAAAGAATTCAAAATATCAGTTATTACCTATGAAGTGCTAAATTTCTTTAAGCCAGACTATTGAAGGGCCACACGAACCTGGTTGCTCATAGCATTCAGCACCTGGAGCTCTAGTCCATGTTCTGCCTCTTTTGGAGATGTGGTTGGGGATGTGGACTTTCTTCCAAAAGAAGTTTGGCTGGCCACCTCTCTTGAGTATTACTAGGGTAACAAATATTTCTAAAAATTATTCTGTTGCCTTTGATCTGGTTTAACCTTCTGCTGTGGCAAAATACTTTAAAAGTGACCCAGTTATTTTATGTCCCCCTTGCTGCTGTTTTAATACTTTAATTGACATATTTGTGTTTATCATATTGATTTTATTATATTTTTGTGTTTAAATCTGGAAGCCACATTGGGGACCAAAAGGTGGGATAATGACAAAAAAAAAGTTTAGCATTGTGGTTGTTCACACAAGCCTATTTACCCTCTATTAAAAAGTGCTGAATCTGTTCCCAACATAACTGTCACATTAGTGACATAGCTTATATGCTGTGTTCGTGCAAGAATGTCTTGTAGAAGTGTGTATTAGTCCTCATTTGCCTTTGCTTTTCACTCTAAACTTTGGGTGTAATGATACTGATTCATCTTTGCAGTGTGGTTGTGTGGATAACAACTAGATAATGAATGTGAAGCTTTTTGAACACTTGAAAGTGCTTTACAAATGTTAAGTATTTGTTATAGTGCTTACTCCACAAGGGCAAGGGTTATTGCAGATGAAGGCATGCCATCTGAATTGCTGTCCACCTGCAAACTTAAAAAAATTAGGACACGCACACATACACACACACTGGGCTGGGTTCAGCATTCAAAGCTCTATGTAAATGTGGGCCTTTGCTGATATTGTTTTGTGAGGAACTATTAAATATTAGGGTATTGGAAGTTAAAGGAACAGCAGAAGTAAAGTAGAAAGGGCTACAGCTAAGTCTTTACTTCTTTGAGTTGAAGGCTTCAAAGAAGGTGTGAACGATTCTAGTTCTACTTAAAAATACACATCCCACATTTTCTCTTACCTTACAAAATATATTCTGCTGATATAACTTGAAATCTTGCATACCGCATGTTGGACATTTCTGAAGTACCTAAAGACTCGATGCATGCTCATATTTTAGAATCCAGGCTAGAGCTTGAGCTTCCAACAGACAAATCTTAGAATTACTTGTATGCTTTTATTTTAACTCTTCTCAGCTCTTGGCTTTATTAATTTCACCCGCTGTTTGCATGATGGTAGTATCTTTTGGAGGTGAATTCATGACTGTGTAGATGGAAGTGGACTGCCTTCAAGTCGATGCCGACTTATGGCTACTCTATGAATAGGGTTTTCATGGTAAGCGGTATTCAGAGGGGGTTTACCATTGCCTCCTGAGGCTAGGCCTCCCCAGCTGGCTAGGGCCTGCTCAACCTGCCGCAGCTGCACAAGTAAGCCCCTTCCTTGTCCGCAACTGCCGGCTGGGGGGCAACTGGGCTCCTTGGGATTATGCAGCTTGCCCGTGGCTGCACAGGTGGCAGTTCATGTAACCCGTGAGCCACTCACTGTGGGGGTGATCTTTAGCTGGCCCTTGACACCCAGGAGACACAAGTGGGGATTTGAACTCACAGACTCTGGACTCCCAGCCAGGCTCTCCTCCTCACTGTGCTATACCAGCTCTTGGGCATGCCTGTAGCTATGGTTTATCCATGGTTTCTTGATTCTGCTTGTGATACAATTGCAAACCATTGCTGGCCTCTTTAGTTGTCATTATCAACTTATTTCATTTATTAATTGTTCCCATTAGGCATCATGAATGATTTACAATGTAATAACATGTATAAAGCAGTTAAGACATTTGCATATATAAAACAATTTTTAAAAATAATTATAAACATAAAAACACTTTAACAGCTGTAGATTCATCCAATCAATTCAAATCTAAGACAGATTTCAACTGGGATAAAGATTGTAGAAGGCATTTTGATGAAAGAGGAACATCTTTAGCAACCACTGAAAAGACAACAGAGAAAGCACCTTCTGATTTACAATGGGAGGGAGTTCCAAAGTACTGGTGATACCACACTAAAATCTCAATTCTGATATTGTGCAGAACAGAACTTCTGACTGGATGGTAACTGCAGGATATCCTTTCCTGTAGAATGTAGTGATCAGTTGGGTATGTAGGGAATGAGGTGATATTTCACGTATGCCAGTCCCAAGCTATATAGGGCTTTATACACCAATTCCAGCACTTTGAACCTAGTCCTGTAACTGATTGGCAGCCAGAGCAATTCTTTCAGCAGTGGCATAATATGATGATGTTCCCACCCTACTGAACAATATGACTTATGCCATGCCCCATCTATGATCAACTTCCGTCGGACTCTGAAGACCTGGCTTTTTGGGCAGGCTTTTAAGACAGATTAAGTTTTTACTGTTTTTTAAATTTTAACTGTTATGTTTCTATTTTATTGTGTACGTCGCTCAGAGTGGCTGGACAACCAGCCAGATGAGCAACTAACAAATTTAATAATAAAATAAAATAAATAAACAAACAATCAAGCCGCCTCATTTTGCACTAGCTGCAGCTTCTGAGTCGGCCTCAAGGGCAGCTTCACATAGAATGCATCATGTCTAACTAGTATGATGTGATGTCTGAAGTGAATCGGTGAGGTTGCTTGTATATTTACATGAGGAATGCCTACTTCTCATTGATGTATTCAATTTTACCCGCTTGCAAAATGAAATAAATACTTAGCTATAGTGTCTAGCTGAGACCAAACTGATTAGATTATCTGGTGTTCTGTTTCCCAGAACCTTATTTTCTAGACTGAGAAGTGCCATAAAATACCTAAACCAAGAAGTGCTGTAAAATATTAGTGTTGCTGTACAAATCTCATTAATTAAGTAGCCTTTCTTTCCCCTTGTTTCCATAGGGGGCCCTCATACCTTGGCAAGCCGCGGTGTAGAAAATGTTCCAGACAAATCTGAAAATGGAACTTCAGGAGGTGGTCAGCACCCTGAATATATTGCTTATTTCCTGATTCCTGTCTTCTTCTTCATGGGACTCCTGGGAATTTTGATCTGCCATATACTAAAGAAAAAAGGGTATCGCTGTACAACAGAAACTGAGCAAGAAGAAGAGAAGCTTGGTGAGAAGATAGGTAGGTACAAACACTCTTTAGAAGACTAGCTTCTGTACTAATATGGGAATAAAGAAACAGCATATATTGACTCTATTGTTTTTTATAGTACTTAGACCAGAGGTTTTCAGATTGTGGTCCACATACCACTGGTAAAAGCTGTACTCATGCGGTCCTTGGAAAGTTGCAACTCTATGCTTGGCATTGCATTTGATTTATTTTTCTGATGACTAGAGCAATATTATTCAACAAGTTAACAAGGTTTTGACATAGGGCCTCTGAGTTTCATAATGTGATATTTGTGCAGCTTACTAATTCTCCCTAAACATTTAATGATATCATTGCTGAACCTGACCGGAGGCCAGAAACCTTACACCTAACTTCACATAACTCCCCCCCCCGCAAAAAGGCACATCCATCATACTAGAAATGGTTATCAAAATGAGTTGTGTGGACTTGGAGTTTAGAACAAAGAAAGTTAAAGTAGTTGCCGTTTACTCTGAGTAAATATAGGATTGTTGTGTAAAGTTTACAAATGTCAGATAGTACCATTTTATAAATGTTGCATATCACGATGGGCTGCAGCTCTGACCAAATCTTGTGATCTACCTCAGAGTTTGGAAAATTACTTTTAAAAAGGAATAAGTTACAATTACTGTTATGTGGCCCCAAAAAGGAATAAATTACCATTAGAATTACATTTTTTCTCAAAGGAATTGATTATTTTACAATTACAGTTAATTACAGTTTTACAATTACAGTTAATTACAGTTAAGTTACACACACACACACACACAGGTAACAGAATAATTCTTTTTATCCATAAGATAGTGGTGGTCTCTTCGCTGGTAAGGTAGGCGGGAAGGTAGGCAGAGACCACCACGCAGTTCTTTGCATGTCAGACCAAGTGCAACCCCCCCACACACACACTCACACCAACTAAGGCACACCCACCCAAGCAAACATTTTCCCCAAAATAGCCAGGGAGGACCGCAGAGGCCACTTCTCTCTCTCTCTCTCCCCCTCCTTCCCTCCCTCCCTCCCTCTCTCTCTCTCTCTCTCTCTCTCTCACACACACACACACACACACACACACACTCTCTCTCACGCGCACGCGCGCGCACACACGTGCACACACACACGTCGTCTCTCACCTCCACGGTTCTTTATCTCCATTCTGCTGCTGCCTCATTCTCCTTCATCCATGTCCTTGTCCTCCGGCTCCTTTCTCCTCCACTCCATTCTTCTCCACCACTGTCTATTTTTTAAACGATTGTTTTCTACACTCCACCACTGTCTCGTTCTCCATCTTCTCCCTCATCACCTTCTAAACACCCACAGAGCATGAGGGAAGAGCAATGCTGCACAGAAGCCCAGTTTTAGGCACATGATTTTCATCCATTAATCAGAGGAGCAGAAGACTTCCCCTGCTCCCCTCCCCCCACTATGTTGGGCTGGTGACCAGTAGGCATTACTGTCTCTAGTAGTTTTCCATGAAGCCTGCAAGTGTGAAGACGTAACTGTGGTTAAGGGGGAGTTATGTCTATGTCCTGTCTGGGAACGGACGGCCAGGGCCGTTGCTATGGTAGCCATCTGATAACAGCTGGGAAAGTTGTAACAGAGTCTATGTGAGTTGTTGCTCTTCTGAATTATGCCTCTGAGCTGAGAGGATGTCTTTTGTGTTCATCTATGGAGAGAGATGTCCCAGAAGGGGGGGTGACTGAAGAATCTCTACATGTATTTACTCTTAAGCCTCTGGCCTTAATGTCTTAATAAAGACTCTTAACATGCTCTGAAGACGTTTTCTTGCTCAACTTAACTCCAACGTAATGTATGCTGTTTCACACAACAACGCACACAAACCAACGTACTAATGCCCAAAGATAATGCTGGAAACATTACATTTACTCCTCAAAAGTAATAAAATTATTCCTTGTTGTATTACAATAAAAATGTAAACATATTATCCACTCATTCCTCAAATAAGTAGTAAATTACAAGCAATTTGGTTTTGTAGCTAATGACTTCCAAGCTCTGATCTACCTGGGATTGTTTGTGTAGTCAGACACAGAAGGAAAAGAGGTGGCCAGCATTGGCTTCTGTCATTTGGCAAGCAGCATGAAGTCTCTAGATTGGCCAGACTTTCCATAAAAGGGCAGTAACTTTTGCCAAACTGCAGCTTTCCTCAGCTTATCTAGCTCAGTCACGCTTGCTGTGACTTTCTCAGAGATCCTAGATTGGGAAAACCTGCTCTTCAACTTGAACTTGGGATATGATCATGGGTGAAGATCTGGAAAAAGAGCAGAGGCATGGGGAATACTAAATGTATAAACTCCACACAATCTGCATCTGTTCCCGTTTTGTTTTTGTATCTAGTAACTACATGTAGAAATTCATGCTATCTGTAAGCCTGCCATTTGAGAATGTTTTCTAATATTTATGAAGGTAATTGCTACGATCTTTGCTTCATATAAGATTTTTGTAGATTTATCATGTTATCCTGGGTATCTTATTTATTATTATTATTTCAATTTATATACCGCCCTTAGCAGAATAGCTCTCAGGGCGATGAACAAACAAGATAAAATACAATATATCATAGTAAAAAATCACAAAAACATGTACAAACAAACAACAGAAAGCACAACAAAAACGAAATACAACACAAATTAAGAAGGATACATGTTAAAAGTAGAAAGATTAAGAAAATTAAAAGATTAAAATGCCTGGGAGCATAAAAAGGTCTTTACCTGGCGCCGGAAAGATAGAAGTGTAGGCGCCAGGCATACCTCTTCGGGGAGGCTGTTCCACAACTCAGGGGCCACCACAGAAAAGGCCCTAGATCTAGTAACCACCCTCCGGGCTTCCCGATGAGCCGGTATCTTCAGACTTTATTAGAATATACAGTTCACAGTTCAAAGCTTTCCCTTTCTTTTCAGAGTTGAATGAAAGTACAAATGATAATGGTGACACTGTGGGACAAATTGTCGACTACATTATGAAAAATGAAGGTATGTGGTATGGCTTTTTTAATGACTATACAAATTTCACTGCTGAAGTTTTTAATCCTTTACCTCAGGGGTGAGGAACCTTTGGCCCATGGCCTCCTATGCAGCATTTAGGCTTGTTTTTTAAAAGCTCCCATTGGCTCCAGTGGGAGGCTGTTTTCAAGCCTAATTGCTGTGTGTGTGTATGGGGAGGGTAGTCTCTGTGAACCTTCTCTTCCCACACACTGTCATCCCCATAAAGATTACTCCTTGGGTACAAGGCCGGATTAAAGTGGCTGGAGGCCCTGGTGCAGTTCCCCAAAAGGGCCCCCCCTTTCCTCATAAAGGAATGCATGTTTTTTTGTTTTTTTAAAAACTTAATGAATTAATGTTTGTTTTATTGGATATATTTGTATACTGCAACACATTCATACCCATATCTGAATGATGTACAATTCTGAAAAGCCACTAATAAAACAGCAATAATAAAACAGTTATACACAAAAAAGGCCAGAATAAAAAGAAATGTTGTAAGTAGGTGCCTAAAAATTGAAATTGTGGATATGTGGGGATCTAACTGAAACCTATAAGTACTGTTGTGTGATATAGGGTTAGAGTGTTGGATTAGGACCCAGAAGACAAGGTTCAAATCTCCACTAGCCATGAAGTTCCCTGAGTGACCTTCGGCCAGTTGTCATCTCTCAACCCAACCTACCTTACAAGATTGTTGTGAGAATTAAATGGACAGGGTAGAACCATATAAACAGCCTTAATCAACCTCACACCTTTTTTAGCTGACACTAAAATGCACTTTGCCAGAGATTCTGGTAGTCAATGAATATGTTTATCCTTTGTGCTCCAAGTCTTTTTGGCAGGTGAGTCACAGTCCTATCTGCCATGTTAGTGAGACAGTGGATACCCTATTAACTTACTAATTTTTAAAGTTGTGAACAAGTGGAAAGGAAAGAACAAAGGGTTTCAGTTACATCAGTTTGGCTCTCCCTGTTTCCAAATGAAACATTGTGACCAGCGCCAAGCAGATGGGTCATATCCCATACAGATGGGGAGAGACACTTGAATTCCATATCTGTCATAGTCCTGCCACCCAAATGGCAGTTCTCAAATGGGAACAGGAAGGGAAGACAGTGTGCCTTTCTAATCTCTTCTGAGCTATGTAGAGCAAAAAGGAAATTAAGGCTATAGCCCTGTGCCCGCTATAGAAGTAAGGCTAGTTGACTTTAAATGCACTATTCATAGATCAAAATAAATTAGTTTATAGTTTTTGGTGATTGTTATAGAGACAGGACAAAGCAGAATGTGTGACCAACAGCCCTCTCCTATTGTTAGCCTCCATAACATCAGCTTATTCGCAAATAGACTGGCTCAGAACCTGGAGATTCTATACAGCAAACTGGTCTAAATATCCATTGATGGACACTTTTCCTTCTCCAGGTTCAGAGGTGGTCTACCTCTGATTATGCTCAGGGATAACAGACAAACAACAGAAAAGGTTATTGGCTTCAAACACTCCTTATGAGTTTCCTGATGCATCTGGCTGCCATTGTGGAAAGCAGGATGCTAAACTAGGTGGACCTTTGGTTTAATCTAGTCTGGTTGCTCTTATATTTCGAAGGACTCCCCCCCCCCCCATTTTTTTCCAAAAAATTGTTTCTGGTTTGTTGAATCTTTTTTTTACTAACCTGTAAACACACTTCATTACTTCAAGAACCCAAGCAAGTTCCACTGTTCTAAAGCAGCAGTATATTTAGTTTGCATACTATACTACTTGCCAGAGGGGAAAAAGCATTTTTACCCAACTGTTCAGCCAAAAAAAGGCTTCCGGAGTGGTTCACAATGATCAGTCGTAAGACAAATCATAATCAATAATAAAGCTTTGAATGTTTGAAAAATCAGCCATCACTTTTCCACACACTTCTCACCATTGTCACTTTGTGAAGAAGTCAAACACAAACCTCAACATGCAAAGTCTAACCTTATTCAGATTAAACATAGCCAAACTCTTAACTTCCTATTTCCAAGCCTACAAACTTTCTCCTCATTTATTAGATTGCCTTTTTTGATAGGGGTGGGAGAGAGATAATCAAAACATTCAGGATAATTACAAATGTACATAGTGGTCTCTGACTGGACAGACTGCTGCAGCTGGGCTTGGACAAACTACAGAGATTAGGAAAGGGAAGGGGAAAATAGCTGCTCTTTAGGACCCAGGGATTTCTGTATCCTGGGGTTGAAATAATTGCATTTACACATTGACTAATAACGCTGAAAAGGTGGGAAAAGCAAGGCTAGCTAATGTGGCTGCACGTTTTGCTTCCTAACTTCCTTTAAGCTGATTTGGTTAAAAAAATGAAAGCTCAGAGTCTGGGTCCTCTTGCAGGCATGCAACTGCTCCAATTGCACTATGGATAATCTGGCCTTGGGTGGGTAGGTTGGATGACCCCACTCAATTTTTGTATCGACTCGCCCAGCATTTTGACATGTGGCCCTTGGGCTAAAAAAGATTCACCATCCCAGCTTTACTCATTTGAACAGCACTGAAGGGTTTTTAAAGTTGTGAAGGTATTTAATTTAGAACTTTTCATTCATGCCATGCATCATATTACTCACTTTTTGATTTTATGAACTATTATATATGAAGTCTAATTTTGCAAATTCATTGTGCTCCTGTAAAGTTTCCATATGTACAGATAGTTCACAATGAAAAATGACTTTTGAAGAGTAAAGTTCAAGTCATATATACTAATGCAAACTCATAGGAATGTGGATCCTTGCACCAACCATACATGAGGGGAGATATCAGCAGGCTTGCAGAAGGTTTGCAGCCATACAACCCCCCCCCCAACTTTCACATACCCTTGAAGGGAGGAGGGGGAAAACCTTCAAAATAGCACAATAAGTACTGACTATGCTTAGTGGGCATAGAATACTGACCTGCTAGTTTGGAGAGGTGGAATGTAAAACTGAAGAAGGGGAAACTGAATGAAGTGTACTGGAAAGGGGTATGGCTGGAGCACTCTATAGTGCAACATTTTCTTGCAGGCCCCACTTATTTTTTTAAACTATAAGTTTAGAGACAAATCTGGCAAGCACTTTAATGCCAGCTGTTTGCAACTGATGCACAACTGAGCCACGTGAGTTGTAATGTGGCCAAAAGTGGTGATGCGTTTGCAGTTTTGGTGTCTCCATGGCATCCAAGGCAATGTTGCTGCATCAAATACACTATGTAATACAGCTTTCATGTTTCATTTATTGTAGTATTACTTGCACCCTAGCTTATGTCTCTTTAAGTCCCATTAAGTGAGCATAGGATTGCATCCCCAGATAAATTTTCCCAAGGATTCAAGCTGCTTTTGGGATATGAGTAGAACTAAAGGTACTTGTCATTTGTTATCTTATTGTTTTTAGTTTGCTTAATATCCAAGTTAAACTAACCATGTACAAAGAGATTTTGCCAAAAATGTTAAATATTTCTTACTCATATAATTGTTGCAGCTAATGCTGATGTACTGAAGGCTATGGTGGCAGATAATTCTGTGTGTGATCCAGAAAGGTAAAATCTTTTCATTTTATGCTTTATCTCTTTCCTAAATTGGATAAAAAACATTAAACAAATAACACTATCCAGTAAAACCTAGATGTCAAGCCTTTTTGAGGTTATTGTAGCAGACAATTCGTTTGACGTTCTCAGATGTAGGATTTCCCAAATAAATTGTACCTTGACTGTGAAGTTCTTAAAATTTCATGAATGTGTGTTTAAAAACTGGGTGAAATGACATGCATGCCTCATTAGATGGAAATAGTATTGTTTTACAAAACATCTGTCAAATACACACAAGTGTGTGTGCGCGTGCAATGTGTACGGTGCCTTACAGAGTAAGAACATGTACATGCTGCATGATAATGTGCATTCAGTGTTTGATTCAACTGTCTTTTGGGGATGCTGTAAACATGACTTCATCCCCATGTCCTTCTTATCCCACACTATCTGTTGATCTAAAGCACATTCTGCTGGAGTGGTTCTAATCAATTTTGTACTGAGAATGTACACAGAGAGTGCTTTCTCAGGTCACCTCCTATTGGGGCAGACTTACTGATGTTACAGGGCTGTGCCACTTCCCTTCACCAAGTTTAACTTGTCTATGAATGAAATAGGCAAAATAGGAATCAGTGCAGCAGTAACGTAGACATCTCTGTATACCGATATATATCCGTGAATATCAATATATCAACCACACCAGTTTCCAGCCCCCTTTAAAAAGATTGCTAATTTTTTTTTTTAAAAGGCCCGTATAAATACTAATTGAGCAGAGTTTGAAAACACACCTACCTCTGTGTACAGACAACACAGATAGTAAACAATATCCAGCTTTATTAAAGGTACTTTTTTCATAAAACAATCAATCAATGGTATTCGGGCAGGACATGGGCTACAATCGGCAATGTTTTACAAGTTCCAACTCCCCTTCTCCTTGGACTACCAAAATGTAAAGTTACTATATAAAACCCAGTGAAGAATCTTTTAATTCATACTTGGAACAGGGAAAGTTTAGAGTGAGGGTGGACACTTTCACATTTAGTATGTTGTTTGACAACTTTTCACAAGCCTACCCTGACTTTTAAAGGAAAACAAAACCGTAGAATTCTTAATCTGAAGATTCACAATATAAAAAGAAATGTGGCTCATCTGAGAGCCATCCTCCCTCCCTCAGTATTTGACACCAGAAGTCTGGATTGCCTGACACTGTGGGTATGCATTTTATTTATGAGAGCAAGTATCAAAAGACCCTATGCCACACTCAAAGGAGTGGTAAATGCAATGCAAATGACAATGTGAAAGAACAGACAGAGGACGTTTAAGTACAGTTTTAAATGTACCTTCTTCTCAGACACAGGCATTTTGGGGAATTTCAATGATCACTCAAGCATTTCAGAAACCAAAGATTAACAATATCAGGGAATTCCGCTTGTTTGTGTCCATGTAGACCCCCTCTTGTAAAATTTAAGCGGGACTTTTAAAAGTCCAGGTTCTAAGTAACAGAGTCAATGGCATTTGTCCCCACTCCTTCCCCCAAAACACAACAACAAAGAGTTCTGTGTGCTAACAACATAGCTTTTAAAAAAAAGGTAAAACAAAAATTTCTGCATTGTTATAAAACTTGATAAAAAATAGTATTTCAAACTGTACAGTCACCAGAAGTACACAGTTATCAAAAATTCACACAATTCACTTGGCATCCCCAGCACCTTCAGCTTTCTGTGCCTTGTCTGTTTTGGCATCTCCATTTTCTGCAGGATTGTTTCCATCCTTCCCTGCGTCAGCTTTCCCCTTCTTCCCTTTAGGTACCTTCTCACCCTTCTTTGGAGCTGCCTTTTTAGGTTTAGGTTCTGGCTTTGGAGGAGCAGGTTTAGCAGACAACCTTGCTGATCTCTGCTGTGGCTCATCCTTTGCTTTGGCCTTGTCACCCTTGGTATCTCCTTCAGCCTTTCTCTTGGGCATGTCTGCAGCACGTAACAGAAAGAGAGAGAGAGAGAGAGTGAAAGGAGGCTCGGCTGGAAATAGAAAAGTGCGGTCTCTATAGGAGAGAAACTCGATTGCCTGTAAATGGGGGGCGGGGAAGCCGCGCAGGGAGGAAGAACAGAAGGAAAGAGAGAAACAGAAAGGGGGGGCTCCGTTTGTCGGGCTCGCTCATGCCGCTCGCGACCCCACTCCAACAGGGCTGTGCCACTTCCCTTCACCAAGTTTAACTTGTCTATGAATGAAATAGGCAAAATAGGAAGCAGTGCAGCAGTAACATAGACATCTCTATATACCGATATATATCCCTGAATATCAATATATCAACCACACCAGTTTCCAGCCCCCTTTAAAAAGATTGCTAAAATTTTTTTTAAAAGGCCCGTATAAATACTAATTGAGCAGAGTTTGAAAACACACCTACCTCTGTGTACAGACAACACAGATAGTAGCTACTGCTTTAGATGACATTATTGCATGAAGGTGTGTATAGTTGCATACCACTGTGTACAAAAACGCACTGTGACCAAGCAACCCCTATGTGTTTCAAAGGCTACATGTGTACACATTTTCTGGGGAACTTTAACAATCTAAACTTCAACTGAGCAGGAAGCAACATGGAGAAGAGAAAGAGGCAAGGTAGAAGAATATGCTCAGTTACACATACTTAGATTTAGGGTGTGTACGGACACAAACATTTGAGTGATGAGGTTGTTCTGGAAACAGACTTACTTCTCAAACAGTTTTCTTTCCAGGTTCAAATTCAGGAAGAACTGGCATTGCAAGTTTGCTGAGAAGCCAATTGTAGATTGGCTGGTGCCTGTGATGTCACAAATCCCCTATTGTAGGCATAGCCTTGCAACTCTTTAAATAATGCTTTTTATTTTGTTGTGATATTTTTATAAAAGGCAATGAATATATGCATATGGCACTGTAGCCGTTCTTATAAAAAGCAGATTTTCCACATGAAGTAGACTGCCAAATGAACCAACATTTAATTCTCCACTCTGACTGTCTGTACATTGCAAAGGAAGAAGACAGGCTTATCTTGCCAAAAAGAAAACAAACAAAAAATCCCACAACCATTGTGACTCTTGTTTAAAGACTGCATCTCTATATATGCATTGTTAGTTTCTTCAGTTGTGAAGACTTAAAGGGTTAAGCCAAAGGATTTGTGGGAAAGGTGGGTTTTGAAAGAAGAGAGAAATGATGCCACATAGATGTCCCATGAGAACATCCCAGACATAAGGAGCAGCAAGAGAGAAAATGATGTTTTACTTACTAACGATTTCTTTCCTGTAATGTTTGTGTTTTTACTCGTTAAAAATAGCCCTACTACTCCAGGCAGTCCAACTACTCCAGGCAGTCCAACAAGTCCAGTGTCTCCTTTGTCACCTGGAGGTCCTCAGACCAAACATACTTGCAGAGGACATCACTTGCATACAGTTGGTGGAATTGCAGGAACAGGTGGTTGTAGCCGCTGCAGTCACAAAAGATGGCATCTGTTCAGTCCAGCTAAAAAATCTAAAGAAGCAAGAAGAGCCCGGCATGGGGAAGTCACAGTGCTGTCTGTGGGAAGGTGTGTCCATTTAGTTTAATTCTAGGTAACCTGTTGTGATGTGTTTTGTCATCAGCCAACTTCCCTTTAAAATACAGATACAGGGTATAATAAATCTGCCTGGTTGCAGTTGTGGGATGTAACTTACTGGTGATATAAACAAGACTGAAATGAATTTTCCTGATGAATGAAGGGTTTTGTGACTCTACATGTTCTGTCAGTTACCAGCTGTCAACAGTGCTAATGAACAAAATATTTCACTTGTCACTTCTAAGTGGTGGATTTATGAAAAGTTATATCTTTTTGGATCGCACATTGATCTAATTTGCACATCACTTTAAACTATAGTTAAACTAAACTGTGGTTCAGATATAAACATGCAAGGTGTTGGTTCATGCCACTGAAATCACAGGGGCTTTGCTTCTCCTTTGCTACTGCACAGCCAGGAGCTAAATCCTAGTCTGCCTTAACATTATGAACGTGGTTTGTTTCTCTCCACACAGACCATGAGAAGGTAACCAAAGTTCTCTTGGCTTGACTACTAATGCTTTGTTTTGTTGGAATATAATGCCAAGCCTAACCATGGCTTGTTTCCCAGCAGTGCAGCGGGAGGAGAGTAAAACATTCACATGCTGCACCCCCACATTTAAAGTATAGTTTAGTTTAATTATGATTTAAAGTGAAGTGTGAACCAGGCACTTCTATCTCTTTAGAGGAAATTTCTTGTGCTAATCAGTGTTAGAAATTAAAGTAAGAATTTAAAGACAGCATATTATAAGTACACATTTATTTCACTTAAAACACTAAGTAGGGACAGGATCTCCCTTTTGCGTGTCAGCGGTTAGTTTCTTTGCTGTGAGGGCCTAGCTCTCCTAATCCAAGCTGCAGAGGAGATGGAATACACTTCCCTTTGTCTGTGATACTGTCAAGGGTGAGCATACACACAAACTGTGTTCTTGGGGAGCTCTGTGTGAAATGATAAAGATGCCCCAGAGGGGCATGTGATAGTGCAGAAGGTTCTGAGGCATCCTGTCTACGGCTGTGAGCACACTAGTCACCTATGGCAAAGTATTTCCATTGGCCACACCTAGAGGGGGAACAGGTTGATCTGCTGACAACATACAAAATCTCTTTGAAGCCATTTTTTTTAAAAAAAAATGCACACACTTACAGTAAAAAAGGGTGGAGTTTGACTAGTATTGTGTGCCCTGACAGAACAGTAAGTGTGTCTCTACCCTTTGTCATTCCGGAGTGTCAAACTGAAGGGGACTCAAGACTTAGTCTCATAACTGCTTTAGAGGAAATAGGCAAAGAAGTGTTTGTTGGTATCTTACAAGCTAACATGTTTGTTTCTGAGTGATTGTAAACTTGAGGCTACTTTGTTAGGTGTATCATGTTTGTTGGTATTGTGGTGGTGCGAATAGTGAGTCTAAAGTGCAAAAGAAGGGGGGAAATAAGATTTAGAGAGTTATCACAATTGGATTGCATTCAGAATTATCATGGTGGGTAGAACGTTTGATAATTGCTTCTCTGGAGAGACAGATTCTAAAAGTATTTGGTAGTTTATCAACATAAGTTACTCACTTTTCTGAAATTTGTCAGTTTAGAGTAGGCATAATTTCTGTCTGCTGCGAAGTTTTTCCACATCTTGTTTGACCACTCTTGTTCACTGGGAATTCATGCTCCCAGCAAGAGCACCTGCTTTATGTCTTTGAAAGCGACACTTGGTCACTTCAAAACTTGTAACATCTTAAATTTATGTAGAGCTTTCTTTGTTTTGGAGAGGGGATAGTAACATTAATAATGACAGCTGGATCCTGTTAATAATTAAATTTTGTCTACCAGATTTAGAGTAACAAAGGTGGAACACAAATCTGCTTCTAAGGAACGTAAACACTTGATGTCTGTTAGTGGTGTTGAAAGTGTCAATAGTGAAATGCCAGCTACCCCTGTCAAAGAAGTCTCCAAAGAGGTGCCAGTTACACCTGTAAAACAGGGACCAAACGCACAACATTGCACTCCTGCTAAGCAAGAGGAGAGAGGGAAATCTGGTTCGGAATGACAGTTGGGCATAGAAGGTTCTGGAGTCCAATGAGAGGTCAGTATGTTGCTGATTTTAAATATAGGTTTTTAAATAAAAGGTAAAGGTGTCCCCGCACTTATGGTGTGAGTTGTTTCCGACTCTTAGGGTGACATCTTGCGACATTTGCTAGGCAGACCGTATATATGGGGTGGGATTGCCAGTTCCGTCCCCGGCCTTTCTTTACCCCCCAGCTTGTGTCGGGTACTCATTTTACCGACCACGGATGGATGGAAGGCTGAGCGGACCTCGACCCCTTTTACCGGAGATTCAATTTCCTTCTTCCATTGGAATCGAACTCTGGCCGTGAGCAGAGCTTTGGCTGCGTTACCGCCACTTACCACACTGCACCACGGAGGATCTTAGGTTTTTAAATAATGTATATTTATGTTATAAAAACATGAGATCATTTTTGAGATATAGAATTCAAGTATATAAAATGGATATTACAAATGCTTTCATTACGTAAACTCCAAAAGCTAATTTTTATATGCTGCCTTTCTCTAGGAATTTTATTATATTCTCTCTGTGGATGTAAATATAGATAATATCCCTTGGAAGAGTGAGCATTGAACTGCAGAATTTAGATGCTTTGTATGATTATCAGGGTTACCAGACCAATATTAAAGAGAAAAATAGCTGCACATTGAAAAATGGCATTTTTTTTACTTAATGTGATTCATACTTCTGTTTCTCTTCATTTGCAGATGGAGGCTTTGAGGAAAAGCACAAACAAAAACTTTGGGGAAAATTCAAAACGGAGATACTAATGTGAGAAAGATTTGTAAATGCACTATTGCTGTGCATATTTTCTGTGACCGAATCCATGCAGGTTTGGGTCCCAGGTATTTACAGTTTTAGTAGCTAATAATTTAAAGCCAGTGTAGTAATTTGAAGAGAACTGGGATACACAGCCAGCAATTTTTATATTTAAAACGTTATGTGTTTTCACGTCTAATAAAGTAGAACTCAATGAAATCCTTCCTCGAAAGGATAAACAATAGTCAGTTTGCCAAAATGTCTGTGCCGCTGTATTGCAATGTTAAAAAGTGCCATAGTGTGTTAGATGTTTAGAGGAGAAAAGTCTGATACATTGGCTGTTTCTGAGAACAGCAAGTGAGGGGACCAAAGTTGAGCCATATTTTGAATTTATTGCTAAATACCAAAGATTGCTAAATTAGGCATTGCTTAATTTTATTTTCTTGGTATATTTACCGTAACTCCTGCTTTTGTGCTCAAAGCAACCCCTACAACCTGTAACAAGCTGTTTTGTATTTGCTTCTTGAGAACAGAAATATATTCATGTAGACATTTGTACGCTCATGCGCACCCCACGCTGTCAGTTCATGAATCTTGATAGATGCTGTATTAAATCCTGAAAGCTTCTCAAAACACCATACTCTTACAAGTTTGTGATTTAATTGCTATTGAGCCAGTTTGTGACTCTGTTATGCAGACCTGGCTACTTCAGCTGATTGTGGTTCTCCAGGCAAACTGTGAAGGCAAAGTTCTTATATTCTGAGTTCCAAAATTCTTGACCAGTGGCATATTTTAGAGAAGTTAGTATTTATTGCTGATTGGCCTCTAGACATCTGTGAGAAATGACACTAAGTTGGCATTATCTGGGAAAAGAAGTGAGTTGACTACCAGCGGAAAAAAAGAAACTGTTTGTGACGGATTTACAATATGTAAACTAGTTATATAAACTAATTATATAAAAGATGCCCAGATTAGGAAGCTGTTCATTTTAATTCTAAATAACATCTTGTCATCTTGAAATCGAACAAAACTAGGAGTTACAGTTCAGAAGTTTTTGTTCTTGGCGGAGCACTTTCCCTACTGCTCTGTATCATGAATTTTGATTTACTGGCAGAAGCGTATTACTCATGCACATCAAAATATATGCAGTTGAAATTCAGAGTTGATATAGCAAAATAGAAATGGGCTCGTATAAAAGGTGCAGGAAAGAATTCTTAAACAAAAACATAAATGCTGCACTTTGTTTAAATCCCTCTCTTTAAAGTTTAAAATAAACAAAACAAAAACCCAACAGCCTTATTTGCATAAGCATAATGCAAGTTCTGTGGGCTTCAAAAAACTGAAATTTTATCAGAATATCACCACATAGGCCACAGTTTATGGCTTCAAAGTAAAAGAAAATGTAGGTTGAACTGTATTATAAAAGCTGCCTAAAATTAGACATGACTTAGTGAAATAAAGAAATCCCTTGCCAGTACATTTATCTAGGACTGAGCTCAATGGGAAAGAGTGCACTCTTTGCAGAAACAGCTGCACCTTGTAAAAGGGAACAATGTGTAAAAATGTTTGCCTGTTCAGAGTGAAGGAATGAAGCATTCCCCATACACCAAATTGGCTTTTTGATATTGTCACATATCTGACTGACAATGGGGCATCTTAGAGACTTGTGATATCATAATGATTATGGTCCAGATCCAAAGAAAATTAATCATATTAGAGTCCCATTGAAATTAAAGAGTGTTCATGTTCAGTGTTCCAGTCAGTCACCTGTGCCTTTCTGTGTGACACTTCATTCCATTCCCTAGCCACTGAGCATACTTAGTCGTCAATGAGCTATTTTTGAGCTTCCCCAGTTTTTCCTTAAGGTTTTCTTTTACTTCAGTAAATATTGGGGTTTACCCTGAGCCTGCTGATACTTCCTACAGGTGGGTAGATGCTGTCACTTTGGCTACATAAGGATCCACACTCACCTCTTCAGAAATAGAGGGAATTAATCACACCTAATGTGTCCTTTTAATTTCAGTAGGACTTAAGAATGACTTAGAATTTGGGCTTCTGTGATTCCTGGTTGGCTAGAATAACATTGGCATCAGACATCTCCTTTTAAAAATTGCCAATATTGTTGATTCTAAAAAAATGGTTGATAGAGGTGAACGAAGGGTGGCTGAGAAAACATTTCACCTTCTAAAAGTGCTACGTCTATAACACAGTCCTACATTTTAATAGAAAATATTTTAAAATGTGCTGAACAAATGCATATGGCATGCAAAAGATGTGAACCTCAATTCTAGATGCCAATCTACATGTGGAAACAGGATGCCTGCCTACATGTGTGGAAGGATACATGGAGGAACCTCTGCATCCAATGCTTCATTTATCTAATACCTCCTGAGGAGGGCCTGGCTCCTGGTAAGAATTGGCGACTCTGTCAGTATCTGATTTTTCCAATCTTAAATTTCATTCTCGCCATTTCCACATTAGTTTGGATTTTTTTTAAGAAGTCTTCATGATAATTCTTTAACATTTCAGTGCAAATTTCTAATTTACACATTTTTATATGCAATTCTATCTAATACAAACATTTTGCAAAGCATATTTTCCCCAATATAATGCATTTTTGTTATTTTCACTAATGTATGCATTTTTATGCACTCTTTACTTTGTTTTTGGACACCTTACTTGGTTGAAGAATTGTGCTGCAAAATCTGGAGATGTGCAGATTTAATGTCTGTTTGTACAGTGTTGTGAAGAATGTGAATTAGGTAGATTGGCCTTTAAATGTGAACTGAATTGAATTTCACCCACATCCCTAATTCCAGATACCTTCTTCAAATTTATGATTGACTGCATTGAGTATCTGTTTAGTGGAAAAATATTTGTGCACACCCTTGTGTATATATCTGCTGCTGCTGACAAAAATATTTGGATTGTGACTGTAGTATATGATATTCTTGAATAAGAGTGTATCACAACCATCTTATGACACATGATACTGTATTAATATGATTGTATGATATATGGATTACCATAGTTAAGGTAAAGCTCATTTTTCACATTCATGTGCATTAAATGTATTTTAATAGTATAGTTTGTATAAATATTTTGTACTACTTGCGCAATAAAATTTCTTTAAAATGCCCTCACATTGCTTTGCTGCAAGTCAGATTTAATATTCTTTACAATAAAATGTTGCCTTTTTAGAATCCTGAGAACCAGGACTTACCTGAGTGTTAGGATCTCTCACGCTGGCTATCTCAGGTAGCAGGGTTTTTTAACTGAGGTTGTTTTCCCAAAACTAATACAGCTTTTCATGTAAACAGAAAATGCAGGGTGAAAAGTAAGATCAATGCAGTAGTACAACTGAGTGAACAATTCAGATAATACTGTCCATTGCCTTTCCAAAATAGTAAATGTGTTTAGGGTGGGCAAAAGAATGATGGATCTTGTTGACTTGAGAAATGGATGGAAACCACACAGTGAAAAAAGTTAATGTTAACCACACCTCTAGATAACCTAGTTTGCTAGGCTAATCTCTCCATAAGAGCAGGATGCTCCTTCGTAAATAGCAGGGATCAGGATATTTCCGTTGCATTATTTTCCTGTGTATTGTTACTAACAAGAAGGGAATGAGATCTTTGTGAGCAACTACTGCATGTTCTTCCTCAAATATATTTAAGAAAGCCACCTTACCTTCTGGATGTAGGGCACATGTGGGCAACCCATGGCTTGCATGCAGCCCTTGCAAGCCTTCCAAATCATCCATGTGGGAGCCCAAGCTCCACATCACCTTCCTCCTGAATTTTGCACAATTTTGGGATGGGGAGAAAGGGGTGCAGGAAGAGTCATCCATGTCCGCCACCCTTGCTATATAGATGACACTCCTCCCAGTACACCCAAGAACTGTCTGGTGAGTTGGGAGGAATGTGACCCCTCTTTGCCCTGCTGCACATCATCAGGGAAAACCAGGATTGGATCTGTATGCTCCAGCCATGCTGACCACCAACTTTACTATACCACTAGCATCCAGCCACTGAACACTCATCCATTGCAACATGCGGTCCTTGGGGTGGGGGAAAAAGCTTGCCCATGCCTGCTATAGAACAATCTTAGATTTTTTTCTAGAATACTTGATTGGAAAAGTAACTGCAGCCTGACAGCTCCACTGCATAAACAGGAAATCTGCTGCTGCCAGCTCTATCCTCAAGAAGGGTGGTGCGGGAAGAGGCAAGCCTCAAAATGGTACAGAAGAATAATAGTAATAAAATTGTAATGAAACAGTAAATTAACCCAACATGTTTCAGTGGAAACCTTCTGGGGCACAATAATTAATTTGTTTACTTCTGGTAAGGCAACGTCCTATCAGCAAGGCAGTCTTCAATGTGGTAGATTTGGAGTAAGGTACCATGAATGCATTTCAAAGAAGATTCCCTAATCATAGCCATAGAATTCTAAAGCTGGTTGCAAAGATGGTGAGTGGATATATTGAGTCGAATCTCCCAGGACATTTTCAAACCTACAAAAGACCCATGTGCTATAAATTGATGAACATACTGCTTTTGGTTTTAGGTGTCACAATGCATAGATTGTTGAAATTAATTATGTGTGCTTTGCTGGAAGACAAGAAGGTTTGTTGCAAAGATCCTAGTACCTTGAAGCTGTTTTGGGAGCTTCAGAACAGTAATAGTTGCAGGTTGGCCTTGATGTACTGGCCCCATAAAGAGGCAGCAGATTTTGTGGTACGATAAAAGGTAGTTTACTGCAAAAAAATTGTTTTTTTGTTTTTTTACAACCATGAAGGGACTAGAATCATAGGAAGCTGCCTTATGAAGTCAAGACAATTGACCCACCATCGGTTCACCTTGCTCATTGTCTACACTGGCAGGCAGCAGCTCTGTGGGATTTCGGAGAGGAGTCTTTCCAGCCCTACCTGGAGATGCCAGAGATTGAATGTGAGACCTTCTGCATGCAAATCAGATGCCCAATCACTGACATTCACTCCTTATGGAATTGCAATGCCATTTGGATTTGTCATCTTTGGCATGAAAATTGTGAACCATCTCTGCAGGGAGCTTTTTTGTTTTAATCATACCATACATTTCTTTACAGTAATCCATTTAATCTTTTTAGGTATTGATCTGTCTTGCTTTTAATGTAAGTTTCCGGGAGTTCCTTGTTTCCTCTTGGAGATCCAAATTGTTGGTTGCTTTTCTCTGTGGCGTGTGACATTGTTTTTGCTTTCCATTTTATATAGCTATAAAATATTTTTTATAGATCCCCATTTTTTAGGGAGGGGGCAACAAGCTGAGAATGGGTGGACTTTTTTCTAGCCATCTATAAAATGACAAATGAAATGGAGAGAATAAATAGAGGTTTCTAGTATTGTGAAACAAATGGGAGTACCATCAGGAGAGATGGAAGCAGGTGTGCAACAATCAGACGACGTCAGCTTCTCAGTGTGAACCAGGAAACTCCATTCCATTACTCCACCCCAGTATTCCATTTCCTCCCCTATTCCATCCCACAGTCCTTCAACATTGTGTACCCAATGAGCCTGATCAGTTCTCACTGGGCTGTTTCTGGGGTTTTCCTCCTTAGTTCTCCCCTTCCTATAGATTTTTTTGTACTTTTGCAAATCTTCATGTTCTCCCAAGCCTGCTTAATTCCTCCCTCTGGTGTGTGGGTAGAGGCATTCTGATTGTAGAAATGAAGACACTCAGAGAATGGAATCAGAATTAGAATCTACAGGGTAGCGATGATAGCTAAATGGTACTTCCACGATCAGAAGAAATATACCCCCAGACTACCATCTGTTGGGAACCAGTAAAAAGGAGATGATTTTAACTTCATGCCCCGCTTGAGAGCTAAGGTGTTCTGAGTACAACAGGTAAGTATCACATTTGAAATGGCAGGTTTTGATAGGAAACATCACAAGTTCAATTAAAACTTCTAATAAACTCCAACCATACAACTTCATATCTCAGGAAGCATATGAAGACTGTTATTTCAGGGAGGAGATGATTGCCACCATGTCCTCCTCCTGCACCTACTCTTATGGCTAAAGTGGGTTGTATATTTGGCATGACATAATTTGGAAGACAATGTTGTACAGGCCAAACTAGAGTCTCTGTGCTGTGTAACAGAAGGATGTAGATCAGACATTAAAAATAAATCATAGTGAAAGCAACCAAGGAATATTTCAGTCCTGCGGCATTGTCTCTGTCTGACCTTAAGGTCACTTTATATTTAAAATACAGTGACCTTAAGGTCAGAGAAAGTCTCACAGGATTGAAATGTTCTGCTGCTACTTTCTCTGTGATCCATTTTTAACACCTGCTCTCTGGCCATCTATTACATAAAGAGGCTCTGCTTGGCCTGGGTAACTTTTCCTCTTTCAGATTGGCTCATGACACAGATACCGCCTGCTGTAGCCGAAAGAGCAAGTAAAAAAGAATTCTGAAATTGAAATTCAAATAATATTTATTTATTTAAACACATTTATTTACTGCTTAATCTTCCAAAAATATCTAATAGCAGACTTGACATTTACCTGGCCCTGAATAAACCCTATATTCCTTATTAGTTGTTAAGTTTTCACATCTGGTTGCTGGATCTCTTAGCTTCAACTCTAATGAGAATGTGAGGTTTAGTAGTGATCAGTGAACTTTGGTAATGATTTTAAAACAGTTTTTCAATTGCTGATTCTGCTTTCTGAAAATCCAGGTCTTTTCACAATAATACATCATTCCATCTATTTCTGATGCTCAGTGTGGATTCTTATATAGTCAAAACAAGCATCAGCCACACATGAGTGTTGCAGGCTTAGAGATTTATAGATGGACTAAAGTGCAGCCACATTTTTGTGACATTTTGGTTGGTCCCAATAAAAGTTTTGTCCAACTGTGGATCTTGGAGTGTTTTCCCCCTCCCCCCATTATAGACCAACACAGCTACCTTTTGCTTTTTGATGAACCTTTTAACAGTCATGGTTCTTTGAATCCCGAATGCTAGCCACGGCTATTGCTTTAACAAATGATTTGTTGCTATTTGCAATCTCTTCTTACGCTACTGCGTTTGCTAAGTTTGAAATGTGATAATAGATGCAATAATTATTCAGTCCTGCAGATGGCTCCCCTACACACCTGGAGGAAGCTATGTAGGAAAATGGTCTTGCAGTTTGGGCAGTTGTTTTGATCTGTGTGATACATACAAAATGCCAGATTTTATTTATTTATTTATTTATTTGTCTTTTCAGTAGGATCAAACCACAGAACTATATTCCTACCTTGCTTCTTCCTGGTGTATAGGAGAGCCAGCTGAAGCTGGGCTATTTTAGGAAATAATATTCTTGTTCTTTTCCTCTCCTTTCTTCTACCCATCCCCTGCATTTATTGCCTCCCCCCCTCTTTTTTTTTTACACTTAGGGGCAACTGGGATGCTAAGAGAACTGAAGGCAGAGAAAAGACTTATCATTTGTGAAATCATTGCTACTGGCAGAACATCTATTTTTATTATACAGCACCATCAAAGTGCATGGGAGATCCACATTCAAATCCTTGTTCAGTCATGAAAGTTCTGGGAGACCATGGGCCACCACTATCCTCAATAAAATGGAAAGGAGCAGGGGGAAGGAGAGACCATCTATGCCACCCTGAACATCTTGGAGGTGTAGTGAGATTAAATTATAACGGTGTTTCACTTTAGTGTATGTTTCTTAAGAGGTTTCTTTAACTTATTGTTTGACTATTTGAATTTTGTCTTGTAACAGTAAATCATGTAACCTTTTGCATGTTGTGAGCCCCCTTGACCATAGATTACCCTGGAAAGGCGACCTAACCATGATGATGTAGACAAGTGCATTAAGCAAGAAGTCTGTGCTGAAGAGCTTACAAGCCAAATTCTGATAAAGGGAGAGCCACCGAGTGTGAGGACAGAAGATGGAGCATAGGCAGCTGCCTTATTGGATAAGACCGTTGGTCCATCTATCTATCCTAGTACTGACGATATTGACGGGTAACAGCTGAGCAGGTTTAAGGCAAAACATTTTCCCAGCCCTGTCTGGAGAATTGAACCTGGGACCTAACTAAAGGTTAGCTCTTCTCCATGTGACATGTGTTCTGTGGAATGCCCTTGGGGAAGTGCTGTAGCTCAGTTAGTAGAACATCTCCTTTGCATGCAGGAGATCTCAGGTTCAGTCCCTGGTATCTCCAGGTAGGACTGGGAGAGTACCCAGTGAGAGCTACTGCTTGTCAGTGTAGAAAATACTGAGCTAGATGGACCAGTGGTTTGACTCAGTATAAGGCAGCTTCCTATATTCAGATATGGCTGGCGCCCAGGCGCTTTGCCCCCGCATTTTAAGTTTCATACGTTGATTAGTACTTAATCTGTACTGAATATTCTTATCTGCTGTATTTGGTGTATTTTAGTATGTATTGTTGTTTTATAATGTGGTTGGTGATGTTTATGTTGTACCCTATTTGTATTACTGAACAATGGATTATAAATAAAGGGTTACATCCAAGGTTTATACCTGTGTAGCAGGGGTGTGGCCTGTGGCCCTCCAGATGTTGTTGGACAGCTCCTATTGTTCCTGACTTTTGGTCATTGTGACTGGGGCTGATTGGAGATCATATGTCTGTGGTCAGTCCATTTAGCAAAGCCTTTGGAAAAATAGTTCAGATAGGCTGTTGGGTTACAGGTGGTTGAGAGTTGCTGTTTTAAATACAGAATCTTGTCTTTGGCCGATTTTCATATTTATGCTTTTAATTTTTAAAAACCTGGTGTTGTAATCTCATTTTTAAAAATCTATTGTCTATTTGTTATCCACTTTGAGGACAACCCCCTAATCAAGTTATAAAATAACGCATTGCCATGGTCCTTCTGTGCTTACGAAATCAAACAAAACTAGGAGTTGCTGTTTTTGTTCTTGGGGGAGCCCTTTCCCTCCTGCTCTGTATTAAGGATTTTGATTTACTAGAAGAAATTCATTACTCATGCACATCAAAATATATGCATTTGAAATTCAGAATTGGTATAGCAAAATAGCACTTTTGTATTGATGAACAATGGGTTATAAATAATGGAAATAAATAAATAAAGGGTTATATCAAAGGTTTATTCCTATATGGGGGGGTGGCCTGTGGCCATCCAGATGTTGTCAGACAGCTCCTACTATTACTGACCATTGATCATTGTGACTGGGGCTGATTGGAGATCATATGTCTGTGGTCAGCAACTTGCTTTACAGGATGGGATAGTGGACCAGGACTTCCTATGCCTGCCACAGTGTACTGCTAGCAATTCCCACTGCCTTAGTTTCATACCTCCCTATCATCTCTGCTTCAACAAGCAGGGCAACTGATATTTTTCAGAGCCCCAAATTTGGCCTGGGGGCTTCTGCGGTCACTCTTTATCAAAATCATTAAGATTTTCTTTGTGATGAAAGGGGGTTGGACTGGATGGCCTTGTAGGCCCCTTCCAACTCTACTATTCTATGATTTTATTCTTGAGCTGTAGAGGTTTGGATACAGGTCCAATACTACTGAATGGAGGCTGGTCCATTGGGGCTAGTGGGGCACTGCCCCTCCTCTTACTTATAACCAGTCTCTCTAGCAGGGAGAGGATGGGGATAAAATTAAAATCAGTTGACTGCCTGTCATTGGGTCTGGCTCCACCTGCTGTATGGCAACACTGACAGCTAATGATAACTTTTTCTGCATTCTGAGGGTAGAGTTGTAAATATTTTCCCTCTCAAAGTTTTAACTGGAAACACAATCTAAGGATGCTTTAGGGAAAAAAGAGAGAGAAACTTCTTTATATTTAAAGCAATTTCTTTATTAACAGGTTACAATTGATTTTCTTGACAGATATAGCAGAGCTAACAAAATAAGGTTAAACACAGTAGTTTGAAATCCCAGGAGAAACCTGGCCAGTAGTTAGAGAAGACATATTTTCCAGTAGGCCATGCCAAGTATTTCCCAAATGTCATCAGTACATTAAATTTGGGACAAAATTGTTATGACTCTACCCTGAAGCTGTCACAGGGAAACTCTCAGAGTGCTTTTCATTCATAACTTACCTAACTGCCTAGTGTTAAACTGGATTTGGATTTACCCAAGTACCAACCTTTTCTGAGCCATGCAGTGCTCAGTTCAGCATGATGAATGTTCACATGGATCCTCCTTGTACTGTTGGGAGGGCTCCTTCTGTAAGGACTTCATGCTTCTCCATCTCTTGCAGGTTTCAAAATATCAAAAGCAAACATTAATCCATTTGTATTTATTGTCAGCCTTCTCTGTCTAAAAGGCTTCAGGTTAATTTAGATCACTAACTTAAAGAAAAAGTGCTTGAGTTTTTATTGAAAGTAATAATTTCTTACGCAGTCCTTTCCATGTCTACTTAGAATTAAGTCCTATTGAATTCAATGGGTTCTGCTGTCAGGTAAGTGGGGCTAGCTCTGCAACCTGAATCCCTATTAAAAATACATGTCTCTTTAAAAGAAATGTTTTGTTGTTTTGAAACGGAAAGTCTTGTGGCACTTTAAAACTAACAAATTATGGCATAAGTCGGGGATAGAAAATCAGTGGGTCTCTGGATGTTGCTAGACTACATCCCTGATCATTGGCCATGCAAATCAGGATGTTCTAACTCTGATTTAAGATGTTATCTTACAATATTATGAGGTGTCATGTTTTATGGATGGTTATTGTAAGCTGCCACTGACTGGACGAAGTGAAGGGTAGAAATAAAACTCCCACTATTGATGATGATGATGGATATATACATGGTTTTGTGGGTTGGGGAATTGTTAGTAGTGACATTAGTGGGAACTTGTCAGTATCTGTACTTTTTGCATTTCATTTCCCTCTGTCCTTATTATTTACAATTCTTCTTTTATGCCAAACCATGTATATACTTGTCAGTTTAGGATAAGAACACTCTATGCATCAGATACGAGTGGACTCTAGTCCACAAAAGCTTAAGCCACAAGAAATTGGTGAGGGTTGCAGGTGCCCCAAGACTCTTCAATGTGTTAGCTGCTAAACAGACTCACATGGCTCCTTCTGGCAATTCTTTAAATAATGAATTTTAGCCATCCCTAAACGGAACAATTTCAAGGGGAAATCGCACTGCAACGATGCACAACAACAACAAAAGGTAAAACTTTCAAGGATTGTCCAGAGAAAAGGATAAATATGTTTGTAAAAGATCCTGAGAGGTACACATTTTGAAGAACAATGCTTTTCTGGGAACATTTGTTCAGTTGACAGTACAGGCATTCTGGGAAGGGGGCGTGCTGAGTCCTAATCTTTTTTGGTGGGCTCCAAATCTTCTGCCCCTTCTACCCCTTTTTAAACTTAATTTGTAAAAATAACCCCCATCTTTACTTATAAGGTAAAGTCCCAGCCACGTGCCATTTCAATTTCCCAGAGGCATCTATACATATAAATTAGCATATACAACATTTATGAGGATTTGTGTCATTAGACCTGCATCCCCAGTCCTTGAAGTACCTAGCAAACCCCCATGACAGGCACCTTCATTTTGCAGTTTGCTGATATCAGCATTTTTGCATTTGTGAATGAATAAGCACATCACAGGCAAAGCTTTCCAATCATCCCAAATTAGGCTTTTGAATGGAGTCCTTTCAGACATTCCACAATGAGCATACTGAGTGATGAGAAGTCATAGGAATAAAAATACATGTGCAAACCTGCCCCATGCTTGCAAGCATACATAATCTGAGTTTCTTGTTAATTTGCATTTAGTCACATTTAAGACTGCAACATGAAAATACCTTGGTCTCGTGCTGTTTCATCCTACAGGATGAATCTCAGGTGCTCACTGGAAGCCATGGCATGCTTGTTTCTGGCAAGTCAGTGCTGAGAATGATCACTCATAATAATTAACCCTAAGGAACCTGAAGCACTTAGGTAAGTGGCTGAATGACACTTGCTGGGGAATGGGAAGCACCGTGAGAAATCAGGAAAGTAATTGAGTGGAATCTCTGCAGTGTAGAATTTCCCTGGTCTGATGCTTTGGTACAAAGTTAGGTGCTGGTGCAAGATAAATGTTTAATCAATATTTTTTTAAAAGTACTTTTATAGGGGGAAAGACATGAAACTAGAGATTTTAAGGTAGAAATCACCAAAATGTCCACCATTTCACATAGGTAGACAATGCCACAAAGTATACTTAGACTGTGTAAATATTCGTTTATTTACCATTGCTTCCCCCCACCCCTCTTGTGACTGCTTCCAACTTTCCAGATTTCATCATGAGTGACTGAGCAGTATGTATTCAATTGGATGTGGCTATCCGGTGATGTCACTGAGGTCAATGTAAATGAGCAAGCAAACATTTTTGCCTGGAGTGCCAGGAAACCTTTACAAAGGGAAGACATTTTTGGCACTGCTGAAAATCTCACAAAGAATAGTAGTTTTGGGGTGAGCTCTAATTAAAACTGCCATTTTACAGGTTTGTTTTGAGACATATGGAACACCCTACCATGCAAGCCTTAGTAGATAAAGAAAAGTCATGTACAAGGCAAATGTTTAACATGCTGACTTCTTTGAATGAACAAAATTGTATCTTTCTGACTGGCCTAAAGGGCGGCTTAGTGCTTTCATTAACCAAAGATGTCCTCCTTTTTCCCAGCTGGAAGCAAACTTGACCTAGAGGGCATTATTCTCACTAGAGTGTAAATTATATTGGGTAACCATTCTTTGTAGCACAGACATTTATTACAGTTGGAGCTGTCATGTCGGCTAACAGAAGAGAGATTGCTTTGGCTGGCAGCAATGGGTGCCTCATATGAGGAGGGCAGGTACATAAGTATTAGACTGGCTGATGTTAATGGTGGTACATCAGCTTACCCCAAGCACAATGTCGGGCACAGCAGTAGCTGCTATTATTAGCTCACCTGGCCTAATTATAGATCCCCCTCCACTATTTATGGGCCTCCTGGGCAAAGGCGTACACCTGCTGTGGCAGGCCCCTAATGGGTAGCATTTCACACAGCTCCAGAAGAGAGACACATGTCTTGGCTTTCGTCTAGTAGTCCTCTTCTTCCTCAAAATCTTCTCCTGCTGTAGCAGCCTCCAGTGCTGCCAGAGCCTCTGCTACCTCTGCATCCTCCTCCTCCAGTTCTCCATTAATCTCATTGTGGCAATCATATCTATCTTCTTGCACCGCACCTCTCTTGGTCCTTGAATATGGGGTATCATCAGATACTTTGTCCTTGAAACACACATTTGAAGGGCCTGTCCTACAGGCTTGGTCTGTTGAATTGTGGCTTTTAGATTCACACAATGGCAGGTCCCAATGGTTGCTCGTAGTTGTGCATTCTGTGTTTTCGTCTGCATGTGTGTGATTGTTTAACAGACTTTCTCTTCCAACAGCTCTCTGTTTTCCAGCATGGCTGGCATTTTGGTGATCTGTTGGTTCAGGCAGATGTGTGCCATTGCCTTGAGCCTCCAGAATGGCACTTTGAGTGGTAGAAGTGTTTTCTCCTGCACTTTGAGATTCCCCATATAGGACACTTCCTGTTGTCTCTGAAGATAGCTTGGGGTGGTCTTCAGTTTCCAGAATCCTGTGGTTATTGCATGTGTTTGGCTGGGACACCCCTTTGGCTGAGGAATTGGATCGCTGACCAGAGTAGGTGTCAGTGGCAATCTCTCTACTTTGGTTTGTGTTGGGATTGAGGTTTACACCGGAATGGGAATGGATGCCATTAACACTGACGTTGCACTTTTCAACAAGATTCCCAAGTCCTTCCTCGTGAACAGCAGTGCTTTTGTGGTTCTGAACAGCATCCTTAGTGTTGTTTAATTTGTGCCTGATTGCAGGTGGTTGTAATTCAGCCTTCTGGAGTTCATTTTTATGAACCTGAATGTCATTGTTGAGCTTGCATTTGAATTTGCCTCCATCTTGCTCATCTGGCTTGTAGTTGTTTATTTCATTGACGTACCCAGATGTCTGCACTTCTTGGGGATCAAAGATGTAGCTAGAGAAAATTTGAGAGCAACTGTTAGTATTTTCTGTCTGTAACAGAAAAAATAATTAAAAGAATAGGAAAAATTGGGAGGGAGAGAACCATGTTCCTATGTCACCTTGAGGTCCTTGGAGGAAATATGGGAGTTAAATGTAAGAAATAAATAAATCTAGTGTCATACTTCAATCTGCAGACTTTGTTCTTCGCCAATGTTTAGCTTAAAATAGGGCTAGGGAACCTGTGGACCTCCAGATGCTGCTGGACTACAACTCGCATCATCCCTGCCATTGGTGATGCTAGCTGGGGCTGATGGGAGCTGGAGTCCAACAACATCTGGAAGACAACAGCTTCCCCACCCCTGGGTTTGAATATACCCTTACAGATGTGTAAAAAGTATTATTATTTTAACCCTAACCCCATGATACTCAGTCTCCGCGTACCTTTGTATCATTTTACAGCACCTGCACCCCATCTGGATTCTTCTTTGTTAACATCTGAAAAGACAGAAAGCAGGCAAAGTGGATATGAGGAGTCGTGTAAGTCATGCACTATATGAAATGTTGCAAAATGAAGTAGCAACAGTTTTCTCCCTATTTTTGAAAGAGCTTGTTGGGTTAAACAGAGAACTAGCTCCAAAGGTCAAAAATAGAAAACCCTAAGATAATGCAAATTTTACATATTATATCTGCCCTATTTGAATATGAACGTATTTTATTTTAAGATTCTTCCTCCTCTGAACACAAGATTTGCCTCCACGGTAGAGTGCCTTTGGAATGATTTCCATCCCGGCAGTTGCTCTGGAACCATTGCACTGATCCGGATCCAACGAGTTGAATTTATGCCCAGTTGAAACAAATGGGATAACCTAGTTGTGGCTTTAACTTGAGTGCTATTGATTTACACAGAATGAAGGCATGATTAACATTGGTTAGGTTAGAACCACTGCTTTCAAAACAGCTTGGGCTTTTGAAAAAGCAATTTACATGTGTAGTTTGTGCCTGCATATGTAAGGTCCCAGGGAATGACCTGAAGGCACATGAAGCCACAAGCTTGGTGAAGCTAACCAGAACTTCTGGTCAGTGCCTGGATGGGAGATCTCTTGGAAGCCACATGTATGTCACCTTGGGCTTCATGATGGCAGCAAGGCAGGATACAAATGCAAGAGAATAATAAACAGACAGATAAATAAATAAATGAAGAGAGTCAACAAGGTGGAAAATAAGACAATGGAGGTTCAGAGTGGGTTTTTAAAATTTCTGAGATAAATCAAGGGAAGCAATAATATGTGAGCACCATCAATAAATGCAACTTGTGGGGTGATGAGGGCTTCACCTGCTTCTCTCTCTCCTAAAAATGGTCTGTGCCTCTTTTTGAACATTCTTCCTCTTATATGAAATTGTGCAAAGATGGGATTCCTCAGTGTTTTTTTAAAGATGGAATATTATAGAAGGACTGTAGAAACATGGATTTCTATAAGAAATATACTAGTAGAATGATGCAGTAAGTTAAATGGATGATTGGGTGAGCTAAATATTGCAAGGCTAATGCAGTAGATGAAAAGCAGAGATGTTTCCTTGTCATAGAATGGAATAAATCTAAACATGGAGAGTGTTTCCTTTGTTAAATATTAACCAGCACCATCTTGCAAATAAGCCCCAAAGCAGGACTTCAAATAAAATCTAACCCCTTCCTGAAGAGTGAGACAGGAGCAGGGAGAACCAAATTCAGGCTTCTGTAATTACGTGTATGCTAATTACATTACCACAGCATCCATTATGAATGTTCACCCACTCTTATTAAATAGTTGTTTTCCGCTTTAATTGGGGAAAGGTGTTGTCTGTTTATCTATACAGTGCAAACTATATTTCAAAACAAATCAGAGAGGGAGCACTGCAAATTTGGAAATAGGGACTGGTCTAAAGGTTAATACAGGCTGGTAAGAAAGAGCAGAATTCAAAACATAGCTGAAATTTTAGCTTACCTCATCTTACCACTTAGTGGCTTTTGTCCAAAAACTGAAATAAATACAGTGTTTCAGGACTCCAAACTTGGAAAGCCCTTCAAATCTTCCCAAGCATGTTTTGAAAATATATAATCCAGGCAGATGTTTCAGACAAAGCAATTAAAAAACAAACAAAAACCAGAAGTGGATTTTTACTTGTTTTTTTTTTTGGTAAGCCTTTTCCGAAACTTGAATACCTGGACTTCTGAGTAACTAATTGTATGTTTGCCTATAAGTTAATCTTTTATGGAGCTGCTGGTTGGCCTACATTTCTTCCCATCATAAAGCTAACAAATGCTGTATCATCTTTCCATCAGAGATGTGATTAGGTAAATGGTGGCATGGCTGTCCCTGAACCACCTCTGGCCTACTGCTTCGACCTTCTTGGCTGAGAAAACACACACCAGATAAGCTCTGTGTTGTTCACAAATATACATTTATTGATTTATTTGATTTATTGCTAATTCCACTCATCCTAAGATGTGACCCATTTATAGATAGTGAGCGTGCAATTTCTAACATGGAGTCTGACTACCTATGGACATATTTATACCACAGACTTAAAGCAGACTTAATTGTTTTTCCTTCTGCTCAGCGAAGAGCATATCACTGTTACTTTACACCTGAAGTCTAATTTTCTCTGCAGTTAAGTTAATGTCTGCTGATCCCCAGAGCTGGTATTCTGGGGAAATTTTCTCATAAGTTAATTTTAGCTTTTTGAGGCATGCATGGTTAGACCTTCCAAGTTAGTTCTTGGGGGGGGGGTTCAATCTGAGGGACTAGAGGCCAGTTCCTCCATATTCCAGAGACGGTCTCCTTAAATGGGATTTCCTTCAATCAGACAAAAGTTGCTTCTCAGACAACCCACTTATTTAACATTCATCTGATTTGTTTTGACAATTTTATGGGGAGGTTTGATGACATCAGCTATTTGAGCATTCTTTTTGATTCGCTTGCAGTAGGGAGGGGGGAGAAATTTGATTCACTTTGCATTTAAAGCCGAATTTATCAGCTTCACACTTTCTGAAACAACATGGGACCTGAAACAGCCATCCTTCGAAATTCACACTTATCTGAATTTTGCATGGCTGTTCTCCAACTAAGCAATGGTTGCAAATATATATATATATATATTTCACAGGAAAGTGTGCATGAAGATGAATATGTTAATGACAATAACAGACAAAAATGCATTGTATTAGGAGAAACTGTTTGCAAAAATGTGTACATTAGTCAAAGCGACATACAAAAATGTGTCTTAGGAGAAATTTTCACTAAAATACTGGAGAATTTTCATGAGGATTTAAAAAAAAAACTCGTAAAATGCTGCAGAAACATGGAGAACCAAGTTCAAGAGGGAAAATGAAAAATGGAGAGAACCAAAACAGACATACGTCAAGTGATAGTTTGCAGAGAGGTTAGACTCTGTTGCATCAAGCAGTTTTTACCCATTTCCACTGGATTTTCCCATTGCTTTCCTTATTGCAAAAAGTTTGATTTCTAGGGGAAGCAGGCTTGCTGCAAGATCCTCCATGGCGCAAAAGACCCTCCGTGGTGCGGAGTGGTAAGCGGCGGTAACGCAGCCGAAGCTCTGCTCACGGCCGGAGTTCGATTCCAACGGAAGGAGGAAGTCGAATCTGCGGTAAAAGGGGCCGAGGTCCACTCAGCCTTCCATCCATCCGTGGTCAGTAAAATGAGTACCTGGCATACGCTGGGGGGTAAAGAAAGGCCAGGGAAGGAACTGGCAATCCCACCCCATATATATGGTCTGCCTAGTAAACGACGCAAGGCGTCACCCTAAGAGTCGGAAACGACTCGCACTACAAGTGCGGGGATACCTTTACCTTTAGGCTTGGTGCACAAGAGACCAAATCAGCTATAATTGCACAAACTTAATATGATGGTATGTAATTGAAACCCATGCCAAAATAGCAATAGCCTGGGAAGCACTCAAAACCATTGCCCTACAGGAAGAGAAAAATATTTCACTATGGCATCAAACAATAAGGACAGCTAAAGTTGTAAACAAAACACATACTTCATGCAGAGGCACAGGAAAATATAACTTAATTGTCTACTTACCAATAAATCAGTGGGAGTTGGAGGACCATGATTTTAACTTCGGGCTGAACAGAAGCATCTGGAATGGCAGTGATGTGATTTTAATTAGGAGATATCCCTCTGCGGAAGGCATATAGTCATGCAAGGATTCCAAGCTGTGTCCCAGGGCACACTAGCATGTCACAAGATGGGATGAGTGGGCCTTGAAATATAAAATGATCATATGAATGCATCCACCATTCTGTGCCTATCAGAGTCTGCCCACATATCCTGAGATTTTCAAGTGCAGCCTATATTGCACCTCACAGGTACAGGTCAACCTTTCAGCATCACCATTGCCCAGAAAGCACTGTCCCATTCCTGAGCCTCGCTGCCCTGAGCAACAGGGCATGGTAAGATGCTGGTAAGAAATCACTGGACTTCCTGTTACACCAAGGACACCACCCTATTGTTCACAAAATTTTGCAATCATTGTCTTCAGTGTAAAAATGAAACATGCGTCCCACTTTTAATCAAGAAAACCCACCACTGTGCCCCAAGGACCAGGTTAGGAAAACATTGTCCTATTTCCTATCCTACATATTTGCAAAGTAGAGCTTCTGAACTTGAATGCTCTGGGGGAATTTTACTCTTAACCAATATATTTCATCTGAAGGTTGTGCCTTAAAGTCTGTTGCCATTTACCTATCCTGCACTCTATACTAGAAAGGGACTCCACCAGTTTTTTTTAATACTCCTTCTTCTGAAGGTTTTAAACCAGCCTATTGAAGAGCACACAGTGTTGGCCTTAGGCCTTTTGATAGTTAATGAAATGCAAAAATTTTAAAAATCTGAATGGAAATCCCCTCCTTCCTGTACCCCTTCAGCTAATAAAGAACAGCCTTCCCAAGGCCATACAATGAGGCTGTCGGTTGGTGGGAACATGAGCCCAGTTTTGCCACAGCCAATGCTATTTACTGCACCTCTCTGGCTGCTGTTATAGAACCATGCTACCACTTGATACTGATGCTGAACTGTGCAAGAAAATCGAGCATCTTTTAGACAGAGACTGGGAAGGAGTCGAGGAGGAGTGCCGGAAGGTCTGAGGAAGCTGTAGACTTGAGCGAGAAGGGTTAGTAAAGGTTGGGCTGCAGGGTGAGCAGCTTGAAGGTCAACACACATTGCGTCCATCACGAAGGGCTGCCATTTCTTGAGCTGTTTGTAATTTTTCAGAGGTTCCCTTCAGTTTGCTGTGTCGTTGCCTGTGGCAGTGCTAATGATACTGTAGCGGTAGGTCAGTGTTTTTCCAGCTGCTTCTGTGAGCCCTCCCATGTCCCCTTGCACCTCTGTCATGGGGCCGCTGCAAAGAATTCTGGGATGTGTCCTTGGGCTCCATCAGTATTCATGAAGGCTGCCAGTCAGAGCTACTGGTCTTAGCTGTCACCGCACATCAACCCTGTGCCCCCTAAAGTTCACTCAGCACCCTTGCAGCTCAGAGAGGAAGCTTTTCTGCCATTACCAATCTTCTCATTGAGGAACTCTGAAACAGCTTCCAACAAACCCCGGGGTAACCCCAAATACAGTTTGAAAGGGGAAAAAAACAGAAGCTGGAGGCACTGGCATGTGGTCTATCTAGACCAGGGTGGTCATCAACATTGCTTCAAGGCTGTGCTCAAAAACTACATGACCAGAACATGCAACACAGCCAGTCTGGAGATGAACCAATGTTGTGCCAGCAGTACAGCCTGTTTGACAAGTATTCCCAGTGGCTGATGTCACCAATGTACTGTTGCCAGATCGCTTTACCTCAAGAAGTGCTAATGCACTCATGTGCTGCTTTTATTCAATTGACATGCTTTTCTGTAACCCTCTTGCTCATCTGGAAGTCTTCTCTCACACACTCAGGTACTGCAAAAAATGTGAGACACTTCCACGCTGTAAAAGCCTTTCCTAGAGTAAGGGTTGTGTTTGAATTGTTGCTTTTCTTAATTAAAAAAATGTCTCTGAAAAAGTCATTGTTGCATTCCACTAAAGGACCATCAGATATGACAACTTAATAAATCACCTTGCTAGATCGAACCATACATCTCCATCTCATTCACGATTCAGCTTCCAATGGCAGCAAAGTCCAAGTGTTCATTCCCTACTTCTGAGTTACCATAGGCAACACCCATTCTTGTTTGCTTGAGCCTCGCCCCATCTAGCAATTGAATAGGCATATCTACCCAATAGGCTTATTCTGCATGCATTTTGTCTAATCTAGAGGTGGGAAACCTTTTTCAGCTCATGAGCCACATTCCCTTCTGGGGGCCACATGTCAGTAGAGAACATAAGAACATAAGAAGAGCCTGCTGGATCAGGCCAGTGGCCCATCTAGTCCAGAATCCTGTTCTCACAGTGGCCAACCAGGTGCCTGGGGGAAGCCCGCAAGCAGGACCCGAGTGCAAGAACACTCTCCCCTCCTGAGGCTTCCGGCAACTGGTTTTCAGAAGCATGCTGCCTCTGACTAGGGTGGCAGAGCACAGCCATCACAGCTAGTAGCCATTGATAGCCCTGTCCTCCATGAATTTGTCTAATCTTCTTTTAAAACCATCCAAGCTGGTGGCCATTACTGCATCTTGTGGGAGCAAATTCCATAGTTTAACTATGCACTGAGTAAAGAAGTACTTCCTTTTGTCTGTCCTGAATCTTCCAACATTCAGCTTCTTTGAATGTCCACGAGTTCTAGTATTATGAGAGAGGGAGAAGAACTTTTCTCTATCTACTTTCTCAATGCCATGCATAATTTTATACACTTCTATCATGTCTCCTCTGACCCGCCTTTTCTCTAAACTAAAAAGCCCCAAATGCTGCAACCTTTCCTCGTAAGGGAGTTGCTCCATCCCCTTGATCATTCTGGTTGCCCTCTTCTGAACATTTTCCAACTCTATAATATCCTTTTTGAGATGAGGCGACCAGAACTGTACACAGTATTCCAAATGCTGCCGCACCATAGATTTATACAATGGCATTATGATATCGGCTGTTTTATTTTCAATACCTTTCCTAATTATTGCTAGCATGGAATTTGCCTTTTTCACAGCTGCCGCACACTGGGTCGACATTTTCATTGTGCTGTCCACTACAACCCCGAGGTCTCTCTCCTGGTCGGTCACCGCCAGTTCAGACCCCATGAGCGTATATGTGAAATTAAGATTTTTTGCTCCAATATGCATAATTTTACACTTGTTTATATTGAATTGCATTTGCCATTTTTCCGCCCATTCACTCAGTTTGGAGAGGTCTTTTTGGAGCTCTTCGCAATCCCTTTTTGTTTTAACAACCCTGAACAATTTAGTGTCGTCAGCAAACGTGGCCACTTCACTGCTCACTCCTAATTCTAGGTCATTAATGAACAAGTTGAAAAGTACAGGTCCCAATACCGATCCTTGAGGGACTCCACTTTCTACAGCCCTCCATTGGGAGAACTGTCTGTTTATTCCTACTCTCTGCTTTCTGCTTCTTAACCAATTCCTTATCCACAAGAGGACCTCTCCTCTTATTCCATGACTGCTAAGCTTCCTCAGAAGCCTTTGGTGAGGTACCTTGTCAAACGCTTTTTGAAAGTCTAAGTACACTATGTCCACTGGATCACCTCTATCTATATGCTTGTTGACACTCTCAAAGAATTCTAATAGGTTACTGAGACAGGACTTTCCCTTGCAGAAGCCATGCTGGCTCTGCTTCAGCAAGGCTTGTTCTTCCATGTGCTTGGTTAATCTAGCTTTAATAATACTTTCTACCAGTTTTCCAGGGACAGAAGTTAAGCTAACTGGCCTGTAATTTCCGGGATCCCCTCTGGATCCCTTTTTGAAGATTGGTGTTACATTTGCCACTTTCCAGTCCTCAGGCACGGAGGAGGACCCGAGGGACAAGTTACATATTTTAGTTAGCAGATCAGCAATTTCACCTTTGAGTTCTTTGAGAACTCTTGGGTGGATGCCATCCGGGCCCGGTGATTTGTCAGTTTTTATATTGTCCATTAAGCTTAGAACTTCCTCTCTCGTTACCACTATTTGTCTTAGTTCCTCAGAATCCCTTCCTGCAAATGTTAGTTCAGGTTCAGGGATCTGCCCTATATCTTCCACTGTGAAGACAGATGCAAAGAATTCATTTAGCTTCTCTGCAATCTCCTTATCGTTCTTTAGTACACCTTTGACTCCCTTATCATCCAAGGGTCCAATTGTCTCCCTAGATGGTCTCCTGCTTTGAATGTATTTATAGAATACATTCTATATATATATATATATATATATATATATATATATATATAATGGTGATATATATATATATATATATATATATATCATATATATATATATATATATATAATGGTGAGGCAAAATTGGGCAGAGCAATAATATAACTGAACACTGCACAGTAGACTACTTTCTAAACACACTCATACACCTCCAGACAAGCAAGAGGCTTTATGGATTTCAAGGACAAATTCCAGACAGGCAAAAATATTCAAGAAGGATGTGAAGCTATGCTGGTGAGGCATGTTGTCTGGGGAGAGGAAATATGGCCCGGGGAAAGTCCTGAAGGGCAGGGAGAGAGGGCTGGAGGGCCATATTGGGTCCTGAGGTTTTCCACACCTTGTCTATTCATATATGCTGCCCTGGGCTCCTGCTGGGAAGAAGGGTGGGATATAAATCAAATAATAAATCAAATAAATATGTATATGTGTAGTGCACCGAAGCTAGTCTCCATCACTACGTCTTCTGCTCTTCTGTCTTTCCTCTGTCATTGCTGGTGGAACATCAACTCTGGCTGAAGGCTGATGAGAGTTGGAGTCCAACATCAGGAGAGCTGCAGAGTCCCCCACTGTATTATAGTGATATTGGAAAGACTACTGAGTGAATTGTATGTGAATCACTTGAACCTGGTTCAGATAGAGGGCCTGATCAGATGCCAGTATAATGTGGATCTGATGTTTTTTGCAGATTCTTTTAATTTGGACCATTTGCATGACGTTTTTGCCAACTTGAGTACATTCAGCTGCTTTTGCCTTTAACTCCAGATTAAATTGATGCGATAAAACCCCGAAATTGCTTTTAAAACCCACAACTGCTTCGGTGCGCTTCTACCATGTATTACCTTTTAAGTGCCTTTTTCTGGCTGCGCAGTTTCTTCGCCATTAGATCCTCCCTTTTCTCCGCCCTTTTAACTGTCTCTGGGTGTCATTTTGTTTCCTGCCATTGGCGAATCCACTTCTGGTTGCTCTCACCTTCCTTTCTCCCACTTTCGTCCTGCTTCCCCCCAATACATTTCCTCCCCCGCTCCTTTAAACAAAATCACATTCATCCAAATTATTCACCCTAGAATATCTAATTCTGTGAAAGCTCTCTGCATGTGATGTGAGGACGGTTTTTCCCCAGCTCTTCATTCTCTCTCTTCTGTAGTGACACCAACAACTCCCCGAGGGTATCAGGGAAGAGCTGGAGCTCGGGAAATTCCTTCCTGGCCGCCAGAGAGGGAGAGTCCCCTTCAGCCTTGGCCGGCTCTCTTGCTTGAGCTGCGGGGGGGGGGGTCTGCAAGCCGCTATGCACTGCTAGCTGGAGCTACACCTAGGCTTGGAGCACATGCAGCCACGGTGAGAGGAGACTGGTGAAGGTGCTGCTGGGGTAATTTATAAGCACCCAAAAATGGAGGGGAAAGGGGAGCTGCCTTGACGTCTCATCCCAGCATCTGCTCCACTCATCCCACTCATGGAGAGCAATAATATTAAACGGCCAATGCTTCCTTCCTGCTTTTAATGTCTCTCTAAAGATAATTGGGGTTTTTTTATTTTTCCCAGAATGCATGCTGAGGCTTGTCCCGGGGTGCCAAAGGCACACCAATGTCGCACAGGGACAGCCTAACAGCCACGGGTGGGAGCAGGGGACACTGGAGAAAGCCTGCACGGCAGGGAAGGGGACAGCTATAGGTGATTCCCTTTCTTTCAAGCGCCTATTCCTCCCTTCATTTAGGGAAACACCGACCCTTCCCTGCCTCCGCAGTTAACATTCTAATGTGTGGGCGCGGCAACAAGGAAATGCTGATAGCAATAAATGCACACGCGTGTGAATGCTACAAAGAAAAACAGCTAATTTATTCGTAGTGAGGGCAGACTCACTGATGCAGGATACTGGTAAGAGTTCTGAGTAAAGTGGTATTGAAAAGGATTGGTAAACTTCATTGAGACCACTAAGATAGGCAATTTCTCATAATGGAGCAACTCCCCTAGGATGAAAGGTTGCAGCATTTGGGGGCTTTTAATTTTAGAGAAAAGATGAATAAGAGGTGACATGATAGAAGTGTATAAAATTATGCATGGCATGATGGAGAAAGTGGACAAATATTATGTAAGTGGTATAGGGAGCATACCTCCTACCAACTCATTTAATGCCCCTTTTATACTTATGTATGGGTGCCACCTAATTAAGGTTGCAAGTAACGGTTCCACTGAGAACATGACTTCAAAAAGAAAGAAAGAAAAAAAGATGAGTGTTACCATCAGCTCTTCTCTGCAGAGGTCATTGTGGTCTCTCTGTGCTGGACCACATGGATTAGAACACAAGTCTCCTCAATTTAGGAAAGACATGATGTGGCACATCCCCACATTTCCTATCCCAGCCTTTCCTAACTAGTGGGCCACCAGATGTTGCTGGACCACAACTCCCATCAGCCTCAGCCAGCATTGCCAATGGTCAGGAAAGATGGGAATTGTGGTCCAACAACATCTGGTGGCCCACTAGTTGGGAAACGCTGTCCTATCCCATTAATTGTGAGAGATAGCCACTTGCCCAAGAACACACACCAGTGAACTTCGTAATGGAGCCAGGATTTGAACGCAGATCTCCTTGCTCAGAGCCTAAGACTTTACTGGATACACTGCACTTTCTTTCTGCCATAGACTCTGGTTTGAGGTACCCTTGATCTTCCCAGGTATCTAATCTTGCTGTAAACAGGCAAATGAGATAGATTCCATTTGGACTCCGGTGTTTGCATTATCAACAAAACACTATCTTTATTTGCATTTTTGAAGCCCCACTGAAGAGAAGAGCAATATAGAAGAGGAGAAAATACATATTGTCATGGAGATTAATGAATGGAAGCAAATACTGGGTAAAATTTCAGCTCGTGGCTAAAATTTTAATATAAGTAAAATCAACTTCCAATTTGAATTTCGTTTGGAGATAGAAGTGCGTGCCCAAGAATGTAACGAATAGAATTTTCTCCAGCATCAGGAGAGAATCAACCTTCAGGTATTATTGTTCTCTCTTCTTCTAACAAATAATAAGTCTGGGATACCAAAGATGGGAAATCTATTTTCTAGAATTTGTCCCTGGTAACATGCTCTCTCTCTGCTGCATTTTGTGAAGATGCTAGGACACCTGTTACAAATTTTGCCAATGTGCATACATCATGAGATTGAATTCTTCAGGTTTCAGCTTTTTCTGCTGATCTAAAAGCTTAATCTCAACTGGAGGGTTGATGTATCTTGACTCCAGTGCATTGTTGATGTATTTATTTCAGAATTTCTCTTCCACCCTTTACCAAATTATCACCGGGTGCTTTGCAAATTGCAAATATTATAAATGCATAATAAAACATTAAAAAATAGTAAGCTAAAATAATAACCATAACAGCAAAAATAAGTTGGGTTGAAGGAAGCAAAATAATCCAATTATTATTATGCCCGTCACCTTCTGACAACATCATTTCAGCCCTAAGGAAAAGGTAATCTCAGTAAGGCCAACACACTGTCATTTTAAAAAAGGAAAGGGATATTTATTTTGTTTTAGGGATTAATATCTTACCTTTCAATAACACTCTAATGGTGGCTTACAACAACAAAAATGAAAAAGATAGAAAACAGTAAGTTTCTAGAAGCAGAATTACAAACAAACTCAACCGTCATAAAAACAGATAAAATTGAATTAAAAGGCTTAAGAAAATTTACATCAAGGAAGGCATTAGGAAGGAATCCCAGTGGAGAGCATTCCACAACCAAGGTGTCACCACTGAGAAGGCCCTGAAACCACCTCAGATGATAAGGCAAACCCAGAGATGGTCCTCTGCTGAAGATCTTAGTCAGGGATGGGGAACATGCAGCCTTCTGCCTGTCACACAGCTTTTAAGCCAGACATCTAAGAAACTAGTGCATGAATAATTAACCACTGTAATATAATCACAGGAGGCTATTAAGTCTGTGTGTGTATGTTAGACAGATCTCTTGCCACAGCTGACAGACTCCTTTCTGACATTCTCATGAGCTAGAATGATGGTGGTACACACAGACTGGGCTTTCCTGTTAGTCTCAGGAGACTGGCAGCATCATATGGGAAGAGACAGCCTTTTAGATATCCTCGTCCCAAGCCGTTTTAGGCTTTAAAAGGCAATAACTAGCAAGTTCCGAAATAAGACAATTGCACAACTGGTTTTGATTCAAAGGTGACTATAATGTCTTCATCTTGCCAGTACTTCATGAAGTGCCTTCAAGAAGCTGCTAAGATTGCCTTGGGGCATTTTTCAGTTTCAGAGTTACCTTGCAAAGCTATTGTTGTCTTAAGACATACTCGTTACGTTAAACATGTCTTCCTAAAAATTATAGGCATAAACTTCCCCTGCTGATAAAGTAAAAGATAAAGTATGAAAGATGTTCTTTCAGCCTCATTACAGCCCAGTACTCTTTTCTTTCCTTCCTTCCTTCCATCAAGAACTCCACAGACAAGGGAATAAAGATCTGCCTGGCCCCAGCCAGCGACCAGAGAATTCTCATTCACGTGTGAGGAATGAGGGCCTAACACAGGAGTTTTGGTTTTTCCTTACAGGAATAGGAGAACTGAGGATTACTTAGGGTATAATCCTAAACACATTTAGTAGTGAGTACACCTCATTTAACACACATTTTTAGTTAGTCCCATACACCTGCCTGCACAGAACTGCACTGATAAGCTCTATGTGGACAAATACCTCACATGTTTGGTCAACACATGAGGGGGCCTTACTGATGTCATGAGTGGTGATTAGCCCCTCCCCTTGCCCACTTCATGTATATCTGCAGGCTGGGGGCCTTTGTATGTTCAGCTGTGTACACAAAGGGTCCCTCTCTGCATAAATATGCGCAGATGTGAGGGGCTTCTTGACAAGCATGATGGCAGAGAAGGGGCTACTCAGTGGAGCCCCACTCCTCCCCATACATTGACAGAATGCCTTATATTAAGTCAGGATTGAATATAGTTAGGATATCATCTGATAGCACGTCAAGTTGCTGTTTTGTTGAAGCTAAGGAAGTCTAGGCCTGGTCAACATCTGGATGGATGACTGTCTGGGAACCAAGTGTACATTTTAGAAATGGTTTTATTTTTTTTCAAGTCTGTGTCTTTGATGTTTTCTCCCATCTTATTGTACACTGCTTCGACAGCTTCTGGCTGTGAAGTGGTATATAAATTTGTAAAATAAATAAAAAATAAATATATGACCTTGGGTTCCATGGCAGAAGAAAGGTGGGATATAACAACAACAACAACAAATTTAAACACATAAGGCATCAAGACAGCTGCTTTTAATATGGCCAGAAAGTCTCAAGAAAGAAGAAATGTGAGAGGGAAAGTATTCAGAACATCTGGGTAGGCGAGGGAAGAAGAGGTCTCATTTTCTTCCTTCCTAATTTATTTGAGGATTGTTTCCCTCCTTTGGAAGAAGTAGTGGAATAGTGTGAAAATAGAGTGGTTTTTGTTTTGTTTTGCCAGACTGCAGGGAAAGAGACACACTACATTCCTATGAAATGAGTTTAGGTATGAGTTGTTGTTATGTGCCTTCAAGTCGATTACGACTTATGGCGACCCTATGGATCAGCGACCTCCAAGAGCATCTGTCATGAACCACCCTGTTCAGATCTTGTAAGTTCAGGTCTGTGGCTTCCTTTATGGAATCAATCCATCTCTTGTTTGGTCTTCCTCTTTTTCTGCTTCCTTCTGCTTTTCCCAGCATCATTGTCTTTTCTAGTGAATCATGTCTTCTCATTATGTGTCCAAAGTATGACAACCTTTAGGTATGACTAGAGGCAGTTGATATGCCTAGAATACAGTTTCCATGATTCTCTGGGGGAGCCATGACTGTTAAAGTAGTATAAATGTGCTTTAAATGTATGGTGTAAGTCCTGAGAATGTGTAAGTGCCTCACCTTGTTGTGATACTGTTTTGGAAGTTTGTTTCCACCATCTGATTCTCATTATTTCATTGAGATTTGTGTTTGATGAATCTTGGAGGCCCCATTATGACCCAAAATGGTAGGATACAACACCTTTTAACAAATAAAATAAATCCTTACCCCAAATTTTATTTGATGGATCAAAATATTAATACGTTTGAATGCTTCCTAGAAGATTTTTCCTTAAAGGAAGGATGGGAAATGTGTAGTTCTCTAGATATTGTTGGACTCCAACTATCAGTCTTAGCCAGCATAGCCAAAAGTCAGGGATGCTAGGAGCTGGCATCCAGCAACATCTGGAGGGCCACAGTTTCTCTATCCCTGCCTTAATGTGAACCATTTTCAAGGGCAGAATTAGTCTTTTGTAGCTGGTTCATTCTCTACAATTTTCAGACTTGAGCATATAAAAATGGCTCGTAATTGAGCAGAAAACCCACAACAAAAGTTCTTATATTTGTCACTACTGGCAAACTGCACAGAGACACAAGCAAATCCTGTGTGCCAAACACTGAAAACTGTTGTGTCATGATATCATGGCCTAAATATTGCAATATGTGGAAGTAACAAGTCTGAAAACGGGAAATTCATCAGATCATTTGCTGACTATCAAAAGCGCTGGTGCTAGACAACAGTGCAAAGTTGGAAAACAAGCACTTTAGCAGAAGAAATATCTCAAATTATTCATCCTTTTTTGCATACTGGCCTCTAATTCACACTTCAGGAGAGTGTAGATTGGTATATTTCTGCCCTCTATCTCTGCATTTTATTTACTATTATTTATTTATTATTTGATTTATATCCCTCCCTTCCACCCAGCAGGAGCCCAGGGCTCCTGTTGACAGGTTTGACCACTGCTTAATTTGAACCATAGCTTATCCCTGGCATTTACTGTGAATGGCAAGATGTATTTGTGCAATATGCAAAGTAAAGCTTTTGATCTGAGTAATGTAGGAGAGCTTTTCATACATGGGCTCCTGCTAGGAGGAAGGGCAGGATATAAATCAAATAATAAATAAATAAAATACATCACATGTTATTAACCACTAGATCTCACACACCTAGGTTTAAAAGGGAATGACTATCAGAGCATGGGCTGGCTGACTTTACATAGAACAGAATCTTCCCATTCTCAATTTTGAATAATCTGAAGGGCAGATGTAGTCAACATAGTGCCCTCCATATGTTGCTGGACTACATCTCCCACCACCCCTCAGCCAGCATAGCCAGTAGTCAGGCATTATGGGAGTTGTAGTCCAGCAACATTTTGATGGGCACCATGCTGGCTACTGCTGCTGAAGTGCATGTGTTAAGATTGTTTTAAATCTGTCTATGCAATATCTGTTACTATGTGGTAAGATTTTATTGACAGTTGATCAGTCCATGGCTCAGATTACTTTTCTAGCCACTGCTGCAAATGGCAAAAGACCTGCATCACTGGAGGCAGTCACCATATGGAACATTTGAAAGCACACTGCATGCAGTGGCCATAATGTGTACCAGTGTAGTTGCAGTAGCAGAATGTGTGAAATGCAGGGAAATGTGAAGTTCACATCTCACTTCAGCCATATTTCACCAGATAGCCTTAGGCAAGTCACTATTCTCTCAACCTCAGCCACATATCGGTGTTGAGACAATAATGTTGCTGACCTGTTTTAGTAGGATTTTGCAAGGCAGGCCTGCACAACTTGTGACCCATCAATCTGAATGCAGCATACCAGCTATGTACCGGTCACTGCCAAGCAACTGACAATCCCTTTATATTTGAAGTAACAGGCAGCAAAACTAGGAGGTTTATGGAGTCCATGGCAAAGGTGGTAGAAAATATAAAATTAAAGCATGCAGAGCAGCATGCAGAGCAGCATACAGGAGGATGGAAGAGCAACTGATGTGGTGGGCAACTGGATTATGCAAATATTTTGAGCAAATGCTCTAGATCCCAGGTGGGAACTGCTAACATTTTGCGAGTGTGTGTGTGTGTGTACGTTGTAAACTGATTTTTTGTAACTTTCTGTGAGGTTTTAAAATAAATAAAGGAATTCTAATTGATGGCAGTTCCTAGTACTTGCTATAATCTTCCATTTTGTTCCTGAATAATAAGTTCTCTCCATATCACTTAGTTAAAAACTCAGTGAAAAAATGCTAAGCCAGCTTTGGCATTTTCCTTAAGTGCACTGCACACAAGCTCATATTTTCCCCCCAGTATAGGAATGAACAAACTTGTCTTCATCAAGTAGTTGTTGTTTTGCCATTTGCCCTTACACAGTCTGTGGGGCAAGGAAATAATTGGTGAACATTTATGTCTTCAGTTTTCATTGGGGATCAAATCTAGTTCTTTGGGTTGCTCAAGTTGTTCTCTTCTCTCATGCAAGCTACAAAAAGATTACCATGCTTTTGTAAAGGAATGCATTCCTTAAGGAATTCGCACTCCAGACTGGGTCTTCTTTGTTATACACAGTTACATGAAACCAGCCTGTGCTTTTCACAACCAAGTAGCACACCATCATTATTTGAGATAAGGGTCAAAGAGGAATATTACAGAGGTTAACCTTTTCATCCCTTATGTTACTGATTATAATATATATGTTTGCATCTCTGTATGTATATCCTACTATAATATATTTGTCTAAGGATGTTGTCATGTAGTAATTCACTTGGCTGCCAACAGGCAGTGCTGTGAACTACAGTGTTACAACAGACTTCTGAGAGCTGCTGGAGTAGCAGAGGAGGAGACAGAGGCAGGCAGGCAGGCATAAAGGGAGGGTGGTTGCTTTGGCAACCGGTAAGGGAGGAGGTTTGTGGCAAGGGTTGGGGGGACTAGGTGGGACTGACAAGTGAAGCAAGCAGGGCTGCAGCCCCTAGTAATTTAAAAATGTATAACCCACTTTTTAAATAAAACTCAAAGCAGCTTACAAAAATAATACACTATATAAAACACTACAATAACTGTTCAAACAACTAAAATAAGTATTAAACATTAAAGCTAATAACAGAATAAAACAACTTGGCATGAAAACAGGGAGACTACTGCAATGGAAGCAACCTATTTTCAATCTATATGTTTTCGTATTGCATTTTAATCACCTACAGTATGGAGGGATTAGTGTTACAGATCTGCTTTATTAGCCTCTTATCTCCTCTAAAGGCTGTTACACACATAACATGGCAGGAAATCCAAGTATCTAGGCAAACACTTGACAGTGATCCATAGCCAAACTGGCCCTCTCACTAGCACACCTGCGTATAATATATGTTTGTAGCATTGTTGTATCAAAAGTATTACAAATGTACCTTAAAAGGATTCTATGTTCAAAGCCCTAATGCAGAAACATTTCAAATATAGATCCAAGATGGACCTTTCCCCAATGGATTCCAGGCGTGTTCCAAAACTGGCATGGGAGGTGGATACAGCAGGATGGGGAACTAGATATAGTCAGCAGGCTGGATTGTTATCTCCCCCACCTCTTGGGGGCTACGTGTGCCAGGTGAGTCAGGCTGCCCACCTGTCAATTACCTGACATTACAGATGTCATCAGGTGACCTTCTTTGTCTGCAACAGTCTTGCGGAGTGCTTTGCAAAGCACTGCACAAGATAGCACTCTGAAAAGCGGTCTTGTAGTGTTTTATATGAAGTTCAATGGGGTGAGTTTACCCCTGAAGGACCAGGTCCGCAGCCTCGGGGTTGTACTTGATTCCAAGCTGTCCATGGAGGCTCAGATTTCGGCTGTGAGCCGGGCAGCTTGGTACCAACTACACCTTATACGTAGGCTGCAACCCTACCTTCCTGTTCATCAGCTCCCACTGGTAGTACATGCCCTGGTCACCTCTCGATTAGATTACTGTAATGCGCTCTACGTGGGGTTACCCTTGAAAACGGTCCGGAAACTACAACTTATTCAAAATGCGGCGGCTCGATTACTCACAAACAGTTGTCGCCGGGACCACATCATGCCAGTGTTGTTCGATCTACACTGGCTTCCAGTTGTTTTCCGGGCCCAATTCAAGGTGTTGGTTTTAACCTTTAAATCCCTACACGGTCTCGGCCCAGTTTATCTAAAGGAGCGCCTACAACGCCACCAATCATGCCGCCTGAGAAGATTGGCCACACAAGGCCTTCTCTCAGTCCCGCCAACCAAAGCAGCTAGGTTGGCGGGCACTAGAGAGAAGGCCTTTTCAGTGGCAGCCCCCACCGTCTGGAACTCCCTCCCACAAGATCTTCGGCACATCTCTTCCCTGAATATGTTCCACAAGGCCTTAAAGACCTGGCTTTTTCAGCAGGCTTTCGGGACTTCTGGGGAGGCTTAATATTCTTCTGTTTTAAATGCCTCCTATTATGTATTGTTTGCTCTTATAATTTATATATTTCACTGTATTTTTGTATTGTATTCTGCCATATTTATTGTATGTACATCGCCTAGAGTGGCCACTGGCCAGATAGGTGACACATAAATTAAATTTATTATTTATTATTATTTTATTATTGCTGAGCCCCTTTCAAAGTGCAAGGTAGTGCTTTGAAAGGGGCTCCTGAAGACCCAACATCAGAAGCTGCCTGCCCACTCACCCGCCCGCTCACGCCCCCCACTCGCTCCCTCACCCCTGCCCCCCCGGCCGACTCACCTGCCCCCCCCACTCACTTGCACACCCCGCCCACCCACTCTCTCGCTTGGTAGGTAGGTGGGGCGTGAGTGCATGCAGGTGTCAGGTCCTAGGGCAGGCTGGTGCCCAAAGGCCCTGGCATGCCTGGCCCCAGCCCTGGGCATCAGCACCTGGGCATGTCAGGGCTCAAACTGGACTGATGCTAATGACTGTAGCATCTCCTCCTTTCTTATCTATCTATTACCATCAGGGCAGCCAGCCAGGCATGTACATGGTTACAGTTGCTCATTTTATCAAATTTACTTTAAAATTATCCCAATTAAATGGCAGCAGACACAAACTCCATTTTATTCCCATAGTCATGATGGTGCTATGATTTAAGTGAGTTTAAACTGTGAAACTTCACATGCTCAGAATATTTCTTTTCGTTTAAATCAGGATTAGCAAACTTTTTTAAATTTTTTTTTTTTTTGCTCACTTATGAGGAATGTAGTAGCTGGAAAGCATGGAATGGTAGTTGCAGGGAGAAGAAATGTGTTAATTGTGCTTCACAACTAACAAAAACCACATGGGCCATCTAAAGGGAAGACCCTATAATAAGACCATTAAGTCCAGGATCTAGAAATATCTAGCTGCAGTACTAGTTATTCTTGCATTTTGTCACTTTCTACAAGTGTTCTGTAGAAACCTGATACAAACCTAGTCATTCTTATCAGGAACTTTCATTAACAGCCCTAAAGGTAAATCAGAGGTCACCAACTTCAGGGGCCACATTTGCAAACTAGAGAAGCTGTTGTGAGCACCACACCACATGCACCGTAACCACATACATGCACATACTTACTCCCCCCTCAATTAGACTTTAAAAAACACCATAGAAAGCATTTCCCAAGCCTAATTTCAGTGGAGGGGTGATTTCCAGGAAGGCGCTGTTGGGGAGTTAAGGGTTAACTCTTAGCTCCCCAATTGTGACCCCCAAATTGCCCCTCCCCCACTGCAATTAGTCTTTGAGGAGGAAAGCCTTCTATTGCAACGGAAGGCTTTTTTATGCCTAATTTCAACAGGGGGAGGAGAGATCCTATGGGTGCTAGGGAAGGCCTCTGAAGGTACATGCATGCTCATGTGTACCGTGCTGGCAGCCCCTGAGGTACATAAATGAGAAACTGAAACATTTAAAAATCAGTTATGGTTTTTAAATGCTCTCTCAGATGGATCTCGTAAATCCAGAAGCTGGAACTGAAGAACTATATGTAGGGGGTTGCCTGACAGGAATGGCCTTGTAATAAAACATACAGAGTATTTCCTGAAGATTAACAACAGACTGCTAGGACAATATGCCAGAGCAATTTATAGCCAAGGGCTATTAACCTAAGACAGCCTGGTGTATTCTGATTCATTTGGGTACTATTTTATGAATTGGAACATCTCAGTTCCACATGTGACAGTTGAACAGGGGCAGGTACAGGCCCAGTTAGAATTTAACCCCTGGAGCTAAAATGTAAACACACCAAGCTGGTCAGACTGCTCCAAAACAGCTTTCACCCATTTGGCTCATCTTGCACACTCTTCTATTGTAAGAGGCCTGTCAGCAGTAGTTGCTGTTTGGCCCAGTTCCATCCCTTTCAAACCGGATGAATACCTGTCTCTTGCAAAGGAGTGGCAAATTTGTAGACAGACAGGGAGCTTCCTGATAGTTGCTGAAGGGGGGGAGGGCAGCAGGCATGTCACAGACTACTGTTGTCCTAGTCTTTGGCTCTGTAGATTGATAAAAAGAGGGTGGTACACTTAGTCTTTGCCCTACATTTTCCTCAGCAATCAATTTCCACTGCCTGTCACTGATGGCTTGTGGGGGGGAATGGCAACTGGGGGTAGAGTCCATGTTGTACAGCAGGTGTTCGAAACCTTTTGCCCTCCAGATGTTGCCGAACTACAACTCCCATCATCCCTGCCCATTGGCTATGTTTGCTGGGACTGATGGAAGTTGTAGTTAATCAACATCCGGAGAGCCATGGATTCCCCATACCTGTTGCAGTGGCGTAGAAAAACAGCAGAGTATGAAGAATCTAGGACAGAATTTTTGTCTTCCAAGTTTCCATGGGAAAGAAAGACAGGCAAACAAAGTAAGGAGACCTAAGTTCAAATAATCAGTCAGACACGAAGCTCACTAGGACACCTTGGGCCAATCAGTTTCTCTCAGCCTCTCAATTACAGAATTGTTGTGAGGATATACAATGTGGGGGAGCACTCACCATGTACACCACCCTGCACTCCTTGCAGGAAAAGTAAAATAAAAAAATATTATGAATTAATCAAATGCTACGTAAAATAATGTGCTACATGATTGCTGAGTGTTCAGAGCACTTGACATATACCAGCACAGCTTTTCTCAAACTCCAGAGTCAATATCTGCACTTAACTGGAAGAAACCTGAACTGTGGAACATGATGCTACAAGAAAATCACTGTGGCAAAGAATTTAGCATCTCCAAAGAGGGGTTAAATATAAATAGAAACTAATATCTGCTGCTCATGCCAAGCTCTCCCCCACTGCAATGTTGTTACTGGCTTTGCCCTTCCACTGCTAGTGTCTGATGGCGAGGGGTGCACAGTAATTTTTAGCCCTTTCCAGTGGGTTCTGTGGATGAAAAAGTATGTGAACATCTACATTGGCACATACTACACTATATTGTAGACCTTTAATATTTGTGTGTGTGTGTGTGAGGAGTGGGGTTGAGAGAATAGTGGCTTTCCTAAGGAGTCATGGGTATGATTTCAACCAGGGACTTCACAAATACACACTACGGTACTGTAGGGAGATAGTCCTCTGACAGCCAACTTAGTCTCCCCCCCCCCCGGCCAATCACACTGCTGTTCTCCTTGCATGCTACTTTGTGGACAAAACACTTAAAGGGAATGCTTCTCACATTGAAGCATTCACTTACACATTCTCCCCCAGGCTTTGTACCTGGTGCTGCTCCTGCCAAGAGCAGGCTGCCCACTGGCCCGTGGATAATACACGGGGCCCTAAATGCTTCCATTCTTTCTTCAGAAAAAAAAGGCAAACGCCACACTCCCATCAGACCAGACTCAAGCCCTTTCTTAAATTTATTTATTTCCCCCTCTACAAAGGAATGACTCAAAGCAGCTTGCAGAAGTAAAGGCAGCAGTGATCCAACCATTTAAACACAGATGATTAAACTAAAAACAGCAGCAGAAAGCAAGATCAAAGAGCAGCGCTAACAGTCAATAAACAGCAAAGTATTCAAGAGCTTGTTTAAAAAGGGATGTCTTCACTTTCCACTGGAACATAAATAAAGAGGAAGATAACCTGACCTCATTGGTCAAGTGTGGATGCCATGACAGAAAAAGCCAATTTTCCACCATTTTGCTATCTTTGTTTTCTTATTTTTCATACTGCAAGCCACTTTGGGTACAGCCCATGGCAAAAGTGAAATACAAATGAACAGAGAAGGATGAATATTAGGCTTCCCTTAAAGTGACAGAGCTAGTCTTGATATGCCTCTTGCAAAAAGCAGTAACAGTCTGGGCCTTGAGGTGGCATGCTTGAGGAGACAATGAAGCTGTTCCACACAGGGATGGCAAACCCATGATCCAACCCACAAAGCCATTTTGGATAGCTGGCCACTCTCTTGCTACTTGTGGTGCCTCTTTTTATTTTGGAAAAACACCACTTCTCCTTCTGGTACAGCACCCTTTTTAAGTCTTAGCAGCGGTGGGGGAACTAAAGCTCCCTCTCCTCTCATTATAACTAATTATAACTCTCATTATAACATATGAAGAGGGCTTGCAACTAAGTGATATGTGATTGATAGCAATGTAGACTGCTGTCTGTCAAATTAATCCAGTTAATTCCAGCTAGGATCTGGAAAGTGACAAATACCTTGTCTATGATCACTACCGTATTAATGAATTTCCTAATCACTGAAACAATGAAAAATCACTCAAGGCAATAAATCCCACCAAGAATGGCTAAGAAACAAATTGGAGTGTCCTTTGTTCCAATTTCTACTTTGTCATCAACTAGTATAATATACTACTGTGTCCAATCAGTCTCTCTGTCTGTCTCTCTCACACACATCATTTCTTGAAAAGTTCCTCCTATTATCAGTCTCGAAGTTCCTACCAGTCTCCTTCTGCGAGGAAGGGTGAGATATAAATTCAATAAGAAATAAATAATACCAGTTTAGCACTGTCTAGTCTACCCTTTACTTATATAGCATAAAATATGCCTCCTTTTTGAAATAGAGCTACATTAGTTTGAGACAACAGCAGGGAAAGTTGTGAAACAATGTTCTGCGGGTCTTTAATTCCAAAGTTGTAACTAGAAAGCATAATCAAAATGGTTTACTTTTGTGGGTAAGGAAAGCATCTTTATGAAGGACCCTACACTGCAAAGTTTCTGGAAATATTTGGTCCAGCATCATGCACCTCAAAAACTGTAGGGCCAGAATGTTGGAATAAAGTTTTTGGAAGGCTGCATTACGGTGATTAGTAGAAACACATCTATGCCATAAGTTCTCATATCCTGCAGACTCTAACACGGTTGTATTTCAAAAGGAAAAAAGCAATAATACACATATGTGCTGAGAGATTTTGACTTGCTATGATGAAGAAATGTATTTTTAGCACCAAGATGTTGCAAGATCAGAGCTGTGTGTGTGTTCATGTGCACCATGGAGATTTTATAAAATAATTCATAATGCTGTGAGGACAGTTTTTTTTGATGTGCAATACAATGCAAACAAAAAAAAAGATTGAATTGCTCTACTAAATAAGCTGTCATCTCCAACCCTCATAACAGCCCCTGTAAAAAAAAAACAGCTGATGCACTGTGTTCTCTCATGCCCTTGAACACTTGTTAGGTATGTTTTCATATTAATAATAATATGCTCAGCTTTTATATAGCACCCTTCAAATGTCAAAATCAATTCATTCAATAATTCTTGCATTAATCCTCCAAATATATTATCATCCCCATAAAGTGAAGTTTTCCCTGCATGTGAAAAAATGAAGCAGCCCAGACACAGGAGGAGGAAGTAACAAGATCTTGCACAGAGTTATACCAAAGAAAGGACAAGCCTGATTTCTGTTCTCTTTAACAACATCATTGCAGAGGCAGTATTATAGTGGCAAATTCTTAAGTGTAGGGTCACTTTGTGATAGCCACAGACACCCCCCCTTTTTTTGTTGCTGGGTTGAGAATGAGATCCTTGTTAATGCCTTTTCCTACAACAACAGATGTCCCTAGGAGTCAATCAGGATGAGAGGGGAGAGTGTTAGCTACTAAAAAGAGACTTCTCAAAGGCTGACTCACCTCCTTTCACTCTGATTGGCTCCAATCAGCAGGAAAGGACAAGGAAGCATGTTGGAAGACTCTTCTCAGTGGCTAACACACTTGTCTTTCATGCTGATTGGCTTGTAGGATGTTGGAGTCATAGGGACCCTGCTGGGATCCTGCTACCAAAAAGGTAAGGGTTTAAGACCCCATGAGACCCTGGACAACTACACTGCTGTGAAGAGGTGACTAGGCACTTGGAGTTTTTACATTGCTTTGCAAAGATGTCACTATTATTATTATTATTATTATTATTATTATTATTATTCCTGCACTGTAATGCCATGCTTTTTTCTTCCCCCCCCATCTAAATCAGAATAGTGGGGACTTATTTGGCTGCTCTTTGTTTTGCTATTCGAGCTGCTTTTTACTTGGTCGATGGATATTGAAAATTATAATATTTTCCAGATGGGTGAATAATCTAACGTAATGCAAGCAAATAGCATTCTCTTCACTGTGAGTGAAGTACCAACTAACTAAAACTATCCTTCTAGTGTAAAAGTACCACTCATGGCAGCTTACAACACACAACATTACATTGTCATGAAACAATATGAGACAATTACACAAAAGATAGGGTCAGCAGTTAAAATTAAAATCTTAAAAATACTATCTGCTTCATAAAATAAAAGCCTGCTGGGAAAAAAAATGCCTTCAGTTATGGGAAAAACTGGGAGGGGGGAAAACTGCATTTCACTGGGCAAGATATTCCATAATCTTGGAGCAGTCACTGAAAAGTGACTGTCTTGTTCCACTCAGACATGCTTCCGCTTTAGGCAGGACACAGAGAAAGGCCTCTCCTTCTGATCTTAGGGAGCAGGATGGTATGGCAATCCCTAATGTGTCGTGGAGCAAAGACATGTAAAGCATAAATGTTCATAATCACTTTAAGTATGCAGTAAGTATAAATTTAACGTTTGTGAAGAATTCAAGATTTTTTAAAATGATACAGCATGAATTATTGTCATTAAATATGATTTTCTATATTGCTTAGTTTGAGCATTCAAAGTACACATTATGGTTGACAAACTACCAACTCAAAGAGTTTTCAAGGGCAAGACTATGTGCATTAAAATCTGGTTTTCCTACTCTGGCTTGTTTGGGTAGCATCTTTAAATTAATATTTTAATTTTTAAAAAATTCTACATGTTTTCTTTGTATTGAGTGCTATACAATGGACCTATTAGTCTTTCACATAGGACCTTTTCATTTTTGTGCCATTTTCCAGAATGTCATATAAGTGCTTAATTGCTAAATTATATGTGCTCTCTCTCTCTCTCTCTCTCTCTCTCTCTCTCTGTGTGTGTGTGTGTGTGTGTGTGTGTGTGTGTGTGTGAGAGAGAGAGAGAGAGAGAGAGAGAGAGAGAGAGATTTGGCTTCATGTGCAATCTGGGGCTAGCCTCACCTACTTGAGCTATGTTTTTAGTACTTGTGTTGGCCTTGTATCATATACGGTTCATTGCTTGGTGACAGGAGACTTGTAAGCCCAGCATATGGAAGGATTTGTATGTGTTCTACCCCTTTACCACGAGGCTCTGTCCCTAACCTACTAAGATCTGGTCTTAAGGCTCTGCACAGAGTTGGCAATCATCTTCACATATATTATCTTAATAATCCTCACAACAAGGTAGTCTAATATAACCATCTCCATATTGCAAATGGGGAACCTGAGATAATAGTATCTCTGAGTTCACAGGGTGAGTGAAGATTTGGACTTGAGATTTGCCCATTAGATCACAACAGCTATTGGGAGGAAAAATACATACATTCTAATGTGATTAATCTTTGTATTTGCTTTTCAGTCTTCATATAACTGAATAGAAATTCTGAATCCGGTATTTTAAATACTCCAGAACTTGGACCAAAGTTTCAATCTGAGGATGTACAACTAAAGTCTTAACCTTTGGACTTCCTCATTGACAAGATAGTTTTGTTAGTGTTCATGAATGCACATAAAAGCATTGTCTGGTTTGGCATGTTTATCTGCACAAACATTTTTCTTTCCTTTTATTAAACCCGTTCTTATCCATTCTTTACATATTTTAGGTTTTTGTTCTGTGAATAAGGGAGCTTAAAAGCAAGCAACAGGCAATACTTTTTTAGAATGGCTAATAAACCCATAGCGGAATGAAGAAATACGACTTTCAGGAAGATTTTGGCTGTGTGTGCTGAGAAATCATTCGCTTAGCAAATCTCAATCTCTATGCCATGAGAAATGAGTAAAATTGGGGCTTAGCCAAGTCTCAAATAGTGACCTACAGAGGTAGCCACCTGCTGCATCTCTGCCTGAATTACTGTTCTAGCCTTGCTTCCTTTGAATATACAAAGCTGCCTTATATCAAGTCAGACTATTGTTCCATCTAGCTCTATACTGTCTACACTAGCTGGTGGCAGCCAGTCTTTCTCAGCACTCCCTGGAGATACCAGGGACTGAAACTGGGACTTTCTGTACAGAAAGCTCTGGGTCCTCTGCTGATGAGCTACAGCCCTTCCTCTCTTTCCAATCAATCTCTGAAAGCCTGCTGCATCTCTGCCTGGAGTGACATTGGATCATTCAATCACTTCTGCCACAGGGATGAATGAGTGTTTCCTGACATCAAAGGAGAATGCCGGCCCATCTTTGCTTGACTGCTTTAGGCTTTCTCCAGTCAGGAGGCACACCCAGAACAGGGATTCCTGTGGAAATATAGGCTCAGGTCTTTGGGCTGTGGGTAATTCTTATTCCTTTAAACTGTCAACAGCAAGAGTTTTGGGGCATATGACAGCCTGGGCTCCTGCTGGGAGGAAGGGTGGGATACAAATTAAATAAATAAATAAATAAATAATATGACTGACGTGGGTACTGGAGACAGAGGTGCTATGCACAATGAATATTTTCCCTCTGTTGTTGTCTCCATTGCTTAACAAGTCAAGTTGCATTCCAAGGGTGAAATCCCTATGTTGACTAGTTCTTTGCACTCTCCTGGAGATCCAGTCTGAAGAAACAGCTGTAGGCTCTACTCAAGAAGGTGTAAACAGAAGAGAATAAATTATCATTCCTTTAGCCTCCTTCCATGTGATTCTCACCTGTTTGTCTCAAGTCACTCTTTGTACCTTGTCATTATCCTAACTGGAGAATTCTTTGGGGCCTAGATAACTTGTTACTGAAACTAGTGATTGGATCCTCGTTTTGTAACTACTACTGTATTATTAAGAGCTCACAATTTTTTCAAAAAGTAATATCAATAATAATTAACACTTTAGTAGGAGCAAGGTACCTGGTTTCATACTGATTCTTTGAAGTCCTTATATTTGGTACTGCTGCCATGTTCCATGAATATTCTGGAGGAGAAGGCTGGTTCACGGATTATTATTTCCCTATGTTGAGTACAGGTTGATAACTGCATGCTTGGTGACAAAAATGTGTGCAAACTGATCCTACTGAAAAATAGTGGACTGCAGATGATGTGAAACAGTATTGATGTACCATCTCGGGTTAACATCTGAAGCATACTATTCAGATGTGCAAGATATAATTTGATGTTGCAAGTGGTAAATGCATATGTGAAACAGGCACTGGGAGGAAACAGATTTTGATGCTGTGACCTGTGGCAGCCACCTACATGTCTCCCTCCATCGTTATAACCTTTTCTAGTGCTCTGTAACCATCACTTGCTATTGTAACAATTAATTTCAATCTTAGCAAGTTGCTAAGATTACTTCTGCAGAGGACATTAAAACAATAGGATATTAGTAATATTACTTCAGGACATTCATTTGTTAATGTTGTTAATGACTTTTATCAAGGACAGGCAGCACAGATGAAACATACGAAATAGCAGAACATACAAAACTGGTTTTCCAGTATCTCCACTGCATGCCTTTCAGCTTCTGTGTCCAGTTCAAGGTACTGGTTTGTACCTTTTCAGAGGTAGTCAACATGGCCAAGTTTGCAACTATCCTAAGAAATACTCATGGGCAGAGCAATCCAACTCAGGGGAAGCTGGCGTAAGTTGTGCTGGAGCAAGAGAAGTTGGCATAAAGTTCCACTACATCCAGTTTGGGAGCCTCTGGGCTGGCTGAAGTCTGGCTCAGCCAGGAGCTGTACGCAGGGACCATAAAGTAAAAGCCTGCTCTCCCAAACACCCCTATCAGGGAATGTCCTCTCCATTGAATTTCTATTGCAATTATTTTCTTAGAGTGACTTTTTTCCTGGTGTAATTTTTGCCTGGAATAGGACCTGCAGGAATGCTCTGAACACGAGTTGTATGTGGCTTAAGTCCCCTCACCTCCACTCTTCCCGACATGCTCATGACATGCTCCTTTTTTGGGCCTTATGCCAATTTACTCCGGCTCCACTTGCACTAGTCTGAGGGACTTACGCCGGCATAGCCTGGCTGAGCCAGGACCCAGCTGGCTTAGCTGGAGATCCACCACATCCCACTTCCCTCAGCCCAACATAAATGCAAGTTGGATTGCGCCCTTACTGTAGTAAACATCATTATCTATATTAGCAACTGAAGTTCTCCAAGAGTTGGTCCTGATGTGGCTAAAGCATGCACCACCCACAAGGGGGAGGATTCAGCACGTGAGGGAGAGCCCTCAGGATTTTGTAGAAATACAAACTTTGGGGGGGAAACCTAAGTGGAGGTGGGAAGGACAAAATGATGACTGACTTGAGGAGTGTGAGTGGAACAAGGAGGGAGGGGGAACGAGCGTAGCACTCCCAGAGCTTGGAAGATTACTTTTAAAAAGTAATAAATTACAATTACAGTTGCATGGGCCCCCAAAAGTAGTAATTACCGTTACAATTACAATTGCTCTGAAAGTAATGGATTACTTTACTTTTACTCAAAAGTAATTGCTACAATTACATTTTAGTTATTTTTAAAAAAAATTGCCTACAAGGTGCTGGCCTTGGCTGCTGCACATCTCAGTAGCCTAAAACAACATTAAAAATAAGCACACACACACACACACACAGAGGGTAGTAGAATAATTCTTTTATCCATAAGATTAACAGAATGGCATAACAGAATCTCACATTTCCTCACCCCACCCCCAGCAATGATGATACCCCAAACACACATTTTTGTATATATATATTGCCTCCAGCTCTTTTCTCCTTCTACTCATCAATTTTTAAACAATTGTTTTTTCCATCCCGTCTCGCTCTCCACCTCCTCCCTCGTCGCCTCCTAAGCACCCATAGAGCATGAAGGAAGAACAACGCTGCACAGAAGCCCTATTGAAAGCACATGATTTATATTCACAAATCAGAGGAGCAGAAGACTTCCCCTGTTCCACCCCCCCCAAGTAATGTGCAAAAGTAATGCTGGAAACATTACAATTACTCCTCAAAAGTAATGAAGTTACTACTCGTTCTATTACCAGCAAAATGTAATGAAGTTACCCACTCGTTACTCAAAAAAGTAATAAATTACAAGTTATTCATTACTTGTAACTAGCTACTTCCAAGCTCTGAGCACTCCATGCTGCAACATCTTGTTGCAGGCCCCACTTGTTCCTTCTACTGTGAATTGAAGATTTGGTAGAATTTAGTTTCAACTCGTGTCAAGATCCTCCGTGGCGGAGAGTGGTAAGCGGCGGTAATGCAGCTGAAGCTCTGCTCACGGCCGGAGTTCAATTCCAACAGAAGGAGGAAGTCGAATCTCCGGTAAAAGGGGTCGAGGTCCACTCAGCCTTCCATCCATCCGTGGTTGGTAAAATGAGTACCCGGCATATGCTGGGGGGTAAAGAGGGGCCGGGGAAGGAACCGGCAATCCCACCCCATATATACAGGCTGCCTCGTTAACGTCGCAAGACGTCACCCTAAGAGTCGGAAATGACTCACACTACAAGTGCGGGGACACCTTTACCTTTTACCAGTGTCAAGACCATTAAACAAATATTTGCAATTTGTCAACATCTGTCATATATCATATGCGGGGGGGGGAAGTGTGTCATGAAGTTTTCAGAACTAACAATCTGCAGACTGAACATCATAAAACAGATTTTAAGAGACTTAGGCTGCAATCTGACACACACTTACCTGGAAGTAAGTCCCACTGAATCCAATGGAGCTTACTTCTGAGTAGATAGGTATTGGATTACAGCTTTAAACACTCTCGTGGCTGTATAATTTGATCTATATCACATATTGATGATACTTTTCTGCCCAATTGATTTTTTTAAGGAAAAAAAGTATTTCCTTTACAGGCTTAGGAAAGATGTGAGAAGAGGAGCTGCATTCTCATAAAGCCACAACCATTTGGAGTACAATGTTTATATCAGAACAATTATTTCTTAGTGAATTGTAACGCTACTCTATTGACCAAAGGGCAAGCTGCAATCCATATACAGCAAAGACACTACAATTGTGAGGTCTCTGTGAAATACAGTTTCTATTTTCATCCTGCCGTTGAATGGAAAGGTGTTTGATTTCTTTATCTTACTGTTATTTACAGTCTTTTGCAGTCCTGCATTGGAACAATGCTTAAAAGCTGAAGAAAGCATTTGTTCCTTTAAAAGATTTAGCATTGCCTGGAGTCAGGCCAACTCACCATTTAATCCTTTTTTCCCTCTCAAGAAGAATAGGCTCTCTGTTCTCCATAAGTTACCAACTGCACACAATCACTTCAGGCTCAAAAATAACAAGGGTAGCTTATGATGCCACATGTTCAAAAGTAGTGTGTTAATTTTTCCTGCGAAGCCTTGTTTATGGCTTGATGGTACAAATGAACAAGAGTGGTTTGTGAACACTGGGAAATACTTCTGCCCCACTTTCTTTTACTCCACCACCTGTAGGATTGACTCTTGTTTGTCTGCCCCTGAGCTTTGAACAGCAGTTTGTCTCAAAACTATTAAACAGATTAGGGCTGGCCTGAGACATTTTGCTGCCTGAGGCACAGCAACAAATAATGCCCTACCTCCAGTCAAGGTGCACAGTCCCCAAGGTCAACAGAGTTATTTTGGCATCTGAGACAGAACAGAAAAATAACTCAAATGCTGCTCCCCTCTACCTGCCAGTAAAAATGCAGCCACTATAAATTAAATAGCTAAGAATGTGCTGCACTTTGGGTTGTTAGCTGGACTACCTTCAAGTCGATTCCGACTTATGACGACCCTATGAATAGGGATTTCATGGTAAGTGGTATTCAGAGAGGGTGTACCATTGCCTTCCTCTGAGGCTGAGAGGCAGTGACTGGCCCAAGTCACCCAGTGAACTTCATGGCTGTGTGGGGATGTGTGGGGATTCAAGCCCTGGTCTTCCCAGGTTGTAGTCCTACCACTACACCACATTGGCTCTTGCTGCACTTTCAAGACACCCAAAATCAAGTGTCTGAGGTGGCTGCTTCAGTCTGCCTAATGACAAGGCCAGCTTCTCTCCTCTTGGAACATTGCCTGGAAAAGCTTCGCCTACTGTTGTAGATACTGTGGCATTTATTTCACTTTAAGGTATATACAGTCTTCATGTGTCTTAATTACATTTTCCAGGATATGCAAATAGTCTATGGTGTGCCATGCTAGGCCAAAGGTTGGGAAACGACCTCAGTTTTGAAGTGGAGACAACATAACTTTGGTCTTATTATTATATTATTCAAGAGTGGTCTTCAACTCTAGTCCACCAGCACATTCAATTTTGTACCTTTTTTTAAAGCAAGGATTTAACAGCTGTGTAGAGCGTACAGTTTAATCTGGTCCATTGGTTTCATTTGGTCTACCCTGAGTAGGACTAGTGTTTAATACCACCTCAGGTTTCTCTCTTTAAAGCTTATTTATAGGAAATCGAGAGATAGGTAAATCCAGTCTTCATTGTGATGTTTCCTTCTTGCCACACAACATGATGCAAGAGTTACACGCTTCCAAAAAGAGTGCCTTTTCTTGCTCTGAAATGTGCGATGAGGAAGAAGGGGAAAGAAGTGATATATTCTGTTGTTATTTTGTTCAGATACTCAGATGATGCATTATGTCGAAACAGGGTCGCAACCCAGAGAGAAAGGGGTAGGGGAGAGAGAGACCAACCGTATACTTAAATTTCCCACTATGGCTTCTCCTATTGATGCCTGCTCTATCCTCCCCCTGGATCATTTAGTCCATTTCACCCCTCTCCCTGCCTGTCCAGTGGCAGTTCCAGAATCCTACTCACAACAGCAGAGAAGGGGAGGAAAGTAGACAAAAGAATTGCATGGAGAGAAGTGGAAACCAGTTGGTTTTCACACAGGAGCTGAACTTTGCAGTAAAGACACAGCTTTTGCCACTGCGATACATTTGCAAGGTTCACACATCCTAATCCACTGTTTTCCTTTCACACAAGTAGGCATTCCTCTGGAAAGGTTTAGTATTGTTGTTTCCTTGTGGCCCTGTCCTTAAGTTTACATGTTTACTCCCTCCAATATTCTAATGGAGAAGGAGAGGTGTTTTTTTTGTCAGTTTCATTGTTTCTTGTCAATTGCATGCTTCTCCTGGCTGAAGCTGGAGAGAAAGGGGTGCAATTGACATGAAACTATATGAAACTGAATAGAAGGGGGAGTGAGTGAAAGGCAAAGTAGGCAGAGCTGCCACAGCTTTTGCGGGTGGCAGAGAAGGAGCTGTCAATGGGGCTTAAGAGAGCCTGCCCAATAAAAAAAAAAAAAAAGGCAAAGCGCCTACATGGAGGAGTGCAGTGAAGCTGAGACGGTTTTTCCTTTTCTTTTCGCATTAGAATTGGATTGGGTTGATACGGGAAAACTGCCTGATAGCTGCTGATTGCCTGCAACATCATGTGAACCATGCAAATTAAACAGGGATGCAAGTAGCACCAATCTCACAGTAAGTCGCCGTATGAACGAGCCCTTCCATTCTGACTGAGAAGAGTGCCATTCTGTAGATTGCAGCCTATAGGTCTCTGAACATCTTTAAAACCGTATAAATCCTTCTTTTATTATCAAAGCATTTCTGCAGGTTTAAGCTATTGCATGTGTGCTGTCATCTTTTTTGCCAGAAGAAGTGTTATTCAGATCTTGTGAAATACTGTTGCCAGATGGGGTTGTTAAACTCCCTCAGGGGAACAGTTTATCACATCCCTGTATCTTTTTAAAAAACAGAGCCAGGAAAGATGTAAAAAAACAATGCAACAGGGCCAATTTACACTGACATAAAGGCGTGGTTTGATATTGTGCATATCTTTTCATTTTTGTTTTTAAACTACTGACAGACAGCTGTGGGACTCCCTTAATCAGGACTGGGACATGGAACTTGAGGAGGGGCTTTAATGGAAGCTTTCCTTCTAGGGCTAATAGCCGTTTCAAGAGAAAGAGTTAATCCCTTCCTTGTTCACCTTGGTCCCAATCCTGATTCTGCCCCCCTCCCTCCGGCTGTGTCTATTGGGAAGAAAAAGGTACACTAAACAGTAAACCATGCACTTTATGTTATGTGCAGTTTGGCTCCCCAAAGATGGAGACAAAACAAGTTGACATGTGTATTCAGGAAAAAATAAGAGGCATATGGTGGCCACTTCTGCATCTTCATAATCATTAGAAAGAAAGAAAGAAAAAGACCCAGATTTGCCTAAATGCGTATATGCTAATTTATTTGCATATATGCAAATCAAGGGGTCATTTCAATAATTTAAACACAAAATGTCTCATCCTAGTGGGGGTGTGACCAAGTGACCTCTGAGCCAGTTCAGCCTGACCACCAGGATCTAACTTTTTTTGGATACCCTTAAAGCCCATGCTTTCCCTTTTTACAGTTCTTTATCTTGAAACTAGACTTGGACCAGACAGCCTTTCAAATAAGGGGCTGCCCTCTATGAAGTAGGGCACATTGGCTACCCTAGGAGTGGCACCTCTATTTTTAGTTGCAGTTTTCTAGGCCCCATTGGGGGGGGGAGATCCTGCACTTCCCCATCAATTATGAATCACATGCTGGCATTTTTTGAACACATATCTTAGCAATGCAGACCAGATGCTATTGGTGACATTTTAAACATTCAGCAAACAGTTCCATACATTCTGACAACTGAAATGAAAGCAAGACATAAATTCATTTGGCATCTGGTAAATTCACAGGGGGGGAAAGATAATACAAAACACAAACATGAAAAGAATAGAACTACAAAGTAGGCAAATATTGCCTTTTCCATACCCCACCCAGAGCAGGCAAACCAAAAATACACTCACCAAGATGAAACAAGGATTTCTACTGTTTGAAAGAGGTTATTGTCTCTTTAAAGCAACAGAAGTGAAGATTATTTCTCCAGCAAAACTCTGAAATCCAGCACACTTTATTTGGTTTCCCCTTTATACACACACTCTGGGACTGAGTACCAAAGTCAAAATGAGCCATAATCGTGCAAGAGAGTTAGGCCCAAATCCAGCCCGCAGCAAAGAAATTTGCTGATGGGGGCTCTAGAAGCCAAAACAGCATTAAATTCAAAGCTCGTTTTCTTAGAAACCTAAAAGATACAGCAGACTAAGGGGCAAACTGTGGCATGATTTAAGTCTTATTTATTTGATTAGATTTATATCCCACCCTTTCTCCCAGCAGGAACCCAGGAAAGGGTTTCCCCACGCTGGCAATCCAGTGTCAGAAACCTTTACTGAATTTTGCTTATTATCCACCTGTTAAAAAGGTGCAGAAGCTGGTAGAAAAAAGGTGACAGTCACAAAAGGTTCCCACAAAAGCTCACCCAGCACCAAACTAGCTAGTCTTAGTTACAGGGTTATGACTTCCACAGGATTTTTCTGGTTTTATGGCTGCTGCTGCTGCTTCTGCTTTTGTATTTATTTAGATTATTGATCTCTTACATTTCCAAATACAAATCCTTCCAGAGCAGCTTACAAGTAATAGAGATGTGAATAAAATCACAATATTCAAATATAACATGTCGTCAGGTTCCTTCCCCACAGGGCATTTGGTACAGATTAGGGCTACCAGGTGTCCGGTTTTCACCCACAGCCTCCAGTTTTTGGGGGTCCTCTCCGGATCTCCGGCTGACTCACCTTAATCTCTGGACTCTTCGCTTCAATTTTTTAAAAAACTAAGTTTCTAGGTGGTCTGGTTCAAAAGATATAAAACAAAATGTCAGTCCCCCCACAACTTCTGTTACTACCGGCTGCTCTAATCCCTGCCTCTTCAGGTTTTTAGCCAATAAGTGAAGTAAGGGTTGTGATTGACAAAATGTGTTTACTCCTAGGCAATACCTAAACCCACAGTTTCCTTTTCCTGCTTGTCTCACATCAGGAATTCGGTAAATATATAGCTTTCAGCAGCATAAAGAGTACTTTGTACAGGATTGGGACTTGCGTCTGAGTAAACATGCATAGGATTGCACTACAACAGAAGATCACAGCAGGATCTTGGTAGGCATAAAGGTGTACACGAAGTTTTTTAATTACTTGCAAAAATGGCATATTATAAATTTTATCTTTCAAATAATTTTTGAACAGAAGTTTTAAAAAGTGTACATGCTGCAGTGTTATACTTTTCTAATTTAGGAGTCAAACAAGTTTAAATTTTACTAGAAGAAGGCAGTTTCTTTAGCCTATTCATAACCTGTTTTGCAAACCTTCCCAATATGAAGCTTTTCTGGGAAGACAGCTGCAATGCTAATTCCTCATACCTGGGAGCTAACCCCATTGAATTGAATAGGACTTACTTCTGAGTAGACGTGGTTAGGATTGTGCTGAAAGTGGGACTTTTGAGTGAACATAGAAAGGATTGTGTTGTAAATCGTTCTCTTCCCTCTGATCCCCTTTTTAAAGCAGTTTTAGGCACAGCTTACTTAGGTGTCTGCTTTTATTTGGCAGGAAACTAATATATTTTTTAAAAAAATGTTCTGCAGTGGTCAACTGGTTTTGACAATAATGGATGCTGGGATGGGATTGGGAGGCACTGTTTTATGGTGGCTCCGGTCCTACCTGACGGACAGGACCCAGAAAGTGGTGCTGGGAGACTACTGCTCGACCCTCTGGCCGTTGGCCTGTGGGGTACCACAAGGTTCCATTCTGTCTCCCATGCTCTTTAACATTTATATGAAACCACTGGGAGAGGTCATCAGGAGATCTGGAGTACGATGTCATCAATATGCTGATGACACTCAGCCTATCTCTCCCTACCACCTGATTGCAGGGAGGGAGTGCTCATCCTAAACCGGTGCCTGGAGGCTGTGAAGGGCTGAATGTGGGCTAACAAACTGAAACTTAATACAGACAAGATGGAAGTACTGCTGGTCAAGGGAAAAACTGCACCAGGGACGGGTTGCAACCTGTTCTGGATGGGGTTGCACTCCCCTTGAAGGAGCAGGTCTGCAGTTTGGGAGTCCTCCTTGATCCTGGCCTGCTGCTTGAATATCAGGTGGCTGCAGTAGACAGGAGTGCTTTTGGCCAACTCAAACTGGTCTACCAGCTGCGTCCATTCCTGGAGGCAGTTGATTTGGCCACAGTAACACATGCATTGGTGACATCGAGGCTTGATTACTGTAACATACTCTATGTGGGGCTGCCTTTGAAAACAGTTCAGAAATTGCAGTTGGTTCAAATGCAGAAGCCAGAATGTTAACTGGAGCACGGTGAAGGGAGCATATCACCCCTGTGCTTTATAGACTCCACTGGCTCCTAATTTGTTTCTAGGCCCAATTCAAAGTGCTGGTTCTGACCTTTAAAGTCTTAAACGGCCTTGGACCAATATACCTGAGGGACTGTTTATGTCCATATGTACCTGCCCGGGATTTAAGATCATCTGCCTCTGGTCTCCCCTGAGTGCCTGGAATATTTATTTATTTATTTATTTGTTAAATTTTTATACCATCCCACTAGCATAGCTCTCTGGGCGGTGCACAACAAAGAAATACAAAAATATACAATAAAATCCCATAATAAAGTACAACAAAAATATAAGAGAGTAAAAAACTAAAAACAGTTACAGCACATGTTAAAACTAGATTAAGTTAAATTAAAATGACTTGGAAAAGAGGAAGGTTTTGACTTGGCGCCGAAAAGATAGTAACGTCGGCGCCAAGCACACCTCATTGGGGAGGCTGTTCCACAGTTCGGGGGCCACCACCGAGAAGGCCCTAGTTCTTGTTACCACCCTCCGAGCTTCTCTATGAGTCGGAACTCGGAGGAGGGCCTTCGATGTAGAACGTAGTGTACGGGCAGGTTCATATCGGGAAAGGCGTTCCAGCAGGTATTGTGGTCCCGCGCCGTATAAGGCTTTATAGGTTAAAACCAGCACTTTGAATCTGGCCCGGAAGCATATTAGAAGCCAGTGCAAGCGAGCCAGAACAGGTGTTATATGTTCGGACTGCTTGGTCCACGTTATCAGTCTGGCCGCCACGTTTTGCACGAGCTGTAGCTTCCAAACTGTCTTTAGAGGCAGCCCTACGTAGAGCGCACTGCAGTAATCCAATTGCGAGGTTACCAGAGCATGTACAACTGATGTGAGGTCCTCCCTGGTCAAGTAGGGACGTAGTTGGGCTACCAACCGAAGTTGGTAGAACGCGTTCTGTGCCACCGAGGCTACTTGAGCCTCAAGTGACAGGGAAGGATCTAAAAAGACTCCCAGACTACGAACCCGTTCCTTTAGGGGGAGTGTAACCCCGTCCAGGACAGGGTGTATATCCACCACCTGATCAGAGAAACCACGCACCAACAGCATCTCAGTCTTGTCTGGATTGAGCCTCAGTTTGTTAGCTCTCATCCAGTCCATTATCGCGGCCAGGCAATGGTCCAGCACATTGACAGCCTCACCTGAAGAAGATGAAAAGGAGAAGTAGAGTTGTGTGTCATCAGCGTACTGATGACAACGCACTCCAAAACTCCTGATGACCGCACCCAACGGCTTCATGTAGATGTTGAAAAGCATGGGAGACAGAACTGACCCCTGTGGGACTCCACATTGGAGAACCCACGGTGTTGAGCAGTGTTCCCCAAGCACTACCTTCTGGAGACGACCCGCCAAGTAGGAGCGGAACCACTGCCAAGCAGTACCACCAACTCCCAACTCCGCGAGCCTCTCCAGAAGGATACCATGGTCGATGGTATCAAAAGCCACTGAGAGATCAAGGAGAATCAACAGAGTTACACTCCCTCCGTCCCTCTCCCGACATAGGTCATCATACAGGGCAACCAAGGCTGTCTCGGTGCCGAAACCAGGCCTAAAACCCGATTGAAATGGAATACAAGATGTTAGACTGACAGGTGTCAGCTCTACACTGTGTCAGCAGTGCCGGTGGGGGGCTGGAAATTCCTGGGTGGTTGGCAGGGAAGCAAAGTCCTTAGCCAGCAGTCTGGTCATAAATCTGCCAGGTCTAGGAGGAGGGGAGCTGATAAGGGCCAGGCTTATCCGAAGCGTACTTGCCGAGTCAGGAGTCCGGAAGTGAGGTCAGTAGAGGTCCGGGATCAAGTGCCAAGGGGTCAGTCCAAAAGAGGGTGCCAGGAAACTAGGAACACACAAGCCACGCCTGACGTTGCAGTCAGCAACAAGCTGCAGCCAAGGTGTGCCTTATAAAGAGCAAGGTTGACAGCAGGTGTGAGTCCTCAGCGTTTGGGCCTGAAGGAGACAGGCCTGCCTCTCTTCTGCCTGACCTTCTGCTGTCTACGTTCTGCAGGTGAGGGGGGAGTATCCTGTTCACTGTCTGTGTCTGGCTGCAGGGCCTCTGCTGTCCCTGGGGTGCTCTGCAGCTGAGGGGCAGAAGGAGCTGGATTCTCAGGAGGCTCCTCCGTGTCTCCTGCTGCTCCTGGGTCTGCTGCTGTTACTCCCAAGTCATCCTCATCTGAGGAGTCCTCTGACGGGGCCATGACAACAGGCATGCGGGAAAGAGCTTTTTCAGCTGTGGCTTCCCAAGAAGTCTGCTCTGCTCTCTCCTTGTTGGTTTTCTGGAGACTTCTGAAAACGATCTTGTTCCGGAGAGCCTTTGGGAGGGACTGAAGGTAGAGCCTGACACTGATTTTATGCCTTCTACGTTAAATTTTACCTTTGTAGTCCCTTTAGTACCACTCTCTCTATATATGTATGTGTGTGTGTATATATATATATATATATATATATAGTATTTTATGTATTTTAATTGTATTTTATGTATTTTAATTTATTTTAATGTTTTTGTGATTTTACTGTTTACAATTTTATTATGTACGTGTTTGATTTTATTTTTGTAAGCCGCCCTAAGTGCTCTAATATAGGGTAGAAGGGTGGGATAGAAATATTTTAAAATAAAAATAAATAAATAAATGTCCCTTAACCAGGATCTCTAAGCAGGTAAGTAGGAATGATCTTGTCACTTCAGCTGGACCTGGAAACACCCTCATTTAGCTAAGATTTCTATCTTAATTTCTAATCAGAGATTTTTTTTGTTTGAATGGCAAGCTCCAAGCAAGTGTGGTTGAGGCTTAATGTACCATGCTTAATGATATCACCAGGGCCCGCCCCATGACATCACCAGGGCCCACCCCCATGACATCACTAGGATCCGCCTCTGAAATCTCAGGGTTTGGGATGCTTCTGACCTGGCAACCCTAGTACAGATGCACCTATGGGGAGGGGAGGACAAAAAACCCTCTTGTTCTGAGGGTCCTTGGAGGGAGCTGGGCTTCTCCCCATCTAGTATTTAGGAAGTACAACCTTGCCTTTTTAGGGGATACAGCCTACATGAACCCTCTATAATTTTAGGGAGTGCAGTCTATCTTTCTACCACTATGCAAATCAATGGAAGTACTAAAGGGTCCTTGCTGGACCTCCCCCCCTTGCTATTTTCCTAACTGAAATCTGAGAAATGAATTAACGAAATCGAGTTTAACAAAACACAAAAGAAGGTTTTCTGAAAAAATATGCAAATAATTTTAAATATAAAAAAGCAAATTCTTTCCCAGGGCACAGCCCTATAAATAACTATTCTGTTGGTGAGGCAAAGCCCAAACTTTGGAGATCCAGATTTGCTGCTGAGAATCAGAAAGTCCTCTGTAACAGCCTAGAAGGCAGGTTACAAGTACAGAAAGCTAAAGTGAGAGGAAGGTATCTTGGACAACCCCACTATTACCACCACTCTGCATCTGCTCAGGAAACCATGGAAACAGAGATTATAAATAGATTTACGTAGATCTACCTACCAACATGGTATGGTATTAAGCAGCAACTGCGTGGCTTATTCATGCTTATTGGAATCCACCTTTAAAGTCATTTATTTTATGTCAGAAGCACATGGATGCACCTCGGCACTGAATCCTTGGAAACTTGCTGTCTTGGGAGAGAACTAGTCAGTTCTAGTATTTTGCCCTACTTATGCTTTCACTCCAGCGGAGAGACATTACAATTCTTAGGTCGGTTTTCCCCAAAAGACACCTGATATGACTCAAAAAAGTAAACCAACAGATTTTAAACATAAAGGGGAAAAAGCCTCTTATAGAACTGGAAACTTCCTTGGTAAAACTAGTTTTGGGAAGGGTGCTCGTAGTTACCAGTTTTTCCTGATGTTTACAGGGAGAATGAGAACTACATTATGCCTGTGTTAAGGAAAATTATTGCAGTTTGGTAGTTGTGTTACTATAATATGACCTTTTAATTTTGAAGTTAACAAAGTAGACCCTCAACATGAGCCTACATATTATGGACAAGTAACTGGTGACAAGTAACTTTAATCTATTGTTTTACAATCACACTTTGAATACAGAACTAAAACTGAACAGTAATCCATGGGAATGTGATATACAGTGATATAACAGTCTCAAAACAACAGTATTAAAATACATTCTAAATTAATTCCATACTAAAATATTTATGTATATTACATTTTTATCCCACTCTTCCTCCAGAAGAAGACCAGGGCAGCAATAAGAGATGTAATGCCTAAAGTCAATAAGTTTAAACATTAAATAAATGTAAAAAAAAAGATTTAACACACACACACACACTCCAAATATCATGTTAGCCATGTAGGACTCACAGCTTTTTTTTTATTCCGGGAGAACTCCTGTGCTTTTGATAGCTGTATGGCAAGCAAAACTTAAAATACACACAACAGGTGCAGCTTTACCTGGCATGGGAATACAGTGGTGGGTAAAGGTTCAGCTTACTGAATTTCAATCTGTCACACAACTGTTAAAAGCAAAGGAACTCTGCCAGAAAGAAAACAAAGTGGCAGCTTTCTCTTAATAATCAGCTTGCAACCAGGAAAAAGTATGGTGACCAATCTGTTCAGCTTTTGTTTTCTGCATTTGTACTTCAGCAATAAGAAGCTATTCTTTGTTAATTATCATATTGTCTGCAACCATGCATGTCACTTGCAGGTGTGTATGTTAGGTTTTTAGAATTTGACTGGTACCTGCTGATATAGCAGGAAACCATTGCTAGATGGGTATGAATGGGAATTAAGCAGGTGCCATTGAGCAGAGAAGAAATAAGACCCGTTAAGGTCAAACAGGAGGCAAAGGAAAGAGCACAAAATCCTTGGTACCAGCAACAGATACCACAAACATCATCATCATTAATTAAATTTATATCCCACCCTTCCTCCCAGAAGGAGCCCAGGCAGCAAACATAAACACTAAAAACACTTTAAAACATCTTAAAAACAAAACACTTTAAAACACAGTAAAAGAAAACATCTTTAAAACATTTTTTTTTTAAACAGCTTTGAAAAATCTTAAAACACAATTCCAATATAAATGCAGACTGGGATAAGGTCCCTACTTAGGGTTGCCAGGTTCATGGCCTGAGACTGATCCTGTATCTTTAGGAGAAGAGAAAGTCAGCCAAGTGCAGGTGTTCTTGCAACCCAGTAATGGGAAAAACCACAAGGTGGAATTCTCCCTTCCCCCTGCACAACTTTTAAAGATACAGAAGACTTCTTGGAGGCCGGGCCTGGCAACCAAGAGGTCTTCTGTATCTTTAAAAGTTGTGCAGGGGGAAGGGAGAATTCCACCTTGTGGTTTTTCCCATTACAGCGTTGCAAGAACACCTGCACTTGGCTGACTTTCTCTTCTCCTAAAGATACAGGATCAGTCTCAGGCCACGAACCTGGCAACCCTATCCCTACTTAAAAGGCTTGTTGAAAGAGGAAGGTCTTCAGTAGGTGCCAAAAAGATAGCAGAGATGATGCATACCTAATATTTAAGGGGAAGGAATTCCAAAGGGTAGGTGCCACTACACTAAAGGTCTGCTTTCTATGTTGTACAGAATGGACCTCCTGATAGATGGTATCTCCAGGAGGCCTTCATCTGCAGAGTGCAGTGATTGACTGGGTATATAAGGGGTAAGATGATCTATCAGGTATCCTGGTCCCAAGCTGCACAGAGCTTTGTACACCAAAACCAGAACCTTGAACTTGGCCTAGTAGCTGATGGGCATCAGCATCTTTTTTAAGCTAAGGGATTTCTAGCTTTGGCATGCATACATAATCCATTTAATTGCTTATGACAGCAGTTACCCAGTGCGTAGAGCCTGCTTTCCTTTCATTAATTCCTTTTATTAACTCGGTTAAATAATTGTTTAACACCAGTTAAACCATTAGCCAGCCTTGTTGTGCCATTATTCCCTCAAGCCTTGTGCCTTTAACTATTGCATGATAACCAGACCATCAATGGGTGCAAGGTTTTCCCAGCATAGGAAAACACTGCATCTGTTGAAGATCTGTCAGGCATGCTAAAGGCAAAATGCCTCTGCTAGAAGAAAAAATAGTGGCAACCCAATTAGAATTATTTTAAAAGATACTCTGTGTGTGTGTGTCATTGGTAGATTAATAAACTAACTTTCTTTTTTAATATCTTTAAAAAGGCTATCAGTTTAAACAGATTAATGAGCTAACAGAATAATGATTAACAGGTGGAGCTGGTAATTAAGGTTACACTTTTTTTGCAGTGGAGATTGTAGTATCTTACTATAATATGGAATAGGGGGAAAACCCACACCAATTGTGGCATTTTCATCTGATAATATTTTTGTTTTTTATGTTGTATGTTCCTTCAGTATCTCAAAGATACTGGGTTTGGTAGCATCATCAAGCTGGAGCTGTCTTGTAGGCTTTTTGGTCCCACCACCACCTCCTCAATGTAGAAAATCGAGAGCTAGAGCATTACCTACAGATAGTTGCCCAGCCCGTTGGAAGACCTCCAGGGAGGGAGAGCCCCCCTCCAGGTAATTGTTTCCCTTGTTGAAATGCTCTTAGTGTTAAGACATTGTCCTCCAAATGTTCAACCTAAATTTACCCTCCTATAACTAAAACCATGAGATCTAGTTGTGGCAGCAGAAAACAAGTCCTCTAGCTTCTCTTGAGGATTCATGCCATTTTAAATGAGCAAGACTATGTCTGGGGCTCGGGGAGTGTTTTAAGAACTGCTCCTTAGTGGTATTTAAGGTTGTAGTGCTAATTCTTCCATGAACAGCCTAGTTGCCCATATAGAGACATTTCTGCGATCATTACTCAAAAACCACTAACCTTCATTCAGCCCTCCTTTGATTTTGCTGATAGATAAATGTTACTGGAATTTATGAGCATGTGAAATGGGGTGGGAGGATGAATAGGTGTCACAACTGAAACTGTTAAACAGTGTTAATAACTACAGCAACATATCATTACGATTTCTCCCCTGTCATACATTATGGTAACAGGAAAATCGACTAGTTAAAAGGCAGATATTTTACCTTTAATAGGTTGACAGCTCTGCTTTTTAGCTCCCCGCTGTCTTCTCTAAGAATAATATTCACAGATATGCTATCAAGTATATGAAAATCACAGTTGCATAGGAAGGGTGGCATTCTACAATCTGCTAAAGTTTCACAGCAGAATCATCTCCAAGAAATTCTCTTTGTTTGTATTTACTTATACTCATTGTGGACCCCACCATCATCATTATTACTGCTTAATGCCAATATTGGCTTCTAAGCAGTTTATACTTTGTATTACTAGGTACACAAACATGAAAACAATCATCCGTCATGAAAACAGACAATAAAATAATCCCATTAAAACAACACTGCAACAGGAGGCTGAGAAATCAAGGGAATGCCTGTGGAAACAGGCAGAGTGAAGTAGTAACCTTAGGCAAGAGATTTTGGATCGCCATTTATGAGCACCAAAGTGCCAAGTTTGAGCATCACAATTCCCTCCGTTCCCAGTTCTAACAGTATAACCAAAACTACACCACCTATGCCTACAAGGGAGGTATCAGCAGACTCAGAATCCCCCTGAGGTTTGCAAGGCTACAAACTTTTTTTTTAAAGCAAAAAATCCTGAAGAGCCGGGGAACCCTAATAAACAGCACAAATGAAAAAGTCAATGGCTACAGAATGCTGGCTGAGAGAGAAAAACTGAAACTGGGGGGGGGGCAAAGGCTGACAGAGGAGGAGAGAGGAAGAGACACACAGAGAATGATCTTGTTGTCTGTAGTTATTTCCAGGTTAATACTGAAATACTATTTTTAATTGTCCCCAGGGGACAGAAGGGAACAGCTGCCCATTGAAACAGGTGGCATCTGCCCTCCAAAAGAAGAACCCCAAATGGAGGAAAAACAACCCAGAAAGCAGGACAATTTTTTTAAAAAAGCCAGAAGAACTGAGCATGCTCAGTAGGCGCAGAATGCTGATTAACCATTGTGGCCAGGGGCAGGAAAACTAGGCAGGAGGAAAGGAATAGCTAGAACTCTGAACAGATGCATGCAATGCTGCAATGTTTTGTTTCAGTGCCCCACCTGCTTAATTAGATATGGAGAATACCAGAGGGTCTCAGGTCCCTCCCCCTTCCTCAGTCTTTAGAAATTAAATGTCTGGGATGGATGGGAAAGGAGACAGATAAAGGCTCTATTTGACCTTTCATCCTTTCATGCCAAATTATAATATTGGACTGTTAATTAATACCTCAGTTGTATGCCATCAAGCAAGACTGGCATTCAGACATGACAAAAAAAAAAAGGCAAAGTGAGAAAATAGACCCGGTGTGAAATAATTGTTACAGTGTCACTCAGCCATGAATGTCACCGGTGGCCTTGGACCAGTTACTGTATAACTTACCTCACAAGGTTGTTGTGAAGCTAAAATAGCAAGTGCTATTGCTACCCCATATTCTTGTAGGAAAAGTGAAATATAAGATTATTAATGTAATAAATAAAAGAGAAACCATGCCAAGGACAAAACTACTTTGTGATGCTCAGTTGCGTGTACTGTAGTTTCTCCAGGCAGGGGTGTAGTTGTCCAAGGTTGCAGGGGGTCATAGACACTTTAATCATTTGAAAGCAGTGTCCCAATGCATGAGCAAATCAACATGAAAGGGGAGGATGTTAGCCACTGAGAAGAGTCTTCTCACTTGGGTAACAATAGACTTCCTTGTCCTTTTGTGCTGATTAGAGCCAATCAGAATGAAAGGAGGTGAATAAGTCACTAAAAAGTATCTTCTCAGAAGCTAACAAACACCTTCCCTTTCATGCTAGTTGGCTCCTAGGATAAGTGAGAAGTGAACTTCATGGAAAAATATCTTGGTTTCCCAAATCCCAATCCCACACTTGCCTTCATTTTGGAATTCTTAAAATCAAAACATTTCTGGCTACATTTAGCCCCCAGAGGGAAAGAGATTGAGAAGGGGGAGGGAAACATATCCACACAGCAGTTTTATTCTGGATCTATAATGCTGTGATTGCAGACGAGACAGTGACTCCTGGGGGCATGGCTGTGACTATCATGAAGGGACCCTGTACTTCTGAAATTGCCACTGTACTCCTGCCTCCTGCCCTGATATTTTCTTCATTCTGTAGTGAAAGAATGATAAGGGTGAAGCGAAACTTTTTTGCTCACATGGTTTCCCTACTAAAATTGCCCTGAAAGGTACTTTTGATCAAACCAAGGGAAAATAACTGCATCTCCTCTTCTCTGGTACCCTGGAAAAGCAATGCCCCTATTTTGGCTTTTGGAGAGTCATTGGGATGCCTTTTAATATATGCGCCCAAGACTTTTCCCCAGGTTTTTCACCCACCTTCCACCATGTAAATACATGCCCATAGAAACGTATGCTGGTACATTGGCTCTCTCCCACAACAGAGAGTAAAATATGTTTGAATTGTAACGATACTGTAATAAGCACCAGCAGGTTCATTGTGAGATTAAGCATTTTGTTAAACGTTGTTCAGGTAAAAGTGCCACCAACAGCACTCACATGTCATTATGGCCAGTTTACTAACACACACTGCTTCAAAACCCAGAGTAGGAGTGGCTATTGCAGAGTCAAGGACTACATAGTATAGGAAGTAAAGGGAGATTTCGGTAATGTGTTATATGTGCAGGAGGCCTTCAGGCAGGGAGAACAGGAGTATTACAACTTACAAACGCATGAAGAGTTTCCCCGGATATGTCTTTAACATTTACATAATGCTTTAGAGCAGAGCTTGGAAAAGTTACTTTTTTGAACTACAGCTCCCATCAGCCCCAGCCAGCGCCATGCTCTGCTTTAGAGATACTGTCCAAAAGGACTATTCCAATTTACAGGAAGGATTTAGTAAAGCTGGTTTATACTCAGTACTATTTGCTGCTTCCGAATAATGTGGGTGTGAAAGCCAGACTCCACATAGCAGTGAGGCAAATTAGTTTAGGAATGGTTTATAAGTGTTTTGCTAAAGACATGGAACAGTTGTATTTACCTCCCTGATCAAATATTTGCTATTCTTTTTTTAAGTGCTCCAGGAACACATGACGTAACTCAACATCTCTCACATTTACCTTTTTAAGATACTCAATACTGGATTTTCAGGACGCACCCAGTGTATGCACAACCATTATTTAAAATAAAAGTAAGGCCGCAATAAAAGGGCTCTACCATTTTTCAAGTTGGTGGCCACTCCTTACCTGTACTGGCTATGTAACAAGCAAACAATAGTAGTAATCATGTGCATTTCCTTAACTAGATGTACCAAAATAGCTATGCAAAGTATTACCATTAGTCACTACTGGGTCTTCTGATAGTGCTAAACATACAAGGACCATTCAGCTAAGCACATATTTTCCTATACTTTTCAGTGGGAAACTTTTTTTGTAATTTTAAAAAACCTGTATTAAAAAAAATCACACGATACAAGCCAAACAGAATAAATGCATAGCGAAACGTAACATAGACCAGGGCTGGGGAAATATCCTACCAAAACAGGAGCAATGTAGTAAAAAAAACAAAGACTAGAAAGCATGAAGCATGCTTGGGGGAGGAGGGAAGAGAAAAGAGAGACATGCAAAAGAAATAAATGTGGGATCGGTCATCAGGAATGCCGGCACTGTCTATCCATGAGCTTGTCTGGTCATACAAAAGGCCCTCAAATGGCAGCATAGTCAAATCGGTCCACCTCACCACTAGTCTTCTTGAGATGGTGGGTTAGTTTTTTTTCAGAAACAGTGATAAAAAAGGCCTTCCTGAACCAGATGTCCAATGTAATTGTAGAGGCATCCTTCCAGCCCTGGGCCACAGTCAGGCATGCAGTGGTCAACAAGTGAACAATTAAAGTTTTACAAGGTAGTTTATTTATTTCTTGCTGATATACCCCACCTTACTTTCATCACAGAAACCCAAGGCGGCATACATGTGTTTCCCAGGAAGTCACCTATCCCGGCACTGACCAGACCTGCTTAGCTTCAGCAAGGTGATGGCCTCAGGTGCATTCAGACCATATGTTGGGACCAGGCTATTGTTCAAAGTTAAAGCAAAAATTGAAAGCAGACACAGTCTAGGCTCTAGGTACACTTCTCACCCAATGATCAGTCCAATCTCCTTGATCATCAGGTCCCCAAAAGCAAAGATACATTTACAACTCCAAATCATATGATAATATTAAATGGGAAACATTTAAGCACATTTGTAACTCTCTCATTGACATGAATGGCATTCCAAAGTGTTTAACTTTAGCCGGCCCATGCTGTAACACAGGGGTAGCTAACCTGTGGTCCTCCAAATATTGTTAGACTTCTAACTCCCATCAGCCCCAGCCAGGATGGCCATTTGTCTGGGATGATAGGAGTTGTAGTCCAACAACATCTGGAGGTTAGTCACCCTTGCCATAACTGATCTATTTCATGTAGTACAATCCGATGCATGAAGTATATCCCAATGTATTCAATAGGGCTTACTCTGAAGTTGGTGTGCTTAAGGAAACAGCCTTAGTCGCTTTTAAATAATCTTTTATAAGTAATCTATGAAGATAAGATCACATTCCATGAGAAATAACATCTACTAAATTATAAGAACACCCAGAAAATATGAGAAAATCAAGAACTCATCCAAACCACATCTCAATAAATAAAAGCTGTCTGAAATAAAAGATGCCTTGACCTGGTTGCAAGTTGGATTGCCCTAAGAAACATGATGAGGAACATTTGTGCCACCATAGAAAATCATGATTAGGAACTAGAGCTCATCATCCTCCTGATGCTTTTTGTTCTGAAGAATTTTTACAATGACTTTCCTCATAACCATGGCTTACATAAACAACAAACTAAGGACCGTGGTGGGCTAAGACACCTTGGGGACAAATACAGTACACATCTGCACACATACAGTAGACTGCAATCTGCTCCTGAGTTCAGACAACTGGTTTTAACACATGGAACTTCACTAAAGTAGATATGTATGGGCCTGCCTGAATTTTCTGCACATCTAGTCCAATAAATATAAGTTTCAGGAACGTTAAGAACTGACTTGCTGGATCTGACTAAGTCTATTTAAATTAACAGACATTGTCAATCACACTCAGACAGTAACAGACCTAATTCGAGTTTGACTACAAATATGTCTGACATAATACAGATGGTTCTGCAAAGGATTATTGATCACTACACTGCTGAAAATTTGACCCAGTACATTAACTGCTTTGTATGGAGCCAACATGCCCATATAGTTTATTAAATGAGGACAGCAACACTTACTTTTTAAAGTATTGCAAGCTTGGAGAAGAAGCTTGTTAGAACCACTAGAAATGCATTATGTAGTTAAGTTTTGAAGGAAACCCCTAAAATCTTTCCATCCCCAATAGGATAAAGAAATACTTTTATGTAACCATCTGCAATGCTTCCTGCAGACCCATATATGTGCTAAGTTTCTCTAAATCTCCAATGGAAATAACTGATGGAACAATAAATGCTAGGATTGTCAAACACAGCAACTAACAATATCAGGGAGTGGATCATGGCAAAACACCACCTATGCCATCATGTTCTAGAACAAACCTGGCCACTCCATCCCAAAGTAACAACTTCCAGAGTTGTTGACTTGATTGTTGTTTTTGTTGCAGCAAAGCTAAGAGTTTTGTGACACCTTAAATACTAACACATTTACTATAGCATAAGTTTTCATTGACTAATGTCTAATGGAGAATTCAAGTCCATGAAAGCTGTTGCCATAACAAATGTGTTAGTCTCTAGATTCTGACATTTTTCCATTCCAAAAGTGGGCATAACAAAAGCGATCTCCTACCACATCAAATGAAAGGAGTTAACTGAGATGTACCCTTCACTAATTTAACCCTGAGTCCCCAAGGCTCCAAGTAGAGGGCTTCCAAAAGGTGATCAGGCTTGGTTTTGGGCAAGCAAATCATGGAAAGGAGTTCCATAACTGGGGTAGGAAGATAAGGAGACAGAGAATTCCTGAAGTTATGGAACACCTGGTGGAGAAGGTGGGAGAGTCTCACTTTCTCCCAATATTGTCCCCTTTCACATGACGTGTAGAGGTCAACAGTAGCAACTTGAGCCAATTATTGCCCAAGTCAGAGACAGTTCACATTTGTACATGCATGTGATACATTTTTTCAGACTTTAGGTTTACCCATTCTTCTACCTTTCCTTCTCCCCAATTGCCAGCTTCTACAGCTTGCTTCTTGTCCGAGACCCTTTCACACGTTCTATGGTAGGAACCCCAGGTTTGCTGTCAAGTGTTCACTCAGCCAGGAGCCTCATCTAATCCCAGCTTCCTAACAAGCATGTCTGTAGGACACACAAGTTTGCAAGCATGTATTCATTATGTTCACTTTTTTTTAAGTTACGTTGTATGAAGGGTAGCTGTGACTAACTTGCTCTCATGGGTTTAAGGGAAATTAGTCCTGGCTAACTTCAGTGGAACTGGAGTCAATGTGTGAAGCAACTTCCCATTCAACCTGGTGCAACCCCAGCCTTTAGAGAGACCTGTGCCAAATATGTTTAAAGTCCTTTCTCCAAGCAATTTCCACAGATTCCCTCCCCATCTCCATTTAAAGACAGGTATTTATTTACCTGATATTATGCCCATTAGTTTTAATTTGCAAACTGGTCATTGAGATATCACAAAGATCACTGGAAACAGGTTTATTTTAACATATTACCACCACCACCAGGGTAAATCCAGTTAAAAAGGGCGAAGGGAATATAGGCTAGCATTCTGATACCAAGAATGTGCTGTGGGTGCTGCAAAAAACCTCGCATGCATAAACAAAACTGACCCTACAATACACTGGAAGCACCCCTTTCATTCTACCCCAGCCCATCAGTTAAATTAATAAACAAGACGTTTCAGAAAGTTTGGGGCCACTGGTACCTGTGCCTGGAAGAATGCATTTGCTCATTTTCCATTAGAAACAAACAGCACTTCTTGCAGTAACAGGTGAAACCCTAGTAGGTTTCAATATGAAGGGAGGATCGCAGTCATCATGCTAGCATCATGCCAGGCGCCCCAGTTTAAAAAGTCTCTCGCGGAAATTGACAAAAGCTTTAACAGAGAGAGGAACTTCTCCTACCTGCAGCTTTTGTTCTGTTCGGACAGCCAAGCCGGTTGCTGATTAGGATCGCCCATAGCTTAAGCCCAGCTTCTGCATTTGAATGCTAAATATGTTACAACAAATGCCTCCTTTAGCAGGAAAGTATTTGCATGACCTCTTAATGAGAGACACTGTCGTTAGTGTCATTGGGTACCCGGGAGTCACGTGCCCGCCGATGAAAATAAAACCCTTTAAAGTTTACATTTAAGACTTCATAGACTCCGTAACCCTTTACCTGCGAGCTAGATGGAAAACCTGCCAAACCTCATTGCTCCTGCAGCGTTTTTTTAAAAAAAGCAAACAAAACTAAAACAGCCCACGTGATGGCTTTAATACACAATGGATATTTTTGTAGCAGTCCAAGCAGGTTCTTGTGACTGTGTTGTTGCGTGTCCTCCTTACTCTGTTCCCTCTAAAAGTCAAAGAACAGGCGGGCAGCCCTCTTCCTGTTGAGTGAATCATGTAACTCAGGAATTACAATCGCTACAGTTCTTGCTAGTGCCATATGGAAACGAAGGTTGCTGTCCTACACCCATTTACCTGTCAGCTCCATCAAGTTCAATGAGACTTCCGTGTAGACATGTATTGGATCGCATTGTCAGAAGCTTATTCTGCATATTTTCCTTGAAAATAATGCCATCGGGATTGTTTACATGCAATCCTGGAACAACTCAGACGTGTTATTTCTACTGACAGTGAGTAGGGTTGTCAACTGACCAAAACAAAACACCAGTCTGAAAAGACTCTTCTGACGTCTATCAGCATATTGGTGTGCAGACAAGCATATTGTGAAGCTTGTCACAGCATACTATACCGATGAAAATAACCATCTGTGAATGTCTGCACATCAAACTGCTGTTAAAGACATAGCTACAGAGGGTGACGGAAGTGTTGGCAACCCTTGTGAGAAGCAAAGACTGGCCTTCACAGCCTAAGTTTACCATTGATTAATCTGTAAAATACGTTCCATTGATTTCAGTCACAGACTTACTTCCAAAGTAAGGACTGTAGCTTTGAAGAGAAACAAACACTAAATGACCCAGGCTGAATGGGTCTCACATGAAACTAGACTTGTCTGAAGTGCCTTTGTATATCCTTTTGGCATGAGTCTTGCATGAGTTGTTGCCAAAATTTGGGTGCTAGTTCTGGCCAAAATCATGCAAATCCCTCATGCACCGGATCCCTTCAAGTTTAAGTGCACAGTCACTGCATGGAGCAAAGAAAATGCAGACTACGACATTAGAATAGAAAAGGGCTACTGGGCTGCAAAATTGCAAATCACAGTCATTCTGCCTTTCTTCCCATTGAGGAAGGCTAAGGACATTTTCCACACATGAGACTTAGAGCAACTATTGTTTTAATTGAGTTTATAATGCAAATGTAAAACCTATAGTGATCAGAATGCTGCTCTGCATAACAAATGCCATGTCTCTGCTTTTTCTTCCATGAGATTAGATGTTGACATAATTAGCACCAATTCTGCATATTTTCTCCAGTTTTTTTCCATTTTTATAGTGCTTTTATAGTGTTTTCCCATGTTTCTAGAAATACAGCGGTTCCTCAGTTTGTAAGGGATTACTCAATGAGAGCCAAACTGCACATTATATATGCATGTTTAAAAGTGTGCTTAAATTGGCCACTTTTGTTTTGAAGAAAAAGAGAACATGTCCTCCAAATCCAGATTGGGACTCCATGTCAGTGTCCTGCTAAAAATAATCCCCACTGGCTGGTATTTGCCCTTGAAGATGCTGTTACTGCAAACACCTTCAGAAACAAATATCAGGTAGGATTATTTGGCATGCAGTCCCAATCTGGATTAAGGCTGCACAGCTTTGTCTTCAAAATAAAAATGACCAATTAAACATGGTGGTTTTTTTTTAAAAAAAACTTGAATAATGTAACATGTAGTTTGGTACGTAATGAGTAATCGCTCACAAACTGAGGAACCACTGCATTTCTAGAAAAGCCTTTTAAGTAGACATAGATGAAAGAACATGGAGAAAAATTATAGAATCCAAATATGTAGAGTGGCACTGAGAATACAAGTAATGGCAGAAAAGTGCTACCCAAAGATTGTCGTCATCAATCTTTTCCTGCAGGACAAAGATGCAAAGGAGCGTTGTATTTTAGGGCACTAAACTCTAACCCAGACAGCTGGTATAGCACAGTGGGGAGGACAGCCTGGCTGGAGTCCAGAGTCTGTGAGTTCAAATCCCCGCTCGTGTCTCCTGGGTGTCAAGGGCCAGCTAAGGATCACTCCCACAGTGAGTGGCTCAGGGGTTATGTGCCCTGGCACCTGTGCAGCCTTGGGCAAGCTGCAGAGTCCCAAGGAGCCCAGTTGCCCCCCAGCTGGCAGTTGCGGACAAGGAAGGGGCTGGCTTGTGCAGCTGTGGCAAGCTGAGCAGGCCCTAGCCAGCTGGGGAGGACTAGCCTCAGAGGGAGGCAAAGGTTGCTATAAGTTGGGATCGACTTGAAGGCAGTCCATTTCCATTTCAAACTCTAACCCAAAAGGTGTGACCAGCAACCAAACTGATAGTGCCCTAGAATTTGCTCCAGAAACCTCTAGAAATACACAGTGATTTTACAGCATATGTGCTGAGGCTTTTACACAGAAAAATTGAAATGAAAAGAATTCATTGGGAGGAAGTTTGGAAACTTCTGGGATAACAAGGTATGGTTCAGATACATGGCATCAGGAGTTGATTTTGGAAAGCTGGCTCATCCTCAAATTCAGTGGCTCACTCTCATCCAGAAAATAGGAATAGGAGTAACCTATGCCAAAGGGCTGTTCTTTGAGGATGAATAAAGGAGTGCTAGAATAGAGACACAGTCACTGTTGTGCCAGTTCCAGTGCATCTCCACCTCTCGTCTGAAAATGGGGCACATGATGCTAGTCAAACTCTGACCCTTTTTACTGTAAAATGTGGTGGGATCAGCTTGAGCGCATATGTTTTTTTAAAGTATGCTTTTTAAAGAGATTTTGCAACTGATCAGCAGAGCAGGTGTGGCCAATGGAAAAGCTTTGCATAGGTTACTCCTATTCCTATTTTCTGGATGAGAGTCAGCCACTGAATTTGTGAATAAGGCAGCTTTCCAAAATCAACTCCTGATGCCATTTATATGCCAATGCTATCCTTTGGGATAATATTATAATGTAACTAATTTAGTTGTGAGAATTTGTAAGTTTCTACAAATATTCTAGTTGTCTGGGTTCCACTTATTACATCTTTGATGAATGAAGAGAATGGGAATCATGCCAAACTGTGGAAGATAAAACGCTATTAAAGTTTCCTCTTGTATTCCGTTATATGTATTGGCTGTGATAGAGACCTTCACAATAGAAGGGTGAGTAGAATTTTACATCTGGTTTTCTCCTCTATATGAAAATACAGAATATTTGGAGTGTTACAGCTATTGTGAATTTGGAAATTGACTTCCATAGCAGGTAAGCTCTTGCATGTGTGACATCACTGAAATTGATATGACAGGTGTCTATGGCAGAAAACTGCAAGAAAGACAACTGCGCCATCTAGCTGCAATATCTTACTTTTCCCTTTCTTATAGAAATATTTAACACAAGCTGAAGAAAGTAGAAATGGTTTGACATATGGCGACCCTATGAATGGAGTTTTCATGGTAAGCGGTATTCAGAGGGAGTTTAGCATTGCCTTCCTCTGAGGCTGAGAGGCAGTGACTGGCCCAAGGTCACCCAGTGAGCTTCATGGCTATGTGGGGATTCAAACCCTGGTCTCCGAGGTCACAGTCCAACACCTTAACCACTACACCACACTGGTTCAAGCTGATAGTAGCAGGTAATTTATTAGCTCTCCATTGAAATGGGGGAACAAAATTACAATTCTGGCCACAGTAACAATTCTCAGATGTACGCCGAAGGTGGGCAACTTGTTGTGACCCACATCTTCATTGTATCTCTTCACATGTAATTTTACCACAATTTCATGTTCTGCTTACCCTCAATACCCATTGCCATCAGCCTGGTCTTAAGTCTGCCATGACCTATTTCTGCTTTACAATCCACTTTATGAAGCAGGAAGTTCACATCAATGCTCCAGTGGCCTTAGCCAATCCACCAGCAGCTCTTGCCAAAACAGGCACAATAGCACGTGCTCTTTTGGACTGCTTTGAGAAGTCAAGGAAAAGGCTCTCTCTCTATACCAAGTATTATGATCATATTAGCAATGTGCCCAGCCTTATGACAGATTGGTAACATGCACATATTTTGTAAAGAAACATGGGGAGATGCACTGAATTTCCAGTGGCGTCCCTCTTAAGGGAAGGCAGATCATTTAGTGCCACAGACAGGGGGCAGATTTAGCTCCTACTGCAATCCTGAACTGCAGCACTTAATTTTTTCCCCATAGGAAGGAATGGCAGTCATTCATTTAGTTGGGAGAAATTAATGTTGCCAGGTTGGTAACAATACAACTTTTGTGGTCAGATACAGTGGGGGCTTATTCTAAGCCTGAACCAGTGTTCCCAGGTTTTTAAGGGGACCGTGTGCCTCCCCTCCCATCATCAACAATCTTACCAACTACAGTCCATGTTTCTTATCTTATATAACTCAGTGAGGGTCCCCAGCCATTGCCACATCTCTCCATTTGATTCACAAGCCCTGGGAATAGGTTTTATACAGATTGACTGATGATTATTGCTCATCACCACAGGTGAGCAGAGCTGAGGAGCACCAGCACAGAACTTTGAAATAGTGCTGAAATTCCATTTATATTATGCTATTTGTTTTTATTTACACTAGTGGGAAATTTGCTTTTTCAAAGCAAATAAATAAATAAATTTGAAAGCCCACCCTAGTTTCATTACATAGTTTATATTTATTCGTACAAACAATGCATACACAAGACTGTATATTGTTTGAAGACAGTGATAGATTTCTAATTTAAACAACTCTGTAACAAAATTTAACTAAATTTAACATTTATGAAAATATAAATCTCTGATTGGGTAGTTCTTTCCCAACAATACAAAGTTTACATAAAAACATTCAATATGATCTATTGGTTGCAAACCAGTTAGGAAAATCATTCAAGTCACTTGAGATATATACTAAATTGGCTTTTACATATAATAGTCACACACCATAGTTATTCCCTAATTTAGGTGTTTGTTTTCTGGAAATTTGGTCACTAAGATTCAAAACAGAAGTGAGTGTTTAAATCAGGTCTGCGCCAATCATGCATAAAGCGTGGTTTGTATGTGTACACATTGGAAAGCAAAACAGGTGTGTGACCTTCTCTGCACCTGTAGTTTTTACTTCCTCTCCCAAAAGTGCTTTTCTCCTAGCTGGTATCACAGCCCAGTTGAGTTAAAGAAAGTACACTGGGGAAAAGGTTGTTGGGAGGCAAGGGTTAGCATTTGCACTTCTTTTGCTCAAAAAGCCACTTTCTTCCACTTTATATGTAATTAGGTCGGATCCCAGTTTAAACAAATAGGCCTGCCACTCTCATGTGTAGTTTGAGTGCCAGAGTTCAATTTTCAACATCTGAAAGGACAAGGAAATCAGTTTCACTCACATCCTTTGAAACGTTTGCCAAGGACATGCTGCCTTTAAAATAAGCAGTAAGGAGAACAAAACTCTGTTACTCCACAGCTCAGTTCAATTAAAGTACTTGCATGTAAATCAACAGGCACCCTGATCCTAAAATCCTTCTCCCCATTTATCTGACATTTACACCAACTCATTGCCCCTATAATGCTGCCTTGGTGTTGTATTTTATGAGATTGTGCAGGTACAGCTGTTGTTATGGCTCATCATATAAGGACTTACAGCAAAATCTTAGGGCTGGTTCACTTGCGTGTACATTGTTTGACGCTCATCACTTGACAATTCTACACTTGATGACTCTCAGCGGAATGTGTGAAGTATTGTCACTGAAAAATATTGAGTTGATACTGATTGGGTGGATTTGGAATTTCTGTCTGTGGTGATGAACCTGTGTTACAATCAATGGGTGACACACATGCATGTGTGACTCAGCACCTAAGGCTACTTCTCACTGGGTTATTTAATATCTAGAGATGGATACTCTAGCACAAAATGCTACCTGACAGGAATGGCACATACATGCATTTTTTACATCTCCCACTTTAAAATACATGTGATTCACACTTATTTTAAAAGGGAACACATATATAAGCTGTTCAGATTTAGACAGTACATTTATTTTGTACCTCCCATAAGAAGTGTGAAAAATTAACCACTAAGTCCAAATACTTTACCTTAACAGAGTGGTGGATTGGAGCATCAGAACTAGAGATGTGGAGACCTGGGGAAAAAACTGGAAAAATTTGGATATTTTTTTCCAAATTAAAAAAAAAACACTGAAAAAATTCAGGAAAATTTCCCCCCCTTTCTTTTCCCATTTGTTTCCAGGCCTTCATATCTCTAGTCATCATTATTCGGTTAAACTGAGCAAGCCAAGTAATCAGAAATAAAGGACAGTATTCCACAACTTCTGCCTTGAAATTGATAAAATTCTAGAAAAAGGCCATGAATAGTCCTAAAGTAGGAAGTGAAAAGGCATAAATACTGTATATAGAAGTAAGAAATTCATTAGAAAGTGGAACAGTAAAGAACCCTTTGGGGCAGCCAGAATTTTTTAGCACATACACAAGCATAATGTTAGTCCCAGAGTATTTGGTCATCTGATCTGTGTTTCACACAGGGAAGAACAGGAATGATAGTAAGGCAAACACTACTAGTATCAAGAGCAAGACACAGCATTTCTGATTGCTTCCTATTCAGATTTCTGCGAGGACTGTAATATTTTGGACTTTTCAACAACAAAACTTTTTTTGACATAAAAAGAAAATGGAACACGTGTTGGACTGTTTATCCATAATGCCCTTTTTCTTTGAAAATGTTATTTTATACACAGTTCTAAAATCCACTGTGAAAGAGATAGAAAGCAACACAATTTCAGGAGTTGCTCTTTTCTTATATGTTCTAGATAATAAGCAGTTCCTATCATTTGTTCTTTTGTAATTGAAAAATGGTAATAGAAGTCCTGACATACGTTTGTAACTTTCAGTGTTTTTGATTACAAAATGACTGATCTACTACATTACATGTGGCTATTTTCAGTTTTTAAATTACCAATTTCTGCCCTCTTTCCATACAAACAATAGGCACAATCCAAGCAAAGTCTCACTGATTTAAGTAGGGGAGATTTAATTTAATCCTTTGTCCCTAGTGAAATCAGTGGGACTCAGAAGTTCTAAACATAGACTAGATTATGCCTTTCCCCCACTTTTTAAAAATACTGGTATCTGCTACTTCAGATACTTGCAGAATGCATCAAGTCTACCAGACTGACCAGTGACCTCATCATTTGTACCATCAGAAGGATAAATTTCAGTTTTTGCAAGTGATATCAATTCAAAGTAGCTGGGGATGCCCACCTGGATTTAAAAATGGTTGACTTACTTCATTCCAATAGGAAATGTAGTTTCATGTCTTGTTAAAAAGCTTTAAAATATTTTTCCTCACAACATTTTATTATGGCAAATAAATATGATGATATTGCTAGGATTTTCAGTCAAGGCCTTTGTTGAAGCCTTATATTTGAATATTTTTGTAAACACTGCAGGCCACTAATTATACTCACATTGTTTTTGCCGTCTTCTAATTTGTTAGTAGTAAAATATAAATAGGATAAATAGCAATCTGTTATGTGGCAAAGTAGCTTCTCACTAATTTATAATCAGTTGTCAGTGGTGAACCCATGACCTCTGCAATCTATGGCAGAACATACTTTGTCATAACAATAGTTGTGTTTTTTGGTTGGGGTTGCTTCACTTGCCTCAGGGTCTGTCACTGTGATAGGACTGTCTCTTGCAAACACTTCTGTAGACTCTCTCCATATGCAGTCCACTGTCACCTTGAAACTATAATTATGACACTTGGGTCTAATCACTTGTGTTGCATTGTTGAAAATCTGTCTGCTATTTGAAGTAGCAATTTTAATTTTCAGTGCTGCATCTACCCGATCTACTACAGTGTAAGTGCCTATGCTTCCATCATCAAAGCCTACAATAATGTTCAAATGCCTCTGGGAAAGAGCAAGGAAAGTTGGAGTTTTGTAAAGGGAACAAGCACCAATGTTTTTGCCATCTGCCAGTCTCATTACAATCAAGATAGAGATTGCGCCATTATCATCATCCTCTTCACCAGTGCGAAAACAAATGTATACAAGGTAACGGCCATCCCGAGACAGCTTCTGCCGCCAGATAATACCAGAAGCATGGACTACACGAAGTTTGCCACTGTGAAGATCAAGTATATTGATATTCTCATCTCCACGGGATATGATACCCAGCTTTCCATTGGGTGATATTTCAAAATCCTCTAAAGTCTTTAAGAAAGTATTAGGTAGTTGCACACGTCTACATATTACTTCTTCAGTAAGACTCCAGATGTTCACAGTTTCAGTAGAAGTTATAAACACTACAATATCAGGGCAATCTGGGATCAATTTAATATCAATTATTGTTATACCATCATCACAACAGAACTTCTTGGTTATACTCCCTGTCCACAAACTCACTGCCAAGACTTTATTTTTTGTCATTCCAACCACAAATGTGTTAGCAGTAGTTATAAATGCATTCTGTAAGGCTACAAGAATATTGCAAACTCTGTGGCCTGTTGCCAATCTCCAAACTCTTGATGCATTTTGCTCACAGAGGGAGACCACAAACTGATCATTGTGTGTTATCAACAGCTGGGATATCCTTTGTCCATTAATACGGAAGAGATTTTCACCAGAACCAGTGTGCCATACATACTGACTGCATTTATCGTCAGATGTAATCATCAAATCTCCAGTGGAAGTAAGCACACAGTTTTCAACAAGGCTTTCATGCTTAAATACAGCTTCAATGAATCCAGTGCCAAAATTCCACTTATGTATAGTTTCAGACCCATCAAGTGTGTAAATCACTTCACCTCGTGCAGGCAATATCAGTCTTTGGATTGGCTTGCCAGTTTTGTCAATGTTGGACATAGCAGTTATGATATCTATATCCCAGACAGAAAGGACACCACTGGTAGATAAGGATAGCAGCATGTTATGATGGTTTGACTTAATTAATCTGACAATGTTTCCTGAGATTTCTTGTAAGCTTGCCATACACTGTCCCGTGTCTCTCCTCCAAACAAAAATGGCAGAGGTATTTTCAATAGAAGCAACAATACAATCACAATTTTTTGACAATACAGCTGATACAAACCGCTCATTATGTTTAGCTCTAAATTTTTCAGCTACTTTCCACATGCCAGTGTCAAGGAGTTCTATACTGAGTGTCTTGCATATTAAAATTGCACTTTGATCTTCAGCAAGTTCAATACTGACAAATTCACTATCTCCTCTCCTGCAATCAAAGTCATCTGTTAGCTGGGGATTGGTGATTTCCTCCATGTTCCAAATGGAAAGACCACCTTCACTGTCCACCATCACCATTTCTTGGGCTGTATCTAGGACAAGAAGAAACTTGACAAACCCACCAGAAAATTCAGAGGTTACAGTGGCCAGCTTGTCTCCGCTACCTAAATGGAATATAGATGCGGTATTCAAGTATTGTCCGCAGAACGCATACATTCCATCTGAAGAACACTGGACACAAGTCACTTCATACCAGCAGTGGAACTGATAAAGTGGCCATCCATAAAGTAGGTCTATCACAGTAATATCTTTGCTACCTTCTAGCCAAGAAAGTGCATGGTTTACCGACAGTGTAAACCCATTTATAAAACTGGAGCTGGCACCAATTCCACCATGTTTTGATCCCTTAATCTCTACCTCAGATAGAAGACAGGAGTTTAGGTTGTCATATATCAAGAGTGTGTTCTTTGTTGTGGCCACTACGAGGTATTTTTCATCACTTGTAAGCTTCATGCCCAAGATGACTGACTGAGATGTTGTAATTTGCCTTAGTAGCTGACGAGTCTCTACATCCCAGGTACTAATGGAGCCATTTTCTAGAGCTACAATGACTGTACTTGGATTAAAAGTAGGGAGGATTTCTGTCACCTGAGTGCAACTGGAGGACAATGGCAATCTCTCAGGGCTGTATGTCACATCCATAGAAGAATGCAATGGAACAATAGAGCAGTATTTAGGACCATCTTTGTCACATTCCAGGAGAAGCTGTCTCAGTTTGGGCAAGGAGCTAACAACAGGAAGAAGCCTCTGTTGCAGTTCAGCAGAAAGAGTGCCTGGATATTTTATCACTTTGTATTTTATGGCACGAAGTGTGGTTGCTAGGAACTTTAGCTCTTTTTCTTGTGAGTAGTTATAGGCCAACTCCACATCGGAGAGGGCTTTGTCAAACTGTCCAATTTTGATCATGGTATAAAGCCAGCTAAAGTTCATAATGACACCATACAACATGTCATCTGTTTTTCCACATCGTGTCAGGTGGTGCAAAAGCTCTGTCATTTTCCTGTGGTTGACGAAGAATATGTCAGGCTCCAAAGGGTTGCACTGGAATACCCAAGGCTGATCAGGTGACTGCCTATCAAAATTTGTTTGATCCATGCTGCGCTTCTCCTCATCATTCATGCTCCTACTGTCACTGTCAAGGCAACCATTCAGATATTGATCTTCACTGTAAAGAGATTTCCTTCTGCCTCCTGACCAAACACCCAGAAAATACTCAGCCATCACAGTATGCATTTCATGAACGTCTTCTTCATTGTGAAGATACATCTTTTGGGCAATAAGTTGGAGGTGCCTGTTTGCCCACACTAGTAGGGTAACATTTTTAACTTGCCTTTCTATCAGGTACCCAGTAAGTCCTTCTTTTAGCTTTGCAATATAGATGTAAGGTACTCTCAGAGGATTATGTTGCCTGATACTTTCATTTAATTCAAACATAACTGTGTTATCAAGAGCTAAAATGTCTTCCAGTTCCATTTCACTGAGACCGGATTTGGACATTGTGATGTAGCCAAGGGCTCGTGACAGAAGCCTTGGCCCACAGCTGCTCTCTAGAGACCAGAACATCTGCTCTATGCTATCATGAACAGTAACACAGAGAGAAGACTCATCAACATCTTTGTGAGATCTCCAGTTTCGGACTTCTCTGAAAGTTAAATTTACAAACATAGGCAGTGTGCATTTGGAAAAAGCTTCATTGACATAAATTTGTTGGCCTGATGTTACTTTTCTCTTAATTTGGAGCAGCTGCTGCTTTAGAACTTGACTACACATTTTCCTGTCCCTAGAAGTCAATTCGATATAGTTATCATCATCATGTATAAGGCACCTTAGTTTTTGCAGTATTCCATGTTTGTTCGGCAGTGTTGACAAAATAATGCGCACCGAACGGGGCAGATGAACGGGGAGCCACCATAACTTCCTAGCATCATCATTATCTGAAAGTTGCTCTAGGGCATCAAATATCATAACCAGAGGTCTATGAAATGAAGACTCATTCAAAAGGTTTATAAACAAGTCCCGGAGGTCGTGGATTTTTTTTGGGTAGCTTTGTACGAGGCATCGGTAGTTAATTGCTAACTGCTCACAAATACTTTGAAGCAAGTTCCTAAGATCTGTACTCATCTCTGTGGATCCCAAAAACCTTATAACTACCACAGGGTCAGATTCTGGTCCCATCTCTTCCTTTAGCCAAGCATAGGCCTACAAATGTAGAAGTACAAATAGATTAATATATGAACTAGCAGAACCAATGCAAATCAAACAAAAAAGAAAACACCATTAAAACCGAAGGTTAAGCAGTTCTGTCTTGTTTTTTTTTTTATTAAATCCTTTTTAAGTAGAAATGTATCTATATAAATATTAAGTAGTATAGAACTAAGGCTGGTATCCAACTAAGCCATATTTAGAGTAGATCCACTGAAATTCCTAACTAACAAGTCCATTGATTTTAAATGGGTCTACTCTGAGTATGACTTAGTTGGATACCAGCCTTAGGTGCAATCCTTGTCAGTAAGCCCGTTAATTTAGTAGGATTTACTTTTGAGTAGGCATGATTGGAATTGTTCGGTCAGTCTCTGTGTAGGGGTGTTCAGCTCTATGGAATCAGATGACTACACAGCTGACTATAGCTACTGTACTCTGTCTCCAGTACTTAATCCTTGTCTGCAACTTCTCTCTTTTTCCATGAGTTAACTTTGAGCATCACAACCAGCCACTTGGCTGGCCCACTGAAGAGGTGAACAAAAGCAAAACTGCAAACATTTATCTTCTTCTGTTCATCACAGCAGAATGGCCAGTACCTAGAAGTATGAGCTTTCTTAGTTATCCATATGATGTCCAAATGAAGGACTGGGATCATTATTTTAATGCAAGGAATATTTGGTAAGTTTGCGGGTTGATGTTTTGAATTAAATATGTCATGTGGCTTTCCCTTTTATTCTACTGCTCTGTTCATCTTTGCAATAAATGGAAAGTCATATGTACTAAATTATTCTAGACATTATGGAGATAAATATAAATCCTGCTAGAGTATGCTTTATATACAAGACACTGGTGTGAATTCATGTTACTATTTATAACGGTAAAACAACTAAGCAGGATCTTAGAGATTCACTGAATGGCAGGTTCTACATGAATCCTACTGACATATTCATGTTGAAACAACTATGTTAGAGCAGTTCACTCATGAAGATTTTTTTCCAGGAAAGACAACCAAGTAGTTGCAGAACATAGAGGCACATGGTTATTTTTTTATGTGGAAGCCCCACCACAAGATGACCCCCTTCTTCAAATTTCACTTTATAATGTCACTTTGGAAAAACATTCTTATGTGGTTTCTCTAAAATCAGAAGGCACTACCAGACACAAAATGATTTCCATGAAGTGTTGATTTGGAGTGCTACTATATAGGAGCACTTTTATATCTGGAAAATTGAGGAGGAAAATCACTTTGTGGTAATACTTCCACCTCATGATAGTGTGAATAGCTTTTATTTATTAACAGTATTTATAGGCTGTCCTATAACAAAAATTCTTAAAAGTGGCTCGTAAGAAGAAATAAAACAATTTACAATTCAACAACAATAAAAACAATAGTAAAAGTATAATAGAGGTTAAAATATTATGTTTTCACTTATGTATTTTCCCTGGGGGAAAAAACCCTGTGTGAATGATAGATCCCAATGCTAACTGGATATTTGTAGGCCTCCACAATAATGGTTCCAAAAACATGCCTGCAAAATGTTGTATGGCCCCAGTTCTCTATCATCACTATGTATGGCAAATTATTGAAAGTGCTGCCAGCAATTCAGAGCTCTATAGTTTGTAATGGAAGCAGAATTCCTGCAAGTAGACAGAGCTAATTTATCTTTCATCACATTTAATGCAGATTAGTCACATTGGGGGTTTCGATACATACACAGAGCTTCTGCTTCAGCAGGTACTCAGTTCAACAGAGGGGGAAAATTCTATACATGCATCTCCCTCTCAGGAAATTGATGGACCATGATATAGCAGTGGTCTTAATGCTTGTGATAGAAAAGCTTGGGATTTCTTGGATCCTTATCAGGGGTTTCTCAATGAAGAGAAAAATAATGGCCAACAGGCTTGTCTGAAAAACAATGTCCAATGCAAGCCACAGAGGAACTATTGGATGCATTCCTGGGTTAACTTTTAGTTCACAAATGGCAATGTTAAGGCATGAGAAGCCAAGTTACTATTTTATGTGAATCGACCATCCTAGAACATGCCCAAGAATTTTCTGTGACAGATGAATTCCACTGTACAAACTCAGGGGTTTCGTGGCAGATATATTGATGTGGAAAGAGTTGTCTTCAAAGTAGGAAGTTTCCAAAGCATTGCTGAGGGGATGAAATATACCCATTCTTTAAGAAGATGTAAAGAAAGCAAAGATGTCTTTGCAAAACATACTTTTGTTTTCAGCAAAATGAAGATGTGATCACTGAAATAATCAACACATCCTCAGAACTATACAATACAGAAAAAAACAAGGAAGAAGGTATGCTGATGAATTTATAAAATTGAAATATTTGCACCAATCTGCTCTAAGAACAGAACAACACAGTGGGAAGTCTTTAGAAAGATCTATAATGATAGATATTCACAAAATATGAGTTTGTAGATATACGTAAAATAAAACATAATATTTTTGCAGTTAATTTTACAATAGCAAAATAAATACATGTGGGTATATGTGTATGTGTTTTACCTTCTTTGCCACTTCTGCTAATAAAAATGTTTTTCCAGTGCATGGTCCTCCATATATGATAAGAGGGTTAATGTGACCCATTTTCCTAGGTAGAATGTATTTGTGCATAATATTCCTAGCATCACATCTGTACTCATAGAATGAAGAGTAGGTTCTACTTAGCGAGGAATGTTGAAGGACTTCATCATAGAGCCAATCTGTCTCTATGTCAAAATTCTGTTGCACAGTTGCTTGGATTATATCTACCATGTCTTCATAGAACTGTTTGCCAAGCCCTTCAATATAGTGGTTCTCCACTTCTTGGGTATAACCATGTTTGATATCACAATGAGTAACAGAAGTGTAGACTCTCAAATTAGATGAAACAACAATGGTAGGAACAAATTCATCCCTGAGTTTAATGAGTTTCTCAAGTGCTTCTGGGTCCCGCAGAAACTTTCCACCTGTATGAAGGACATCCATGTATTTCTCCATCTCTGGAACTTTAACAAACCGTTCTATGTTTGCGATCTTCCGAATATAGCAAACACACTTTTTTAGGAAAGCTGGGGTTTGTTTTCCTAAGGCAAAATCAAATTCATCTTCGATAGCTGGGAAGGAAACAAAAGATTTAGAGGAAATCTAAAGTTCATACAAAAGAGAGTGAAAAAGTGCTCTGTTGTATTTAAACCTGTGATAGACCACATAAGACTCCTCCAACCTTCCCCTATATTCTGTTGCTGATGTCAAGAAGGACTCAGTGCACTCTGTATTCTCTCCATTGCCTTCTCTATATCTTGATCACTCAGGAGCATTAACAAGAGATAGAAACTAGAAACAGTTCTATACAATTAATAATTATATATGATTAACTATTACAATTAAAATAAATGAAAATGTTTCTCTTTTTTTAAGACACTTCACTGATCACAGAAATATGCTATGGATGATTGTCTGTACACAGTGTGCCTGAATGTAATGTTTACCAGAGGAAAGATATCTCTTTGCTTGACTGTGTTTCATTTTTCCCTTTTCATATAGCATCTTCACAGCTGTCTTAAACATCATCTTAATCTCTTCTGATATCTCCTGCCATTTGATCTCATTGACAGGGTTTGAAGATGCTTCCATCTTTAAAACAACAATAAAAACACATAGTTAATTAGAGTTGTCAATGCCAGCATCTACTTCTTCACCAACATTCAGAACTATAGTTAAGAATACCACCACCAACATATTAAAATAATATAGCAAAGACAAAGCTCTCCCTGCCATCACCCATATTCACCCATCTCTCTTTATTGCCAGGAATGTCTGGAATAGATAGATAATAGGGAATATAACACCTATTTGAAATAAGGGAAGTATTATTATAGAGCTGGTTTACACATGAACATCCCTAACATTATCACTGCAACAGCAAGTGATACGCTGAATATTGTAGTAGGCTATCACATATACTACAGACAGAACTGTGATATACTATTACAGACAGAACTTTCATGTTGCTTCACATCACCTGAAATGCAGTATTTTTCAATGGAGTCAGGTCATACATTTAGCTGCCAGTTGCCAAAGCGGAGTCTACACATGCTACTACTAAAGCATTCTATTAAGCATTGCACTTCAGAATAAAGTGGTACGATAGACAGTACCACTTCAGCCTTTATACCTTGCAGGTTTCCTCACATTAAAATTCCCCAGAAAATAAAACAGTAGCCCTTTCCTTGATGTGGGAGTTTATTATTTGCAGAGATTTTTTTTTTAATAATAATTTTTATTATTCAAATTTTTATAAAAACAAATACAAATACAACAAAAACAATACAACAAAAATAATAAAAAAAAGAACTTGACTTCCGATTTGTTACAGATCAGCTATAAGTATATAATATATATCAAACCTGTCTCCTAAAACATACGAAATTCACTTTTTTCCAAGGTCTATCTTAATTAATCGTCAAATCCCATTATCATCATTTCATTTTTTTCTTTCAACAAAAAGTCCAAAAGAGGCTTCCATTCCTTAAGAAATGTATCTGTCGTTTTTTCTCTAAGAAGGCATGTCAATTTGTCCATCTCAACTAAGTCCATTAATTTCAATAGCCATTTTTCCATTGTTGGTATCGATTCCATTTTCCACTTTTGTGCATATAATAATCTTGCTGCCGTGATCATATATAATATTATTCTTCCATATTTCTTTTCCTTTTGTTTATCCATAAAACCCAATAAAAAAAATTCTGGCTTTGACTGAATATTTATCTTTAAGATAAGTGTTCTACTATCTCATTCTGTTGCATGTGTAGATCAACCTCAAGTGTACAGAAAAAGTGATGTACATATGTGTGATGTCCCTGTATATATATTACTGTAAATATGGTAAGTGCGGGTTTATTAGAGTATATGTGGTAAGCAGACTGAGTGAGAGGGGGGAGTACATGGCCTGGAAGGGTGGAGAATGCTGTATTATGATTGGCTGAGAGTTTGAGTGTCTGAAGGTATAAATGAGAGGATGACAGTTGGTGGAGAGTTCTATTGGTGGGAGTTCTGAGAGAGGCTGTTGGTTGGTTTTGTGGGTTGGATTGGATTAGGCTGGTAGTGAGGCAGGTTATTGACGACTAGTAACATAAAGAGTAACGCATCTGATGAAACCATATGCTTGTTAACTATACTTTTAAGTAATCTTGTTATTCTCGTGTATATAAATAAATATTTCTTGGTTTACCCTAACGCCTGATCCTTGGCTGGGTTTACACAGACCAGAAGGGTGGGCAGGACATATACTAAGGTTGGGAAACAGTATCAGTGGTGGCAGCGGTGAAGAGATAGTGTAACATCATCAGGTATCCAGAGCAACCCAGGGCTGTATGCTTTATAGGCACAAAGATACAGGGGGGTTGTGGCCTGCAAGTGCACCCGGACACAAAGTATCAATAGGCCTGGAGGAGACTAAGGCACAGTCTCAAGGCAATATTAAATTACTGGGAGTGACTGGTGGTGCTGCCTAGCAGTGGGATCTTGAGAGATCTTTGCTAGAGCCTGTGAGAGAACCATTTAAAAACCAGGACCCTGAGGTGGGACCGTGACAAGGCAGTAGTCACAGGCGGGATCCTAGCAGGTGGTGGCCTGAGGTGGGATCCTGACAGGAAGGGTCTTGACAATGTGCAAGTATAAGCAAGACCTTGGGAGAGTGCTGGGTGGGCCACAATTAATTGTACATATACAACTACCATATACTATCATAATATTGTAGCATAACATTATTTCAATGAAAGAAATGCTAACCCATGCTTAAATATCAACTACATCAATGACACATAAAAATGCTTGCATTTGGCAGGGTTATGTCTCTAATGCCATATACTATTATTTCTATATACATAAAAATGTAAAAGGTCATGCTGCAGTTCTCTTCCCTGTAATTTACTTTGCTACAAACAGGTGGCACTGAGAACTACAGTATGGACGCTTTCATGATGCTGGCTGGTCCAGGTGTAGAGGGATAGCTAGGTGGGCAGACGTGCGTGTGAATGATTGACCAAGGAATGTGAGCGCACTGGCATCAGGTGAGCACGGTGGGTGGGATTGGTGCATGAAGCGCACAGGGGCTAACCTACCATTCAGCAGAGACTTCCAGAGGTATTATTATAAAATAAATAAATAAATAAATATTACAAAACAACTTACAATTCCAGTAAAATTAATAAACAAGAAGAATAAAATGCCTAGATAAAAAGGAATAACAAACATAGTTGTATTTTTTTAAAAAAGTAACTAAATATATCAGGCCAATGTAACAGGTGTGAGGAACCTCAAGCCTGGAGGTCAAATGTGGCCCTCTATAAAACACATGAACCATAATCTTAGCTATTATATCAATATGGCCAGTCCATAAGCTTTACCTGCTTATGTGGATGCTACACACTGCTGTTTTCTCTATGTCTAAAAAACACTCTGAGACCTGAGCACACTAGGCTGGGTCCCAGCTTTAGGCGCTGAACTTCTGGTATCAGCTCTAATCCCTGACATCTCTATGTGCTTCAAATTGAACTACATAACTCTAGTTTCAAGATAATAACTCTTGCATGAACAGCAAAACTGCAGCAGAAAGCTAACAGCTGAAGAATTTCACCTAAAGTCAGAAATCAATTTGAAATTCATAGGGATTTAGCTTGGCACTGTGAATTAAAATCACCCTTTGCGCCTATTGGTTTGCAGATTGCAACCTCACTAGAAGCTTTGGGGTGGAATCCCATTCTGCTTTACAAATGTGCCTTGACTCTGTGACTGAAGGAAGGATAATTCATTCTCATAAAATATTGGCTGTTCTAGGAAGGATGCCAATTGGAATTGTATGTATGTTTCTGTGTGTACTAGGGACTCCTGCCAGCCTAGAACTGGATTGCAATCAACAATTTATTTTGTTCAACAGCTACTAGATATAATTGTCTTCCTATCTCTACAAACCAGTGTAGTGTTGAATTTGTTATTCAAGGGTGGTCAAACTGGGGCTCTTGATCTATTCACACAGCTCCTGGCCGGTTAACTGAAGCAGAAACAGATGGAGTAAATAAGAGGGAGATGAAGCAGTATGGTAAACTAAATTACAATAGCAGAAGGGGCTACGAGATACATCTGTATAACTGAATATCTACACTACAAACGTACACCAATATAACTGTGGTGACTTTCCCAAAGGAATCCTGGGAATTGTAGTTTTCTGAGGCTGCTGAGATTTTTCTGTTAGAGATCTCTAGCCTCTGCAAAACTGCACTTCCAAGAGATTCTTGGAGAGAACATGACACAATACACTAGTGATTTACCATGAACACAGAGATTGCTCCCACTTTTCTTGTCTCTTAGCGATTCTTGGCTTAGCTTTATGTCTGAACTGGTGATCATGGCTTGTTTCGCTCAAGCAAACCACAGTTGGTAAGCCTTGACCAAAACCTTGCTTTACATTGAGATTCGTTTGGAGCAAAACAAATCACAATCCTCAGTCTGGATACAACACTAAGCCCCAGGCTGTGGTTTGCTCCTTTCTCTCATGCCAGGGAAGAAGTGAAGAAGAAGCCATCTGCACATTCATGGCAAATCATTAACTGTAGTTTACTATGATGGACAAATATAGCCAATGACTATGAAACAAATTTAAACCTATAGGGTTGTATTCAAATAAGTCCTATTCGGGGTAGACCCATTGATATTAATGAACCTAAGTTAGTCATGTCTATTAACTTCAATGGGTTTACTTTGAGTAGAACAAGCATTGAACACCACCCAAAGTGTGTAGATTACGTTCTAGATGTATATCTCTCATGAAGATGATTTACCATATTGGGATTGCCCTTCAGCATTTCAGATTTTGGTTTGAGGTAATACGTTGGTGGCACTGAGTTCTCATCTCTACAGTACCACTCTTCCAAAATCTTTGTTTCCAGCTTTGCCTCAATAGCAGCATCCAGTATCATTTCAAATTCAGATGATTCCACTTCTCCTGGTATTCGGATGCTTCCATATTTTTCTCCCAAAAGGCCCTGTGTATATGCAAGACAGTAAAGTTTAGTAACAATGCTAAAGACATGTTAAGTGAAGGCTGGGTTTTCTATTTTGGACATGCCTTACTTGCTATGAAGACATATAGTTCACACGTCATGCCAAGCCAAACCATAGCTCAGTGCAAACAAATGGGCATGCAGGCTCCCAGTCAATTTGATCCTCCTTGGTTGTTTTACTGCTGTGCAAAGCCATAGTTTGGCTTAGTGCGTTGGCTGAACCTGGGCTTGGTTTATCTCTCTGCAGATGAACCATGAGCTTTAACTAAGGTTTGCCTGCAACCTTCTCTCTCAGAGCCTGCATGGTTACGCTAAGCCATGGTTTAACTTAGCGTGATGTGCAAACCAGGCCATATACATGGTCTGTTATTCTTCTGATTCTATTAAATAATTATATTCTTAATTATTCAAGAATTAGTGTAAAAATACTGAAAGCAGCTGCAATCTAATGAACATTTACAAAGACGTAAGCTGTACTATCCCAAGGGGACTTATTTCTGAGTAAACAAGAACAGGATTAGGTTGCTTGGCTTCATTCTCTACTCACTTACGTGGGAACACACACCGCTGAATGCAGTGTAACAATTCTAAATTACTATGTGTAGACCGGATTCTGAACTTGATTCTTTTTCTTTTTAAGTGCGCAATGTGACCAAGTGCTATGGAGTTTTCCCCCCTGCTGTAGATTCTTGCCCACTTAGAATTGGATTGCAGTTAACAATATATTTTGCCCAGTAGCCACTAAACATGAATGTCTCTCTGCAGTAGTTGGCTGTATTGTTTGGGTGGGTGGGGGCAACTTGGGCTCTTGAATTGCATGCAGCTTATGGCCAGTTAACAGAAGCAGAAACTGAGGAAAGAAATAAGAGGGAAGTAAACAGGCATAGCAGTAGAGATAAAGCAGGACAGCAATAGTATCTATGTGTACACATAAGTAATTATGCAGTAGTGAATTGACAAATTCAGAAGTGCAGGGTCCCTTCATGAAAGTCACCCCACACCCCCTTTTCCATTATCTCCCTGTCATCTCGTGAGTCCACACTCCACTACAAAAGATGTCCCTAGGAGCCAATGAAAGGGGAGGCTGGGTGTTGGCTACTGAGAAGAGTCTTCTCAGTGACTGACTCACCTTCTTCCACTCTGATTGGCTACAATCAGCATGAAAGGACAAGGACTTTTTTTCAATGACTAACATGCTCCCTTTTCATGCTGATTGGCTCACACATACGAGACCTGGCTGGGACCCTGGTCCTAAAAAAGTCCTAGGTCTATGACCCCCTACACCCTGTCCGTATGTACTAGAAACATACAGCAGCTTTATAACTGCTTAACTGTCATGACTTCCTCCAAGGAATCCTGGGAATTGTAGTTTGATGAGTGTGCTAAGAATTCTCTATTTGAAACCCTAGCCCTTCTCACAAAATTAGTTTTTGGGGTTCCCTGGAGAGTGAACAAGCAAGAGAGAGGTGGATAGAAAAAAAATGGTTAACCAAATGTAATCCTCAGTATGTAGAATCTAAATATGGAAATTGATTCTAAACATGGAATCGTAGAAACGCCCAAGTTTAGCTCAACTTCTAGCTTTTGGTAGAAGGCCAAATCTTTCCAGCAAGAAACAAGACCAAAAAGCAATTGCTACAGAAAATGTTCCAAGATCTGATGTTTCCACCCAGAAACAGACTCCTACCAAAAGACAAATTAAAGCAGCTGCTTCAAGTGATGGATTCTGGACACTAACAGGTGCTATTTAGAACAGCAGAGTGGGAGCCCTGTCTTTATATCTTATAAACCATCCTGGAAACTTCAGAAATGGTAGAATAAGTTGTGATACAAGTCAATGAAATAAAGTAAAAGGAAATAACTGAAAGGAATAGCCATACTACTGTTGGATTTGGTCTCCTATTAATTATAATGTGTGTTGATAGTAGACAGAAAAGGTGGCATTACCTAAAGACGTCAGAGGTACAAACAGCATGTACTCAGAAGATATGATGCCATGTCAGGAGGCTGGGGTACTGATGAATAAATGTACTTCCAAAAGAACCACTCCAGAGGCAAATTGGCAGTGAAAAACTGAACAATGGCTGGGATCAAATATGCCACATGTGGTATCTTAAACCAGCAGAGGGACTTTTTAGCCTCATCTTCAAGCAACAGCCATCTACACTCCCACCACCCAAATTCTTTCCAAGTTTAGGAGAGCTTCTGGAAGATCACTTTATCTTAAGGGGCTGCTAGGAGGCAAAGTTAGACAGGTAACCAATACTGTGCAAATGTAGAAACACTTTGCATTTCACACAGGCTTCTCTGGATACCAACCATTTTGAAAAAGTAAACTTTGATTAAATTTGGTAGGATCCCGAGGGGGCAGTTTTTCAAGTGTCACATGCAGCCAACAGGTTGCCTGCTCCCAATATAAATGATGCTTACAAATGTAAAGTATGCTTTTGAAAAGAAAATATGCAGTCCAATCCTATGCACATTTACTTGGAAGTAAGTCCAACTATGTTCAGTGGGGCTTGTAAGTGTGGATTGCAGCCTTCTATATACCACTTACACGTTACTGAGAATAGTTAGTATTTAGTAGTACTGACTCATAAACAATCCAAGGGACAAGAACGAAATGCAGGGTTGTGTCCGACTAAGTTGTACTCAAAGTAGACCCACTGAAATTAATTTATTTTCTTTCTTCCTTTCTTTTTCTTTCTTTCTTTCTTTCTTTCTTCCTTTCTTTTTCTTTCTTCCTTTCTTTTTCTTTCTTCCTTTCTTTTTCTTTCTTTCTTTCTTTCTTTCTTCCTTTCTTCCTTTCTTCCTTTCTTCCTTTCTTCCTTTCTTCCTTTCTTTCTTTCTTTCTTTCTTTCACACTTTTCCTCCCAAAGAAGCCCATGGCAGCAATGGACCTACGTTACTCATGTCTATTGCTTTCTGAGTAATGTTAACATTTCAGATAACCCAGAATGCCTGGGAAATGTTACTGCCATGCAGTCATAGAGAATTAATAAAGAGCACCCTTCTTTAATGTCCAATATCAGCTACTCCTCAATCAAACAAAGTCCTTGTGATTTTTTTAAACACTGAGAGCATGACAAGTGATAACAAATGACAAATCTTTTGTACTCACATTTCTTCAATTATAATAGGTTATGATCCATACAATATTAAGGTGTCTGAAACTGGCTAGCAATAGTGGAGTAGCTTTTAATAATTCATTTACTTCTGAGCAGATGTAAGCATACAGGAGAACAACATAATACAATTTTCACCCTTAGATTACAGGAATGGGAATCGCATACTTGAATGTCTCCTAAGAAAACAACTGCCTTAATACATAAAATTAGCAAACCATGAAGAAAGCTAGTTTAGAACCCTTCTGCATGGTTTATTAGCTATATATGTGCATGGAGGATTTTTTTAAAAGTGGGGCAACATTCAAAAATACATTTCCCCAGTACAGTCAGGAAAAAGCAGCACCATGTGATTCTGTTCTTTTTACAGACTGGCTGTCAACATCTCCTTTTCTGGAACCTTGTATTATACACCCCCAAGAGTGGCTGTATACTATAGCCAGCATGGATTTTTCACATTCCTCAATGTTAGAAAATACCCCCATGCCATTCTCCTGCTTCCCATAAGCTCATTTCAAAACAAAGTCTTACAAATCTTATAGTCCTGAACTCAGAAACAATTGCTTAACAACCCTCTAAATTTTCATGGCGATACACAAAACAGTCAGAGAGAATGAAGAGTTCAAAGTGTAAAAAGAGAGAGAGAAAAACCAGATTCCTTTTGGACTTTTTTCTGTCAGAGTTCTCAAAGTTTGTGGAAATTAATTAAAAATCAGCCATGTTCACAGAGTACCTGTAATCCTACTACTGCTGACCTTGCCCCATACTCTGATCTTCATCTTCTGCAGTATAAAAGTTTAAAAAATGCATGGCTGATACATGCATGTTAGGAGACTCCCATTCCCTTGACAGTGCTCCAGGGGCTAGAGTGGTTTAACATCAGCCCCTCTTCTGGGGATTGTAGCTCTGTGAGGGAAATAGGGTGTCTCCTAGCAACTCTCAGCACCCTTCACAAACTACACTTCCAGGGATTCTTTGGGGGAAGCCATGACAGTCCAAAGTGAAATAAAGGTCTAGTGTGGATATGGCTAATGACAGCTTTGGTTTAAATTTGGATGGGAGACTACATGCCTGCTGTTGAATACAAAGGTGAGGGATACCATGAAAAACAATGATGCTGTTCACAATGTTTTCCTTTTGGAAAGGAAAGGGGCTGTCCCTCTGTCCAGTGTCCACCCACCCAATCTCCTCCCCTCCCCTCCCCAGTGGTCCATTTCACCTATCTGAAGCATGATTGTACAGGAGTAAATCCCACTGAACTCAAAAAGCATGCAAAAATAAAATTGAATCAATCATGAATATCTAGCAGTATGCTAAAAATGAAAATATAAGAACTGCACAGACTTGGCCAATACTGGCCCAAAATATTTCAGTGCCTCTGGCAGAAAAGTATTGCCCCTCCTCCCTCCCTGCAGGAAAAATATAATAAAAATTAATAACAGACTACTGCTATTCTTTAATGTAGAGTTATACATGTCTATGCAGCTGGCCGCCTGTGGTAAGAATTTCTTCCAGGGAACCCGGAAAGCAAGCCTTAAAAAAGTACTTTTCCTGCCTAACAGTGCTGTGCTTCTCCCTGTCTCAGCTACCACTGTACAGGACATGTACACTGTATATGGTGCTCCCCTCATTCCCTGGCTGCCACTCAGCAGTGGCCATGCTTTGGCAGCCATAACAGCAGGTTTAAAGGAAAAATTGGGTTTTCCGAGTTACCAATTTGGCAACTCTATCTCGAAAAGCCTGCCTATGTCTTACACACAAGATTAAATTAATGGTATCAGTTACATGTGTTTGGGACTGGTGCCAGAGAAATTTTAAAAAATCATGCCATGTAAAAGTTATTCAGGATGGTAAAAGTAAAGAATTCAGTACATGTAGAAGATTTACAGATTTACTGGAACTTTTAAGCAGTGTGCATGTATCAACACAATGCTTATTCACATAAATCCATAACTTGTTTTAAACTATGGTTTAACATGACCTTTGTACTAGGTCACTGCATCTATCTGTCTGTCTGTCTGTCTGTCCTTTTGCAATGTGAATTTCTGTGTGCCAGGTAGCTGCTTTAAGTCACAGCTTTGGTTAGTAAAAAAAATTAGCAAATAACAGGAAGTGAATGTTACTGACTTCAATTGCCAAAGCCACTTAACATTTTAAAATGCACTGTTAAACATCATAGTGAATACATAAAAGCTGAGCTCCTATTTCTAAGAACTGCCTCTTTATCTTCTGAAAAAGATAAAGAGCTGAACTAAAATAATTTAAAATGCTAACATATTAAGACAGTTATTCTAAGCAATTAAAAATAATTACTGGGGAGTTTGAAACAATAACACAGGTGGAATCGAAGGGCGCCTTCAGATTAGAGGTGTGAAGGCCTGACCCGCCACCACAAAACTGGAAAAATATGATTTTTAAAAGCCTTTAAAAAAAAAATCTAAAAAATTGGATTAAATGGGGGGGGGACACTTTTCCCCCGTTTTCTTCTGGGCCTTCACATTTCTTCTTCAGACTGTCAGTATTTTGGGGAAAGGATTCAAGTGCATACTGGAAAATTTCAGTTTGCACAATTAAAATGGATTGAAGTACTCTGTTGCCCTAGCATAAGAAATATACTTTAAAACAGAAATGGACTTTTTCTGGTTAGGGAAGTGATGGGAAATGTATTGAATATGCATAGCTTGGAAAAATTACTTTTTTGAACTACAACTCCCATCAGCCCCAGCCAGCATGGCCACTGGATTGGGCTGATGGGAGTTGTAGTTCAAAAAAAGTAACTTTTCCAAGCTCTGTGAATACGGTGAGATGGATGAATGACTAATGGGAAGATGAACAATAACCCACAAGTAATTCAGGATGAATGTATAACCTTCCCACAAACAAATCAGAATGACTGTTTGATAAAGACTAGGTATAATCTGACCTCTGCATAAGCTTTGTGCAAAGAAAACAGGATGAATTCTCAATAAACAGGTCATCTGGAAGAGCCCTAAGAAGGCTTTTTATCCTGAGATGTTTTATTATCCTGTGTGGGTCATGGTGCTGATGAAAAACACCACATACTCTACAAACTTTGAGGTAGATTAGCCTCCAGATTTATTAAAATTACAGAAGCTGCTTCTGTAGAGCTGATTATTAATTATAGTAATCAAGGGAAAAAGGGAATACAAGCAACTTAATTCCCAAAATAAAATTGCCATAAATGTTCCTGACGGTATAGCGAAACCATAGCAGGTTCAAATCTTCCATTCACTGAAAAGTCACCCATACAAATAAAGGAAACCATCCTTTATTTGTAGAAATTCTTGCTACTGACCAAGTACTGTTATCAAAGTCAAGATCACTTAATCCTAAACATGCAGAATTGAGCTATAAGTAGTTTCAGGTTGATGGGTTAGCATTTATCCAATATGCCTTCCTTTTAGCCACACATAATTTTGTTATGGTTATTATATTCTGCTCTTCCTTCAGGAAGTTCAGAGTAGCATGCCTGCGGCACTTAATGACTATTTAGGTCTACAGCTGATTAATTTTAATCATTCTGGCCTGGTTTGCAAGATATGGTCAGCTAAACCATGGCTTACCAGGACTATGCATATGTCAAGAACAAACTTTGGCTACAGCTCATGGTTAGCAAGGAGCAAGCTTAATCATGAGTCAGGATTCAGAGAACACAATAAGTCAAATCTTGGCTTGGCTCAGTGTGGCGCAGGAGCAAACAGGACGAGGGAAGAGCTGTGAACTCCTCTCCAGGATCTGCACATTTATGTGGTCCTGATAAACCATAGTTTGTCTTACTGTTGTTGTGCAAACCAGGTCATAGTTAAGGCTAGCACGCACTGCAGTCCTAATGCATGGTTATTCCTTAGGATATACAATGGGCAGGAACCCTCATTAGAGTTGTGTAACATTGAAATCCTAGTGGCTCATGAGCAAGTGGCCCCCACAAACTTTGGCTGGCTTTAATAGCTAATACAATATTAGACATAGCACGTTGCAGAAAGAAATGTAACACAGTGATTGAACATCTGCTTTGAATAAAGAAGATCCCAGGTTCAATCTCCACCATCTCGGGGGGGGGGAGACTGGTAAAGACAACAAATTATGCAGTCGAGTTTCCTGCATTTGGAGAAATTGCATGGGTCAGTACACCTGGAGTGCAATGGATGAACCTCGCCCTTGGAAAACCCTGTCTGAAACCCTGTTGAGTCACTCCCAGTCATAGAAGACAATTCTGAGCTAGATGGACTGTTGGTCTGAATCGATACAAACCAGCTTCCTGTATTGCTAGGCTACAAAACCATTTATTATTTATTTATTAATTAATTAATTAAATGTATATCCCACCCTTTCTTCCAGTAGGAGCCCAAAGCATGGTAAATAATTAAGAAGCATCCTGCTGGATCAGATGAAAGGCCCATCTAATCCAGCATCCTGGCTGCACAAAGGCCAACTGGAAGCCTGCAAGCAGGAGGTGACCAAAACAGCACACTCCCAACGAAACTGGCTTAATTGAAATTCATTTTGCACATTGGGGAAGACCAGCATTGCTCCTTTTAATAAATAATAGGTCAATTTCTGGGCATTTTAACTGATGACTGGCAGAAATTCAAATGGTACTTTTCCTTAGAGATGACCTAATAAGAAATCTGCATCTTTAGAATTTTTAGCAGTCATACAAAGTTCACATTCTTGTACAGTAGTTTATTTTCCTCTTGTTTAATGGTTAACCACTTTTCTAAACCACATAAATAAAAAAATAAGTAACATAAACAAACAATACACAATATCTTTTAGGGTCAAACTACATGTGATATTAAAGGCCACATTAATAATATTTAAGTGTCACTTTAAATAAGTGACACAGCAGGGACCCCATTCCGGATCAGAACTATGGTGTACCAGAGTGTGAGTATGTTAACCTTTCATCCATTGCTGAAATCCTGATGCTTCTCCCCCCACCCTCCAGTTGCAATTTGACTCAGAAAGAAAGGTTCCTTTCTAAGGCAAAATGCAGCCTTGGGAGCCATTTTGATTGGGACTTCAGCAGGGAAGGAAAAGGCTAATCTGGTTTCCCCTTCCTCAGCAGCAACTGTTGCTTAAAACTACATTTACGATAACTGCTATGAAATGCATTTAATGTAATGAGAGTAGTTTGGCCCTTAAACAAATTAAACCTCTTTAATAATCAAATAAGATCCTCCATGGCGCAGAGTGGTAAGTGGCGGTAATGCAGCCGAAGCTCTGCTCACGGCCAGAGTTCGATTCCAACTAAAGGAGGAAGTCAAATCTCTGGTAAAAGGGGTCGAGGTCCACTCAGCCTTCCACCCATCCATGGTCGGTAAAATGAGTACCCGGCATATGCTGGGGGGTAAAGAAAGACCGGGGACAGAACTGGCAATCCCACCCCATATATATGGTCTGCCTAGTAAACGTCACAAGACGTCACCCTAAGAGTCGGAAACGACTCGCACTATAAGTGCGGGGACACCTTTACCTTTTTTAATCAAACACAAAACTAGCGTGCTATATTTAGCCACTAGATGGCATTCTATATTCAGTGTCTCACAGCTGTTATGCAAATAATTATACTTTTTTTATCTCAGCAACTGAGTTATTGATGTGAAAAGGAAATGAGATTTTGTTTTTACAAATTTATTATATATTTTTATCTCACCTTTTCTTCAAGATGCTCAGGATGGCATACTTCTCCCCCTCCCCTGCTTACAACAACCATATGAAGTAGGTTAGGGTGAGAAAAAGTAACCGGTCCAGGATCACCTACTGAGTTTCATGGCTGAATAGGAATTTGAACATGCTATCCACTACCATGCTAGTTTTATGAATTTAAATTTTTAAATGTTTTCACTGAAACAGTATTTTTAATTTAAAAGATTTATATCTCACTCTGCAGTGCAGCTCCAGAGCGGTTTACAAAAGCAAGATGGAATATGCAAACAAAATATAACATCAACATGTTAAAAAGTAAAATACATTCCCTATACATTAAAAAGCTCCGGGTAATAAAATGTCTTTGCCTAGACATTTTGAAATCACGTGTGACAAAAACAGATGTTTCAAATACTGCCAAAGTCTTTTTTTAAAAAAAGTAGTTTAGTATTTTAACAAACTCAAGTTGGAAAACATTAAATACCGTGATCAAATTTGGCACATATCTAGAGTTTGTTGAGAATAAATGGCACATGGGTTTTCCCCCCTTCCCCTTCCTATTCTCTATCCTTTTTGTGTCTTATCTGTTCAACTGTAATTGGTTAGCAGGGACCTGCTTTTCTTTTCATATTATAGTATTTAGAACATTTATTATTATTATTATTATTATTATTATTATTATTATTATTATTATTATTCAGTCCCTCCATCCCTAAAACAAATAAACCAATCCACATTAGTGTGTATTTCTTCTTTGTCACAGTCTGGATGAAATAATGGGCACGATCCAAAAACACACAGATGCACTGACATTGCCTCCTGCCAAAACCAGCACAAGCAGTCTCCTAGCAAACACGGCACAACTCCCAGCTCTTATTTAGGACATACTGCTAAGGAGGGGCTTTGAATAACAGGACATCATGACCTTTAGGCAATACTTCTCTACCCCTTGGCTGTCAGTCCAAAAGATGAGAAAATAATGTTCTGCATTCTGTGATTCCCAGTTTAATTGTGTTTTGCTTTCTTGAAAATTTAGGCACATGTGGCCTGAAAAATATTTAAACATTTTTTGCCTTAATTTTTTGAAATGACATTTGATCAAAGTGAGTGATTGCTAACCACTGACCTTTCTGCTACAAGGAAGAGTGGAAGCATCAGAGTGTCCTTGTGATGTATGGGTGTGTGGGGGGAATCCAATGACTTCTGTACAAATTGAAATTGCAATGCTGTAAGAACAGTAACCTGCCTGATAATGGGATTGTCCTATCAACAACAGTGTGACCAAAAGCATGTAGGAAATGTTTTTTCCATTTGAGCAGAACTGCTATAGCCTTGTTGAGGAAAAAAATACCCACCAACAAAGTTAAAATTACTGGCAATAAAGTATGTGGATTGAGCACGAACTACACTACAATTTTTTTGCCGGTATTCGAAGCCCAACATGCAACAGTGGATGCCTAACTGCAGAAGATGAGATGGGCATCTAATAATCACCCATCAGTCATGCCAATCAAATGTCAAAGATGGAGGTGAACCATACAAGCAGTACACATTTGCTAAGATGTTTTGAAAGAAAATGTCACTCCACTGAATTGATGAAAGTCATTACCTAATCACCTTTAGAGTTCCTTCCAGTGCTGGTTTGTAAGGGAGGGGCTGAGGCAGTGGCACCCCCCCAGATGGTATTCAATACTAGTCCTACTCAGAGTAGACCCACTAGAGTTAAGAGAAATGACTTAGGTTCATTAATTTCAATGGGTCTACTCTGGTTAGGACTTAGTTGAATACAATCCATAGGGATGGGGTGGGATAAGGTCAGGGGAACTCTGAGTTGCTAGTGGATGTTGCTGCCAACCTGGAGCTTCCTTACCTTCATGTGATTTTGCCATTTATCTTGTAACTATGAACAAATTGTATTATTTACAAGATTGTCAAAAGCTTCTTCTGACTGTAAACAATCAAACTTTTAACAGGGTGCTGGTCTTCCTACTGATTTCATAGTCATCTTAGTCGTGATAAGGATACTGCATATGCTAGGAAAAACTGAATCTGGGCTTGCAGTGATAATTCTCCCCTGCAGGGTTGGGGGACCAGTTAGGATGGTCTGCCCTTAGAGACTGATGGAATCTGATATATTCCTGACCGCTCTGAGGGATTTTCTGGAGGATAGAACAGGTGATCTTGTTGAGGCCCTAGTCTCACTGTGGAATGGTGAGACTCATAGGGCTGTTGACATGATCACTCCTGAGGACCCTCTCCTGTGCTGTAGAGCTCAATTTGCTCCTTGGTATAAGGAAGAGCTGTGGACAATGAAATGGACTGGGTGAGGGTAGAGCTTAAGTAGTGTAAAACTTGCACCGGAGCTGACTGAGCACGTGTTCAGCCTCATAATCAGGCCTACCATGTGGCGATGGGGGCAGCAAAGAGATCCTACTTTACTGCCCCCATTGCATCCTCAAGGAGCTGCCTGGCAGTTGTCCTGCATGATCTGGAGGTTAGTTGGGGGGGGGTGGACCTCTGGAGCGCAAGGTGCCTAGTTGTAATCTAGATGCTGCTATCGTGGCAGTTCCAGATGAGGAGTCCAATGCAATGTGGAACCTAGAGTTGTGGAATCAATTCCAGATAATGCGGCCTGATGATGTGGACAGCATGCTTGCAATGATGCTTTTGACCACTGCTTGTCCATCCTGGCTTATTAAAGCCAGCCAGAGTGGGGTGACTGAATGAGTCACAACTGTGGTAAACACATCTTTGTGTGATGGTGTATTGCCTGCTGCCCTTAAAGCCCACTCTGGACCCAATGGAGTGTAACAACTGTAGACCAGTTGCCAACACCCCTTTCTTGGCAAAGGTGGTGGAAAAGATTATTGTAGAGCAACTGCAGGTATTCCTGGAAGAGACTGATGTGACGCCCTTCCCTGGCTCTCCCTGTCAGGTTCCCACCTGCTTGTGGCTACTACCTTTCACTAGGCACCACCAGGGACTCCACCAGTCCGGACCGTCCTTTTTATGGTTTCTCTCTCCGCTCTAGCACAGATCTCACTAGATCCCCCTGCTAGGCAGCACCACCAGTCACGTCCTATAACCAATGTTCCCAGAGACTTTGTCTGAGCCTCTCTCTGTCTGGTTACTTTTGTGACTCCGTGCTTATGCTGTTCCCAACCCCCTTGTATCAATGTAGATAACTCATATAACTCGGGGTTGCTCTGGATACTTGTAATGTTATTATTCTCCTCTTCACCGCTGCCACAATTTGTTACTGTTGCCCTTCAGCCTTGGTAATTACCTTACCCTCCCTTCTGGTCTGTGAAACCCCAGCCAAGGATCAGACCTTCGGTAAACCAAAATAGTATTTATTAAATAACAGAAATAACAAGATTACTTTTCTAATGGTACTTAAGCATATGGTTTCATCTATTCCTGTGATACTTGACTTATCATTAACTAGAACTCCAATTCCCTCTTTCTCCACACTCTCCTAACATCCACCAACTAACACCCACACACCTCCAATCACATTCGCCACCTCCAAACACCTCCCAGATTCAACTGTCATTCTTCCATTTATACTCTCAGCCATTCAAACGCTCAGCCAATCATCCAGCATTCTACTGCTCATCTACTCCCCCCTCCTCTTTCATTCCACTTACCATGTATCTTCTATACAAACAGCACTTACCATATTTACATTAATACAGGAACATCACAACTGATTATCTAGATCCATTACAAATTGGACTGAAACCCAGGTTTGGAACATAATCAGCCTTGGTTGCCTGATGGATTATCTTTATCATGAGAGAAACAGGGGGAGTGTGACCCTGCTATTTCTGCTCAATCTCTCATTGGCCTTTGATACCTTTGTTCATGGTATCCTCCTGGACTGACTCAGTGGAATAGGGATTAGAAACACCATATTACAGTGGTTCCACTCTTACCTTCAGCACCATGTCCAGAGACTAGCAGTGGGTGAATGTTCCTCAGCCCTCTGGCACTTGTGCTATGGGGCTCCACAGGGTACTATTCTCTCCCCAGTGCTATATAACATCTATATGAAGCTGTTGGGAGCAGTCATTAGGAATTTTGGAGTATGCTAATGACTTGCAGCTCTGTTTCTTCATAACATCTGAATCAGGAGAGGCTGTGAATGTTCTAGATCAGTGTCTGAATGCTGTAATGGACTGGATGAGGGCCAATAAACTATGCTCAAATGCTGGGAAGATGGAGTCTCTTTGGGTAGATGCTTCTCATGTCTGGGAGACAAGCAAGTAATCTGCTCTGGATGGGGTCATGCTCCCTCTGAAGGAGCAGGTCTATAGCTTAGGGGTACTCCTTGATTCTTCTTCATTACAGAGGCTCAAGTATCCTCTGTGGCTAGGAGTGCATTTTACCAACTTTGTCTGGTTCATTAGCTATAGACGTCCCTGGACACGGATAGCCTGATAGGTTTCATGCATTGGAAACCTCTAGGCTGGATTACTGCAATGTGTCCTATGCAGGGCTGCCCTTGGGCCTGGTTTGGAAATTCCAGCTGGTACAAAATGTGGCAACCAGATTGCTGATGGGGGCACATGGCCAACAATATATGACACCACTGTTAAAACAACTGCAGCTGAGCCAGGTTCAAGGTCCTTGTATTAATTTACAAAGCCCCAAACAAATTAGGCCCAGGGTACCTTAGGGACTGCCTGAATCCTTATATCCCAGCTCGATCACTGAGATCATCTCCAGGAGTGGTGCTGATCATCCCCTCAGCTGGTGAGGCTCATTTAACATCAACATGTAACTGAGCCATCAGTGTTATTGGCCCAGTTCTTTGGAATGCTCTGCCACCAGAGATTCAGCAGGTGCCTTAAAAGCCTGCTGAAAACCTTTCAGTTCTGCAAGGTTCATGCAGGCAGTTAAAAAGGTGTCTCTTTGCAGAAACTGAACTTGCTTTTACTATATTTTTAATGGTTTTCATTGTTTTTTTATTTGTTGTAAACCTCTTTGATTTTTTTTTAAATGAAATTGTGGTATATAAATATGTTTATAAATAAAATAAATAAATATATTATGTCAGAATAGCGAAGGCTGCTTTGAACTGGGACAACTGCGGTAGCAAAACACAATTTGAAGTGCAGTTAAGTATCTTCATATAATGATCAGGCGAAAACAGCAAATAAAAACATTTCACACTAAGTGGAACTATATAAGTGCTTTGCTTTAACTCTCTAGCATCTGCCATGCAATTAGTGCAATTTTTTATCTCAAAGAACAACCATATTTTACACTCCAAACAAACTGTTGTGGATTTTCTTTTCACTAAGCTATGATCTTACATGAGTTCATGGCTTCCAAACTACTCTCCCATGAGTACACTGCTAATGCAAGCAGCCCCCCTTTTTTAAAGCAGCACAACTTTGCTGTTGGCATATTTTATTTATTTAAGAGCATTTTATATCACACACACACACACACACACACACACAAACTAGGGGCTGTGCCCCTGTACACTCAATTCGCCGACCCCCTCCAATCCCCCAACCTTCCCCTTCCCACCACATGTAACTATTAAACTTCCTCTTCACTTTTCAAACCCAATTTCTGAAGATTCTTCTCTCTTCTATTATGCAGCCCCATTTTGCACCCGTTTTAATTTTCATCCTCAAGTCCATGCCTCCTTACCCTCCCTTCGTGAAACTTCTCCTTGCACGTGAATGACCTCCATAGTCACCTTCTGCATCTTCCTCTTCCCACACACTGCAACTTCTAAGCACCCTTTTCTTCTTCCACCCTATTATGAAGCCACCATCCCCTCCTGTTCTGCAGCTCCTTTCATGTCCCCACTTTCATCTTCACCCCCATTAAATGCCTCCTATTCCCTCCTTTTTGCAATCCCATTCGCACCTTTCCCCCCTTTCCCCTCTTTTCTCCATTTTCTACCCATTGCACACAGGCCACTCCCATTTCCATGCCTCCTCCCCTCTCTCCTATTCTGTCATCCCCTTTTGTACACCCACCCCCTTTTCACCTTCACTCTCTTTCTTCCCCATTCTTTTCTCAACTTTCCCTTGGACACAAATCACCCATTTCCATGCCTCCTCCTACCTCCTATTATGTAGCCCCCTTTGCACACACCCCCTGTGTTGATATATGTTACTGTATCTTCAAGATGGATAGAATCGTCAGTTGATGGATGTTGTATGTACATGGGTGCTTGCTTGTTAATAAAATACCTCTACATTGATTCTGGAACTTCATGTTGAAGACAGCACATGGTACTAGGAGTGAAATACATTGTGTGAAGGTATTATGGAACATTTGAGGGCTCTGTATCCCTTGTTTTTCTCACATGAGACAGCTAAGGAATGGAAGAAGAAGTTTGAGTACAGTGGGGGAAAGTGGCTGTTTTAAGCAATGACAGAGGTGTGAGTAAAGTAGGGATTAACGGGTACACAGGAAAATTGTGGTTTTAAACAATGGCAGAGGTCTGAGTAAAGCAGGGACTGAGAGACACTGAGAGAAAAATGTCAGTTTTAAACAACAGAAGTTTAACGGAACCAGGGATTGAGAAATAGTGAGAGAAAAACTGTGGATTTAAATAACAGCAGAGGTTTTAGCAGAATGAGCAGGGGAAGCCACTGAGAGGAAAATAGTCACAGTTTAAAACAAAGTTTGAGTACAATGAGAAGAGAGTAGGGAAAGCCTGTTAGAATTGCTTAATTTGTTTTTTAACCATTTTTTAAAAGATTTTTAAAATATTTTTAACGCTGTTTTGTTTTAATGTATTTTAAGATCTGTTTTTATGATGTTTTAAAGTGTTTTTAGTGCTTTGTTTGCTGCTCTGGGCTCCTGCTGGGAGGAAGGGTGGGATACAAATTAATTAATTAATTAAATAAATAAAATAAAAAGCCTCTGCTGATTTAGCTTCAGCGTTGTACACATCTCTGCTATTTCTTCTTGTTAATTTTTAAAAAACCCTTAATGTTCCTCCTTTCCTAATCTATCCAGCCACTCCATTGTTTTAAACCACCACTTTCCCCCTGACAGTGTCCCTCCCTTCTTACTCCCATGCCACAGCCACTGCTATTGTGCAATCTGCCTTTGCTTTTGCTCCCCTACTCTGCAAATCCAGGATTGTGATGAGGCACTACAAATCCTCCACCAGGGACTGTGTGACGACAGTCTTACATTTTTATTATAACATATATCTATATCTTTGTCTATATCTAGCTGTCTTTCAAGGCAGCGTACAGCCAAAATTTAAAACAACCAAATCAGAACATATTATAAAAAGTCAAGGACCAAACAATACAAACTAAGAACAAAGCCAATAAACAAGCAGACAACAGAAGAGGAAAACATTTTTAAAAATTCAGAAGGAACAACAGAAGAGAAAGGTTTTAATTTGTCTCTGGAAGGACAACAGAGCCACACACAAGAAGGCGTTCCAGAGATCAGACACTCTAACAGCATCATGGGGCTGTGAGGGCATCCTGGCTTCCATATAACAATATAATACCATGTTTTCATCAGGGCCTCATTGGTATATTTCAATGGAGGTGATCAGACCATCAAACCAGCCACTTTGAGAACCTCTTGCATAAAAAGTAGAATATAAATATTTTGAAACAAACAAATAAGCCAGTATCTTGAACTGAGACCAGACACAACTTAGCAGCTGGTGCAGATGCTGCAAAATAGGTGGAACATTCAAGGGCCCCTGTGTGTATTGCCTGATAACAAGTTTCTAAACTGTCTCCAAAAGCAGCCCAACACAGGACACATTTCCATCTGTCACCAAAATGTTAATGACACTGCTTAGATGTTTTCCAGTATTGGGAATACTGCTGAATTAATGGAAGCCAATAGAAGGCTTGAGCACAGCTGCTACCTGTGGAATTTCAGGAGCAGTGTTGAGTTCATAAATAACCCCATGGTGTGAACCTGATCCTTTAGAGAGAGTGTGACCCAGTCCAAAGCAGGTACTTTCCCACTCAACTGGCCATCAACTTTGTCTTACAATGATATATAAATGCCATGTATTATTGAGGCACAGACGTTAAACTCCCTCTCTCTTTTTTAAACTGCAGTGGTTAGTGGTGTTGCACTCAAATTCAACCTCATAGAACCATCTAAGCTTACACAGTCAGACTCTAGTCCCATCCCTATTACAGTAACAGCTAAGCCTTTGTTTTCAACTTAGGACTAACCTACACTTTACAGATAATTTTGAGATTCTCCCTTCTGCCTTTTAAAGACAAAAACAAAATGTAAAACAACCTGAATAGGCTGTGAATTGAGTGGAGGAAGAGCAAGCAAGAAGAGGCTGCTCAACCCTATCCTATCCAGTCATTTTAAAATGTAAAAAGCTCATTCTTCCCAAACTCCGTATTTCTTCACATGTGGATGCCAAAGCAGTTTGAGAAAGGGGAATGTTGAGCTTAAAAGTAACATGGAGAGGGTTAAGCAGCCTATCCTCACTGCCTTTCCTTCAGACTCACAATTTGCCTGTGCTGCTTTTGATTTAAAAACAAGTCTGCAGAAGAGAGTGTGAAAGAATTCCCTGTATTCTAGTTTGCTCTTACGCTATTGATCCCACCACATACCAAATTGCTTTGCTGCATTTGCTGCTGTGATAAAGAAAAATATATTCTATTGCTTTCACATTATTCCCTACTATAATTAGGGACAGAGCCTTGGAGTAAAGAGAAACCCCACATAGTATATTATGTGCTTATCAGTGTCCTTGACTGCGCAAATACAATTGTTTCACTGTGTTCTGTACATTTTTTTATTAATGAAAAGAATCTGTCACTTAAAGCCTTGTCCAAAATGCCAATTAACAGATCCAACAAGGAAAAATATGAAAGTATCTTCACAAAATTGAGACTGTAATATAAACTTCTAAGATGGAAGAATCTATGACTGGTATTGTTGTTGCTCTTCTAAGAACCACTATGATTCAGCACTCCATTTGTCTCCACACTCTGAGCAGTACAGCTTTTAAAGTCCAAATTGTGACTAGAAAATTCTTAGAAATGAGCTACAATTCATCTTCTGTGAATGTGTTAGCATAACCAGCAATTAGAAGCAAACTTAGGTCTACATAATACAGAAACTGCCAGTAAGTGATAAAGACAATTTCTACATTTTCCCTTCAGACCTGAAAGTATGGGGAAACCTTTACGGGCACACAAAAATCTTAGTGAAGTTACCTTTTCAAGTTAACTCACTGGCTAAGAAGCATGTGCTGCATTTGGCCATTATAATATATTCCCATTGATGGTCATTTTCAAACACCAAAAAAGGCAAGATGGTTCTTCAACCTTATAGAAAGGAAAAGGGACTATATCTGTAAAACCTACAGACAATGTTTCGGCTATTGCACATAACTCTTTCCTACCACCATTAGCAAGCCATGGGTGACAACTGTTGACATATTTTACCTATTTCTATTTATTGTTACTTTATCTGTATTTCTTTCTCCCACATCACATTCTCACTCGCTTCTTTCTCCTCTCTTACCCTCCCACCTCTCATAAGAACATAAGAAGAGCCTGCTGGGTCAGGCCAATGTCCCATCTAGTCCAGCATCCTGTTCTCACAGTGATCAGCCAGATGTCTATCGGAAGCCTACAAGCAGGACATGAGAGCAACAGTACTCTCCCCTTCTGTGGTTTCCAGGTAGTGGTATTCAGAAGCATACCACCTCTGACCAGGGAGGCAGAGCATAGCCAATCATGGCTAGTAGCCATTGATAGCCTTATCCTCCATGCATTTGTCTATCCTCTTTTAAAGCCATCCATGCTGGTGGCCATCACTGCCTCCTGTGGAAGGGAATTCCATAGTTCTAACTGTGTGCTGTGTGAAGTACTTTCTTTTGTCTGTCCTGAATCTTCCGACATTTAGCTTCACTGGGAATCACAATTTCTAGTGTTATGAGAGAGGGAGAAAAACTTTTCTCTATCCATATTCTCCTTGCCATGCATAATTTTATACACTTCCATCATGTTACCTCTTTTTCACCTTTTCTCTAAACTAAGAAGCCCCAAATCCTGCAACCTTTCCTCAATGTGGAGTTGCTCCATTCCCTTGATCATTGTGGTTACTCTTTTCCAAACCTTTTCCAACTCTACAATATCCTTTTTGAGGCGAAGTGACCAGTATTCCAAATAAAGTTGCAGCACAGATTTTTATAACGACATTATGATATTGGCAGTTTTATTTTCAATTATTTTCATAATGATCCCTAGCATGGACTTTTTTCACAGCTGCCGCACACTGGGTTGACATCTTCACTGAGTTATCCATGACAACCCCAAGGTCTCATTCCTGGTCAGTCACCGCCAGTTCAGATCCCATGAGCGTCTATGTGAAATCAAGATTTTTGTTTTAATGACCCTGAACAACTTAGTATCATCACTTGGCCACTGCTTCTAACTCTAGATAGTTTATGAACACGTTAAAAAGTACAGGTTCTAATACTGATCTTTGGGGGACTCCATTTTCTGCATCCCTCTACTGGGAGAACTGTTCATTTACTCCCACTCACTGCTTCCTGTTTTCTAGCCAGTTCCTGATCCACAAGAGGACCTCTCATCTTATTCAATGACTGCTAAGCTTACTCAGGAGTCTCACTCTTTCTTTGCCTACCTGCTCATTTCTTTCCCTCTCCACCCCACCCCATTTCTCTCAGCACTTATTCTCCCAAGTGCCTCTCTCTCCCTGAACTCCTTCTTGATTCATGCTATGTTTCTGGTAAAGCTTCTCTTCACAAGCACAATAAAATATGCTATCTCCTGACATTCCTGATCTGTGCACCTGTATAGCATGTGTGAGAGAGTGTGTGCATGTGTGTATGAACAGTTGCTCTAAAAATGGAGCCACAAGTGTTAGGCAATATATATACACACGTAATTGTGATTAACAAAACAGAGGTTTTTATTGTAATACCAAAATGTTTCGGCTTTCACCTTCATCAGCTGCTAACATACAAATACTGTTGCCAAGGTGGCAGTTATAGAGCTTTGAGGGTGGAATGCTCAGAGGGGCTTCATTTGCAAAATCTAAGTGATGCTGGTACTGTTCTCCAGGTTCAGGCCATATGGTGCCAATGTGTCCAGAGAATATATCCAAATGTTCTCCCTTTAGTCAATGCTGCTGGATCTGTTGGCATCTCTATAGCTGTTATAGAAAAGTCCAACAGGCTGTGAACCTCAATGGTGAAATGAGCAGATAGGCAAAGAATATATATTCCATAAAGCTGCAAAGATTGAGGTCAGCTCTTTTGCACCTTAATTTACATAAGCAATTTTCACTCACGATTGTATGAATGGGTGAATGTAACTGTACAGTCATAGGCCATTGCAGTCTGTCTCATACATGCTATGTGTATTCCACACCAAAATATACCCAAATCCTACTATAGAAACCCAAATGATATGCCCATGATGAGTTATGCCAATTAAGATGCCAGTAAACATTTGCTAGCTTTGCATAACTTATGCTGCTTCCTGTATTAAGGATTTTGAAAATCATGAGCTTTCTAGTTTGATTACAACCTTTGCCATGAACTCACTAGGTGTACAAGCAACTATATCGGCCTGGTCCAGACATCATGCTAAGCCAAGCTATAGCTTAGCACAAATACATGAGGGTGTCAGTGTAACCCCCACAATCTTGTTTTAGTTGGTTCAGTCTGGTGGGTGGGGTTTCATAGCAGAAAAAACTCTGTTTGAAGAAGAAAGCAAGTGTGGAGCAGAAAAGTTGGTCCTGGCTGTGGCTGCTAGGTAGGGTTGCCAGGTTCCTGGCCTGAGACCGATCCTGTATCTTTAGGAGAAGAGAAAGTCAGCCAAGTGCAGGTGTCCTTGCAACCCTTAATGGGAAAAACCACAAGGTGGAATTCTCCCTTCTCCCTGCACAACTTTTAAAGATACAGAAGAACTCTTTGAGGCTGGGCCTGGCAACCAAGAGGTCTTCTGTATCTTTAAAAGTTGTGCAAGGGGAAGGGAGAATTCCACCTTGTGGTTTTTCCCATTAAGGGTTGCAATAACACCTGCACTTGGCTGACTTTCTCTTCTCCTAAAGATACAGGATCGGTCTCAGGCCAGGAACCTGGCAACCCTACTGCTAGGGAAGCTATTATTTAGTTGGTCTTTAACCCCTTGGTTAAGGTACATATGCATTTCTGTATTGTACAGAAGTAGGGAAGGGTATGAGGAGTATATATATATTTGAATGGTGGTTATTTGTATATATATTCTTTAATCATATGGCCTTGCTGAATCTGTGGACTTTCCGGGCCTAGCTGAAGCTGCAGTGGTTTGGAGCAGTGGGATAAAGCTATTCATCTCCTGAAGATTAAGAATAAGAGAGAAAGGACACATGGACAAGGATCTTTTAAGTATTTGGAAACTGAGGACCATATAAAACTGTGTTCTATTTAATGTTATGTTTTTCTTTATGAAAAAAAAGAGTTCACAAGTTATTCATGGAATCTTTGCAAATTCATTTCATTTTTGGCCCTTAAGAACCTGCAAGGGATTACATGAGCTACCAGGGAGAAGAATGCAGCTGCTGCATTTATTCCCTGTTGGTTTGCCACCGTGCCGCACTGAGCGAAACTATGGCATGGCTTAGCTTTTCGTCTGAACCTGGACCTGTGGTTGAACTCTCTTGGACAAGCCACAAGCCATAAAAAAAGAACAAGCCTTCGTTAAAGGCCATGGTTAATCTGGAGAGAGCTAAACAATGAGCCCAGGTTCAGACAACATGCTAAGCCAAGCCATGGCTTAGCTCAGGGTGGCGCAGCAGCAAAATGACTGGAGACGAGTGAAGTGGCTGCGATCACCTTCCAAGGAGCCTTCACATTTGTGCATTTGTGTAAGCCATGGCCCCTCAGCCTCAGTCCTCCAATCTGCAATATGGCATTAAGAACACTATGCACTGAAAAGCCTCCTTCACAACATATTCTTGGAGACAATTATTTGATGACAATGTTTTCTTTGTATCAATTGCTGAAAAGAATTTGTATCTATCTGGCAAGATGCCAACACTATTTATTGAGTTAATAGCAAATTTGGTTTGGGACTCTATAAATCTGCCTCATAAGGGCCCATCTAGCTATTCTGTCAGTGTTTCTCTGAGGCCTTAGGCAGGGACCTGTCCCAAATCTGCTACCTGAGATCATTTTAAAAGGATATGGCAGGAATTTAACGAGGATTTTGTGCATGCAAAGCATTTAAGTAATGATACTACCAAAATGTGTCCATCTGTTAACTTCAGTCTGGGAGCACTTCTGGATCAGATCTGATTCACTAATAGGCAAAAACCCTTGCGGTTTAAAAACATACCTATAGCCCACAGATATTTCTATCAAACTTTAAAAAGCAGGGAAATTGGGCAGCTATTTTATTTATTTATTTATTTGTTAAATTTTTATACCGCCCCACTAGCATAGCTCTACAACAAAAAGTATACACAATAAAATCACATAAATCGGTACAAAAACATATATATAAAAATCCACAAATCTAAAACCAATTTAAACATATTAAACTAAAATGCCTGAGCAAAGAGAAAGGTTTTAACTTGGCGCCGAAAAGATAGCAATGTTGGCACCAAGCGCACCTCAACAGGAAGACTATTCCACAATTCGGGGGCCACCACTGAGAAGGCCCTGGTTCTTGTAACCATCCTCTGAGCCTCTCTATGAGTCGGAACTCGGAGGAGGGCCTTCGATGTTGAACGTAGTGTATGGGCAGGTTCATATTGGGAGAGGCGTTCCAGGAGGTATTGTGGTCCCGCGCCGTATAAGGCTTTATAGGTTAAAACCAACACTTTGAATCTAGCCTGGAAACATATAGGTAGCCAGTGCAAGCGGGCCAGAACAGGTGTTATATGTTCGGACCGCCTGGTCCTCGTTATCAGCCTGGCCGCCGCGTTTTGCACAAGCTGTAGTTTCCGAACCGTCTTCAAAGGCAGCCCTACGTAGAGCGCATTGCAGTAATCCAATCGAGAGGTTACCAGAGCATGGACAACTGAGGTGAGGTCCTCCCTGTCCAGATAGGGACATAGCTGGGCTACCAACTGAAGTTGGTAGAACGCATTCCGTGCCACCGAGGCTACTTGACTACGAACCCACTCCTTCAGGGGGAGTGTAACCCTGTCCAGAACAGTGAATGCACCAGGGGAGCAAGAGACCTGACCTCCTCTCTGAGCTATTGTACTGCCCTACAGATTTGTCAAAATGCAAACACAATTTGGGTTGTTTTTTCACAGTCCAATCCACTTCCTGTGTAGCTTGGAAGAATTTGGTAACATGGGCCTCTGAGCATACAGTATCTCAGACAGGAGGTCAGGTCTCCTGCTCTCCTGGTGCATTCACTATAGCTGCCCAATTTCCCTGCTTTTCAAAGTTTGATAGAAATATCTGTGGGCTATAGGTACATTCTTAAACCGGAAGGGTTTTTTTTGCCTATTAGTGAATTTATCTGCTTTTTAATCTGGGAGGTAAGAAATGGGATCCTATGCAAATTTTCTGAGAATGGATTGATCATTTGCATGCTTACTGAGTTCAGTGGGATTTACTCCCCTGCAATTGTTGGGCCTCAGGGGGAAGGCATGAGTTTCAGGGTCCCCAGTTGTCAGAAGGAGCGGTAGATCCAGGAGTTGTTGAGTCTCCGCAGGATAGGGGATGTGGGAGTTAGTTGGAGCCAGGGTCAGTTCCCATGGATGGTGTGCTCTCTGAAGAAGAGCATGCCCCACCCCCAGACCAAGACGAGGAGCCGTTGGAAGTTGCTCCGGAGGGCGCGCTGTGATGTTCCTGTAGGTTAAGCATCTATAAATATGGTAAGTGCGGGTCTATTAGGTGATGTATGGTAATTGACTGAGGGAGAAAGGGGGAGTACATGGGTGAGAAGCTGAAGTATGCTGGATGATGATTGGCTGAGTGGCTGGCTGGCTGAAGATATAAATGGAGGTTTGTGAGTCTGTTAAGGGGGAGAAGTTGTTGAGTTGGTTGGAGTGAGGTTGGTTGGTGAGGGTTGGTTGGCAGAGTTCTGAGGGAAGTTTGGATTGTATTTGGCTGATATTGAAAGAGTATATATATGAACAGAAACATAAAGAGTGACCATATATGAAACCATATGCTTGTGAAACATTCCTAAAGTAATCTTGTTATTTCCTGTTATTAGTAAATAAATACATATTTGGTTTACCAAAGGCCTGATCCTTGGCTGGGGGAATATACAAACCAGAAGGGAGGGCAAGGTAATTACCAAGGCTGAACAGAAACTGTATCTAATGGTGGCAGCAGTGAAGGGAGATATTGTAACAAGTCAAGTATCCAGAGCAACCCAGAGTTGTATGCTTTATATATAAAGATACAAGAGGGTTGGGAACAGCATAAGCACTCAGTCACAAAGTAACCAGCTATATAGAGACTCAGGCAAAGTCTTTGGGAGTATTGGTTACAGGACGTGACTGGTGGTGCTGCCTAGCAGTGGGATCTAGTGAGATCTGTGCTAGAGTGGAGTGAGAAACCATATAAAGGACGGTCCTGACTGGTGGTGTCCCTGGTGGTGCCTAGTGAAAGGCAGTAGCCACAAGCAGGTGGGAACCTGACAGGGAGAACTGGAGAAGGATGTCACATGCGCTCCCTCCCCCTCTGCCTAGCAGTTCTCGGGAGGTGCCAGGAGAGCAACCTCCCCCTGCCATCGAGCCTGTTGCCGAGGCCATTTCGGAAGAGCCATTGGATGCCCGCCCCCCATCACCCAATGCTCGTCGTTGCAAGAAACAGACTGGTCAGAGGCAGGACTTGAGAAGGAGTCAGAGATTAAGATCAAGGACTTTCCCTACTTAAACCTGCAGCTCCAGGGGAGGAGCTGCTGAGTCAACTTTCTTTATACATTGCAGAGCATGTCTAGAGTGCAGCTAGGGAATTCTAGTGAGTTAGTTTAGTACTCTCTATGAAACCTACTGCTTTTGATGTATCCATTACTCTAATAAAACAAGAATTAATTACACCTGCGTCTCAGCCTCGTGGATCCCACTCTGAATGGGGCAGCAATCATGCTTAGGATAGATGAAACTGACCACAGGGGATGGGGAGGGGAGGAGGAGGAGGAGGGAGGGGAGGAAGGGCAGGAAGGGCAGAGGGCAGGAGGGGTAGGGGAGGAGAAGGACAGGTTTGATCATTTGCATATTTATTGAGTTCAGTGGGATTTACTCCTGTGCAATCATGCTTAGGATATGTAAAACTGACTGGGGGAGGGAGGGCTGGAGTGGGCAGGGGAGGAGAAAGAAGGTAGAGGGGAGGAGAGGAGGAAGGGAGAGGAGAGGGGAAGGAGGGGAAAGGCAGGTCTGATTGTTTGCATGCTTATAGAGTTCAATGGTATTTATTCCCATGCAATCATTGGAAGGGGATGGAGATGGGGAGGGAGGGGGAAAGGAAGGGGGAGGGAAGGGGCTAGAGGGAGTGGATAGGAGGAAGGAGAAGGTAGGGTGAGTTTGATCATTTGCATACTTTTTGAGTTCAATGGGCTTTATTTCTGTGCAATCATCTTTGAAAATGGAAATGGGCTGCCTTCAAGTCGATTCCGATTTATGGCGACCCTATCAATAGGGTTTTCATGGTAAACGGTACTCACAGGTGGTTTACCATTGCCTTCCTCTGAGGCTGCAAGGCAGTGACTGGCCCAAGGTCACCCACTGAGCTTTATGGCTGTGTGGGGATTTGAACCCAGGTCTCCGAGGTCATAGTCCAACACTGACCTGGGGGAGGAGCAGGGAGGGTAAGAGGAGGGGGAGGAGAGGAGATTGGGTGGGTGGGTACTGGGCAGAGGAGAAGCCCCTTTCCAAAAGGAAAACACTGTCAATAGTATCATTGCTTTTCAGTGTTTCCCGCAACTTTTTATTCTACAGCAGCCACATGTAGCCTCCCACCCAAATTTAAACCAAAGCTGTCCCTGGCCACATCCACACTAGGCCTTTATTTCACTTTGGACAGTCATGGCTTCTCTCAAAGAATCCTGGGAGGTGTAGTTTGTGAAGGGTGCTCAGAGTTGCTAGGAGATGCCCTGTTCCCCTCACAGACCTTCAATCAGAGTGGCTGACTGTTCAATCAGTCTGGCCACTGGAGCTCTGTCAGTGGAATCGGAGTCTCCTCTCGGCACCCTCCACAAACTACACTTCCCAGGATTCTCTGGGGGAAACCATGACTGTCTCAAGTGAAATAAAGGTTTGGTGTGGGTGTGGCCCCCTGATTAGCCAAGCCAAACAGCTGTGAGTCTGGGTTTTAAAACTGACAGTTGGTTCTTACTGGGCATGCTCAACACTATCATTGAGTTCCAGCCAACATTTCTTAAATTAATTAAAAATCAGCCAGGCATTTTTTTTAACTTTTAAACTGCAGAAGATGAAGGTCAGAGTATGGGGCAAGGTCAGTAATAGGATTCCAGGTACTCTGTGAACATGGCTGATTTTTAATGGATTTCAACAGATTATGAGAACAGAAAAAAGTCCAAAAGGGCTCTGGGTTCCCCCCCTCTCTTTTTTTTAGACTTTGAACTCTCAATTCTCTCTTACTGTTTTGTGTATCACCATGAAAATTGAGAGGGTTGTTAAGCAAGTGTTTCTGAGTTTAGGACTATAAGTTTTGTACGGTTTTGTTTTGAAATGAGCTTATGAAAAGCATCAGAATGGCATGGGGGGTATTCAGGGCCGGCTCCAGGCATGCCGAGGCCCTTGGGCACCAGCCTGCCCCAGGCCGCTCCGCTCGCCTTCCGTGATCCATGGCAGGAGCGTGGATCGCAGGACAGGAGCTTCCCCCCACTTCACCTACCTTTCTCTGCTGTTTCTTGCAGTTGTGTGCACTGCGCATGCAGTGTTGCCATCAATCAATATGGCATATGCACGTGCATTGCTGCCATCAACCAAGACGGCGGCAGAGGCCTCAGCCCCTTACGGAAACCTCGGCCGCCATCTTGATTGATGGCAACCCTGCATGCACTGCAAGATAGGTGAAGCGGGGGGATGGTGGGCGGCTTGAAAGCTCCTCCTGTCCTGCGATCTGCGGCTCCTGACATAGATCGTGGAAGGAGAGAGGAGGGGCCCCTCAGAGGCCTCTCAGGGGCCTCTGTAGCTCCAGGGGCCCTCAGGCCAGTGCCCCACCTGGCTGCCCTTTAGAGCCAGCCCTGAGTATTTTAAATTCAACATTGCTGAATGTGAAAAATTCATGCTGGCTATAGTATACAGCCACTCTCCTGGCTGTATAATATAGTGTAATGGCTAACAGAATGGACTGTGAGCAAGGAAGTCCCTGGTTCAAATGACAATTCAGCAAAATGAGGGAAGGCACATAGCAAAAATATGCAAATGTAGTAGTAGTAGTAATTGTAGTAATTCTGTATAACATAATGAGGTTAATACAGATTTGCTGAGATAATATTCTAGATAGAATAATAAGTAACATCTGCAAAGTGGCTCAACAACAACAAAAGAATTCTTAGGAGATCTTTTAGTAAAGGTATGCTCTGGAGAAAGTGTCTATAATTGCCGTATGGATTCTAGGTTAATTAGGTAAAGCATTATTTTTATACCCACAACAAAACATGGACCTGCAGATGTTTTCAGGCAATCTTCTAAGAGTTTCATACGGGTTTTCTGGAGCTCTGGTCTGTCCCATTTCTCTGGTTCCACTCCCCAGTATAGGTCGATAACCTGAAAATCCAACAAACAGTATTATTCTTAGTGTACCTCATTAATGTAACATTCTGATATAAAACAATGGAGAGTTAAAAAATCTGGTGTATAATTCTGAATATCTGAACAAGGCTATGCCACATCAGACCCAGTGGTGGTTCACAGGAGAGGCACTTAACCTGTGACCCTCCAGATGCTGCTGGACTCTACCTCCCATCCTCACTGACCACTGGTCATGTTGGGTGGGGCTGATGGGAAACGGAGTCTATCAACATTTGGAGGACCACAGGTTCCCCGCTTCTGATTTATAGTAACAAGCATGTGCATCATACTTGTGTCATGTCATGTGGGTACACTTGTCAGAGAACCTGAACTGGGAGCAGCTCCTTTTTGAGTCTGGTCTTTCTATGTGGCAAATTTGTTTTGCTATTGTGTAATATATGAAATAGCCCTTATAAATTCCACCTGTGACTGTGCATCTCAGTTGGGGGGTTGCCTGGTGTGCTGATGGACATGGAATCAAACCCATGTAAATTAGGCAATCCCCATCCCTTGTTATTTTAAAATGCACCTTGAAGGCTTACCTCTTTACCCTGGCATTTCTTTCACACCTGAGATATACATGTTTTAGGACTCATGCAATTCTTGTACTGTAATTTGTTTAAACTGTTTTTAATATTGTATTTTTAATTTGCTTTAAACAGCCCTGGGACTTAAATTGTAGTAGTAATAATAATAAGAATAAAAATAAGAATGCCTTTTTGTCCTTTGCTTTGTGAAGAACGTCTCTTGGAAAATGAGATATCAAGTTGTTAAATAAATAAATAAACTTGGGAAGGGTGCTTGTGAGTATTTGTTACTTCTTTACAGATACAGGTTACAACAGTATTTACTTAATGTTTTACTTGTCTGAGGTTTACTCTTTTACTCTATTGTGGTAGGGGAGCAGCAGCAGCAGGGCACAAGAGCATTGTGGGTGGAAACAGTGAGCCCTCTCCCTGAATTCTAGAGAACCAAGCTGCTCCCCTACACACAGGAGCAACTCCCAACCTCAAATCTGTCTATCTGTTTAAGGTGAACAGTTGAGAATAAACAGCCTTGCCCCTTTCTGACAGGTGGCTCAAAAGTGTTTTGTTTTTTTAAAGAATGAATAAATTAAAGACATAAAGGAAAATAAAAAGAGGCCAGGTTTGCAACCATCACTATACCTTCCAGAGAAGACAGGGCCAGATACTCCTAATGCATTTTCTTTTTTGCTGCTTTAGTTTTTGCTGTTTGGAAAGCAATTGTCCCAGTGAATATAAAATGACAGATGGCTTGCTGTTTAGACGTTCCTTTATGCCTACAGATCTAATTTGAATAATGTTAAAGTTAGTGTGTGTGTGTGTGTGTGTGTGTGTGTGTGTGTGTGTGTGTGTGTGTGTGTAAAAAGCTGCTATATTTATTTAAAGAGGCTAAGTGATACAGTGTGGTATCACTTCACTTCATATTTTAGCTCAGATGGAATGAAGGAACAGTATTGCAATGCAGTATTTAAACAAACAAAAACCAATGAAGTAATCTTGGTCAGTATATTTGGCATATATTTGCCACTGAATTGCCTATACCTGCAAATTCTTACAGCCAATTTACACATGATGGCCCCAATGTGGAGATCAGCCCTAAAGCCCTTCCCCATGATAGAGCATGTGGGATATTTGTGGGGAGTGTGGGCTAGTACTGTGAAATGGAGGGAACAAGCGGAGGTGTGGGAACATGAGAGAAGTAGACTGCATGTGGAGTGCTGAGGGAGGGGGTGTTGCAGCTGCTGTTGTCAGCTTATCGTTTGTCTGGTGCCAACAGTGTGCTATGAAATGAGTCATGACAGGATAAGAGCTGTACTCTATAAACATTTCAGTCTGCTATATGCTCCAAATGCCTGCCATGAATCTTATTCCCTGTCATTCATATGGCACTTCAACAGTACAATCCTATACATACCTACTGAGAAGTTAGGTCAATGGGACTCTTTCCAAAGTAAGTGAGTATTGGACTGAACCCTAAAAAATCTTGAAAAATTGTGAAATGAATTCACAACCATCTTGGGCTGGATTAATATGGGCTCTCGATGACATGATACCTACAATATACTCACTGTGGTCAAAAGAATATGAAGATCACATGGAATTTAAATAGGAAGCTCCTTTTTAAGAACATAAGAACATAAAAAGAGCCTGCTGGATCAGGCCAGTGGCCCATCTAGTCCAGCATCCTGTTCTCACAGTGGCCAACCAGGTGCCTGGGGGAAGCCCGCAAGCAGGACCCGAGTGCAAGAACACTCTCCCCTCCTGAGGCTTCCGGCAACTGGTTTTCAGAAGCATGCTGCCTCTGACTAGGGTGGCAGAGCACAGCCATCATGGCTAGTAGCTATTGATAGCCCTGTCCTCCATGAATTTGTCTAATCTTCTTTTAAAGCCATCCAAGCTGGTGGCCATTACTGCATCTTGTGGGAGCAAATTCCATAGTTTAACTATGCGCTGAGTAAAGAAGTACTTCCTTTTGTCTGTCCTGAATCTTCCAACATTCAGCTTCTTTGAATGTCCACAAGTTCTAGTATTATGAGAGAGGGAGAAGAACTTTTCTCTATCCACTTTCTCAATGCCATGCATAATTTTATACACTTCTGTCATGTCTCCTCTGACCCACCTTTTCTCTAAACTAAAAAGCCCCAAATGCTGTAACCTTTCCTCGTAAGGGAGTTGCTCCATCCCCTTGATCATTCTGGTTGCCCTCTTCTGAACCTTTTCCAACTCTATAATATCCTTTTTGAGATGAGGCGACCAGAACTGTACACAGTATTCCAAATGCTGCCACACCATAGATTTATACAACGGCATTATGATATCGGCTGTTTTATTTTCAATACCTTTCCTAATTATCGCTAGCATGGAATTTGCCTTTTTCATAGCTGCCGCACACTGGGTCGACATTTTCATCGTGCTGTCCACTACAACCCCGAGGTCTCTCTCCTGGCCGGTCACCGCCAGTTCAGACCCCATGAGCGTATATGTGAAATTAAGATTTTTTGCTCCAATATACATAATTTTATATTGAATTGCATTTGCCATTTTTCCGCCCATTCACTCAGTTTGGAGAGGTCTTTTTGGAGCTCTTCACAATCCTTCTTTGTTTTAACAACCCTGAACAATTTAGTGTTGTCAGCAAACTTGGCCACTTCACTGCTCACTCCTAATTCTAGGTCATTAATGAACAAGTTGAAAAGTACAGGTCCCAATACTGATCCTTGAGGGACTCCACTTTCTACAGCCCTCCATTGGGAGAACTGTCCGTTTATTCCTACTCTCTGCTTTCTGCTTCGTAACCAATTCCTTATCCACAAGAGGACCTCTCCTCTTATTCCATGACTGCTAAGCTTCCTCAGAAGTCTTTGGTGAGGTACCTTGTCAAACGCTTTTTGAAAGTCTAAGTACACTATTTAGAAGAATCTGTTGAAAAGCTTGTATGCCATAATTTACAAGAGGGATAGTCCACTAGTGCTCAGGGGCTCAGTCTTGCCCCCAGCAGTGACCTCATCAGCAATATTCTTCTGTTTTATGCACCTTAGCTTGCTCCCACACAAACTTGAAGGAAGTGGCACAAAAAGCTCTTTCCCCAGTGTGGAGAACAATAGAGGCTCTCTCATAGTTCCCCCCCCCTTATGTAGCTGCTTATTCATGTATGCAAACCAGGGCACAGAGGAACTGAACAAATTGGGAGCACAAGGAAGAGTATTGATAGAGCCTCAAGGTACAATCACATACTGGTTTAGGGGCTATAGTAGCGCTGTTCAACTTGGGATTGTAATCTAACAACATGTGGGGTTCCAAGAAGGGGGAAATTTGAGCTAGAAGTTTTGATGAAAGTCTTGCCACCAGAAACACCACTGCAACAGTATGCCAACAGTGATGTTCTGCCAGTGAAGATATGGTGGTAGAATGGTGGAGACAGGATGGTATCTTGGATGAGACAACACAGGAGGAGCACACTTATGTCATATGCCATAACCCTTTGGTCCGTGGCCATGGCCCCACCAACAACCCAATTTTACATCAGCACCAGAGCCCAGAGCGCATGGAATTTCCCTTCCACATTTCCATGACTGATCATAGGACACAATGTAATTCATCACCTAAACACAGCAGTACCACCAGCAATATATTAACCCTACACAGGAAGACCATAACTCAGAAGACAGGGCATGGGGCCATTTCTCTCACATGTTTTATTGTACACACTTTGAGCTTGCAAGTGGTAACTTATGGTGATGGAGAGAAAGGACACTTTGCATACAAAGGGGGCAATTTACATAAAACCGTGTGTCTCCAGAACATATGGATCAATTTGTTTTAATACATTTGTGCCTAGAACCCTAGTGGGTACCTTGCCTTGGGACTCCAGACACAAACAACCAACCCTGCTCCAATCCAGCAGCTGATGGTGCCACATCAGAGCATCCCACCCAGGGGAAGCATGCTGTGTAATGTATGACTGCTGCAACTGTCTCCCACATCACTCCCATTCTAGCACTGTCCTCTTCCCCTCTCCCAACAGCAGGGACCACACGCAAATAAGATCTCTGTTGGCAAAGGTCATATGTATCACTCCAGCCATTCCCATTGTTATCCAAATACTCAAGAGGACTTTTGCCTTGCAAGATCATGGCCACTGCACCCTTAATGCTTCACTACAACTCCCAAAGGAGAAGGGGGGACATACACTCATAGTAACTACAGTCTGCCCCTTCCCCCATGCAGTGGTGGGGAGAAGCTGGGGCATGAGCATTGGCTGAGCACTCAGCACCACTGCCTCTTCTCTCTCACCAATACCTATTGGGCATCCAAGTCCAGAGACTATGAACTCCAGCTGCTGGCTACTGCATGTTATTTGCTTTCTGTCTCCACAGACCACTGTTCCATCCCATACCCTATTCCATACTGACTATGAGGGAGACCCATCCCTTGATCAGTAGTAGAGACCAGGATGCTACTGGCTATTAGCCTACCTGTGTTCTTATCCTACTTGTCCCAGGAGCCTCCTGTACCCTCACAAGCTCCATGAGAGACTTATGCAACAGTGAAGGAATTGGTGACATAATTGACACTGCACGTGCTACCCTTTCCACCACCCTAACAGGTTCTAGCTTCAGCAAGTCTTGGGCCATCCCCAAAAATGAAGGGGGTGGACTGGTTACATGGGTTGCTAGTAATGGGCCAAACGAGAGCCAGGCTTTTGTTCCATTTGGTGCTTCTGATTGATGCAGTGTGCCTGTGTATAGAAGGCCCCTTCCCCTTTCCTAGCGTGGGGCTTCACCCTGGATTTGCTTTTAACAATGTTATTTGTTATCTAATTTTGAGAATTGTTATTTAATTTTGAGAACTGTATTATTTTATTTAAGTATTATGTTCTATTGATGTATTGTTATGTTCATTTTCTTTTGTAAGCCGCCTTGAGGGCCTTTTGGCCATAAGGCGGGGTATAAATTTAATAAATAAATAAATAAATTTGAACCATAGACACCCTGCTTGTAAAACACAATCTGTTCCATCAGACCAGGGGTCATCCTGTAGCCCATGTACTCCTGGCATCTATGACATGATAATTTCCTTCAAGCATGCAAAAGGTGAGTGGGGGGTACATTTATCCCCTTCTCTCTGGTGGAGATCAGTCTCCAATCTCCTGTTTCCCAGCCAGTGAACCACTGGAGGCTGCTGCTGTCGATGTGTACCTGTGGTTGCCCCTGTAGCCTGTCCTGGCTCTTCGCCTTGGTTATTTGACAAAAAAGTGTTACCAAATTCTTCTAAGCTACACAGGAAGTGGATTGGACTGTGAAAGACCAACCCAAATTGTGTTTGCATTTTAACAGATTTGTAGGACAATATATCAGACAGAAGGTCAGGTCTCCTGCTCCCCTGGTGCATTCACTATAGCTGCCCAATTTCCATGCTTTTTAAAATGTGATAGAAATATCTATTGGCTATAGGAATGTTCTTAAACTGCAAGGGTTTTTTGCCTATTTGTGAATTTACACTAGGAAGGGGACATGGAAATAAGCGCTTTGCATGTGCTTCAACTCTAGCAGGAGTGAGATAAAAGAGAGAGCCAATGTAGTTGGTTCTTTAGTCTTTCTAAAATTAAAAACATGGTCACTGTAGTCAATGACTTTTTAGTTACTAACAGGGACAATCCTATACATGTTTACTTGGAAGCAGTCCCACTGAATTCAGTGGGGCTTACATCCTAGTAAGTGTGCATGGATTGCAGCTTGAATTAATTGTAAGGATTTGCATACTATCACTAGAATGGAGATTTCACCTATATGGTGATTCAGACTGTTAACATACGAAGTACAGTACATTCACTAAATATCACGGTCTTTTTAATTGCACAGGCACTTGAACATCTCTCTCTCGTGTTTATGTTTACATCTTCACTACTACTGCTGATTTATCTGATGTTATGGCTGAATTTGGTATTCCATTGTATCTCTCATGCATCATAGGCTTCAGCCAATCTGTTCAAACTGTTAGGTTCAGAAAGGTTTGAATTAAATGACTCTTTCGATTATGTTAAGGATGAGTAATTTAAAATAAGAAATCAAAGAGCTGAAAGAAGGTAGGGACTAACTTTTTTATTTGCAGTTTAATTGTGCAGTAAGGCTTATTGAAATACAGTAATACTAGGATTTATTTAGGATTTCCTTTTTACTGAACATAGTTTGCAGTCCAATCCCAAAAAGAAAGGATCTACACAAGGCTTGTAGAAATAAAAGTTCATGCTATGGAAGCAACTGAAGGTACCTGTTTTAAAAACACAAGAATCGTCTTCCTGGATCATACTGAGGGTCCACCTAGTCTGGCTTTCCAATAATAGTCAGCCAGATACCTCTGGGACTGCCAAGCAGGGCATGGTGATGAAGATGATCCCTGTTGTTTGTCATCAGCATCTGGTACTGATACAAGTACTGAATTTAAGTCAGTAGTGTAGATATGGTCTGAAGGCACATAAAGCCAGCTCCCTGGGTCAGGTCTGGTCAGTGCTTGGATGGGAGACTGCCTGGGAACCAGATGTAAGCCGCCTTGGGTTTCTCTCATGAAAAGAAATGCAGGGTATAAATGTAATAAATAAATATTCTCCTTACTCACAAGGCCTTCCGTCTTGAAGGCAGCATTAACTGCATTTTACTGACAATATATTTGGAACTTCTGTCAGGAAAGAATGGTGGGATTTCCCCTTAATTAAACTTTGCTATCATTTCTGATCCAACAGCACAACCATGTCGAACATGAAGAAACAGGTAGTACATATAAATCCCAAAAGACTCCCAAACTACAGCAACCAACACATGTCACTGCACTATTCTTTTACATATCAATTTATGGGGTGGGGTGGGGGGACCTAATTGTAAAGTTTAAAAAATGTAAATATTTCTCCCCAAACCAACATTTACATAACCTATCTGGACTTTAAGATCATCTGGTGAGACCTTACTCACTATTCCATCTTTTCCGCAAGTTCTTCTTGCGAAAACACAGAATAGGGCCTTTTCGCTGGCTGCCCCCAGATTGTGGAACTCCCTCCCCAGTGAGGTTTGATTGGCCCCTTCGCTTTTGTCTTTTCGTGCCCAGGTGAAGACTGTTTTATTTAGACGAGCTTTTAACTGAAATTGACAAATATTTTTATTTTCTCTTGATTTTTAATCATTTTAAACGTCTTAATCTGTATGATTACTGTTTTAATTGTTTATGGTTCTTAATTGTAAGCCGCCCTGAGTTCTCCAGAAGTAGGGCGGGGTATAAATATTATATAAATAAATAAAAAATAAAATAAAAAACCATCAGTATTCACACTATGTGCAAGTGAAAGGCAATTCATTGACTTTTAAAAAGAAAGGAACTCGCAAAGGAAAATCATGTCCTACAGTGCAAGTTGGCATACCGTTATCCCAGTTCTGGCTTTCATGTCCCAAGCATGATTGGGATCATGTCCCAAGCATCATTGCAACTCAGTATTTTTGGCCACTAAACAGAAATAACTTGATGCCTGATTGGATATGCACACATACTGTTGTACAAAATAAGAACCTAGTCACATTTTGTGTTGTTCCTCATGTGTTAAAAATTAGGCAAACCTGATGTTTTTGTGTCATGGTTCTACAATATTACTGTTGTTGTTGTTGTTGTAAAAGCCAATAGAAGTTGAGAAATATCTGGTTTAAGATCACTTGTCCCTTAGATAATCTGAATTTTCTAGGTTTTCAAACTGATGACAGGACAGGATACCAAGCATATAGAGACAATAGACAGCCAATAAAATACTGCAAATTGCATGCATGCATGCTTGCAAATAATAAGGCCTATAAAGAAGAATTGTATTTATCTTAATGACATTTGTATGCAGCCCCATAAAATAAAATTATTTTGGTGACTTTCAGTAAAATGTAATAAAACAATTTAAGTACAATGTAAAACCGGAAAATCAAAAGCGGCATAGATACAGCAAAAACAAAAATTCACCACATCCCCAAAGTAAAAACAAAGATTAAAAAATATGATATAGCTTTTCAAATTATGTTATGTTATGTTATGATATGGTGTTAAACAACAGTACCACCAGACTGGAGGGCACAGTGGTAGAGCAGCCTAGACCTGAAGGATATAATTATTGCCAAACTGGGAACATCAAACACAACACAATCACATTCAATATATATCTGAGTTCAAAATTGCCTAGGAGGTCTAATGCAGCTACGTTTAATTTCAAAATAGTGATTTCTGAGTAAAAGGGGATATTTAAATGCAAGCTGAAGGGAAGAGTTGGAAGGGTCAAATTTCTTCATGAAGCTGGAGGTTATTTAAAAACAGCAGAGTCTTTGATAAAACATACACTACAGACTAGAAAAGAAATGAACAAATCCAAGAGGATGACAGCATGGTTAAACAGCAGGATCAAGGAAGCCATAAAAAAAGAAGGCATTCTTGAAAAGGCAGATGTCTTGCACAAAAATAAGTTGATGACCATGGTAAAAAGGAATCCAAGAAACAATTTGCTAAAGGGATATTCAACTATGTCCTACTGGGAGTAGACCCACTGAAATTAATGAACTTAAGTTAGTTAAGTTAATGAATAGGACTAGCATTAAATGCCACCCATTAGGGCAGATGTGGGGAACCTTTGGCCATCCAGATGAGGCTGAACTACAGCTCCCATCAGCCCTAGCAAGTAAAGGCAATGGCAATGATGGGAGCTGTAATTCTGCAACATCTGGAGGGCCAAAGGTTCTTCACATCTGCATTAGCAGCAGGAAAACCAACCAGGGAGGTGATATGATCCCTAGATGGCTAAGGTATGAAAGATCTGAAAAGATGAGGAAATTGCAAAGATGCTAAATATATTTGTATCAGTGTCCATTGTGGAAGATGGATACTGACATAAAGATGGCAAAGGATGAAACTGTATAGCCAATTTACACATTACAAAAAGAACACATATGTGAATTATGTGAATATATATATATATATATATATATATATATATTATACAGCCACGAGAGTGGCTGTCTACTATAGGCAGCATGGATTTTTCACATTCCACAATGTTAAACTGAAAATACACCCATGACTTTCTGATGCTTCCCATAAGCTCATTTCAAAACAAAACCGTACAAAACTTATAGTCCTGAACTCAGAAACGCTTGCTTAACAACCCTCTCAATTTTCATGGCGATACACAAAACAGTAAGAGAGAATTGAGAGTTCAAAGTCTAAAAAGAGAGAAAAAAACCCCTAGAGGCCTTTTGGGTTCTCATCTGTTGAAATTCATTAAAAATCAGCCATGTTCACATAGTACCTGGAATCCTATTACTGACCTTGCCCCATACCTTCATGTTCTGCAGTTTAAAAGTTAAAAAAATGCCTGGCTGATTTTTAATTAATTTAAGAAATTTTGCCTTGAACTCAATGATAGTGTCAGACATGCCCAATAAGAACCAATGGTCAGTGTTCTAAAAGCCAGACTCACAGCTGTTTGGCTTGACTAATCAGGGGACCGCATCCACACCAGAGTTTGATTTCACTTGAGGCAGTCATGGTTTCCGCCAAAGAATCCTGGGAAGTGTAGTTTGTGGAGGGTGCTGAGAGGAGACTCCTATTCCACTGAGAGAGCTCCAGTGGCCAGACCGGTTGAATAGTCAGCCACTCTGATTGAAGGTCTGTGAGGGGAACAAGGCATCTCCTAGCAACTCTCAGAACCCTTCACTAACTGCACTTCCCAGGATTCTTTGAGAGAAGCCATGACTGTCCAAAGTGAAATAAAGGCCTGGTGTGGATGTGGCCAGGGACAGCTTTGGTTTAAATTTGGATGGGAGGCTACATGTGGCTGCTGTAGAATAAAAAGTTGGGGGAAATGCTGAAAAGCAATGATACTATTTACAATGTTTTCCTTTTGGAAAGGAAAGGGGCTTCTCCTCTGCCCAGTACCCACCCACCCAATCTCATCCCCTACCCTCCTCCTACCCTCCCCACCCCTCCCCCAGGTCAGTGTTGGACTATGACCTGGGAGATCAGGGTTTGAATCCCCACACAGCCATGAAGCTCAGTGGGTGACCTTGGGCCAGTCACTGCCTCTCAGCATCAGAGGAAGGCAATGGTAAAACCACCTCTGCATACCGTTTATCATGAAAACCCTATTCATAGGGTCTCCATAAGTCGGGATCAACTTGAAGGCAGTCCATTTTCATTTTCAAAGATGATAAACCCCATTGAACTCAAAAAGTATGCAAATGATCAAACCCACCCTACCTTCTCCTTCCTCCTATTCCCTCCCTCTTGCCTCTCCCTCCCCATCCCCTTCCAATCCCCTCCTTCCCCTCCCCTTCCTCCTCCACATGGTCAGTTTTAACTATCTTAAGCATGATTGCATGGGAGTAAATACCATTGAACTATATAAGCATGCAAATGATCAAACCTGCCTTCCCCTCCCCCTTCCTTTGCCCCCCTCCAACCTGATACTTCCCCCTCCCCCTCCCTCTCCCCCATGGTCAGTTTTACCTATCCTAACCATGATTGCATAGGAGTAAATCCCATTGAACTCTATAAGCATGCAAATGATCAGACCTGTCTTTCCCCTCTTTCCCCTCTCCTCTCCCTTCCTCCTCCCCTCCCCTCTTCCTTCTTTCTCCTCCCCTGCCCACTCCAGCCCTCCCTCCCTCCCCCCGGTCAGTTTTACCTATCCTAAGCATGATTGCACGAGAGTAAATCTCACTGAACTCAATAAACATGCAAATGATCAAATCTGCTCTTCTCCTCCCCTCCCCCTCCTGTCTGCTCCCCTCCCCCTCCTGCCCTCTGCCCTTCCTCCCCTTCCTCCTCCTCCCCTCCCCATGCCCTGTGGTCAGTTTCACCTATCCTAAGCATAATTGCAGGGGAGTAAATCCCACTGAACTCAATAAGCATTCAAATGATCAGTTGATTCCCAACAAACTTGCACATGATCCCATTTCTTGCCTCCCAGATTAAAAAGCAGAGAAATTCACTAATAGACAAAAAAACTTGCGGTTTAAGAATTTACCTATAACCCACAGATATTTCTATCAAACTTTGAAAAGCAGGGAAATTGGGCAGCTATAGTGAATGCACCAGGGGAGCAGGAGACCTGAACTCCTCTCTGAGATATTGTTGTGCTGCCCTGCAAATTGGTCAAAATGCAAACACCATTTGGGTTGGTCTTTCATGGTCCAATCCACTTGCTGTGTAGCTTGGAAGAATTTGGTAACATGTGCCTCTGAGCATATGGTGAGTGATAGACAATCATATCAGTGAAATGAATATTGGTTGAAGAAAGTAATCGCTATTGTGACACCACAGGGACATATATTGCACAATACATTTTCACAGGCCAGACCTCACTTTGTCAAATGCAGATTCCTTTTTAGGGGTTTGCTGTTACGTGCCTTCAAGTGGATCACAACTTATGGCGACCCTATGAATCAGTGACCTCCAAGAGCATCTGTTGTAAACCACCCTGTTCAGATCTTGTAAGTTCAGATCTGTAGCTTCCTTTATGGAATCAATCCATCTCTTGTTTGGCCTTACTCTTTTTCTACTCCCTTCTGTTTTCCTCAGCATTATTGTCTTTTCTAGTGAATCAGGTCTTCTCATGATGTGTCCAAAGTATGATAACCTCAGTTTCATCATTTTAGCTTCTAGTGACATTTCTGGTTTAATTTGTTCTAACACCCAATTGTTTGTCTTTTTCGCAGTCCATGGTATGCGCATAGCTCTCCTCCAACACCGCGTTTCAAATGAGTTGATTTTTCTCTTATCAGCCTTTTCCCACTGTCCAAATTTCACATCCATACATAGAGATCGGGAATACCATGGTCTGAATGATCCTGACTTTGGTGTTCAGGGATACATCATTGCATTTGTGGACCTTTTCTAGTTCTCTCACAGCTGCCCTCCCCAGTCCTAGCCTTCTTCTGATTTATTGACTATCGTCTCCATTTTGGTTAGTGACTGTGCCGAGATATTGATAATCCTTGATGTTCAATGTCCTCATTGTCAGCTTTAAAGTTACATAAATCTTCTGTTGTCATTACTTTAGCCTTTTTGACGTTCAGCTGTAGTCCTGCTTTTGTGCTTTCTTCTTTAACTTTCATCAGCATTCGTTTCAAATCATTACTGGTTTCTGCTAGTAGTATGGTATCGTCTGCATATCTTAAATTATTGATGTTTCTCCCTCCAATTTTCACACCTCCTTCATCTTGGTCCAATCCCACTTTCCGTATGATATGTTCTCCGTACAGATTAAAGAAATAGGGTGATAAAATACACCCCTGTTCACATCTTTCTCACACCACACTTTCTGATGGGGAACCAATCAGTTCCTCCATATTCTGTCCTTTTACAGTAGCCTCTTGTCCAGAGTATAGGTTGCACATCAGGACAATCAGATGCTGTGGCACCCCCATTTCTTTTAAAGCATTCCATAGTTTTTCATGATCTACACAGTCAAAGGCTTTGCTGTAATCTATAAAGCACAGGGTGATTTTCTTCTGAAATTCCTTGCTCCTAATATTTAGGCAATGGGACAGATTCCTCCTTCTTCAAGCAAAAACTCTGCTGCAAGTGTCAGTTATTTTGGTTTGAGCAGCATGCACCAGCACACTATTCATTTGTAATAAGCCATAGTTTGTTTTAGACCGTGGCTTGCTATTACATGTGGCTGCAGAAGACAATGTCCCCAAGCCATTGACTAGAAGAGCAATAGCTTGTTTTACCTTGCTTCTCAGAGTAAGTTGTGTTATGTGTTTAACTGCCAGTTAGTAAGTCACCTCTTTATTCTGACATTCTCATACTGATCTCTCTCCTTTGCATTTCCTCTCCGTTTTCCTTCCCTTGCATGTGTAGTTTCTGCTGACAAGCATGAGGCCCTGTCAGCATATAAAACCTCTTCTCAGAGATCTGCACTGGTTCCTGATTTGTTACAAGGCCAAGTTCAAGGTGTTACTATTGGTATATAAGGCCCTTAACTTTGGGCTTAGGACCAGTTTACTTGTGGAACTGCCTTACCCCATATGTGTCTAGTTGAGCATTTTGATCTGTGTACCTTGCACTGTTACAGGTGCCAAATAATACTCATTCCACACCAGAATTTTTTTTTTTTTTTAGTGTGGCAATACCTACACTTTGGAACTCCGTACCTATTGACATCAGGCAGGCATCTTTACTGTACTGTTTTCTGTGTTTTCTTAAAATGTTTTTGTTTAGGCAAGCCTATTCAGACTACGCAAACACAGATGCTGATGTGTTTTAATCTCTTTTTAATCTATTGTTGTTTTAATTGTTTTTAAAATGTTTTAATTACTTGTTTTTAAATGTTTTTATTGATAATTTTAATGTTTTTGCAAACTGTTTAGAGGTTTCCCACAATCAAGCAGTATATAAATTATGTTAAATAAAATAGTCACTTTCTTAGATTGTAAACTTGAAGTCCTGTAAACAAGTTCTGTGTTGTTATTTTATTTTATTTATAATGCCTTAGATAAGATACTGTAGGCATTCCAGAAACAGCAACAACATACTGACATGGAAATCAAATGCAAACAATCTGCAAAACCAGGATGCTATTACACTTCTCCTTAAAATTCTGCATTTCTTTTGCAATTTGTTCTAAAGCACCTGAAATGATGCATGCAGTCACAAGAAAGAAAGGTTTGACTGGTCATATTCATGACCCAATTTCTAGATAGTTTCAGAAAATGGAAACAAAATGACTAGTGGTTGCATGTATATCATCAACTGCCCTGAGGAGGCCTTCCTAAATATTTAGACTCAAGTCAACACTTAGTCTTTTGTTAGAATAACAATGACAACTCTCCTTTTTATTTTTGGACTGAGGGAAATATTCTCAGACTGCATCTAGGCAAGAGTTTCCCATGTATTTTTAATTGGGCAAAGACCACATCTCCATACTAAATGTTTGTCAAATTGAAACCATCATTCTTTTTAGAGGCCTGTAATGTCCTGGTGGCCCCTCCTCTAAAACAAAAGAGCCTCAGAGGGGATTATTTGAATTGGAGAAGTGGAAGGAGGGAAGTGCTTAATATTTCCAGTGCCAGTTGCTTTCACCCTGAGAATCCACCCTGCTTGCTACTTTTAACAGTAACAAAGACAGGATTGCTGGGTTACATGTGGCTGGAGTATTTTAATAAAAGGTCTGTAAATGCACCAACACTATTTTGCTTATGACAACTTGCTCATGTTGCAACACACCTGCTGTTTCTAGTAACAGAAGAACAACACAGCACCATAATGGCTGCATGTTCATATTCTCTGTTTTTCTGGCCTTGAAGCTTTTCACACATTACACGGTGGCAAACTCAGGTTTACCACTGATAATACGCTTGACAGACAGCCATAGCTATACCTGTATGGGACTGGATCACACCTTTATTTTTTAATTAAAATTCTGCGTAGAATGATTTCTCAAAGTTCATAGCACAACCACTGTCTAGAAGATTTTGTTTGAAGGACTTATGAGCATCGCAACTTAAATATTTAATGAGGAAAACATTACCTGAAATTCCAGCCCATAGTTTTCCCTGCAGAATTCCCGGAGCTTAGGATACACATGTTCTCGTAATGCAATTCTTTCTGCTACTGTATCTATAGACAACAAAGGGAAAAAAAGGTTGTTAACAATAGTTGTGACAACTGCATATTTAAATAGCACTGTAGTTTTATGCAGGAAAAAAACATTTTTCTTAAAAGTTGTGAGCACAAACTTAATGCAGCAATCTGAATTCTATGCTTTAGGGAATATCTCATTGAGTTTAAATGCTTGTTGTGACATTTACCAATATTTAGTTGAATGCTCACTCCAATAATTCATCCTCGTGCTGTTGTGTATAAATCTCCTTCATTTTTTTACAGCTAGCAATATTTCTAGAAAGAGAAGACACTCCAAAGGCTAGCTGCAGTTGAGCAGTTACAATTAATAAACATTTTAAATGGTTTTCTATTATGATGTATCATGGGGGCAATTCAACATTAAATTTTTTATAAGTGTACTCCTGAAAGTGTAAAGTATGAACAACTGGGGACAACCTGTGTTTGCAAGCAGATATATGCTGATATCTATTAATGCACTACAATTGGCTGTGGCCTTGATGAGAGTATTTTAGCATTAAACTTGGGTTTGCCATGATTAAAGGTAAAGGTGTCCCCACACTTTTAGTGCAAGTCGTTTCCGACTCTTAGGGTGACATCTTGCAACGTTTACTAGGCAAACCGTATATATGGGGTGGGATTGCCAGTTCCTTCCCCGGCCTTTCTTTACCCCCCAGCATATGTCGGGTACTCATTTTACCGACCATGGATGGATGGAAGGCTGAGTGGACCTTGACCCCTTTTACCGGAGATTCGACTTCCTCCTTCCGTTGGAATCGAACTCCGGCTGTGAGCAGAGCTTCGGCTGCGTTAGCGCCGCTTACCACTCTGCGCCACTAATGTGCCCCAAACCCCACTGCTCTAGATCACTGTCACATGATAAAAGTAGGTCAATTCTTTCTTGGTAACTACTTCAAAATGTTGTTAGAATGGGTGATTTTTGCATTTACCTGATTCATCTAAGTAAAAAGTGGAGGATATCTAGGTTGACAAAATGCAGTTGTCCACCTCAACAAATACCTTTTATTTGACTCTTGGATCACTCACAATGAGAGATTTAAGGCAGAAAACTAGGTATGCAGTTCACCTCAGTCTTGTATCAGGATGCAACATCACAAATAAATAATGTTAAAATCTTTTACAGAGACCAATAATCCATAATCAGTTAAAGCAGAAGCAATCAAATATCTTGAGGAAATGTTGAAGTGGAAGAGCGTGAACAAGCTTGAGCAATTCCTCTGGACAGAGAGGGAGGGAGTAGATCCTCCCTTTCTTCTTTTGACCTCACCAGGAGCCAAGCTAAGTCTGTACTCTTGTAATGGATTAAGGCAATGGTGGGGAACCGAATAAGGCCAGTGGGCCAGATCCTAACCTCTTACACCCTCATTTTGACAGGTAGGTGTGTCTGCCCATCTGTCAATCACCTGACACAAAAATGACATCAGGTGACCCAAAATAAAGATTCCTTTGTAGGCATGGCTCCAGTTGCACCTGCAGAGGAAGATCTAGTGTGTTGCCAACTTCAGTTCAAGCTGCCAATGCAAAGGGATATTTGTGTTTACAGCAAGCCCACTTTGAGCTGGGATTGGCTATGCTACAGATCAGCAGGTTGCCACTTATAGCAAAATCTGCTTTGAGCAGGGATCCTTCACACTGCTAATTTGAATTTGTGCTTATAGCAAGCCTTTGTAACTTTGCAAGTGCAGATCCTATTGAGGCTCACTGTAAGCCCATTTTGGGCAGGGATCAGCTACGATTGAGAACTCTGTAGTGCACCTGACTGGTGCTGACTACAACGCTTGCCTGCAGCCACAACTCTTCCTGCCCCATGATAGGCCATATTGAGACCTATGCCAGGGCAAACATGGCCCACAGGCTAAAGGTTCCCCTTTCCTGATTAAATGGTTGGTAGTTCACAAGTTCAGAAATGCACCAGTACCCCTTGGTTTAGGGACAAGAGAGGGTCTTCCACTATCAGACCTCACTCCTCTTTCCTCATAGGTGATCTCGTTAGAGGATGTCCTGTTCAGAGCGGGATTCACGAGGCTGAGATGAGGGTGCAATCATTTCTTGTTTTATTAAAGTAATCGATACATCAAAGGCAGCGCGCCTCATAGGAAACCCTATGCTAACTCACTACAATTCCCTAACTACACTCTAGACATGCTCTGCAATGTGTGGAAGGAGTTGATTCAGTGCCCAATTCTGAACGCGGCAGACTTAAATAGGGAAGGTCTTCAAGCGTAACCTCTCACTTCTGCGAACACACGCCCTCTGCCCCGTCTGCTTCTCTAGACGTCGTGTGCGCGGTGAAGGGGGATGAACATCCAAAACCTCATCGGACAGAACAGGTTCCTTATCAGCAGGTTGGGGAGCAGCGGGCGGGAAAGCGTCGGGCGTCTCTAGGACCCTGCTTGTTGAAGGAGGAGTTACTGCTTTCTCAGGAGCATCCCTTAATGGTCCCGGGGGTGTGCTTGGAGGCTGAGGCCTGTCTCCTCGGAGGGCAGGGCTATCCGTGGGAACTGACAGGGCAGCAAGCTCGCTCTCCTCCTCAAGGTCGGGACTAGCCTCAACAACAACTGGAACGTCCATGCTTTCTAATTGCTGTGGCACCTGAAATTCATGCCTTCCCCCTCCCCGCTCCTCATGAGAGGGCCCGGGCTCAACAGAGGAAGGCAAAAGAGGAAGGCCAGCAGCTATGCTCAGAGCCATGCAAGCCATAAGTAATGCAGGAGGAGGAGCAGATCTCCCAGTCTCTCCTCAGGCATCCATCCTACCTCTTCCCAAATCCCGTGCCGTTATAAACACTCAAGGATAGATGACAATTCAAAGAAAAAACCAATTTGTTAACTTTTATGTTCTTAGTTTATCTGGTGTGTATGTGTTTCTTCAGTAAACCACTTAAAAAGACTGAAGAACTTTTCCTGCTTAAAGAACATGTGAGCCAAGAATTCTTACAGAACGTGTGTTAAGAATTCCTACACATCCATTCTTCTCTGGTCCTCTCAATGTCTGATAGTTTTGTACTTGGAAAGACAATGCTGCATAATTAAGATAGAATGAACTAATTAGGATGAATGACAGATGACCTGGTTTAATTACATACAAACCTAACATGCCTTTTCATGGTAGGAAGTCTGTGGAATTACATTACTCTAAAATAAAATAAGAATGTGCTATGTCAGAGATGAGCCTTCTGTAGAGGAAAACATATACTTAAATGTCCCTTTCTTGCTGCCAAAATGGTAATGGACCAGAAGTTATTTTTATATATTGTTAATTAGGTATTCTGAAATCTGTACGTTAGTTGGCATGGAACCCCATTTGTAAAAAATGCATAATGTGCTAAGAACATTTTAGTATCTTTGAAGTCTCAAGTCATATACAAGAATGGGTACAGAATAGCTTTTCAGAGTTTGGCAGTACAACACTACATGTTTAATCAGAAGAAATGGGGCTTATTAAATGGGGCTTATTCCCTGGTAAGTGTGTTATGGGCTGTAGTCTAAGAAGCACTATAGTAGGTCCCCACCTTTTTAACTGGCCCTTGCTATTGTGGCTTTAACAGCAGTTTGACATGCAGCAATTAGCAAAAGATAATATTTCTTGACCTAATTCTTGCAGATCATCTGCTGATTAAAAAACTCAACTACAGAGTTGGTTGAAAAGCTGAGAACCCCAAGCATAATAGAGATGATAGTATAGCATTACCACACACAATGATGGCTCTGTATTTAGTGTGGCCACATGCAAAAGAGGACACCTGTGTACAAGAGGGAATTTCAGAAGATGCAGCTTGTCATGACCACTTTTCCGTGCAGCTATTAACATTGCTGTATGTCTCATTATATTTAGAGGCAAGGACTAAAATATAGCCATTTAATTAATTAATTAATTAATATCCTGCCCTTCCTCCCAGCAGGAGCCCAGAGCAGCAAACAAAATCACTAAAAACAGACTTTAAAATACATTAAAACAAAACAACTTTAAAAACTTTTTTTAAAAAAGCTTTGAAGACATCTTAAAAAAGAAAAAAAGAAAAATAAAGGTTAAAACATTGTTTTTTAAAAAAAATATTAAAAAGCAATTCCAACACAGACACAGACTGGGATAAGATCTCTACTTAAAAGGCTTGTTGAAAGAGGAAGGTCTTCAAAAGGCACCGAAAAGATAACAGAGATGGCACCTGTCTAATATTTAAAGGGAGGGAATTCCACAGGGTAGATGCCGCCACACTAAAGGTCCATTTCCTATGTTGTGCAGAATGGACCTCCTGATAAGATGGTATCTGCAGGAGGCCCTCACCTGCAGAGCACAGTGAGCGGCTGGGTATATAAGGGATAAGACGGTCTTTCATGTATCCTGGTCCCAAGCTGTATAGGGCTTTGTACACTAAAACTAGAACCTTGAACTTGGCCCAGTAGCAAATGGGCAGCCAGTGCAGTTCTTTCAGCAGCGGGGTGACATGTTAGCGAAACCCTGCCCCATTGAGCAGTTTCGCTGCAACATTTTGCACCAGCTGCAGCTTCTGGACCAACCTCAAGGGCAGCCCCACATAGAGCACATTACAGTAATCCAGCCAGTAATCCAGTTACTGATTGTTTAACTGAAAATGCCTTGTCTTTTTCAGAATCAAAAGGGAGACTAAATATAAAAAGATAACTCACAAATGGCTTTTTAAATATAAAAAGATAATTCACAAATGATAGTGAGCCCACTTTATTCCTGGCTCCGTAATCTGAATGACAATTTGTATATACTGGCCAACTAAAATTAGCCCTCCATGCTTCAGAGACAGTTCACTTTTTTGTTTTTTTAAAAATGCTACATTATACAGCCACGGGAGTGGCTGTATACTATAGCCAGCAGGGATTTTTCACATTCCGCAATGTTAAATTGAAAATACCCCCCATGCCATTCTGATGCTTCCCATAAACTCATTTTAAAACAAAACCTTACAAAACTTATAGTCCTGAACTCAGAAACGCTTGCTTAACAACCCTTTAAATTTTCATGGAGATACACAAAACAGTCGGAGAGAATAGACAGTTCAAAGTGTAAAAAGAGAGAAAAAACCCTCAGAGCCCTTTTGGATTTTTTCTCTGAGAGTTGTCATAATCTGTTGAAATTCATTAAAAATCAGCCATGTTCACAGAGTACCTGTAATCCTAATGCTGATGTTGCCCCATACTCTGACCTTCATCTTCTGCAGTTTAAAAGTTTAAAAAATGCCTGGCTGATTTTTAATTAATTTAAGAAAGTTTGGCTGGGACCCAATGATAATGTGGAGCATGCTCAGTAAGAACCAAGTGTCAGAGTTCTAAAAGCCTCACAGCTGCTGGATTTGGCTAATCAGGGGGCCACACCCACACCAGACTTTGATTTCATGTGAGACAGTCATGGCTTCCCTCAGAGAATCCGTGGAAGTGTAGTTTGTGAATGGTGCTGAGAGGAGACTCCTATTCCACTGAGAGAGCTCCAGCGGCCAGACTGATTTAACAGTCGGCCAGACTGATTGAAGGTATGTGAGGGGAACAGGGTGTCTCCTAGCAACTCTCAGCACCCTTTACTAACTACACTTCCCAGGATTCTTTGAGAGAAGCCATGACTGTCCAAAGTGAAATAAAGGCCTGGTATGGATGTTGCCAGGGAAAGCTTTGGTTTAAATTTGGGTGAGAGGCTACATGTGGCTGCTGTAGAATAAAAAGGTGGGGGAAAGCCTGAAAAAGAATGATACTGTTCACAATGTTTTCCTTTTGGAAAGGAAAGGGGATTCCCTTCTGCCCAGTGCCCACCAACCCACCCAATCTCCTCCCCCTCCCCCTTCTCTCCCTGCTTCTTCCCTGGGTCAGTGTTGGACTATGACCTGGGAGACTAGGGTTCGAATCCCCACACAGCCATGAAGCTGACTAGGTGACCTTGTGCCAGTCACTGCCTCTCAGCATCAGAGGAAGGCAATGGTGAAACCACCTCTGAATACCGTTTACCATGAAACCTTATTCAAAGGGTCGCCATAGGTGGGGATCAACTTGAAGGCAGTCCATTTCCATTTTCAAACATGACTGCATAGAAATAAATCACATAGAACTCAAAAGGTATGCAAATGATCAAACCCACCCTCCCTTCTCCTCCCTCCTACCCCCTCCATCTTGCCCCTTCCCTTGCCCCTCCCTACCCATCCCCACCCCATCCCTTCCAATCCCCTCCTTCCCCTTCCGCCTCTCCCTGATCAGTTTGACCTATCTTAAGCATGATTGCACGGAAGTAAATACAATTGAACGCTATAAGTATGCAAATGATCAAACCTGCCCTCCCCCTTCCTTTGCCCCCCTCCAATATGCTACTTCCCCTTCCTACTCCCACCCCTCCTCCCCCATCGTCAGTTTTTCCTATCCTATCCATGATTGCATAGGAGTAAATCCCATTGAACTCAATAACCATGCAAATGATTAGACCTGCTTTCCCCCTCCTTCCCCTCTCCTCTCCCTTCCTCCTCACCTCCCCTCTTCCTTCTTCCTCCTCCCCTGCCCACTCCAGCCCTCCCCCCTGGTCAGTTTTACCTATCCTAAGCATGATTGCATGGAAGTAAATTGCACTGAATTCAATCAACATGCAAATGATCAAAGCTGTCCTTCTCCACCCCTCCCCCTCCTGCCTGCTCCCATCCCAGTCCTCCCCTCTCCATTTCCTCCCCTCCCTCCCCCTCCTCCCCTCCCCATCCACTGTGGTCAGTTTCACCTATCCTAAGCATGATTGCAGGGGAGTAAATCCCATTGAACTCAATAAGCATGCAAATGATCAATCCATTCTCAGCAAACTTGCACAGGATCCCATTTCTTATCTCCCAGATAAGATTAAAAAGCAGGGAAATTCACCAATAGGCAAAAAACCTTGCGGTTTAAGAACGTACCTATAGCCAACAGCTATTTCTATCAAACTTTAAAAAGAGGGGAATTGGGCAGCTATAGTGAATGCACCAGGGGAGCAGGAGACGTGAACTCCTGTCTGAGATATTGGACTGCCCTAGAAATTGGTCAAAATGCAAACACCATTTGTAGGGCAGTATAATATCTCAGAGAGGAGTCTTTCACAGTCCAATCCACTTCCTGTGTAGCTTGGAAGAATTTGGTAACATGTGCCTCTGAGCATATGGTGAGTGGTGGCAACACCTGCAATCAGCCCAAATAATAGAAAGAAGACATGTGCTGTGCTGATCTTGTTTTAGCAGGGAGGAAGCAACATTATTAAGACAGTTGATATAGTTCAGATAGTCACTTTGAATATGTCTGATTTCCTTTGGAATTTTAGTGAAGTTTCCTACAGGAAATCATTTTCTTTTGTTTCTGTTTCTGTGAATATGTGAAGTACAGCAACTCTTTGCAAAATTTACACTAAAAAAACTCCAAACTTAATTGTGGAATAATGGCACTGACTTCCGCAGAATAGTCTCCAGTGGACCTCAGGAGTGTCTCAATTTGCACAAGTCAAAACAGTGGGAGGTGAAATATATTCTAGCAAATTCTAGGTGTGTTCTATGTTTTTAATTGACTGTGCCCACTTTGCCTTAAATGAAGTGGTTTAAACATAGCAGGCTGAAAACATGCATCCTCTTTTTTCCAACAGCTAGAGTCATTGCTAAAGTAGCAACATATTGTAATCAGTCTGATTTTACATCAAACTGCAGTTTCAGATTCCACTGTTAATGCACCCAAAATATAAATAGAACATAACCTCCAATTTGAAACATAAAAGGCTGTCTTCACCATCATATGACACTGACCAAAAAAAGGCTTTGAAATTAATAAAAATAAATTTGACACAGATTTCTGGGATGAACAACGAGGGAAATAAAATTTTCTAGTTTAGATTCTCTGTAGAAACAGTAGTAACAGAGGAAAGAAGCAAAGTAAGAAGAACACCAACAAACATACAAAAATATAATTCTCTATCTTTGGAGATGGCAGGTGTTGCCACCACTCACCATATGCTCAGAGGCACATGTTACCAAATTCTTCCAAGATACACAGGAAGTGGATTGGACTGTGAAAGACCAACCCAAAAGGTGTTTGCATTTTGACCAATTTGTAGGGCAGTCCAATATCTCAGAGAGGAGGTCAGGTCTCCTGCTTCCTTGGTGCATTCACTATAGCTGCCCAATTTCCCTGCTTTTTAAAGTTTGATAGAAATATCTGTGGGCTATAGGTATGTTCTTAAACCACAAGGGTTTTTTGCCTATTAGTGAACATACTCTTGTCTGTTCATTCATATAACAAAGTTTGTTTGCTTGTTTTAAATTACAATAATTTCATCAGGCATTTTAAGTCATTTCTGATTTTATAGTTATTTTTAATTGATTTTATCCTTAGTGTATTTGTTTATTTATTTTATTTAATATTTGATTTATATCCCACCCTTCCTCCCAGCAGGAGCCCAGCTTGTTAAATTTATTATATACCATTTAGAGATGACGGTAACTAAGTGGTATATAAATTGTCTAAATAAATAAATAAATGTTACTCTGATGATAATTTCAGAGCTCAACATTTGAGCAGCAATGTAGATTTTGCCTGTACATAATGTTCCAAATTCTTACAATTCATTTCCCTGCTCCAAACATGTTGCATCTTAATACAAAGTGTTTAAGGCTGCAATCCTAAACAAACTAAGGCGTAAACTCAAATGGGACTTCTGAGTAAACACAGTGGGTTGCAGTGCTTTTGGGTTTTTTTTAAAAAAAATGGACTTTTTTTGAAATATTAAAGTTTTAAAAGAGTTTAAAAACTACAGGCAACAAAAAGAGGACACATAACATTGAAGACAGTTCAGAAGTTGCAACCGGTGCAGAATGCAGCAGCCAGAATGATGTCCAGTATGGCTGTAAAGACTCTCATTACATCTAGAACATCTGCACTGGTTGCCTACTTGTTTCTGAGCCCAATTCAAGGTGTTTATGTTAATGCATAAAGCCCTACACAACTTGGGCCAATATCTGAATGAACACCTCATATATGCGCTAGTTTGGGTATTGAGATCGGCAGAGGCCCTGTTGGTAGTGCTGCTGTACTTAGAGGTCTGGGGGCAATGACTTGTGACAGGGCCTTCTCTGTATATACACTGGCCTTTAGAAGCACAGTATATATTTTTAATTAATCTTCCTGTAAATTGTGTTATTAGTTGTATTTGCTTTATGGCTTTATTATTGATTTTATGGTTTGTTTACTATGCATTATTTTGTGATTATATTTTAGTTTATGGAACCCATCCTTGCACCTTACGGTGAAGGGCAACTAAGAAATACTAGAAATAAGTAGGTAGATAAAGAGGTCACTGATTACATTCATTAGTATTAGGGTTGCCAGGTCTCCTGTTTTCACCCCGAGACTCTGGGTTTTTGGGGTCCTCTCTGGGTGGGTCACCTTAATCTGTGGACTCTCAGCTTTCATTAAAAAAAAAAGTATCTAGGTGGTCTGGTTCATGAGATGTATACCAAAATGTCAGCTGCCCCCCTCCCTGCAACTTCTATTCAATGAGCAGAGCTTGGAAGATTACTTTTAAAAAGTAATAAATTAAAGTTACAGTTACATGGCCCAAAAAAGTAGTAATTACCGTTACAATTACAATTGCTCTGAAAGTAACTGATTACTTTACTTTTCCTCCAAAGTAATCACTACAATTACATTTCAGTTACTTTAAAAACAAAACGCCTACAAGGTGCTGGCCTTGGCTGCTGCACATCTAAATAGCCTAAAACAACATTAAAAATAAACAAACACAAACAGAGGTAGTAGAATAATTATTTTTATTCATAAGATAGCAATGGTGGTCTCTCCGCTGGTAAGGGAGGTGTGGAGGGAGGCTGAGGCCACAGCTCAGATCTTTGCACGTCAAACCAAGTGCAACCCCCCCCCACTCAGCCAGCCAGCATAATCTCTCTCACTAAACGACCTCCCGGACCCTATCCTGCCACCAACTAAGGGACACTCACTCAAACAAACATTTTCCCATGAGATGCAAAAAAGTTAAAATACGGCAAATGCAGCACAGTAGCCAGAGATGGTGGTGGAAGCCACTTTGTGTGCCAAGTGCAAGCACAGTATTCACACACACACATCATCTTTCACCTCCACAGTTCATTATCTCCATTCTGCTGCTGCCTCCTTCTCCTCCTTTATCCATGTTCTTGACCTCCGGATCCTTTCCCCCTCCACTCCATTCTTCACCACCACTAACAGTTTTTTTAAATAATTGTTTTCTCCACTCCACCCCGTCTCACTCTCCGCCTCCTCCCTTGTCGCCTCCTACCCATCCACAGAGCATGAGGAAAGAGCAACACTGCACAGAAGCCCAGTTTGAGGCACATGATTTTCATCCACAAATCAGAGGAGCAGAAGACTTCCCCTGCCCCCCCCAGTAATGCCCCAAAGTAATTCTGGAAACGTTACAATTACTCCACAAAAGTAGTAAAATTACTCCTAGTTCTATTACAATAAAAATGTAAAGGAATTACCCACTCGTTCCTCAAAAAAGTAATGAATTACAAGTAATTTGTTACTTGTAACTAGTTACTTCCAAGCTCTGTCAATGAGTTCGTAGCTGGCTGCTCTAACCATATCCTTTCAGGTTTATAGCCAATAAGTGAAGTCAGGGTTGTGATTGGTTGACCTCCAGGCAGTCACTAGACCCCATTGCAAGGCTAGAAAACTGTTGTTTTCTCCTGCTTATCTGAAAATCTCCTAAATTGAGTAAGTAGATAGCTTTCAGTCTTTTTCTCTCGTGTGCAGGAGTCAAACAAGTTTAAATTTTCCTGGGCTGTTGAAGAGGACAGTGTTTTGAAAACTTTCCCAATATGAAGCTTTAATCCAATACTTGCTTTTCTGGGAGCAAAGCTGCAATGCTAATCCCACATACCAGAAGCAAACCCCATTGAATTCAATAGGACTTACTTTTGAGTAGACATGGTTAGGATTGTGCTGGAAATTAATGAGACTTTTGAGTGAACATAGCAAAGAACTGTGTAGTAAATCTTTCTCTTCCCCTTCAATCCTATTTTTAAAGCAATTAAGCAGGACTTACTTAGGTATCACTGCTTTTATTATGTAGGAAACTAATAATAATTTTACTTTTTTAAAAGAATGTTCTGCATGACTAACTGGTTTTGACAATATGGGGTGAATGTATTTTTATATCTTCTGTGTTTGTGTGTGTGTGCATGTGTGTGTGTGTGTGTGGAGTCTTTCCAACAACCCTGTGAGGTAGGGATGCAGACTGGAAACCAAGGCAGTTCATAATAAGAAATAAACCCTATTAAAATCCAATAACCATAAAAACAAGTATAAAACAGTTGCAGAACAGCTTAAAGTGGCATTATTCTGAATTTTGGGTTGAGTGAATGAAATTCCTTGTCAATTGAGTTTGCAGTTCTCTGCACACTTCCCTGTTTGAGTAAGCCCCATTGAATACATTGGGACTTGCTTCTGAGTAAACAAACATAAGATTGCACTATAAATATTTTTACAAGTTGTGCAAATAATAAACATCTTTGACAGTCATACTATATAAATATTTCTTCATACTATGTCCCAATAAGTATCTGATTTCACACTATGGTTGTACATGATTATTTCCTCTCTATTATAAGTGAATTATTCTTCCTTGGGGTGGTCATGGTTCCACTCTGTTGTTTTCATCCTGAGGGGCAGATTAGGCTGAGAGATGGTGAGTAGCCCATGGTCACCCAGTAAACTTCATAGCTCATTTCCAATTAAAAAAATTAATTATGATTTACATGCAAAGTTTATTATATAGATCCACACAATACATTTCAAGCACATCCAATTTGCATTTAAAGCACATGATAATCCCCTAAAGAATCCTGGGAAGTGTAGTTTCCCCCTCGCAGTTACAGTTCCCACCACCCTTAACAAACTACATTTCCCAGGATTCTGTGGTAGGATTCATGTGCTTTAAATGTGTGTTGAATGTGCTTTAAACAAATGGTGGGATCTGTCCTAGATATGCTGTGCATTCATTAGTTAATTGAAAAGAACAATTTTAAAAGATACATTTTTAAACAGGGGAAGGGCCAGATCATTCAAAGGTCCAAAATCCAATCTCTGGAAAAGACTATTGCCTGGAATCCTGGAGACCCAATGCTAGTTCATGTCATCAGTACTGAGCTAGAGGTACCAAATGGCCTGAATCGGTATGAGGCAGTTTCCTTGTTCCTAAAAGTAGAAACAGACCCAAGGGCCACAGTGACTCCAAAATTTATTTATGTATTTTATTTACAACATTTATATACCACTTTATTATAAAGAACCTCAAAGAGGTTTACAGAAGGAATTAAAACAATAAAAAAATAAAAGTATTGGCAAAACAGTGAAAGACAGGTATAAAAACATTCAAAATAATAAAACCAATGATGAGTTAAAAACAGATAAAAATACAATAGCTTCTACATGCCTGGGTAGGCTTGCCTAAACAAAGATGTTTCTAGCAGGTGCTGAAAAGAGTACAAGGAAGGCATCTGCATAATGTCAATAGGGAGGGAATTCCAAAGCATAGGTGCCGCCACACTAAAGGATGAATTTCTTAGAAGAGCAGAACAAGTACTATGTGGACCCCATAAGCACACCTTGAACATGACCTGGAGAAAATCAGCAACCAGTGCAGACTTCAGAGCAGAGGTATTATGTGCTGATAGAGTCTCACTCATGTCAGCAATCATGCCACAGCATTCTGCATTAACTGCAGTCTCTGGGTCAGGTTGTGCTTCTTGGTGCTTTCTATGACCTTGGCTAACTGGCTGCCAGAATTCTTTTACTTTTGGTTTTTGACTAGGAATCCTGACTGGTTGTGGGATGCTGAGTTTTCTGCCTTACTCATAGGAATCTTGTTGCGGTTGGTATGGTATTGCATTTAGGAAAGCATCATTGTCTTTTCTTTTTCTTTTTCTGTTTGCATTTCATTTACCTTTAACCTCACTCCCTTACATCCATAGAAGCAACAACAGTGGTTCCATGTGCTCAGCTCAACCCCTTTAAACCCACTGATAATGCACCTTGTTGGTTGCATGATGGTTTGTTTCTTGCCCAATAGTGGGAAAAGATAATTCTTTTACTAAAGTGAGTTTATAGCAGCCCACAGGGTAGACAGAAAGTGTAAAGAATCTTCTTACTCTTACTCATTTCTCAGATCTCTTTCTGAAGTGAAGTGTCAATTCTGTAAAGACATTTGGAACAGCCATGTTAAAAGGAAGGGGCAGGGCTTTCCAGGTGGGGGTTTACCAACCCTGCTTTATGGATATCTTTGCAGAGGATTCCTAGCCAAGCTTTACCAACAGCACAATCCAAACTATCACTACTCAGAAGTAAGTGCTATTGAGTTCTATGGGGCTTATTCCCTTAGTAAGTGTGTTTAGAATTGCAGCCCTTTGGGGGCATCCATCTTTACCCCTGATTGTTCCTATCCAACATCTCCACAACACTAGGCTTTCTTCCTACAATGGCCTTCTGGTGACTGGTCTTACCTGAGGGCACTTAAACCCTTCTTGCCAGAAGCAAATAGGCTAGATTAAATGTTCCCTTCCCAGGCTCCATCTTTTAGCTAAGATTTCCATTCAGATAAATATATTTGTTTGAGTGGTATGCTCCAAGCAAACTGCGGTTGATGCGTAATGTATCATGCTTAATGACATCACCAGAACCTGCCCCTGTGACATCAGTCAGGCCCACCCCATGAGATCACTAGGGCCCACCCCCTGACATCACTAGGGCCCGGTCCTCAAATCTCAAGGTTTGGGATGCTGCTGACCTGGCAACCCTAATTGGTATATCTTGTTGTATATGTTCTATTTTGTCCATTGGAACTGGGTGTATGTGGACATATTTTAAATGTTAAGAATTTGGGGTGGTGGTGGTGATGGAGGGAGGTTTCAATCACATGTAACAATATTCAGCAGCAAATAATTGCTGTTAAGATGCATTTCTTTCAGAGAAATTGCTCTGAATCACTATGTGCTGCTCATGTTACAAAAAGCTTTTGAACATCACCAAGGAAAATAAAGCTGTCAGTCTTCAAGTGTTATGGCAACGTTGCCTCTGCATATCATGCCCCAATAATAACAGCTATTTTTATTTCTACAAAGTATTTTATCTGTCTCAAACCACTTTCCCAACATTAGAGAAGCTGCAACCATTTGAGCTGCCACTGTATAGTGAAAACTGCTGTCTTAGGTATAGAGTCCTTCCTCGGATGGATCCTTGAGCTCCAAGTCGCAACGCAATCTGAGGCTTTGATGAACCTTTGTTTTGTCCTTTGAGGAGCTCTGTAAATGTAGAGCACTTGTAAATGGAAGTCACAGACAGAGAAACATTTCACTGGGGAAGATATGCTTGAAGGATTTTGTTGTTGTTGTTGTTGTTACTATTCTTCCACAATCTCTTTTCCTCCACCCAAATTTATTCAGAAGTATGCTGCCATCAGGTAAGAAACATGAGTAACAGTTTGAGCTGGAGGCCAAGGTGAAGATTCCAAAGTTTCATATATAAGAAGAGTGCTCTATGAACTTGGCAAGGGCTGAAGGCCAGGCTCTTAATATTTATACAGGCCTGGCCAATCTGATGCTTTGCAGTCACAGAGGTTGTATTCCCATTTGTATCTAAACAAGGCTAAGAGGCTCCAAAGGTACCTGATTAATGAGCCAGAGTCTCTGAAAGTAACTCTGTTGGGCAAACCTGCCTTAATCTAATAAAAAGAATCAATGGAACCTGAAGGATGGATGTCTCTCCTTTTCATTCTAAACAGATAATGTCAGAGCATTTTTGACAGAACACCCTTAATGAGGCAGAGAATATAGTGAAGTTCTAGGTAATTATTCTCCAAACTTTTGATAACTAAAGCTGCAATTCAATACATGTCTACTCAGAAGTAACGTCCATTGGGTTCAGTGAGACTTACTTCCAGGTAAGTGTGTATTGGATTGCAGCCTGAGGCACATTTTTCTTAGCTACAATTGAAGGCACACTTGACTCTTTCCCCCAAAAAAAATTCTTTTAGAGTATGAGACTTAGAAATCCACATCATACATCCATGTATGAATCATTGTTCTGGGCACACTTCCTTCCCTGAGAAGCAACTCAGGCAGAGATTAAGGTTTGGAGTGACTATTTACTCAAATTATAACCATAGTAGCTTGGGATGAAGGCACACCTAAGATTTAAACAGTAGCCACAGCAGGTTTTTTGCTGTGTGACTCTAGCTTGCTTTGAACATATCATGCTAGTCAATCAAATATTGGCTCAGCCATCACTTTTGCCCTGCCTCAGATGCTTCAGGTGGGCCTTTTGAAAATAATGTAAAGCAGATGTATGTTATTTTGTTTGCTTATACATTTATCCTTTAACTTAACAATAAATATTTTAAAAAATTCTTATGAAAAAGTTAGATGAACAGATATATTTGTGATGTCAGAGGAACAGTGAAAGTGAAATAAAGGCCTGGTGTGAATGTGGCCAGGGACAGCTTTGGTTTAAATTTGGGTGGGGGGTTACATGTGCCTGCTGTAGAATATAAAGTTGGGGGAAATGCTGAAAAGCAATGATACTGTTCACAATGTTTTCCTTTTGGAAAGGAAAGGGGCTTCCCCTCTACCCAGTGCCCACCCACATAATCTCCTCCCCTCCCTCTCCTCCTCCTCTCCCTGCCCCTCCCCATGTCAGTTTCACCTCTCCTAAACATGATTACACAGAAATAAATCCCATTGAACTCAAAAAGTATGCAAATGATCAAACCCACCCTCTCTTCTCCTCCTATCCTAAGCAAGATTGCATGGGAGTAAATCCCACTGAACTCAATAAGCATACAAATGATCAAACCTGCCCTTCTCCTCCCCTCTCCTCCCCTCCCCTCCCCTTCCTGCCTGCTCCCCTCCCCAACCTCCCCTCTGCCCATATGCTCTCACCATACGCTCAGAGGCACATATTACCTAAATTCTTCCAAGCTACAGAGCAAGTGGATTGGACTGTGAAAGACCAACCCAAATGGTGTTTGCATTTTGACCAATTTGTAGGGCAGTACAATAGCTCAGAGAGGAGGTCAGGTCTCCTGCTCCCCTGGTGCATTCACTATAGCTGCCCAATTTCCCTACTTTTTAAAGTTTGATAGAAATATCTGTGGGCTATAGGTACATTCTTAAATCGCAAAGTTTTTTGCCTATTGGTGATTTTCCCTGCTTTTTAATCTGGGAGATAAGAAATGGGATCCTGTGCAGGCTTGCTGAGAATGGATTGATCATTTGCATGCTTACTGAGTTCAGTGGGATTGACTCCCCTGCAATCATGCTTAGGATAGGTGAAACTGACCACAGGGGATGGGGAGAACAGGAGGAGGGAGGAGAGGAAAGGCAGAGGGGAGAACTAGGATGGGAGCAGGCAGGAGGGGAGGAGAAGGACAGGTTTGATCATTTGTATGTTTATTGAGTTCAGTGCAATTTACTCCCATGTAATCATGCTTAGGATAGGTAAAACTGACCGGGGGAGGGAGAGAGGACTGGAGTGGGCAGGGGAGGAGGAAGAAGGAAAAGGGGGGAGGAGGAAGGGAGAGAAGAGGGGAAGGAGGGGGATAGCAGGCCTGATCATTTGCATGGTTATTGAGTTCAATGGGATTTACTCCTATGCAATAATGGTTACAATAGGAAAAACTGGCCATGGGGGAGGAGGCGGGGGAAGGGGAAGGAGCGTATTGGAGGGGGACAAAGGAAGAGGGAGGGAAGGGCAGGTTTGATCCTTTGCATGCTTATAGAGTTCAGTGGTATTTACTTCCATGCAATCATGCTTAAGATAGGTAAAACTGACCATGGGGAGGAGGAAGGGGAGGGGGAGGAGGAGGAAGGGGAAGGAGGGGATTGGAAGGGGTTGGGGAGGGAGGGGCAAAGGAAGGGGGAAGGAAGGGGCAAGAGGGAGGGAGAAGGGAGGGTGGGTTTGATCTTGGGTTGCCAGGCTCAGGGCCTGAGAATGATTCTGTATCTTTAAGAGAAGAGAAAATTCAGCCAAGTGCAGGTTTTCTTGCAACAGTGTAATGGGAAAAAGTACAAGTTGGAATTTTCCCTTCCCCCTGCACAACTTTTAAAGATATAGAAGACCTTTTGGAGGCTGGGCCTGACAACCCTAGTTTGATCATTTGCATACTTTTTGAGTTCAATGGGATTTATTTCTTTACAATCATGTTTGAAAATGGAAATGGATTGCCTTCAAGTCGATTGAACTTATGGCAACCCTTTGAATAGGGTTTTCATGGTAAATGGTATTCAGAGGTGGTTTTACCATTGCCTTCCTCTGAGGCTGAGAGGCAGTGACTGGCCCAAGGTCACCCAGTCAGCTTCATGACTGTGTGGGGATTCGAATCCTGGTGTCCCAGGTCCTAGTCCAACACTGACACGGATGAGGGGGATCGGGAGGGGAGGTGGGTGGGCACTGGGCAAAGGGGAAAATCCTTTCCTTTCCAAAAGGAAAACATTGTGAACAGTATTATCGCTTTTCAGCGTTTCCCTCACCTTTTTATTCTACAGCAGGCACATGTAGCCTCCCACCCAAATTTAAACCAAAGCTGTCCTTGCCACATCCACTCAGGCATTTATTTCACTTTGGACAGTCATGGCTTCTCTCAAAGAATCCTGGGAAGTGTAGTTAGTGAAGGGTGCTGAGAGTTGCTAGGAGACGCCCTGTTCCCCTCACATACCTTCAATCAGTCTGGCCGACTGTTAAACCAGTCTGGTCAGTGGAATAGGAGTCTCCTCTCAGCACCCTTCACAAACTATACTTCCCAGGATTCTCTGAGGGAAGCCATGACTGTCTCACGTGAAATCAAAGTCTGGTGTGGGTGTGGCCCCCTGATTAGCCAAACCCAGCAGCTGTGAGGCTTTTAGAACTCTGACACTTGGTTCTTACTGAGCATGCTCCACATTATCATTCGGTCCCAGCCAAACTTTCTTAAATTAATTAAAAATCGGACTTCCGGGAAGGGTGACTTAGCCTGTGCCTGCTTTTGAGACGGGCTCCTGCCTCAAAAGAAGCTTATTCAGATATATCAGTCAGAATTTTTTTTTTTTTGACTGATAAAACTTCTCCCGGGTAGGGAGAAACGAAGAGATTAACCTCAAAGCCTATTTTTGTTGGGACGACCAGATCTCATTAATTTATGGGACGAGGTCCAGCCGACTAAGGTGGGACGGATTTTCAACAAGCTCTATCTGATAAAGCGAACGTTCATCTTTTCTTCAAAGAGAGAACGCACTAACAGGCAAGCACCCTTCTTTCTATATTTTTCTTTTACTTGACTTAAATTGTTGCTGTTTAAAAGAGATTTGCCAGATTGATCGGTTTTTGACATCTCACCGGGGAGCCATAACTTCTCTCTGCTATTCGTTAATTAATAACTTATCTCTGTTTTTGTTGCAAAAAGCTGTCCTGGATTTGCATTCTAAAGATATACACAGAAGAGGGATTTCTATTCCTGATTTTTATTCTGAAGAATATTATATTGTCTGAGACTATTCTCTTTTTGGTTTATTTTATTTTGACGAATCTGTTTCCTGACGACGCCATTAATTGTTTCGATCCTGGGAACTGCATTTTGTTTACTTAAGCATGGAGAGATAAGGCTGGCTGTTCTGTTTATACTGTGATGTCACCAAGTTTGGAGTATTAACCCAATTGTTGCTGAAATAAGAAGTGGTTCTCTTATATTTTTCTTTTAAAATGGCAATTAAGAAAATGGCCAAGAATCTGGAAGTAACTATGTTTCAGAGAATAATGGATGAGATTGAGATAACGAAACGAACCCTGCGACAGGGTTGTAAGGAGCTGAAAATTGAATTGAGCAAAATGATACAGGAGTTTAAAGAAATAGGGGTCCCTGTGAGAGAGGAGACCCTGGAGACTGGAACAAACGTGGAACAGGAAAAAGACCTGCGACAGGGTTGTAAGGAGTTGAAAATTGAATTGAGCAAAATGATGCAGGAGCTTAAAGAAATAGGGGTCCCTGTGAGAGAGGAGACCCTGGAGACTGGAACAAACGTGGAACAGGAAAAAGATTTGGAGTTTATGGATTTTAGAAATAAAATCTACTGTTTGGAATTCAATGTTATCTCTGAAGAAATTAATGAAGATTTTAGAGACAAAGTTATCAATGGCATGGATAGTCTTCTGGACTGGAATGATGTGATGGAGCCTAATATAGAGAAAACCTATGGAATTAACTGCAGCCATGTGACAATGGAAAAACTTTCAAGAGATGAGCCAGTGCATTTTGAAAAAAAGAACAGAGATATGATTTTACAGCAGTATTTCAGCAACTTATTCAGAATGGATGGCAAGAAAATATTTGGGATAGAGGTAATTCCCATCAGACTCTTATTATATGACTATGGCTATGACAGCAAGATTATTATGGAATACTGATAATGGAAGATTGGACACTGAAATTACTGGATTTAACAAGACTATCGAAGATGGAAGATGGAAGATGGAACTAATAGGGATAATAGAATAATGGCTACTGAAATTATTGAATTTAACAGATCCTGATGAGATGGATTGATTGAAATGTTTATTTTGACTATGGTTATGACAATAAGATTATTATAATTAGTAATGAGATGGATTAATCGATATGCTTATTTGGAAAAAAATTGATAGATATATTTTTTAAAGAATTGAAACCTCTCTTTGACTTTTTGTGGAAAGAATAAAGTAATGTTTATGAGATTTGATGATTAAGTAAGATAACTACTGGAGGAAAGTGATTTTATAATATGATTTAAGAGACAGGATTGTTATATATTATAGACTTATAACTGATTTGATCTGTGACAAATGGGAAGTCAATATTTTACTCTTTATTTTTTTTTTTTGTTTAATTATTTTTGATTTTGTTTTTTGTCTTTGAATGTTTTATGGTTTTGTCTTGTATGTTTTATGAAAATCTGAATAAAAATTATTGTAAAAAAAAAAAAATTAATTAAAAATCAGCCAGGCATTTTTTAAACCTTTAAACTGCAGAAGATGAAGGTCAGAGTATGGGGCAAGGTCAGTATTAGGATTGCAGGTACTCTGTGGACATGGCTGATTTTTAATGAATTTCAACAGATTATGAGAACTCTCAGGGGAAAAAGTCCAAAAGGGCTCTGGGTTTTTCTCTCTCTCTTTTTAGACTTTGAACTGTCTATTCTCTCTGACTGCTTTGTGTATCGCCATGAAAATTGTGAGGGTTGTTAAGCAAGAGTTTCTGAGTTCAGGACTATAAGTTTTGTAAGGTTTTGTTTTGAAATGAGTTTATGGGAAGCATCAGAATGGCATGGGGGTATTTTCAATTTAACATTGCGGAATGTGAAAACTCCATGCTGGCTATAGTATACAGCCACTCTCGTGGCTGTATAATCTTGGCTTATTAAATCAGGATCTGATTATTGAAATGTGCCTGGTGACTCAAAGATAGAAATGATTATTTTACCAGATGAGAGCAACCACAATAAATGTAAGTTATAAAAGATAATTTAAGAAAGCCCATGTTGCACAATTAAAATACCAACATTATTCACACTACATATGCCATTCCTTTATCCTACATCTTTTTAAATCCTCTAATGGTTGATCGTTATTGTGCAGCATTAGTATATTGTAGCATTTTTCATTACCAATGCTAAAAGGTATGTTCCTTTATATAAACACAAAATGCTAAGTACAGTAGGATTAAAAGTTACATGTTTTTATATTAGTTTGCTACTTGTTCCAGGAGTTAATTCCAAACTTGGTACCAAACTAGCTGATACACTAATACAGTCTCACACTCACAGTGCAAAGCTAACAATGTCTACTCAGAAGTAAGTCTTGTTGAATTCAATGTTGAATTTTTTAAAAAATGCATCCATAGAGCCCCCTGATCTGGATCAGAATCATGGTGTGGGGGAAGGCAGTATAAATATTTTCCCTTTGCTAGGTGGGCTTTGATTCCTAAGATATATATGTTCAGGACCCATCCTATTCTTCTGATTGTAATTTTTTTTAAAAACTGATTTTAATTTTTTTGTTTATGGTGAAGGGTGGGTAACAAATCCAATTTTTATTACTATTATTCTCCTCAATGAAAACAATCACCCTGAAGCTACTATAGGCCCTTGGAGGAAATTGCTATAGGCACAATTAGCAGTTTCAGGTGTGATTTTCATAGGGAAGATGCTATGGAGGACGGTTAAAAACCCCTTGCCGAACTCTGCAGGCTTTACTGGCACTGTAAGTTGCAGATATCCACCCCATCTCCAGTGACACTGGACATACCAATGACATCTTTATGGGGCCCACATACATAGAGAATAATTAGGCACAATCTATGATGACTATAGTTGCAGTAAATTGGACTACATGACCCATAAAGTCCTTTCCAACTTTATGCAAATATGAGTTATTCTAGATTTATGTGAATTTAAGGATGATTGAGTTTGCCCTCCAATCTTATCCTCTATTATCTTTCCTTAATTAAATTCCCAGAAAAGAGGATAAAGTAGCTATCTTCAACTCTGCTTACATTAAGGAAAATGCTCCAAGTTCTAAAAATATTTCTTGATTATTATTCTGGCTGAAATAACCAAACTTCTTCCTCTACTCTAGACTGTAAGCACCAAAACATCTTGGGCTACTCTGAGGCTATTAGTAGAGTTATAACATTACATGTGCTAATTCTTCTGGTGCCAGTAACATTAATGCTCACTGGGACCTACACAATGCTCACAATTTTTTTCAAATGTTCTTTTTATTAGAAGTTCATTTGCTGTGCACTTTATGAAATTAAAACCAACACATAAAATTGCTGTAGTTTTGAAATGCTGGTGCTGAAATCATACATTTGTGTGTACACATAACCAGATTCCAACAATATATTAGGAGAAAACAAGCATGCCAAAATGATAACATGTCAGAAAAATGTAATACAAGAGTAAGAACAGACTTTAGCTTAATTACATTATATTGATTGCAAATGGTAACCTGTTTAGGCCAAAAAGCAGTATACAAGTAAACAATAATAACAACTATCATAATTAGACAGGCTGAAATCTAAAGAATTGCACAATTAGTTCCACATGTTCAAGTTGTAGTTCCCTTCTTGTGTGAACTACATGCAAGGAAGGGGTTGTACATATACAAAGAGGCAATGGGTCCATGCTGCTGGCTCTGCCCCGGAGCTACCACTGTTGTCCATGCTTCAGCATGGATGTCTGCATTGGTAAAGTCCATGTGCAGCGTCCTCAATGCATAATAGGCTTCAGCAGAGGCTGCAATCCTGATTGCACAATTTTCAAGTTTGAATGGAAACTTACATGTGTAGAGATCAACATGCATATGTTTCACTTACACAAAAAGAGTGACTGTCAGGGGTGACGGGGGGGTTGAGAGGCTGGGCTGAGAAACTATGCAATCTGGGCAGGGCCAGCAGTGTGACCTCTGGGGCAGAGCTTGCACTATGGTCCCACTGACTCTTGTTACATGCAGAGCCCCTTATTGATTGATTGATTAATTCATTGATTGAATTTATTAGTCGCCCATCTGGCTGGCTGTCCAGCCACTCTGGGCGACATACAACATAGGCATACAATACATAGGCATTAAAAATCTAAAAACAATGAAGATAAAATCTAACCCACCCCAAAAGCCTGCCTGAAGAGCTAGGTCTTCAACGCCCAGTGGAAGCTCATCATAGAAGGGGCATGGCGGAGATCATTTGGGAGGGAGTTCCACAGGGTGGGGGCCACAATTGAAAAAGCCCTCTCTGCACTTAAAAAGCCCTTCATGCACTTAACACCTGAATCTGATCTGATATAACCTATGTCAGAAACAAATAGTTTTCTATGCAGGCTATTATACAATTGACTCTCCAAAAATGTTATGGGCTAGTTTTAAGCTAACACCTACTGTATTGTCATTTTGGCACCTATTTATTTTAAATCTATTTATTCCACAAGCTTTTATGTGATATATTTTTATGGTACCGTTCACAGCATCTGTTGGTTTTAGTATGGATTTTCCTGGTCCAGTTACTGGTTGTTTTATCTGCTCTTTTAGTATATTAATGTATTGTTTATGGTTTTTTATGGTTTTATAAATCCACCCTTAGATCAGCAACAACAAAGGCTGGGGTAACGTTTTTCAAATAAATAATAAATGAAACATTTTTACACTAGCCTGTCTCCACATACTTGTTATTAATTTGTTCACTAAAAAAGGCAACACAGCCAAGCAGCCAGTAAAGGCTGATTGTTAATGGGTTCCTGTGCTGCATCTAAACATAAAATATTTGTAGCAACTAAGCAATTGTTGTTTGGGCTTTAATATAGATATAGATAAAAGTTGCTTTGCTTAAATAGCCACAGCAAAAGGAATGGGATTTTCCTCTGCAATGTCAGTTGCCTTATTAAAGCTTATAAAGCTTCATTTATGTTTCGTTCTAATGTGCAGCTGTGGGAGACCTATGACAAATGAAACCCTTTGTGTCAGTACACATGGATGTTCAGAGATTAACAGGTCCCATGAATCCTCATTAATGGGCTAAAAATGGTCCATCTACTCAGCAGAAAGGACACTCTGCTGTAGACTACGCAGAAAGGGAATTCGCTGGCTGTTTATTATGAACTGCCAGGAGATGATTTCTATGTGCACCTTTGGTCACTATACATTGTTTTCCCATTAAAAATGGGGGCTTTGTGCTGTGGGGATTACTGAGGGGGACAAAATCAATATCTCTCTGTGTAAAGAAAGATTGGCAGTGCTTTCTCTGTTGCCTCAAATCGTTACAGATTGAGGCAGGTGCTGCTAGAGTTTATACTTCAAAAGTATCCAGAGACTGTTCTTGTATTTGTCAAAACCCCAAGGAGACAACTAAAAGAATTTGGAAACAAAGCAGCTGTCAGTTTTGTATCTACCATCATATGTCATGTGGGAGGGTACAAATCTGCACTTGGGAATTACACTTTTGAAAACAGTATTAAATAGGTGGATATGAGAAACTGTTTAGTCAAAACTGCAACAGAATTCTGCTTCTCACAATGAGGGAAATATGGCTAAAAATGCAAGTAATATATTATTTTCCCCAAATGATTAACATAATCTTGATCTGAGGGAGGATTGTCACTTCCATCTCCCCCCCCCCAAAAAAAATTTTTTTAGAGCCTTCAATGGCTGCCTGACAGGCAGAAATGCAGTAAGTGCAGCGTTTCCTGACACAGAGATGGGAAATGATACACTTGTTAAATTTCTGCCAGTCATTTAACTATTTAAGTCAGAGTTTTTGTGATGAAAAAATGGTGGCAACTTTGATCTGCTTGTGTCAGAAAGACTTAAATGTGCTAAGGAGTAAAAAAGTAGAAGCTGGGGTGACTTGCAAGGAGAACCATTCACTTCTTCTTATGCAAACCATTAAATGAGGATCTATATCAGAGGTGGGGGTGAGGCATGGGGAGAGTCCCAAGGGCCAGACAGAGACTTGAAGAGCTGCTTTTGGTCCCTGGCATTGAGGGTCTCTACCACAGATCAATTTTCATAGATGGCAGGATAAATGAATTTAAATCAAATTTCCCATTTAGAAAGAGAGAAACACCTCAATGGATGACTGACAAAACTCTTAAAATGGTTAAAGGAAGAAGGAAAGCAAAAGCAAAAGGAGACAGAAACATGGTCAGAACCCTAAATGCAATAATACAGCGACTAGTACGTAGGGACAAAGAGAACTATTACAATAGTTATTGTATAGAAATAGAAGAGGACAACAAAAAAGGTAGAACAAGAGACCTATTCCAAAAGATTAGAGAAATTAAAGGGAAATTTAAACCAAGAGTAGGGATGTTGAATAATCAACAGGGGATCACACTGACTGACCAAGATGAAATAAAAGGAAGATGGAAGCAATACACTGAAGAACTCTATAAAAGAGATGCAAGGATGACAGATTCATTCACGAAGGAACTTTATGATGAAGAACCAGAAATTTTAGAATGTGAGGTTAAAGCCGCTCTTAAAATACTTGGAAGAAAAAAAAATCACCAGGAACAGATGGCTTACCAATAGAATTGCTACAAGTTACTGAGACTGAATCTGTCCAAATTTTGACAAAAATTTGTCAACAAATATGGAAAACTAAACAATGGCCCACAGACTGGAAGCATTCAATATATATCCCAATTCCAAAGAAAGGGGATCCCAGGGAATGCAGTAATTATCAAACTATTGCCTTAATATCCCATGCAAGTAAAGTAATGCTCAAGATTCTACAACAAAGGCTCTTACCATATATGGAGTGAGAAATGCCAGATGTCCAAGCTGGATTTAGAAAAGGAAGAGGTACCAGAGATCATATTGCAAACATATGTTGGATAATGGAACAGACCAAGGAATTTCAGAAGAAAATCACCCTGTGCTTTATAGATTACAGCAAAGCCTTTGATGGTGTAGATCATGAAAAACTATGGAATGCTTTAAAAGAAATGGTGGTGCCACAGCATCTGATTGTCCTGATGCACAACCTATACAAGAGGCTACTGTAAGGACAGAATATGGAGAAAATGTTTGGTTCCCAATCAAAAAGGGTGTGAGACAGGGTGTATTTTATCACCCTATTAGTCTAATCTGTACACAGAACATATCATACGGAAAGCAGGATTGGACCAAGATGAAGGAGGTTATGAAAATTGGAGGGAGAAATATCAATAATTTAAGATATGCAGACGATACCATACTACTAGCAGAAATCAGTAATGATTTGAAAAGAATGCTGATGAAAGTTAAAGAGGAAAACACAAAAGCAGGACTACAGCTGAACATCAAGAAGACTAAAGTAATGACAACAGAAGATTATATAACTTTAAAGTTGACAATGAGGACACTGAACTTGTCAAGGATTATCAATACCTTGGCACAGTCACTAACCAAAATGGAGACAATAGTCAAAAAATCAGAAGGAGGCTAGGACTGGGGAGGGCAGCTATGAGAGAACTAGAAAAGGCCTTCAAATGCAAAGATGTATTGCCGATAGGGATGGGGGACAATATCTGACAAAATTGAACCTGGTATCAGATCCCGACTGAATTAGCTAGTTTGCTATCCCTTCGGAGTGGCACCGATCTCTTGTGGCAGGCCGCAGCTGTAATTGGCACGGATTTTGCAGCCATGACTGCAATCAGCAAGAATTTTTTTCTTGACATCCTCCCCCTATTTTATGTTTTCTTCCCATAAATAAGATGTGTCAACCACAGAATTTCCAGTTGTCCATTATATAGTACGAAAAAAGTGTTATTATTGCAATATAATGCAAAAAAATTGGCTATATATGTCTTCAATGTTAATTGTCAAATCATCCTGCAATGTCATGTTTTTCAAACAAGGTATCTCAGAGCATTGTGATTCTCTTGCGTGAGAAACATTACAATGATGAGACTGATCCACCATGCTACCCACCTTGCCTCGCCCCTGCTCCTCTTTCATTGTTGCTGTCCTGAGCTAACCAAGGCCTCTCTCTCTCTCTCTCTCTGCTAAATGTGAGTGTGTATGTCCCTGTGTGACTGAAAAAAACCGAAAAACCACGTGGAACACTGTGATCATTCATGTCAGTGACCTAAAAATTACGCAATGTTTTTCCTGCTGCCAAAAGACCACGTGGAATACTGTGACCTGATCATTCAAAATTACCCAATGTTTTTCTCCACCGCCAAGAAACTACATGGAATGCTGTCATTTACATAAATATCTATGAAAACAATTATTTTATTTTTGCAACCCCCCGAATAAAACCTATGGATCAAATCACCCAAAAACACACACAGCAGATCAAATCAGCAAGTGCCAGAGAAAGCAGAAACAAAAAAAGGACAGACTGGTAAAGAAACAACAGATTATTGAAATGCATGTGGATTGGCACTATGCAGTGAACCCCATTCCTAATCACTGAACACTAAAGTCAGGACCATGGTATTCCCAATCTCTATGTATGGATGTGAAAGTTGGACAGTGAAAAAAAGTGGATAAGAGAAAAATCAGTTCCTTTGAAATGTGGTGTTGGAGGATTGCTTTGCAGATACCATGGACTGCGAAAAAGACAAAAAATCGGGTGTTAGAACAAATTAAATCAGAACTATCACTAGAAGCCAAAATGATGAATCTGAGGTTATCATACAGTAGGGCCGCACTCATATGGCGGGTTACGGACTGGATTCCTGCTGTAAAGCTAAAACCTCTATAAAGTGGAACTCATTGAATAGAATGGCGTGTGATGCCCGAAAACTGCCATAAAAGCGGAACAAGAGCTGTATGAGTGGGGCTTTAGGCTAATTGTGTCTAATTGAGACCGCTGTATTAGTGAATCGCTGTAAAGCGAAGCACCGTAAAGCAGGGCCCTACTGTACTTTGGACACTTAATGAGAAGGCATGATTCACTAGAAAAGACAACAATGCTGGCAAAAACAGAAAAGAGTCTGTTTCTGACTTATGGTGACCCTATGAATAGGGTTTGCATGGTAAGCGGTATTCAGAGGGGGTTTACCATTGCCTTCCTCTGAGTCTGAGAGGCAGTGACTGGCCCAAGGTCACCCAGTGAGCTTCATGGCTCTGTGGGGATTTGAACCCTGGTGTCCCAGGTCGTAGTCCAACACTCTAACCACTACACCACACTGGCTCTCACAAGGTCTGAACAGGGTGGTTTATAACAGATGCTATTGGAGGTCTCTGATTCATAGGGTCGCCATAAGTCATAATGCACACAACAACAACAAATTCATGTAGTAATGGGGATTTTTATATATCCACCAGAGCTTGGAAAAGTTACTTTTTTAAACTACAGCTCCCATCAGCCCCAGCCAGCATGGTCACTGGATTGGGCTGATGGGAGTTGTAGTTCAAAAAAGTAACTTTTCCAAGCTCTGAAAGCCACACATATATAATCATAGAAGAAATATGTTTTAGCATCATAAAGAACTAAACAAACTGCCCACTGGCCTGTTTAGGGACCCTAAGATCATCCCATGGGACCCCGGAAATCCTGATATTAGAAGCAGGCCTGTGTGTAGGCCTAGAAAAAGCAGGCAAAGTAAACTTAGTTTGAACTCTTGTGTTCTTGCCAAACTGGCCGGTGCTTGACTGGCAGTTATTAATTAGCCTATTGTTTAGAATTAGAAGAGCATTTAATCTGAGAAAAGCTGTGATTAATGAGAATAAGTAGAAATCGCTGATATTTGATTCCTGGGTAAAGCAATAATGCCATCTAGGGGAAAAGGTTTGTAAAAAGTATTAGATGTTTTAATAAAGAGAAACAGTGAGATTTTACAATGATTTTACAATAACCCAGTATGTTATATTTACAACTTTATAAGTGTGTTTTCATCAGAGCTTGGAAAAGTTATTTTTTTGAACTACAACTCCCATCAGCCCAATCCAGTGGCCATGCTGGCTGAGGCTGATGGAAGCTGTAGTTCAAAAAAGTAACTTTTCCAAGCTCTGGTTTTCATTAAGAAAAAGGTACTCTGGGGTGGCCTGCCTCCTCTATATCTCTGAGGCTGAAAGATACTAGTTAGCCAGAGTCATCCAGTCTTTTCCTTAGTCTGTGTGGCTTCAAAGTAAAACTCAGTGTTTTAAATATAATCCCTTCTCTTGAGCTATGTATTTTATAAGTAAGGAAATGGGATTTCTGAGAAAGTATAAGGACATAAGAACCCCTATGGCAAAGGAATAGAACTGGGGTGCTCATACATTCCCAAACACCCTACGTTGAGGTAAACTTAACTCAAGGAACCTGTTCAAATATCTCCAGGTGTACCTGGGTCAGCGTGGCCAATCAGAACAATGAGAAAATTAAAGTACAGGGATGCATGAAAGAACATGTAAGTGTATGGCAGAAACGGGTCTCGGCTAGCCCCAAAATTCATTAGTCTTGAAAAGACAGCAGAACAATGGTGACATTAATGAGATGGACAGAGTCTTGGAATCAGCACTGGAGTTACCTAATGCTTTCTGATTGGTTTGGCATGATTGTAGAGAAGAGGAACTGTGATGTTATATGGGCAGGAACTCATGAGATTGGTGAATCACTGTCACATGCTGTAACTGTACTGTATAAAAGAGCCTGCATACAGTGTCTCAGTGCAGTCTCTCCTGGATGTTTCTGGAAGGCTGACCCTGTATGTGCTTGTAAAGAATAAAGGCCTACCTTTTTGCTATAGGCCTGTGTCTTCCAATTTCTTCAAGGACCCCCAGCAAAAGATCCCATAGGAGGAGAACAATTCTCCATCAGTAGTGCACTTGAAGTTTTTGCTTTAATTATTAAAATATATAGTTTTGCAACTATAAGGGTCCTTACACTACCTAGACACATAATCCAAAACCTCTGGACATGTAGCCCACATGGATTTTGTGCTACAGAGTTAACTATTTGCTCTGAGGCAATAAATTAATTGAAGAAGTAATAGTTTTATTTTTGGCTAAGTGTACACATTCAAGGACACTAATCACAATCATGTAATTAAAAATTAAGGCTTCAATGCTAGAGACAGTTACTTGAGGGTAAGTCTCACAGAATTCTTTGGGACTTACTTCTGTGTAGACATATATAGGCTTGTGCTTTAAGTGCCCAGAACTTTCCAGAAGAAAAGCCACTAGATTAAACAACATTTCTGAATGAGAAGAAAATTAAATGTCCATATTAATATTTTATGATTATAAGTTTGACAATCATAAACTATTCATAATTTATCACAATAATACATGACTTGGAACACAATCCTATATGTCTACTCAAAGTATGTCTCTTTAAATTAATGGGATTTGACCCAAGTAACTGTGTATACGATTGCTGCTTAGGTTGCATGTCTGCTTAGAAGTATGTTCCATTGGGTTCAATGGGACTTATTCCCAAGTAAGTGTCTATTGGATTGCAGCCTTACTGTGTTACCCTTACAAAGCTTCACCACAGAAATCAGATATTTTCTTATGTTTACTTTTTTTAAATTACTGTCATTTTTAGTTAATTTTCTATACTAGTAAAATTGTTTTTTAAAGTCAGGTATTTTCCCCATAGTTCTTTCTTTTACAGCAGGCTTCCCTGTGTTTGATAGAAGGGGTCAGTTTTAGGAGATATTAACTGCAGACTTTAACATGGTTATATTAAATTCAGATTTTAGTTGGGCAGAGCAATTCATCCTGTTGGAGACTGTGCAGGTGGAGCTGGCAGAAAAGGCCACTATATCCAGTTGCCGTTCAGGAGCCTCTAAGAGGGAAGGATGCTGGCTGCGTCAGCAGGACACAGTGAAAGGAAACAAAATATATGTTGTTTTCCGCCAACCTTTTTTCATGCATATCAGCTCCTGGGATGGAGGGCCATGGGAGGGAGCCAAATGGGACCTGGACGTGCATACGTGCCAACCTCCCCCCTCCCCCAACACATCCCGACAACTCTCCCTTTTTTGGCCTTCCACCAGCTTCTAAGTGATTTTTGTGAAATGAACCAGCCTGGTTCCACCAGTGTGTCAGTATTTTTAGTCAATGAGTGAGTACAATGGGTACAGGATGGCAGCCTAAGCTTTAGTTGAGGATTGGCATTGGGGAAAACAGGGGTCTTGTGCCTTTAACAGCTGTATCTCCACAATTAGGACCAGCAGAACAAAGCTGACTTCCCATGGAAAACATGAGGGGGGGGGAGAAGCAGCAATTATGGTACTCTCTCTAATTTTGTGTTATGCCAGCCATTTCATGTTATGCCACACCCCCATGACAGCTCTTCTGGGACTGGTGCCTTCAGCACTCTCTCACAATTTGAAATGTGTCCACTAGTCCAAAAAGGTTGTTGACACCTGAAATAATGGGCTTCTCACTGCCTATTTCCCCCCAGATAGCAGAACCAACTGTAGGGTGGTCAGCTACAGAATGGTACAAGGCTCCTGAACCTTTAATAGTTTTGTAGAAGAAGGAATTTCTGCAGGTGTAGCTTGCCTGAAAATGGGGGGGAGGGGTAAAAAGAAAGAAAGAAGGAAAACTCAAACAGAAAGAGACTGATAAAGGAGGACATATGGTAAAATATAAAAGTGTATTCCACATTGCAGGTCTGTTGCAGGTCTCAGTGGTCTACTACTGCTTTATCACATATCTTTACTGAAGATAAAACCATTTTTGCCTTGCCTAAAAAAGAAAGGAATTTGCATATTTAATTTGTTGCAAGTTGGGACAATGTTGTGTTCTGTTCAATTATGGACCGAAACATAGACCTTTGTGGTCTAGAAATATTGATTGAATCATTTCCCCCCTAGCTGTATAACCGAAGCTATGCCATTTATTATTACTGTTTATTTTGTGAAGCTCCCTAATAAATATTTCACCACAATTTGAATTTAAAAGGTGAAGTCCGAAGGCTAACTGAAACAGAGTATGAAAGCGATGTCTAACTTGAGTAACGATGCAAAACCTTGTCGTTCTTCTGATTGTTATTTCTCAGTTTTCTAGCACTTCTTCAGCGTACAAAGCTCTAGTTCTGATCCCATTTACATTAAGCAATTTAAATACACAGCAATGTAAGCACTTTATTGGATCAAAGTAGTCGCCTTTGCTGAATTCATTCACAAAAATATTTTAAAATGCAGTATCCCTGAATTAAAATATTGTTCCCCAAATTTGTGTGTGTGTGACAAATTACTGAGTATAGTAATATAGGGGCTGCATTCACACACATGCTAAACCATGCATCAGAGCTACGTGGTTTAGCCTAAATAAAGATTCTGACTTGTGTGCTTCCCCCTATGTAGCTGGGAGAAGGACTTCAACAGTGTGTATTTCACTTTTAAAGAATCTTGGCTTAGTATTAAACCAGGGTTCCTGGCTTAAAACAAACTCTTTAAAGAAGTTAAAACTTTTAACAGAGCTGCACAACCCATGGTTTGAAGTTGGCGAGTTATGAAAATTATCAAGAGTTTGTTAAACCAAGATCCCTGGTTTGAATGTCACACTTCTTTACAAGAGAAACTCCTCCTCACAGCTACATAAGAAGAAGACATGGATGGAAGAGAAGGAGGGATGGGGGAGTGTGCAAGCTCAAGAGTTTTGCTTTGGCTCATTCAGGCTGATCAAAGTACTGCTAAACCATGATTCAGTGTTATGAACTCACTATGTTGTCAGCAGGAAATAATGGTTGTTAGCACTTGGGCAGAAGTGGCTTGCCCAAGGAGGTGAATGTTAGGTTTCCAACAATGTCGTCACTGCCACTTGCTGAAAGGGAGAGGGGCGAGAAAGTTGTAGCCGTGTGGTGCACCAACAGAACCCCAGTGCATCCACACCGTCCCGACCTCCTTGTCATCTCGCTCCTAGTAAGTGGCCGTGATGCCACTGCTGGGAAGGTAGCACTGGGGCTCCACCCCACCAGGTGAGCTACTTCTACACTTAGAACCAAATTGTTTAACTATGCAGTTATTGTTCAAAACCTACACAATTCTTTACTAAAGTATTTTTAAAAGATATCACTGTTTTGTGTATAAAGCAGGTACGTCAGACTACTATTTAAGGTGCTTTTGGAGCTCTAAGACTCTCCCACTGGTTGAGAAGGGGATCTTGACAAACAGGCCACTTAGTTAAGATTATTAAAAATTGTTTTAATTTGAGGGTGTACATAGGAGTATTTAAGTTAAATGCTGAAACTTTACTAACCTTGCAGGACAGGATGTAAAATAAATGTAATTTAAGACCAGACTGTTGTAATGCACTCAGTGTGGGACTGCCCTTGAAAAAGATTCGGATGCTGCAGCTGGTGCAGAATGCAGGGGCCAATGTGCAGACAGGGACTACTAGCCAGGTATGCTTTAAACTAGTTCTTTAAAACCTGCCCTAGCTGCTCATGTACTTCTGAGTCCAATTCAAAGTACTTATGTTGATCAACATAACCCTAAATGACTTGGGCCCCAAATATCTGAAAGAGTGTCTCTTCCATCTAGACCTGCCCTGGTGTTGAGATCTGCAGGGGAGGCAGTTCCTTTGCTCTGTGAAGTACATGGTATGGTGGTGTGTGAGAGGGCCTTTTCTGTGGTGGCCCCCAGATGGTGGAATGTCCTTCCCTCTGAAATGCACCTGGCCTTGTTATTGCATACATTTTTATGTCAGATCAAAATGCAATTTTCTGCACAGCTCTTTAGGGGTGGAATATGCGATCATAATATAATGTATATGTGTTACATGGTTTAATTGTATTAAGCCATATGTAACCCATCCTGAGATTGCATGGTGAACGGTGACTATAAATACCAATAAACAAACAGATGAACAAATCATACTGGATTCAGTGGGATAAAACTGGCTTTTACCTACTTCAGCTTAATTGGTTTGTGGCCCAGAGAACTATTGTTATGGATCAGTTAAATAAATGTAGAAAAATATGAAGAATGAACTCTGTGGGGCTTACTTCTGAGTAGATACACAAAGGAATGGACTGTGGGGCTGCAGTCTTATGCAATTTTTCTGAACTCAGCAAGGGTTACATCATATTAAGCCAGAGAATCAATGATGCACAGCTGCAGTCTTATACATTTACTAGGGAGCAAGTCTCATTGTATGCCGTACTTAGTATTGTGATATTAGGTCGCTCACATGTTTAGTAGTGCAATGGAATCCTTATTTTATTTATCCTCACAAGAGCCCTGTAACAAAGTAAGATCACTATTCTTCTCAATTTACAGATGGAGGACTGCGGCCAAATCCAGTAATTACAACCATCAAATCATAGTGGTGAACCATACAGTTCAACTCTAAAAATTGAGCCATGAATTCAAATATAATTAAGAGACCTTTAAAATTATTTTGACATTATGATTTCTATAGCACAACCTCCCCTCTCCATGATTCCACCCCCTGCTGATAATCTGATCCGAGATTACAGTTTAGCAATGGGAAAGTGGGGGGGGGCAAAGAGAGGCAGTGGGTCTCGGAAGCAGTCGGTGGGCTAGAGGTTCCCCACCCCTTCCCTGTCCACTGCTTTTTAATGTGCAAGTATTGCAGTGATTTCTTCTTACCTTAAGATGCCCCAACTGTGGGATGTTACGGGCAACGCTGATTTGACAGCATAGCATGATCCCCACCCCCTCCACCTGCCAAGTCATTTTTCTTAGGGATCAATGGTAGGGGCCAAAACTCAGTGGCTGAGCACATGCTTTGCATGCAGAAGGCTCCAAGCTCAATCCCCAGGATCTCTAGCAAACAAACAAACTTCAAGTAGCAGGAGGAAAGACCCATGCCTATTACCCTGGAGAGCCACTGCCAGTCAGCATACACAATACTGGAGTAGATAGACCCATAGTTATCTGATTTGTAAAGGCAATTTCATTTAGTGCAGCACTTATACATAATGATCATTTTCAGATATTTGGGCATTTGATGTGTGCATATGTGCAGTCAACTGAGCATGTGACTCATGATAATCATGTTTTTCATAAAAGCACCAAATTTACACCATTTGTGGACTAGTAAGTGATAATTTTTAGATATATCTGAAAATACGGCATACATTTGCTGCTTTTATGAAAAACTGCATAAAAGTTATGAAAGGCTCAAAGCCTTTAAAATACTTTTGAGCTGCTGATTATTTATTTATTTATTAAACTTGTATACCTCCCCATAGCCGAAGCTCTCTGGGCGGTTTACAATAACTAAAAACAAATACAATTTAAAATACATCTTTTAAAAAACAATTTAAAACACAATTAAAAAATTTAAAACAATATAGAGCACATGCTAAAATGCCTGGGAGACGAGGAAAGTCTTGACCTGGCTCTGAAAAGATGACAGTGTTGGCTCCAGGCGCACCTCGTCAGCATAATCATTCCATAATTTGGGGGCCACCACTGAGAAGGCCCTCTCCCTTGTTGCCATTCTCCGAGCTTCCCTCGCAGCAGGCACCCGGAGAAGGGCCTTTGATCTTGAACGTAGTGTACTGGTGGGTTCGTATTGGGAGAGGCGTTCCATCAGATATTGTGGTCCGAAGCCATGTAAGGCTTTATAGGTCAATACCAGCACCTTAAATCGAGCTCGGAAACATAAAGGCAGCCACTGCAAGTGGGCCAGAATCGGTTTTATATGTTCGGACCGTCTGGTCCCTGTTACCAATCTGGCTGCAGCATTTTGCACAAGCTGCAGTTTCCGAACCATCTTCAAAGGCAGCCCCACGTAGAGTGCATTGCAGTAATCTGATTTAGAGGTTACCAGAGCATGGACAACAGAAGCCAGGTTATCCCTGTCCAGATAGGGACTTAGTTGGGCCACCAGCCGAAGCTGGTAGAAGGCACTCCGTGCCACCGAGGCTACCTGAGCCTCAAGTGACAGAGATGATTCTAGGAGAACCCCCAAGCTACGAACCTGCTCCTTCAGGGGGAGTGCAACCCCATCCAGGACAGATTATTCTCAATAGAACATATATAAAAATAACAGTTTAAAGGCATGGTCTTTTTAAAACATTTGTTTCAATCCAACTAAAGTTAGTTAATCCTATGCACACTTACTTGGCTGTAACTAAGACCCACTGAACACAGTGAGACTTCCAAGTAAACATGCATAGGATCAAGTTGTTCCCACTTCTTTTTAAAGGATGGTAGCCTTTCAGTCATTAAATCTTAGGATCTTTAACAATGACAAATTGTTTTATCATTTTAAGTAATTTTAGCTATTATTTCCATGAATGAAATTCTTTGATTTATTGAGACAAATTTGCTGCGACATTCATCCTAATTCTATGCATGTTTACTTGGTAGTAAAGCCTAAGCTGCTCAACGGGACTAACTCCCAAATAAGTGTACACAGGATTGCAGCCTAACATGTCTCAGTGGGATTTAGTTGAAATTGGATTTATTTGGATTGAAACCAGCAGAATTTAATACTAACGACCAGCTTTTAAAACAAAACAGATTCACTGCTGATCATTCTGAAATAGCTATCAAATGAAAATGGCGACAAGTAGCTTGTCTAATATAAAAAGCATCACAGTGAATGCATAACTGTGCTGACATACACACTCAAAACTGCATACAAATGTATGAAGTCTACAAACATGCAGCAGTTTCTCTTGGAGAACTATCATATAAATATAAATTTATTTATTTATTTATTTATTTTGTTACATTTATATACCGCCCTTAGCAAATAGCTCTCAGGGCGGTGAACAGCATAAGATAAAAACAAACATCATAGCAATAAACCAATGAGTTGGTTTAATTGGTTTAAACCTTATACAAACTACACATAAATGTCTGCTGAAAATGTTTAGAAAGTTCATTTTTTGTAATTGACTATTCTAGCACTTGGATTCCCAAATACTCATGGTTAACAATGAAACTGCCTCTTAATTCAGTTGACAAGATAACTGTAATCTTTGTTCTATTCTTATGCATGGATAGTGAAACTTCCTCAGTATGTGTGCAGGACTGGAGCATTACAGCCATTAATTCTTAGGATCTTTGCTAACTATGCCTCTTGTTTAATTACTTTAAGTAATTTCAGTTATTGTTTGCACTAAGGATATTTATGCTGTTGTTGAAATAAAAGATGCAGAGGAAGGCATGGCACTGTGTGTAAAGCATAATGCTTTCACTCTGAAAGTGTCCCCATAGGTTTGAATCTTGACTGGGGAGAGGTCAATTACATATGCACATATTGCTGACAGCACATATAACAAAACAGATGTATATGCAGTTGTAGAAGTAATGGTCTATATGTGGGTTACAATGAAAGTTCTATCCATGTAGGACACATATCACACTTGAAGTGACCTTAAGTCTCATGCTAATGATTGACTCCTAAGTGCAAACTGGTAATTTGCCCATTGTTGCCACTTGATTAGGGTTACTGACTAGCGGATTACTTTTCTCAGATGTGGACTATTTTGTAAATTGCTTTTGTTTTCATTATAAACAACCTTGGGAGTTGAATGGTGGCCAATAAATAAAGGAACTACTACTACTAATAACGATGATGATGATGCATATGTCTTGGTATAAAACAACTTTTTAGGGTGGTAACCTTTACTCAGTGTAATAAGCAATCAGCTAAAGCAGGAATGGTTACCCTTTAAATTGCTTTTTAAAAATGTGTTTTTAAATTTGTACATCTGTTTTTAATGTTTTTAATTGTTGTAAACCGCCCAGAGAGCTTTGGCTATGGGGCGGTATACAAATGCAATAAACAAACAAACAAGCAAACAAACAAACCTGAGGACTGCGTTCAGGTTGGCCAATTGTCCAGCTGCCCACATGCCAGCACATAGTCATGGCCAAAGTGGTTGTGCACACAGTCATACACACACCACACATTCATAGTCACACCATATACACATACATGAATACTCTCTCTCACACACACATGCAGGCATAGATCAACTCACCTACACACATAGGCCCACACCATACTCATCCTAACTGCAGTACTGCAATGAAGATTCAAACTGCCCATCCTCTCAGTCTAGGAGTGCAGTGGGGCAATGTTTCCATCACAGTGCTGAGCTGAAAGGGGAGCTTTAAACTTCTATTTTCAGTCTAGTGCTGTGATGGAGATCCAAATCACTGGGGACTGGAGAGCTACTTGTAGTGGCATGGCATACTAGATTCAGCCTATGGGCCACAGGTTCACCATACCTGAGCTAACACTTCGGTAAATCAATCTAAGGGCTCTTCCAAACAGAGTGGGATAATCCACGTTTTCATATCCGGTTCGTCATCTGACAGTCTTCACTTTGCCTGTTTGTTCACTCTTTCCCAATAAAAAAACCCCATTTTTTTTGTGCCTACACATGCAGCGAGAGGACCAGTACTTAAACATAAGAACATAAGAAGAGCCTGCTGGATCAGGCCAGTGGCCCATCTAGTCCAGCATCCTGTTCTCACAGTGGCCAACCAGGTGCCTGGGGGAAGCCCGCAAGCAGGACCCGAGTGCAAGAACACTCTCCCCTCCTGAGGCTTCCGGCAACTGGTTTTCAGAAGCATGCTGCCTCTGACTAGGGTGGCAGAGCACAGCCATCATGGCTAGTAGCCATTGATAGCCCTGTCCTGCATGAATTTGTCTAATCTTCTTTTAAAGCCGTCCAAGCTGGTGGCCATTACTGCATCTTGTGGGAGCAAATTCCATAGTTTAACTATGCGCTGAGTAAAGAAGTACTTCCTTTTGTCTGTCCTGAATCTTCCAACATTCAGCTTCTTTGAATGTCCACGAGTTCTAGTATTATGAGAGAGGGAGAAGAACTTTTCTCTATCTACTTTCTCAATGCCATGCATAATTTTATACACTTCTATCATGTCTCCTCTGACCCGCCTTTTCTCTAAACTAAAAAGCCCCAAATGCTGCAACCTTTCCTCGCAAGGGAGTTGCTCCATCCCCTTGATCATTCTGGTTGCCCTCTTCTGAACCTTTTCCAACTCTATAATATCCTTTTTGAGATGAGGCGACCAGAACTGTACACAGTATTCCAAATGCTGCCGCACCATAGATTTATACAACGGCATTATGATATCGGCTGTTTTATTTTCAATACCTTTCCTAATTATCGCTAGCATGGAATTTGCCTTTTTCACAGCTGCCGCACACTGGGTCGACATTTTCATTGTGCTGTCCACTACAACCCCGAGGTCTCTCTCCTGGTCGGTCACCGCCAGTTCAGACCCCATGAGCGTATATGTGAAATTCAGATGTTTTGCTCCAATATGCATAATTTTACACTTGTTTATATTGAATTGCATTTGCCATTTTTCCGCCCATTCACTCAGTTTGGAGAGGTCTTTTTGGAGCTCTTCGCAATCCCTTTTTGTTTTAACAACCCTGAACAATTTAGTGTCATCAGCAAACTTGGCCACTTCACTGCTCACTCCTAATTCTAGGTCATTAATGAACAAGTTGAAAAGTACAGGTCCCAATACCGATCCTTGAGGGACTCCACTTTCTACAGCCCTCCATTGGGAGAACTGTCCGTTTATTCCTACTCTCTGCTTTCTGCTTCTTAACCAATTCCTTATCCACAAGAGGACCTCTCCTCTTATTCCATGACTGCTAAGCTTCCTCAGAAGCCTTTGGTGAGGTACCTTGTCAAACGCTTTTTGAAAGTCTAAGTACACTATGTCCACTGGATCACCTCTATCTATATGCTTGTTGACACTCTCAAAGAATTCTAATAGGTTACTGAGACAGGACTTTCCCTTGCAGAAGCCATGCTGGCTCTGCTTCAGCAAGGCTTGTTCTTCTACGTGCTTAGTTAATCTAGCTTTAATAATACTTTCTACCAGTTTTCCAGGGACAGAAGTTAAGCTAACTGGCCTGTAATTTCCGGGATCCCCTCTGGATCCCTTTTTGAAGATTGGCGTTACATTTGCCACTTTCCAGTCCTCAGGCACGGAGGAGGACCCGAGGGACAAGTTACATATTTTAGTTAGCAGATCAGCAATTTCACCTTTGAGTTCTTTGAGAACTCTCGGGTGGATGCCATCCGGGCCCGGTGATTTGTCAGTTTTTATATTGTCCATTAAGCTTAGAACTTCCTCTCTCGTTACCACTATTTGTCTCAGTTCCTCAGAATCCCTTCCTGCAAATGTTAGTTCAGGTTCAGGGATCTGCCCTATATCTTCCACTGTGAAGACAGATGCAAAGAATTCATTTAGCTTCTCTGCAATCTCCTTATCGTTCTTTAGTACACCTTTGACTCCCTTATCATCCAAGGGTCCAATTGTCTCCCTAGATGGTCTCCTGCTTTGAATGTATTTATAGAATTTTTTGTTGTTGGTTTTTATGTTCTTAGCAATGTGCTCCTCAAATTCTTTTTTAGCATCCCTTATTGTCTTCTTACATTTCTTTTGCCAGAGTTTGTGTTCTTTTTTATTTTCTTCATTTGGACAAAACTTCCATTTTTTGAAGGAAGACTTTTTGCCTCTGAGAGCTTCCTTGACTTTGCTCGTTAACCATGCTGGCATCTTCTTGGCCCTGGCGGTACCTTTTCTGATCTGCGGTATGCACTCCAGTTGAGCTTCTAATATAGTGTTTTTAAACAACTTCCAAGCATTTTCGAGTGATGTGACCCTCTGGACTTTGTTTTTCAGCTTTCTTTTTACCAATCCCCTCATTTTTGTGAAGTTTCCTCTTTTGAAGTCAAATGTGACCGTGTTGGATTTTCTTGGCAATTGGCCAGTTACATGTATGTTTAATTTAATAGCACTGTGGTCACTGCTCCCAATCGGTTCAACAACACTTACATCTCGCACCAGGTCCCGGTCCCCACTGAGGATTAAGTCCAGGGTTGCCGTCCCTCTGGTCGGTTCCATGACCAACTGGTCTAGGGAATATCTAGAAACTTTGCTTCTTTGTCATGACTGGAACACATATGCAGCCAGTCTATGTCCGGGTAGTTGAAGTCACCCATTACTACCACATTTCCTAGTTTGGATGCTTCCTCAATTTCATATCTCATCTTCTCGCTTTTTTCCAGCTCCGCCCATAACACTACCCCATATCAGCCAATTGGTCCACAAAAATATGACGTATACTCCTCTCCCCCTTTGCAACATGCGCTTGAACGTAGGAGCACGAAAGTTTCAACTTCCTGATGGTAATGGAGTTCCTTGTCGCTCACCACTCTGGAGCAGCGCAGGCTGGGGGTGTGTGTCTCCAGATGCCCCTGACCATCCAGGGGAATTGTGGGCAGTGCAAGGGATCAGCGCTTGCAATCGCCGGGCAAATCCCCCTGCAACCCTTGGGCTCATTCACTGCAGGGTTCAGCCCTGGACCGTTATGCGGCTCGGCGGCAGGAATGCTGCCCCTGAGGGAAGCAAACCCCCCCCCACGGGTGGCTGCTCTTGGCTCGGGCAGCGAATGCGGGCAAATAGCCCCGCATGCTGCTGTGTCAACCTGCACTGAAGCAACCAGCACAGGCTTTGCGGTGTTCCCTCTGATAAAAGAAACATGCAAACCACATATATGCCTATAATTCCTGTATTTTTGTTTGTTTGTATTTGCGATATTTCGGAAAACCGACTGTATGCTTTTCTACCTTTAACGTTTCTGGAGATACACATGATTGCAATTCCACTTATTTCTCCAGAACAGCAAGTAACAATGTGTCATGTCTAGGAAGGTAGACCACCAGTCTCTATGGCTGTGGGTGGCTGAGACACTGTAGCAAACCACTTATATGCCAATAATTCCTGTGGGTTTTTTGCTTGTATTTGCCATATTTTGCAAAAGTGACTGTGTGCTTTTCAGCTCAGCTGGGCTGCAGAGAACCTGCAGGCTGTAGTTGAAATTGACAAGACTCAAAGAGAGTAGCCTTGCAGGAAGGAAAGCGAAATTGACTAAGGGTGTGTGAGTGTCTGTAATCCAAGAGGAAAGCCTCTATTTCTCTTCTCCTCCCCTCTCCCTCAACTCTGGATGCCTGGAAGCAAAGACCAATATGTTCAAGAAGGACATTTGATGTGGGGGGGTGAGGGGTGGGAGGTGGAGGTTAGGCAAAGATAAATATTTTCTCCCTTGAAAAAGTTTACAATCAACCACAATTGCAGATCTCACCCTGAGCGGCTGTCCAGTTTGCAGGCTGGCTAAAAATTAACTGCTGTTGCTGCTTCTGCGCAAATGCGCTTTTTTGCATCTGCGCAGTAGAAGTTGCAGGGGGGCCCCCCCAACACCACACCATTGCTCTGATAGGTTCCTTTTTCCCGGGCTTTCCACGGACATTCGTGCACATGAGCAACAGTGGAAATATGTGATTGGCTGAGAATGAGGGAAGGGATATGGGGAACCGCACAAGAACCGCCCATCAAGCGCCCACAGCTGTAAAGTCTGCAGTATTGCATCCGAGCGCCTGAAGGTACAGCAGATGATTCCCAGTTTAAAAAAGCAAATCACATTATTTGCAGTATTGCAGGAGCGGATTTAACCGCACGAAAATGCGCAAAAGCGCACGGCGTCATATGGACAACCGAAAAATAATGAAAACACAAAGCGATCATGTCACACATTTTACAGTCGTCTGGATAAGCCCTAATAGTCTCCTACTTTTTCAAACTGCAGAACCACTTTTAACCCAAGCAGGCAGCATGGTACTTACATTTTTAAACTATATTTCTTTTTCTACATTGTGATGAACAGATGGAAAGGAGGGCAGGCTCCTATATCTTCAACAGCTGTACGGAAGGGGAACTCCAAGTGCAGCTTATTGTACAGGGATGAACAAAGCTGACCTAGCTGAAATTTCCATGTTCACACAACTATTAAAGATAGAGAGGTTCTGTCCTCATATGCAACTGTTATATTCATCTCTAATGCTCCTTTAAAACCCCCCACAAAAATATACATATTAAGCTCCCTTTCCTGGTACAACTTGCTTTAGGCCTGCAAACAGCTGAAGGCCAGTTAATCAGTGGGCAATTTTAATATGGGAGGGTATGGATTTATAGCACATTTCTTCCTGGCTGTTTGGGTATCTAAATATAGTGGGGGATTTAAAAAAAATTAAAGAGTTTTTTATTTGGTAAAGGGTGGTAGGTTTTGGGATTAAACCCCATTGAGATCACTGGGACTTTTGAGTTGATATGTATAGGATTGTGCTTTAAATGTCCATTAATATCTCAAAATGGCATGTATTGACATTTTGGTAATATGCAAATTTAATTGCCTTGAATACAGTAATGTAGAAAGGTGGCATACAAATTAAAAATGAAAATTAAATTACTTTAATTTAATCTATTAAATGATTGGTTAAAAGGCAGATGTTTCATCAGCTGAACTTTTTTTAATCAGCTGGCAGCCCTTTTACTTTTGTTTTTCTGTTTTAATACCTAATGATAACATTTAATAAAACAGTTTCCTTGAACATAGTTGGACCAAGTTATTATGTGAATGCCAGTCTTTTTCTCCAAAACAATTGAGAAAGAAAGAAACCTATGTTTTCATAGTGCCAGCTCTTGAGCCTTGGTTCCTTCTCAGTTTGTATTCATAGCCAAGGATGGCTGTATCTGCAGAGGGATGTCTGGTGCACTGCAAAGATCTACATGTCTGTAAAAACTACTGGGACTCAGACAATGAGGATAAGACGTGGAGGAGAAAGGGAAACTAGAACTCCTCATATAGAGGCTAGGAGGCTTTCTAGTGACCTGGGATAGTGCTTCTGAGGGAGCTGCAGGAGTGCTTTGTGGAGCAGCTAACTCAGCTGAGCACTGGGGGCTGCAATAACTACTCAAGGAGACCCCTATATGCCCACAAGGCTGCAGCTAAATGCACAAATATTGGGACTAAGGAGGCTTTGTCAGAGGAATCATAACATCTTCCTCTTATCCTTTACTACTCTCCCTGTAAGAACAGGGCTAGGTGCCAGTGCTCCCTGGGACACCATGTACTGCATCCACCCAGCTCCCAGTTTTTAGAGGACTCTGAACTCCTGCTGTGTCTCAAACTAGGAGAATGAACATGCCGATAAAAAGCAAGCTAGTGAGAATGTCTCCTGCCAGCAGGGCAGCCCAGGTAGCCAGGCTGGTTAACAATATTCTTTAGTGTGCTTTTCAGCCAAGGCAGAAGTAAAATGGGGATAGGGAATAGCAGGGAGATACCTGTTTGTTCTCAAAGGAAATTGACACATAGTTTTAAAAGGAATTTAAAAAGTCACCTAATCTGTTCCTTTAAATATAGCACCAATGTGCTGACTCTTTAGGAGGAAAGGGTAGACCACAAACCTATGCTAATATACATGTCCACCCAGAATAAATATCACAAACTGCAAAATGAGATCTATTGGATTCTGATTTTAGAAAGTAGTCACTGAGGCTGTGAACACACTAGTAGCCAGAGCAAAGTGTTTCCATTAGCCACACCTGAAGGGGGAATGGGTTGATCTGCTGATCAGATGAGAAATCTCTTTGAAGCTGAATTTTAAAAAATGCACTCAAACTGCTCCCACCAGGTTTTACAGAGAAAAGGAGGGGGTTGACTAGCATCGTGTGCCCTCATTTTTAGAAGAGAGAGGTGAAATCACATTGGAATCAACAGAACAGTGAGTGTGTTTCTACCCTGACACACATAATAAAGTGGAATTGTAAGGCAAGTTGTTTCCCTATAAATACTATGGAAGTCCCAAGTGGTAACTTGCTTCAAATCTAATGATTGCCTCACTTACTGACCGACTTAATGGTACTGCAATTGTAAGGGTATGTTCAAATGAGTTAGACCTTTTAAATTTGGGTTATGTGTAGTCCAAGACATCCCCTATTACTAGTGAAGACTGAAAGGGAGAAATGTGCAGGTCTCCCCCTACAAACGGTGGGAAAGGAGTGAAATGATGAAGGTGATTCCAGGCCACACAGAAGACTGACATTCAGCACATAGATAGCACACTAAGATTACTCAAAAAGTCTGAGGGCTCTTCAGGACTGATTTTTTTTTGGGGGGAGGAGGGTATTCTGCAATGTGTCATTGATGTAATAATAGTGTATTAGTGGTGGATTTATACTGGACCATCCACCCATCATTCTGCTTTATTAGTTGTTCTGTGACGCTTCCCCAATGTTACAGCATTATTGTCATCTGGAAGGGCACTCTTTCACTACAGTGCAACAAAAGTCAGACATTTTCCCCCCTTCTCCCCAGAACATTTGATATATGAAAAGTTACAGGATTTCAGCAGGAAGTCATGGGAAACTGATTAGAAACAAAGCAGAATGTTCATCACCAAACTTTTACAGGTGCAAACAGTGTTGAAAGCTGCTTCCTGTTTAATCACCCAGATACTCTCACAAGCATAAATCATCCTGAAGGGCAGTGGTGGCTGATGGCTCCATGTCAGTGGGGCAGCGAAATCCGCTCCAGGTTCTAGTCTGAACTTTCAAGGACTTGCCCAAGGTGCTGAACCACCTGCCATGGAGCCACCAGACACCACTGTTGAAAGGGATGTCTTTCTGTTTGAAGCCCCCCTCCAGACGTCCAATAAAAAGGTCGTCCTCGCCGGCCCCTTTTCCTATATGTGGGGAGGTAAGAGGTGTACCCCAACATTTTTCAGTCCACCCAGAAAGTTGAACCTTGGCACACGTCGCTGAGTAGGAGATACCAATAACTAGTAAAACCAGCACCTAGCGGCAAAAGCTTGTGGCAGAAAGTTTCCCTCAGAACAGAGGTCAACATTCCAGCCCGAACCAGCCAAGCCACACGCGGGACAAAACGTCGCTCTTTGAGCTGCAGAAGCACAGTGGCCTCTTCAGGCTTGGATCCGGGGAAGGAAGCAGGCCTCTTTCAGTGAGGACCAGAAACATAGGTCTATGCTCATGTAGTCCAGGCGTCTTTAGGACAACGGCGCGCCGGGGAGTTCTTAACTCTGGCGCACGCATCTGAGCCGCGCAAACCCTCCCGCCAAGAGAAGAGTGGTCGCTTTGAGCTGAAAGAGAAAGAGACGCGGCTTCAGCCACTCCGGCTGCAACCCTTATGAGCCCCGCATCGGAGGGCAGTCGTCCCTCCTTTCCTTACCTTCGGGATTGGCGCTGATGAAAACCCGCACACTCCTCCCGCTGGGCGCCAAGTGCAACGGCAGAGCCGAAAGGTTCCCGGAGAACGCTGCCCTCCGCAGCGCCGAGTCCCGCGGACAGGGCAGCTTGCCGGCCGCTCCAGACGGCCACATTGCTGCTGCTGCAGCCGCCGCCACTTCTCTTCCTCCTCCTCTTCCTCCTCCTCGTCGTAGTTCTCCTCCTCCTTTTTCGGCCGTCCTTTGGCAGTAGGGCGAAGCAATAGTCCGCCGCAGCTCCCTCGCGCCGAGCTGTCACGGTACTCTCTTCCTCTTCCTCCAGCCCGTCCAGCTCACCGCCCCCTGCGCGCTGTGGCCATGCGGGTCCCCCTCAGCCCTCCGCACGGCCTCCAGCTCCCCTCAGTTTCAAGCCGCGGCAAGAGGTCACGGGCGCCGAGGGAGCGGGAAGCTTTCAGGCGGCCCTGCAGGTTCTGCGCGAGGAAAAGGCGGAGGGCGCGCTGCTCTTATGCGGCTCGGCGAAAAGGAGGAAGGGAGAAAAGTTTAAGCCCCGGGGCCAGCTGGCAGGTCGCATCCAGGTATCTACGAATTGCGGGAAACAGCAGTAGTCCGGGCAGGATGCACCGCAGGGGCGTATTACAATGTCACCGCGGCTGGCTTTTCTTCTATGCCGTCCTTGACACAGTCATGGTCTGTCTGGGAGCAGTCCTCCAAGCCTCCAACTCCTCTTAGTTTGTCAGCGCATCGGGGACGATGGAGACACAATTGGCAGCCTTTTCTCAAACAGAAAACACACAAACAAAAATGCTCGCAAAACGAGGGAGAAAGAGATTTTCTCTCAATCAGGGCTACTCGCTGCTCCGATTTCCCACTGCAAGGCGTGCAAGGGAGCGAGCCGACAACCCAGCTGAGAGGGTACGAAGCTTTTTTTTTTTTAAGCAATCGTGCTTTTTTTCTTTTTAAATCGAAATCCGCGCAAGCAAGCAAGGATGAGGGTGAGCTTTCCTCGTGCAACTCGTCTTTTCTCTCTCTCTCTCTCTCTTCCCCAAGTCGTCTTCTCTTCGAAGTTTGCTTGTCTACTCCAAGCCCCTAAAAATGAGATGTTTTATAGTCCTGTACAGATCAGGCGTTCGAAAAAGAAAGGGCGAAAAAAAGAGTTCAGAGAAACCCTCCCCCCCTCCCGTATTTTTTGTTGCAAGGGCGCGATGAGCGCAGAAAAAGCAGAAAGGTTATTTATTCATAAAGCAATAAAGCCCAGTTTGAAAAAAGAAAGCGGAAGGAAGGAAACGGAGAATAAAGTGACCAAGGGGAAGCTTTCGAGCTTCTTTGCAGCGGTCAGTGGCGGGGTATCCCGGAGAGCAGCTCCAATGAAATATTCAGAAAGGTTGTGATGTCTGGCCGGGCTCAGACAGCCGCCGCCGCCGCCGCCTCCCTAGCCTTCTTTTGCCAGACACAGTCGATACGCAGAGCAACACCCATGCGCTTCCTCTAGGGGGCGGGAGCACCTGTCAGACCCCCAGCCGCAGACCGTACAAAAGAAGACCGTGGGGAAGAGAGCCTGGCCCCACCAGGAGAAGGTGGCGCGATGCAGCTGCGTCAGGAGCAGGCGGGAGATCTTGAGTGTTTCCCAGAGCGAGAGCGAGCTCTGGCATCAAATCGGATGCGCATGGCGGGGTAAGAAAGTGGGTGCATAGTACTAAGCAGCCTTTGCAGCGGCTCAGCTGCTTTTGGGAACTCTTCTGGCACTGAGGTCTTTTTTCAAAGCAACCTCTTTCAAGGAATTGAAACTTAACAAGATGAAAGTTTTTCTCCCTACACGAACCTAAAACCTCTTTCAATTTATAGCAGAACAAAATGCAAAAGATATGTTTTGGCTAAGATCCCGCTGCCGGCTGAAATGAACCTTCCACTGTAAAAGGTCTCTCGCTCCCTCTTTTTGACCCACATTAAACAAACGGCAGACTTGAACATATAACACTGGCAAAGTTAAAAAACTCTTTTAGGCTAATTGGCTGATGTTGACTTCATATTATGTATCTACCATCATGTGAACACTTACCTGGGACTAAGTCCCACTGAACTTAGCGGGATTCTGAACAAACAATTTAGGGTTGGGCAATAAGTGTTAAATAAAAATACATATTTCTATATTTTTGCTTACATTTTAAAGAACTATAGAGGCTGGTATTAACATAATCAGAGTTCATTTATTTATTTACTTAGCATTTGGTATAGGCAGTCATGTAGAACTTATGTAAGACTATTGCTCACATGAGCCTTTATCTCTAAAATAGGGTTGGAATAGTATTCTTGTGTGCCACCTTAGTCCCCAGGTAGGGGTCTAGAATAGGGTGTTTTGATGTGAAGGAGAACAGGGCTCCTGCATCTTCAACAGTTGTGTAGAGCGGGAATTTCAGCTGGTACAGCTTGTCATGACAATCTCTTGAAATGTCCAATTATATACAGCTGTTAAAGGGGTAGAACCCGTGTCTTCTTTTGCCTTAGGCCATCCTTGCCTGGGCCAATGTAACCTTTTTCCCAGTGACCAATCTCTCTAATAATACTTTATCTAGTAATAAGGGCATTAAAAGGCTGGAGCTCATGCAGTGGAATGATTTGAGGCCAGCATGAGGAATTAATGTGCTTCTTGAGTGCTTGGTATAACTATTAAAGGTGTAGGGTCCCTTACCCTACTTTGAGTCTGGCCACCACATTCATGGGACATTCATGGGACAGAAAGGCATTACTCTGACAATATGCGATAGCAATATAATAAAATTTACATGAAAAAAACATGGAGCCTGCTTGGTTTTTTCTTTACAAGTGAAACAGCAATTTTTTAAAAAAACTGCACCTTGATTAAAAATTTTACAGATACATGGGGCTAAATAAAAGTGCTCCAGTCCTGGACTTGGTCTGTCTCTTGCTCTAAATATATATACACAATGCATACAGAAAAATCTAGACATGCCAACTTGTAACTAATAACATCTATACGATGCCCTCTAGCTAGATGTGACAGACAGGCACCTTATACACACTATTTCTACATTATGCTCTATATATGCCACATAGTTTCTAGACAAAGATTCATCAGATAAAATGAGTATATTATATACTATATGGCTATTATATACAATCCTTATGTGGTTGATTAATCTTTTCTTTTGGGGGAGGGCAGAAATTCACATTTAGCTCTGTACTTTGGAAGATTTCAGATTGTTTTAGGGAGAGTGTGTCAATACAACACAAAAGAAGCTTAATAGATCTCATTTAGTTATCATTGCTTCTAGCCATGGAACGTATTGCGAAAGGGTTAAGTGTGTCTAACAAAGAATTGTCTTGAAACTATAAATCCCAGAGTTTTTTGAGGTAACCATAATGGAAAGTGATTATAGTATACAGGCTAAAAATCTGAAGTATCAATCTTACTCTTAGAGATACATGTTATACATATTTGCATATGGTATTGCAAAGTTATTTTCCCCTTTAAGAAGATATTTAAATATATTTAAATGCTTAGAGTTGTGAGCATTGTATAATTTTTTTTCCTTTTAAAACTTTATTTTAAGATTGCTGCGTGCCATATAGGCCTTAGCATTAGAATAGAGTAAATGGATGCAAAGGCTGGAGTTACATAGTAAGCCTACTAGTTACAAATCCAAGTCCATACCGTTAATTTATTTATGGCTGAACCAAATAATAGACCACTCAACCAGAAAGGAGGTTGTGTATGAGAAACAAAGCAAAATATGCATTTCTTGAAAGCTGGGCCCCCATTGTGGCATGCATGAAAGATGCTAAAGGCTCAAGAAACACCTTTTCCCCACCTTTTTGGTGTCCTTTTATTTATTTGTACTTTGCTTGATATATGGACATATTATTTACTAGGGGCTGCAACTCCGCTTATTCTGCTTGCCAAACCTCCCACTCCCCCCACATTAATCCCCTAGAGCTTTCCCTTCCCACCCCATACAACTACTAAGCTCCCTTTTCACATTCCTAACCCAGTTTCTGAAGCCACTTCTTTCTTCTGTTCTGCACCCCTGCTTTTCACCCGTTTTCACCTTCACCCCCATGTCCATGCCTCCTCCTCCCCCTCATTTTGAGCAATTCTCCCTTGTACACAGGCCACTTGATGGTAACCTACTGCATTTTCTTCCTCCCACACATTGCAACTACTAAGTACCTTTTTCACCTTCTGCCCAATTATGAAGCCACCATCCCTTCCTGTTCTGCAGCTCCTTCCATATCCCTGCTTTCATCATCATAATCGCCCCCATTCCCATGCTTCTTACTCCCTCCTTTTTTACAACCCTCCTTTGCACCCGCATTTTCATGTTCACCCCCTTTCCCTACCTCTTTCCCCTCCTTTTCTCAGTCCATCCTTGGACACAGACCACCCCTTTTCCATGCCTCCTTCCCCCTCTTATTTTGTCGCCCCCTTTGCATGCATGCATGCTCTCTCACACACACATGTGCTATGATATATGTTACTGTATGCATAAAATGAATAGGATCTTAAGAGCAAGACTGTTAGCTTATTCAGTTAGAAAATGTTATGTTCAGTTGATGGACATTGTACATTTATGGGTATTTGCTTGCTAAATACCTGGTTTAAATTACTACATTGAATCTGGAACTTCATGTTGAAGACAACACATGGTACCAGGAGTGAAGTACATTGTGTGAAGGTAATATGGAATAATTGAGGCTTCACATCATTATCTCTCTTACATGAGGTAGCTCAGAATGGAAGAGAGAGAAGTTTGAGGACAGTGAGAAAGAAGGGACAGTAAATGGAAAAAAGTGGATGTTTTAAGCAGTGGCAGAGGTTTGAGTAAAGCAGGGACTGAGGGACACAAAGGAATACGGCGTTTTTAAGCAACAGCAGAGGTTTGAGTAGAGTGAACAGGGGAATACGCTGAGAGGAAAAAACAACCCCTCAATGTTCCTCCCTTACTAACCTATTCAGACCTCTCCTATTATTTTAAACCCCTCGCTGGATTGTCACCTTGTAGTGGTGAATGAACTTGCGTGTTCCAATGAACCCTGTGAGCGATGCTGTCGGGGGTCATGTACTCCCAGCAGGGTCACCCATGGCGGTAATGTCAAGGGAGAGGAACCAGACAAAATACGATCCAAGAAAGTCCTCAACAGCAGAACAGGCGGAGGATAACAATGTGTACGTTACGACGGCTGTGAAGGTGGATGAAGGCTAGAGCAGATAAAAGACTTCCAATTGTCGTGATATCCATGCCATTGGATCAAAGCCTTTTTCTGTCAAGATTGTGTGTAGATCATCGTGCGCCGATCTTCCCACATAAAACAAATTCACGCACAGGCATCTTGCAAGCAAACCAAAAGTCCCATGGCGACGGGCGAATGGCAATGGGGGCAGGACTGTGAAATCCAGAAGCCCCTAGTCATGAACCGGCACATGGGCGGTAGATACAGACTCAGTTGTCCCGGCTCAAGGACCGAGGCAGTTGAGCAGTTCGGCAGCTATATCCATGACTGAGCAGTCCTATTCAGGATCCACTCTGCTCACCCTGTAAGGGGAGGGGGCTAGAAAAGGTGCCCTAAACATAGTCTGCCTCATCTCTCTCCCTGACTAGATTACTGAATCCAGTGGGGTCACCACTTAGGGGTCACAAAAGACAATTGAATTTTGGAACCTGGAATATACAGACATTGCTGGACAACACAGATAATGAACGTCCTAAATGCAGGACTGCCATCATCACAAGGGAGTTGAGACGTTTTAATATTGACATAGCAGCACTCCAACAAACTCAAAGAGCAGGAGAAGGACAACTGAAGGAAGAAAAGGAAGGTTATCCCTTCTTCTGGAAAGGACTGCCTGAACAAGAACGACGAATACATGGAGTACGTTTTGCTATTAACAATAATCTTGTGAACCTCTTGTCAGAAGTTCCTATTGGCATTAATGAATGACTCTCAGCTCTCCGGTTAAAACTTGCCAAAACCCAGCAGGCAACTATTGTAAGTGCTTATGAACCAACATTAGATGCTGATGAAGACATCAAGGAAAACTTTTATAACCAGCTGGACACCATCTTATCAGAGATACCTAAGCAGGATAAAATTATCCTCTTGGGTGATTTCAATGCAAGAGTTGGGCATGATTTCGATTTATGGCCAGAAACCATTGGGAAAGAAGGAGTTGGCAATAGCAACCTGAATGGCATTCTACTTCTCACTAAATGTGCAGAGCATAATCTTGTTATTACAAACACACTCTTTCATCAGAAAAATAAATTTAAAACATCATGGAAGCACCCTTGGTCAAAACATTCGCATCTCCTGGATTACATAATTGTCCGTGCCAGAGATCGTCGTGATGTACTCCCCACTAGGGCCATGACGAGTGCTGATGACTGCTGGACAGATCACCGATTAATTTGATCCACTATGGCCATTAATATTGTTCCTCAACGTAGGCTCCAAGGAAGAAAACCAAGGCGTAAAATGATCATCCATGCCCTTCAAGATCCTATTAAGTGAGCCTGCTTTCAAACAACTCTCAAGAAACATCTACCGATGGAACTCCCTGAAAATGTCGAGGAACACTGGATTAAACTGAAGACATCCATTATTGCAGCATGTGAACAAACTATTGGATACCAAACTAAGAAACATCAGTTTGATGAGAATGATAGTGAAATTGAACATATCACTTACAAGAAAAGGAAAGCCTTCCAGATATGGCAGAAAGACATTAACTGTGCTGCTAAGAAAAAAATCTATGCCAGTGCAAAGGGTGAAGTCAAAAGAAGAGCTAGAGAACTTAAGAATGCCTGGTGGATAAAGAAAGCTCAAGAAATCCAGCACTTTGCAGATGTTCACGATACACGGGGCTTTTTTAATGCCGTAAAGGCCATCTACGGACCAACAAATTATGGTACAAATCCCTTACATTCAATGGATGGTAGCAAACTTCTTAACGATAAAGAGTCTATTGCACTGCGCTGGAAAGAGCATTACCATGACCTCCTTAATCGTAACTCTATTGTGGCTGGTGAGGTCTTCTGGCAAATTCCACAACAACAAACTAGAGATGAGCTTGCAGTATCCCCTAATTTGGATGAAGTCAGTAAAGCCATCAATCAAATGAAGAACAACCAAGCTAGTGGACCTGATGGGATTCCTGCTGAAGTCTTTAAAGAAGGTGGGCCTGAATTTACACAACAACTTCATAAGCTCATCGAAAAAATCTGGATGAGGGAGAAGATCCTGGAAGACTTTAGGGAGACCATAATTATCTCCCTTTTTAAGAAGAGTGATAGAAGAGATGGCAGGAACTATCGAGGTATCTCTCTTCTTGCTACCACAGGTAAAATCCTTGCAAGGATCCTCACAAATCACCTCCTGCCAATCTCAGAGGATGTTCTCCCCAAATCTCAAAATGGTTTCCACGCTTCCAGGGGGACAGTGGACATGATCTTCACTGCGCGACAGCTTCAAGAAAAATGCCGGGAGCAGAATTGACCTTTATATATGGTATTTATTGATCTGACTAAGGCCTTGTACACTGTGAATCGAACCGCTCTCTGGATCATGCTTTTGAAAACTGGATACCCTGATAAATTTGTGAATATTTTGTGACTCCTTCATGACAACATGACAGCAACAAGTTTGGACAACAATGGCTCTCAGAGCGATCCATTCAGAGTTGGATCAGGCATAAAACAGGGATGCGTCATTGCTCCTACCTTATTCGCTATCTTCATTGCTATGATTCTACACCTTATTGAGGGGAAACTTCCTACTGGTGTGGAAATCATATATCAAACAGATGGAAAGCCTTTTAATCTCAGTAGGCTGAAAGCAAAAAGTAAGGTAATGTCAACCTCTGTCATAGAACTTCAATATGCCGATGATAATGTAGTCTCTGCACATTCAGAGAAAGATCTTCAAACTATCCTAAATGTCTTTGCAGAAGCATATAGAAAGCTTAGGCTCTCACTTAATATTAAAAAAACCAAAATGATTCATCAACAGGTGCGAACTAGTCCCTCTGTAGCACCATCAATCCAGCTTAATGGTGTGACTTTGGAGAACATTGATCACTTCCCCTATCTTGGCAGCCATCTGTCTGTAAAAGCTGACATCGATGCTGAAATTCAACATCATCTGAGCTCTGCGAGTGCCGCATTCTCCCGAAGGAAGCGTAGAATGTTTGAGGATCGGGATATTCGCAGGGAGACCAAAATGCTTATTTACAAAGTCATTGTACTACCGACCTTACTGTTTGCCTGTGAAACATGGACCACTTATAAACACCACTCCCAACTTCTTGAAAGATTCCACCAACACTGCCTCTGGAAAATTCTGCAAATTACTTAGGAAGACAGACAGACTAATGTTAGTGTTTTGGAAGAAGCAAAGACTACCAGTGTTGAAACAATGATCCTTCAACATCAACTTCGCTGGGCCAGCCATGTTGTTCAAATGCCTAATCACCGTCTTCCAAAGCAGCTACTTTACTCCCAACTTAAGGATGGAAAACGGAACATCGGTGGACAGCAAAAGAGGTTTAAAGATGTTCTTAAAGCGAATCTAAAAAAATGCAACATGAACATCGACAACTGGGAAGTCTTGGCTCATAAACGTCCCAAATGAAGGTCGGCTATTATCAAAGGTGCTGTGGACTTTGAAGAAGCACGAATACAGGTGAACAGGACAAACGAGCTACATGGAAGGCACGTCAAACAAATCCTCATCATGACCATCTTCCATCTGGAAACCTATGTCCTCACTGTGGGAGGCTGTGTGGATCCAGAATTAGCCTCCACAGTCACTTACGGACCCACTGTCAAAGACCTTATCTTGGAAGATAATCTTACTCGGCCACGAGTGATCGCCAATGATGAATGAATGATGATTATTTTAAACCGCCATTGTTGTGCTGTCAGTGTCCTTCCCTTCTCACTCCCCTGCTATGATCACTCCTGTTATGCAACATGCCTTCACTTTTGCTTCTCTACCCTGTCCTGACTTCATGCAAATCGAGGATTGTGATGAGGCACTATAGATCCTCTATTAGGGGCTGTGTGATGACACACATACATTTTTATTATATGTAAGATATATTCTTTAAACCAGAAGGTACCAGTGAGGTACAGCATAATTTAAGACAACCTACTAAAACACATTAACTACCATTACAGTATAAAATTTACTGTATATTTATAGTATAAAAATTAGCATCTGCCATATATGCATTTATTGACAAATATTGTTTTGTAAGATGTCCCTTGTATTATTTGATATTATTAATGTCTATAAAGTATAGCATAGCAGTCTTTCTAGCACACATATAAGTCATACATCTTTTGCATTTTTTTTTGTATTTTGGAAACCTCACCAAATGATTAATAATTGATTATGTTGTCTAGATGTGGCCTTTATATGCCCTTTATTTTAGACAATGCTGCTGTCATTCCTTTTGTGTATGAAATGGAAAAAAAACCCTTGGTACTAATGATGAACCAGTGAATGAAGCATGGCTGACCTTTGCTTAGCTTTGTGGATCTGAGGCATATGATGAGATAATAGTTACTCGGGTGTTGCTGTCTAATTTTCTCTCTCTTCATGTTATTGGATAGTTGCATTCAGTGCTGCTGCTGCTGTTGCATGTTGTCAGCAACAAGTCATTTTCCTAGTGTGCTAGACTTCAGCTAAGAGCAGCTTCTTGATGGCTCAAGTATGCACTCAGAAACACAGCTTCAGCTGCATATTACATTATTTTACTGAAGGTCTTGTGATATTTGCAGAACCTTTTCCCCCAAAGGCTGCTCAGAACCAAATCCAAGTTACCGTTATATTAGCAACAGGAAACATACAAGAGCACTCTGTTTCACTAGAGTCAGCTGATTGCTACAGTTAGTTGCTAGAAACTAGATCATGTCAGAATTATTTTTCTGAGCAAGTTACAACAATTAGTTGTGCCCATAACCTTAGGCCAGTGGTGGGGAACCAATCCCGCTGAGAGTTCAAATTTTTCCTAAACCATGCGCACCTGTCAATCAAGTGACTTACCCCAGTCCTTTTTCCCCCCCCAATTCTGCTTGGTTGGACTGTACTTAGTAGTTCCCTCTCTGGCTGGGGAGCTCAATCTCACTAATTCAGGTGCACAAGGGAGTCTCCTGGAAGGAACTCCCCTGCACACCAAAGCGTGCAGCAAACAGGACTGAACTCCCCATGCATTAGCTGATGTTATGCTATCTCCCGCCTACCTGTCAAAGTTGGCTCAAGAGGTGGGGGGAGATAAAAGATCTGGCCTACCTCAGGCTATATGAAAAATGAAGAACTGCATTGCATTATGATTTTAGCCACTGTTACCAAATTAAAATAAACATTAATTTAGCCTAGGTAACAATGCCTATAAGGAACAAGAAATTCCAGGGTGCTTCAGCCACACCTGTTTGCTACTTTGTGTCATTTATAGTTCTATACAACTGTGTGGTCTGTCCACCAGACAACAAATCCTGCTCTTGTATTCATCAGCCCTCCATTCTTTCTTCCTGCCCAGGAATCCTTTCCACATGAACGTGTCTGCTGTAGGGTAAGAGTAGGCAACACAGTACCCCCCAGATATTGTTACTCCCATCAGCTCCCATCAACATGGCCAATGATCAGGGATAATGGGAATTGTAGTGTATAAGGTCTGGAGGACACCACTGGCTACTCCTGCCCTACACACACTGTAGAACCTCTGTGCATTGCAAAGTATTATGGTACATGCTGCAGGGAACACTGTAAGTGAAGGATGGGGTACCTGTGGGCCTCCAGATGTTGTTGGATTCCAAATCCCATCATTCCCCAGCATGGCCAATGAACAGGGTTGAAGGAGTTACGGTCCAGCAGCATATTGAAGGCCACAGTTTAAACTCATATGGAACCCTGACAAGACTTGTTTAGCCTAACCACCAATGAAAATCATGCCCTAGAACACACCCCAAATCCTCCTGTTGTTAGGTACACATATTAGGGAAAGATTGGTAGTGATAAGATAAGCAACCTGTCTAGCTGTTACTACTATTTTCTTTGAGGAATCTCTGATTGTGCAAGAAACGTCAAGATTCCCTGCAGCTCAATTTGACTGATATATGCTATGCTAGACCCTGGGATGAAATGAGTCAAGATCTGCAGATCTTGTTGGAAGTTTTTGGATTGCTTTGAACCCACTTTTAGCTCTGATTAATCCCATTCTATGTGAACAAACCGCAGGGTAGACTGGATTCTGGGTTTGGTATCCTAGGGATCCCTTATAACTAAACCAGTTACATATATCCTTAGTTTTTTTTTAAAATCTCAGAATCCTGTTATCAGAATTGGGCTACCTGTGGAAGTGAATGCAGCAACCTAAGGTTATTTCTTGTCTATATTCCAATGTTATCATGGTTGGATTGCCAGAATTAATATCTGGGATAAAATTGGGGCAATAAAAAGTTAGTGAGCTGACATTAATTTATTATTTTTAGTTTTGTCCATGCCCACTTTTGTTTCTTCATTTTAAGTAATCCATTCCCATTAGTTATGCAGCATTTGCATTTAAACAGAAGACGTTTTTTCCCCCAACAGTAAGATGCTTCACTTCTGCACTGCCAACTCAACTGAGTTCTTGCTGACATGGCAGTGCAGACAGGACACAAATGAAGTATTATTGATTATTATTTATTAGATTTATATTCCTTCCTTTCTCCTAGTAGGAGCCATAGGCGGCAAACAATAGCACTAAAAACACTTCAACGCATCATAAAAACAGACTTTAAAATTTATTACAATGAAACAACCATTAACATATTAACACAAAACATATTTAAAAACATTTTTAAAAGATTTAAAAACATTTATTTTTTTAAAAAGAAGGTTTAAAACCATATTAAAATCAATTTTGTTTGACTATTTACATGTTGGACACTAGGTGTGAATATTCCCTTAAACTGTGAGCCCTCCAGGAACAGTGTAACTTTGATAAAATTACTGTAACCTGTCCCGAGCCCATGGTTTAGGATGGGGTATAAATATATCATAAAATTGTAAAAATTATTTCTGAACTGTGCAAGAGATATGTGAACAATCTTCCCATGAAGTCATCAAACAGTACAAAATTTCAGATGCAATATATATGGATTATTTTATGTTAGGAAACATAACAAACCACAGAGGGGCATAATAGAACCTGCTCTTAGCTACTGTTGCTGAAATGCAAATGCAGAAATATTACCCTTTCATTTCTAAGTTCTAGGACGACCTGCCAGCTGGCAGTGGTACAAGCTGTTATTTCATCTTCATCTTTAAAGAAAATGTGCCTTATCTTCTGTAACTGCAGCCGTGTTGGTAAAATGTCAAATGGTGTGGCTTCTCCTTAAAGAAAAGAAAAGAAAAGGGGGGTAGGAGAAATGTGATTGTCCAAAAATTCTCATTTCACCTAGAAGCTAGATCAGTAAAACCTCATAATATTTTCCTTAAATTCTAAACCTAGGTGGTTAAACCATATACAGTATCATTATTGCTCATATGCATCTCTTGTTAGTGGTGCTTCTTCAGTTCCACACCTTTTTCTGTTTGTTAGCCATTCTTCCCTTTCCTCTCCTATATCTGTTGTCTTTCCTAGTGTCAAAATTTAGCATATGACCCAGCCATAGTTAAGCATTTAAGGATTTCAATGAAAGAGCTTAAATATGTGTCATTTAAATCAATGGGAATTTGAAGAACCAAATCATGCTCTTAGATTATAAATGGGAAAAGGACTTATTAACTTGCGGAAGGAACTCTTTATACATATATTTGGAACTATGTGTAAGTATTGTCACCTTCATGCATCTGTTCCTTTAAAGTGCCTCTGCAGCTTTAATACTGCACCTTTTCTTAATTTTCAAGAATAAGCAATACTGGGTTGGATCAAGACTTCACCTCCTATGGTTGGAAAGGCCTTTTCTGTTCATGTAAGGTGTTTGATCCAGTGGAGGGGTCCCGTTGCTGAAAGGGTCACCGGGATGGGGTGGGGGACTGATGCGGGTGGCAAACAAGGAGATGGACACAGTGTTGGAGTAAAATGATCACAGATGAGTTTGAATTCCAGATAATCAATTAGAATGGTTCCAATTAAAATGGGAGGCAATAAAATTAGTAGTAGTGATGAGATATTATGCATGCAGGGCTCTTTTATAGGGTTCCACAAATCCCACTGCCCAATGTAATGAGATCCTGAAATCCCAGCCCTTATGAAATTTGAGCTGTCAAGATATCTCAATGCCACAGAACCCTGAGAGTCCTTGGCAGCCTAGCTGGTCAGGGGCATGAGCAGTGACAAAGCCAACCATCCCCCTTTGCCCCACAAATGCCCACCCCCTCTCTCGGAGGCAAAGGCATGGAACCGAGAGACCATTTTACCAATTTCCCACCCCCTTAGCCCCTAGCATAACCTACCACACTGTTCAAGAAAGTCCCCCTGAAACAGCATAGGCTGCAGAGGGAAGGGGAATTAGCAAAAGTCATCTGCCTCCTTTGGTGGTGGAAGCATCCCTTACGTGGAACTCCCCTTAGGGGATGCTCCTGATGATGGGAGCAAAGCCTGGGCTCAACCTACTGTTTGTAGCTTGTGCAGCACTTAACAAAGCCTGTAAAATGCTTTTATTTATTTATTTAAGAAAATTTATATATCGCTTGATTGTAATAAAACCTCAAAAGTGGTTTACAGAAAAAATGAAGTATTAAAATTATAAATAAAAACAGTTAAAACAGTTATTTAAAAACTTACAGAAATTAATTAAAATCAACAATAGGCTAAAAAGAAGATTAAAACTCATGTTACTTCTGTATGTCTAGGTAGGCTTGCCTAAATAAAAATTTTTTAAGCAGGCACTGAAAAGAATATAACAAAGGCATCTGCCTGATGACAATTATGCAGGGAATTCCAAAGTGTAGTGTTGCTGTGCTAAAAGATCCATTTCTTATAACTGCGGAGTGAGTATATTTGCAAATGTTATGTTTTCACCTCATGGGGCAGGCTACTGTTCACATCTTATCAAAGGGGAAACTGAGGTTGAGAGAAAGTGACTTGCTCAAAGCCATACAGTGAGCCCATGACAAAGGCAGGACCTGAACCCAGGCCTGCCAGATCCAAGCTCATCTGTAGCAATTGAGCCACACAGATTCTCTAAGGCAGCCTTTCCCAACCAGTGTGCCTCCAGAGGTTGTTGGACCACAACTCCCATCAGCCTCAGTCAGCATTGTCAATGGTCAGGAAAGATGGGAGTTGTGGTCCATCAACATCTGGAGGCACACTGGTTGGGAAAGGCTGCTCTAAGGTGACATGATGCCTCACAGGGAAGCAAAGCTCAGTATGAACAGAAAAACAGGGAAAGGAAGCTCATTGAAATGGTCTCAAGTACTTCTTTCAAGCGCCCTTTGTCCTGTTATCGAAGAAAACTGTTATGGCAAGTAATTCTACAATGGAATTTGAGATGGCAGTTAGAAAGATGCTCGATCCAGAGAGCACATAACATGCCTGCAGTCAAGCTAAAAGACCATCTGTTATGGAGAATGTTATCAGCATTTTCCTCCAGTTTAACTGAGTTGCACCTCATGTACATTTAGTAATTAGGGCTGTAATCCTAAATGTCTTTACTTGAAAGTATGTTCCTTTAAAACAAATGGCACTTAATTCTATGTAAATATAGTTAGTATTTGGGGTATGTACTTAAAACAGAATAGACAGTATTCCAGTTATGAAGCTCATGAGTAGAACTCAAGACAGTTCTATTTTTTTTAAAAAAAATACAGATCACTAATGTTATGGCACTGTTAAACTAACTGTTCTACCATTTATCTGAAGTTGCAATCCTTATGCACATTTACCTGGGAACAAGTCCGATTGAATTTAATGGGATTTATGCATAAGTAACATATGATACTTAATGTCAGGTTGTAAATCAAATATGGACAAAGAACAATGTTAATATACATCTCATGAAAAAGTTTCTGGGGACCACCCCTGCAAGGATGTCCAGAGATGTGTGATCATCATCATCAAATTTCTGTTCAGTGCTATGGTAGCTGCTCCAGATCTGCTAAGATTTGTGTAATCAGGGATTCCAAAGAAACAGCTGTCAGTATTTTTTATACTCCTTTAGCTGTGTGTTTAAGACATCATTTTTATTGTCTAACTTATGTCTTGCTGTTGCAGATGTGCCAAAAAACCTCTACACCTGTTCCAAATCTAGAACAAAGTACTTAATCTTGAAGACAGGCAATCAGCTAGGAATTTCAGTGTGACTCCAGGTTGTTTTTTCACTGTGACAGAAATGATAATCAGTGGGATTTCTGGCTCAAGTCTACTGTACCTAACAGAGATTTATCTAAGCTGATGGAGCATGCTGTACAGCCTTACTAAATGCCATCTTAGATATGTTCTGCAACTGTGGAAGTGCCTGAGTTGTGTTCTGAAATGTTATGAAAGAAAGACTAGAAAAGGAAAAACACTGAATCAACCTTTTCCATCTAGCATAACATGTGGCTTGGCTCACTTGCACAAGACATCTGGATAGGGTTTCTACTTTCTCCAAAGGAAAAGCTGAATATGATGAATTAGTTAGAAGTCTATTCACAATCAATGTGGTTTCTTCGACAAAACTCATAAATTCATATTTTTTGGATTTTAGCTGCAAGATGAATCCAAGAAGCTTGCTTGAAGAAGGAAACTTGGGATTATCCAGCTTTCTGCTATAACTGTTGCACTGGAGATCATATTCCATGTTCTGCACTGTAATAAGTGGCATACTGTTTCCTGGTCTATGTGTAATTATTGCCTCTGAAATGAATAGGAATATTTTTGGATTAAATAATTAGTTGACATAAGGTTGTCAGAAGATTCATATAATAAAAAACATGCATACATTTGCTTGGATAAGGTTCAGACAATTTCACCTGAGAATGCGGGTGAGATGTCTGTGCCACAACTTCCCATCTCAGCTGCCCATTTTTTGTGGTTGCCTGATTTAGGAACAGAAACTGTTTTGAGTCCCTGTAGTGAATGACCTCCACTGGGAGATGAATGGGGGGAGTTTAACCCTGTTAGTTCCCTTGGGCTTCTCAATGGCATTCACTACCATCAACCATGCTATTCTTCTGGGCTGCATCGAAGGGATGGAAACTGAAAGTAGCTTTGTTCATTCATGAATGACAGAACCCAGAAGGTGGTGCTGGGGATTTCTGCTCTTTCCCTTGGCCAATGTCTTCTGGGGTTCTGCAGGGTTCCATCTTGTCGCCAGTGCTATTTAATATATACATGGAGGAGGTCATCTGGAGATCTGGATTGTGGAATCATCAGTATAGTAATGAAATCCAGCTCTCTTTCTCATTTCCTTCAGATTCTAAGGGAGGCAGTTATGAACATAAGAAGAGCTGTGCTGGATTAGACCAAAAGCCCATCTAGTCTAGCATTGTGTTCTCACAATGGCCAACCAAATGTCTATGAGAAGTCTGCAAGCAGGACATAAGTGCAACAGTCCTTTCCCCAATTGTGTGCCCCAGCAACTGGTATTCAGAGGCATGCTGCTTCCAATACTGGAGGTAGCATACAGTCATTATGGCAAGTAAACATTGATAACTTTATCCTCCATGACATTGTCTCATCTTCTTTTAATGCTGTCCAAGTTGGCCATTATTAAATCTTGCAGTAGTGAATTCCAATGCCAGAACTAGGCATCTTGCCATCCAGAATGAACAACATAAAATGTGCCTCCAAACCAACTCCATATTTTATGATGTAAAAAATTAACAAGAGTTGTAATAAAATGATAAACAATGGCAAATTTGTTTTGCTTGAGTGCATTTGTGCACAGTACGCATATTTACCCCATTATGATATCCTTGGCCTTGGGCAGTTTTAATATCAATGCCATTTTCCTGGCTATGTGGCACTCATTCTATTGATGGGTTAAGTGCCACCTGTCAGTAAAGGCCCACCTTGGTCAACACTCTACGTCTCTGTAATATTTTCTTAAAATGCTATCTTTTTTGTGTGTCTTTGTCCTCTTGCATTATATTCTTAATAAACTTCAAATCATTGGTTTTGGAGTCTTGGGTGCATTTCTGCCATACTCAGAGGGAATTTTCCCCTCATGTGTCTAGACAATTTGGCTCATGCTACACATGATATCAAGAGAGTTTGGCAAAGAATAGCAACCTTCCTTGGGCTAGACATTACCCATAAGCAACATGAAAACCAAAACATAGCCATCCTTTGAAATTCACACTTATCCAAATTTTGCAATACAGTTGCCCAATTAAAAATGTTTCTAAAATGCATATATTAGAGGAAAGTGTGCATTTAAATGAATATATTAGTGAAAATAACATACAAAGGTGAATTAAATTAGGAGAAATTGCTTGTAAAAAGGTGTATATTAGTCAAAACTATATATAAGAATGTGTTTATTAGGAAAAATTAGCACTAAAATGCTGACATTTTTTCACGAGGATTAAAAAAAGTTTGCAGATTGCTACAGACATATGGAAAACTGAATTTAACACTGGAAAAATGAGAAACTGAGAGAAACAAAACTGACAGATCTTTCTATCCCTACTGTTAGCTGACAAAAAGAAAGTGGTTATTAGGTCCTGCTCTGGATTCTGTCTTCTAAGGAGTCAATCAGGAGCATGGTCTTCTCTGTTACAGCCCCAGTGCTAAACAATTCCCTGACCATCTTCTCACCGTAATACGTACTTCTCTTAGTAAAAAAAAAAATCCAAAACAAAACCCAAGATGTGTTTCAATTGCCCCTTGAAAATTGAGACTGACCTCTGTATCCCATGTTTTATGGCTATTTTACTATGTTGTTTTTCTTCATTTTTTCCTCTCTTGTTTGGTGTAATTTACAGAAGTGTTTAACAGAGCAATCCAATACATATCTACTAAGAAACGTGCCATTGAGTTCAATGGGGCTTTCTTCTGGATATGTAGGTATAGGATTTCTACCTTACTGTTTTTAGTTGCTGTCATTTATTTTGTGAACAGTAGAATACATCAGAGAGCCCTTATCATTGTTGCTACATCTCTTATCATACAATTATCTTGTGTAAATATGCCTGTCTTTAGATCTGTCATTCCTTACATGAGTTTGTATGGAGTGTGTGTTAGAATTCACTTCTTTTGCTCACTATGAATCTTCTTAAGACTGAGCCTAAATACTTTTTATTAGGATCAATTAAAATGACACAAAATAGTTAGCAAGCATTGAGTTGCCCCAGAACTCTTATTTAGGGTAGATGTGCAAAGACACATGGATGTTCTCACTTTGAAAATATGAAAGCCAGCAATAGGTCTGCCTCTACTTTGTGACATCTTACTTAGTTGGTCTTAACACAAAGTATTATCCTACTGTTGCTTTTGGATTTTTTTACAGTGGACCAACACAGCTACCTGTAGTTTTTGATGGAATTGGAATCACTGATGCTCTGGGAAGTTCAGCAGGAAATATACTGAAGAGGAGAAAAACATAATCATTCCTCCTAGGTTACAGACACCAGATGCTTCCAGGCGCAATACATTAAGGCAGCCTTTCCCAACCTTTGGGTCCCCAGATGTTGCTGGACTACAACTCCCATCAGCCCTAGCCAACATGGCCAATGGTCACGAATTATGGAAACTGTAGTCCAGCAACATCTAGGGATCCAAAGGTTGGGAAAGGCTGTATTAAGGAATCACAGCACAGTTGGCTCTTGGGAAGGACCTTTTGGACCAGCCTCAAACTTCTCTTCAAGGCCTGAATGAGCTGCGTTTCAGAGGCTGAACTTGAATGTTGCTGTATATGGCTAGGTGAGTAATTTGTGTGTACAGCAAAGCCCACTACATCATCAAATGGTTCTTTCTTTGCAGTGCTTTTGCTTATAATTAGCCAGTGCTCAGAATGAATTAGTTCGGTTGAACGAAGTTTACTGAATAAGTTAAAAAATCTCTGAACTGCACCTGAAAGTAGTTCCCTTAATTACTAGGTGAACTGAAGATGAATTAAGTTCATCTTCATTTTGGGGTAGAGCTTTGAACAATTCCTCAGTGTGTTTTCATGTTTTCTTAAGTCTTCTTAAGTATATTTTATACTTCAGCCCAGCAGCTTGTAACATTCTGATACTGAAATTGTTTTGCTGAGGATTGTTTGGATGATAATTTGGATAAATTATGAACTGAACATGAGCCGAGCTAGTTTATTGTGTAAAGGAATAAATGTGAACTGGAATTAGTTTCTTTTTGGAGATCTTGAACTTGAACTAGTTTGGTTTCCAAACTCTGAAATTGGCATCTAAACCTTAGGAAGAAACCATTTGTGCCTTTGGTTTGTATTATTTATTTCATTAGATTTGTTACCCACTCTTGACCATGAGGTCCCAGGCTGGGTTATAACAATTTAAAAATACAATATTTAAACCAGTTAACATGTTTGTAGTGATTTTGAAGGAGAAAACATATGTGAAGTGATACTTTTATTGTGCTAATTTGGAGCTCCTCATCAGGCATTGTTGGCATAGCTGGGAAGAGTCCAGCTATCTCTGAGGGAATGTAAAACTTTACACTGCCTACCTTTCTAAATTCAGCTGTTTGTTGATCAGTACCTCTGGCTGTTATTATTTACAGCCCTTTCTGTGATGGACCTCTCAGTCCTTCAAAGAGATTAATGAATTTGTTCTCATGCTTCCTTTCCTTTATATCAAACCAGATAAACCAGAATGTTCTTGAATGTGGAATGATTTATCAAAGGAAGTGTGTATAGAACCTTTAGCCTCTCATTTTTGCTTCACTGTCTTACTTCTCAAATAAACCTTCCTTCATTTTTGTTACCTAGACAAGGCTGAGGGCTGAATTACAATAGTTTCCAGCAAGAGATTCATGATTGACTAGTCCTTCCTCTTTCTGAATATCCAGAGTGGAGATTTGCGCTGATCTCTACTAGGGCCCAGTGAGTGGAGATATCAGGTGCTGATGTTTAAGTGCTGTTGGCAAAGTCAAACCTCTGATGGACATAAAGCTGGCAAATACATGGGGCAAGGAGCAGGAGGTCCAAGTAGGCACACAAACAGTCCAGAGTTATGGAGAAATAGCCTGCTGGTTTCTCTCACCAACTGAGGGAGGATAGTAGACCTTGGAGCTATAACATTGATATTGGTTGTGAGACTGGTTATTGGGAACCACATGATTCACAAGATATTCTGTTCTGTTGTGTTAGGGGCAGCTAGACATTACCTTAAAAAGGATGAATGCTGTTCACATGCATTTTTTAAAATTTCCAAATAACAGCAGGGAGCCCTGATCAGGATCATGGTATATGGGGTGGGGAAGTTTAATCTTTTACACAATCTCTTGCCACAGTCCTGAAGAAAATCATCCTTCCTCTGAAGCTGCTATTCCATCTTGAGGGAATAGAAACTTGAGGGTAGGGGTGAGGTTTCATCAGGGCCACAGCATGGTATTAGATCCTCTCCTTGTGTGCTGCGACCCTAACTGGGCACTCTCACAGTTATTTTTTGAAAGTTTTTTAAGGGACGGGTTAGAAGACATTCACACATTTAACATTATGCCTAGTTTGGCCCTAAGGTTGCAATTAAGCCTCCATAACTTGAAAAGTTGAAAAAAAATGACACTTTCTTCTGTGAAAACAAGTAGGATCAAGTTTCAGCATCAGTTTGAGTGGGCACGAAGGCTAGTAACTTTTGTGAACTTATTTACAAGGTTGCCTTACCATTTTTTTTAAAAAAAGATGCATTTCTGTCATACTATAGTCCAGTGAGTCTCATCTACTCTGGTGACCCAATTACAGTAAGCCTCTGAGAACTCTGGATTACAGGACCGAACTAAATCAAAGTCTCACTCTGTGGGCTAGGGATATCCATAACCTAGGATTGTCCTTATTTGCCGGGACCTGCTCCAAAGTTTTGGTGAAGTTTATGAAATGAAACTATTCCCATTTTGCCTTTTAGCAGGATGTTAGAGGTGCCTTTTCAAACTGTAATGTGATTTGCTAGAAATAAGATATTCAAGGTTCCGTGTGTGTGTGTGTTCCAGTGCATACATATAAATACAAGCAACCAATAGGCCATTGGGTTGGTTTGCATATCACATTAAACCATGGTTTAGCACTATGTTGATGAGCGTCAGAAAGCCTGAGCAAAACATTGGACTTGTGTGCTCTCCCATCCGCCATCTCCTGAGTTTACTGTTAGTTTCAAAAAAATGGCTTAGAGTTAAGTGTAAACTAGAAATTGTGGTTTAAAATTACAGTGGTTAGCTAAACAAGCCAGCTTCATAACCCACAGTCTGAAGTTAGCATGTTTAGCAACTAATCATTGTTGAATGTCAAGATTCCTGGTTTGCATACAACACTAAGTTGAAATCCTTGGAAACTGAGGGCCAAACTACATATTTCATTAGCTACACAGCTGTACCTTTAAGTGCAGAGATTCTTGTCTGTGCCTGTCCCCCTAGCCCCACTGAGTTTGGATTGAGATCCTACCATGGGGGGGGAAGCTTTATTATTTGTTTATAACATTTTTATCCCACTCTTCAGCCAAAAAGGCTTCCATGGTGTCTTACAAATGCCAATGATCAGACAGTTCCTGCCCTCAGGCTTGACAATCTAAAAGGATATTCTGTTCAAAGGACAATCAGGTCAGCTTTGAGATTGTGTTAGGAAGTGGTTATGGTCCGTTTACTAACAGAACCTCCAGCAGAAGTCAGTACAGGACAGGCTATTACAAAGTAAAGTAACAAATAAGGATACAGCAAGCAGAGAAGAGCCTCAGCATGTAATTGGTGGGTCCTCCAGTAGTGATCTTGATGTGAGAATAGGTGTTATACAAATACACAAGTGTTCTTATTTTTATGTGTGAAATGTTGGAGGAGATGGATGTCAGAGAGGTTTTTTGCTTAATCTTCAAGGAAGGACACTAGATAAACTGCACAGACAGTGCTTTCTGCCAGATAATCCATTGAGCAAATAGCTAAGGTTGCATGGCTGTCATTGCAAGGTTAAGATGTAGCTGTGAGCTGAAAACATTGCTACAAAATGGCTGGAAACTGCAGGGGACTACAAAATCCAAATGTATTTTGCAACTCTGTAAGAGTTAACTACTTCTTAGATCACACAATAATCTAGCTATTAATAATATACATTTTACAGAAATGTGCAGAGCATAGTACACCTGTAGATTTTTTAATCCTTACGACAGGTTTCTGTACTATAGCTGTAATATTGTGACACATGTAACATGTTTCATGAAATTAGAGCTTGCTTGATTCAAATGCACATATGCAGTGCACACCTATTCAGGTTTACTCAGTGAGTCTTACTTCCAAGTAAGGTTCATTACCTGTTACATAAATTATGTGGCTAGCAACCAGGTCAGGAGAATTTTTAAAAATAATCCTAAATACGAGGGCCCAGATTTTCACTGGAACCACAGCATGTAAGAAGAGATGGTTTAACCCTTCCATCCCCCAGTCATGATCCTAATAAAAATACCCCCATGGTGCAATTTGTGATTTTTAAAAAAGCTTCCACTGCCATCAATTTGAGCTCTCCAACCTCAAAAGGCTAATTGCATGACAACTGCATGGGTAACAATTGTCATGCAGTTAAAGTAATGTGTATTTTGGCTGCAAGTATGCATAGGATTGGAGCCACAATAACTGTTTTAAGGATATAAAATGATAATCAACATTTATCCTGTTTTACTGGGTACAACCCTTGATGTAGGTCACAATGTTGGTTAAGGAATTACCAGTTTGGGACACACCATTTGGTTAGAGCATATCCTCATCCCAATCTTTCAGTGCAGGTGTAAAATGTCCACCTGAAAAATTGGGACTTATGTATTTTACTGTATGCCCCAAATCAGTCTGCATTTCCTCAACCATCATTTAAAATATAGACTACCAACTCAACGCCCCATTACAGTGGAAGCAAAGCTGGTAGGCCTAGTGTCAGCAGGTGGCATCCTCAGGCAACTGCTGAGAGCCCAACACTGCTGATGCCATAAGAGATGCTGAGATCTCTTTTCTGGTACTCTACAGAGCATTGTGGCCAGAATTGTAATTGCCCACATTCTTGGAATGATGCTACATTGCTCTGGTACATTGTGGGCAATCATAATAGTGACTACCTGGTGCTCATCAGAGGAGTACCACTAGCATTCCCACCACTGCCATCCTCACCCTGCCCCTCAGGTATGTCCTACCCATCTGCCTTAAGATCTGGTTAAATTAACTAGGAATGGAGTAGACAGGCTGTCTGTCCACCAATATAGGAAGGGCGGGAGAACCAGAGGGTCCCATGCTGTGAACCTCCTCAAATCTGGAGCCAACCTTGAAAGTTGGTGCGGTTTGCCACTTCTGGTGCTACCATAAGAGCAGATGTGAAGGGAAGAAAAAAAAAGTGGGTCTGAAGTATCAGGCCTGCATGTCTTCATTCATTTCAGGGTCATACTGGAAATGCTAAGACACCTCCTCTCCCTCCTCGGATCAGCTCCTTCGGATGTACTTCAGGAGCCCTGTGTTCCAAATCCATGGATCAGGAGAAATATTATAAATCTGGACTGCCCTCCCTTAGGTAATTTGTGAGGCAGACAAAGTAATGACCTTTAAATGCCTCTTAAAAGGTATAGATTTACCCAAGCTTTCCTAGACCCTGGCTTTTAATTTTCATTTTGTCTGCTGCTCTGTTTTATTTGTGATATGCAGCTGTGTTTTATCTCTTTTTAAAATCTCTTTTAGTACATTTTATTGAATGTAGTTGTATTGTTATAGTTTTTATTTAAAGCAGTGATGGGGATGTGGCTCCCCAGCTGTTGTTGGACTCCCAACTCCCATTAGCCTCAGCCTGCATAGCCTATAGGTAGGAAGGATGGGACTTGTAGTTCGATAATACCTGGAGGGCTGCAGGTTCCTCATCCTTGGCTTAGAGGTTTTTCTTATATTCAGCACTAATAAAATTGTATAAATAAATAAAATAAGAAAGGTAGTTGGTGTTCTGCTCTTTAGATACTTCCAATACAACTTTTAGGCAGTGGCTAGATATAATTGCTGGAGGTAAGAGAATGTGCTTTTTAAAAGCAATTTTCTCTGGCAGAGAAGGAACTCAAAAGGATTTTTTCAAGTATGAAGAGTCACTTTCAATCTTTATTTTGAAACACATAATTTATATTAGAAAGCTGTGCTATGGTGCATGTATTTTAATATTAAGTATTTATGGTTTAAATAAATGTAGTGCTTACATTTATCTGAAAATGTCCAGATTCCTGGAAAAATTGTTTTATAAAAAATCAATAGTTATAAATCTTGGCTCAGGCTGACGTAGTTTCCTGAAGTTCAGATGAAAGGTGATTCATTCTTTTTTTTTTAAGTGTATGACATAGTAAATTTCATTTCCAAGGTGCCACAAGATCCTGTCATTCTTTTTAAACAGTTTTCTCCCACAGCTCTCACCACTTTCAGTTGGAATAGTCCTATTCTTTTTGCTTTCCATGTACATTCTGAGAGCTATTTCCAGCCAACATATCCACATGTGGTTTTTTCCATTTTCAGTAGCCTCAAATTATTCAAATTCTGGATATTTTTTTAAAAAATCAATAATACCTCACATCAAGCTTCATGCCTTCCTAAGGAATTACTCTCTCTCCCCCCACCCCTCAGTTTTTAGCATATCTTTGGTCATTGCCATTGTAATTCTTGTGGGGGGATTGCCTGGCTGTCAATTTGTGAGTAGGCATTCTCTGCTTTGTTTGAGGTGCGTTTTCATACTCTATTGATGTAAAATGTGTCTCTCTGAGACAATGGCTTTATTAACAGCAGTAGTTGATGAATACTTGGCAAAAAGACTTGAGAAATTTTGCAGCATTTTTATGTTTCATTTCTTTTAGCATTTAATTTGGCATCGTACACCCACACACTTGAATCCCTAAACCCTGTTGGCAGGGCTGGATTATCCATTAAGCACAATAGACACAGTGTCTATGACAAAGTTTGGGGCTTACAAAAATAAATGAATTCAATTAAAGCAATTTATTGTTTGATTAGGCAGTTACCTCAGTCTTTACTCAACAGACAACATACAGGTATTATATGTCTTAATTAAATGTAAATTAAACATTAACTTTGCTGCTTTTTTAAAAAGCACAACCACAGACTAATCTTCAGATTTAATTTTTTTTGCAAAAGCTCATTCTCACTTCAGAGCAGTGCAAGTGAAGACAGTCATTTCTGTCCCATGGTTGACCTAAGACAATTCTTTATACATTTCAGGTTTGAAAAGGAACGCTCCCCTTCACAACCTCACAATGGCAAGATACATTCTAAAAGCAATGTTGACATTTGGAAAACCTGTCACTAACTTGTTAGTTATTTGTGTATTGATCATTCTGGCCTCAGATTTTCTGTCTGCGTACATACATAAGAACAACAGAAATTCATCTGTGAATGCATTTTCCAGATCTGATAGATAGGTGTCTATTAATGCCCTAGTCTAGAGGACACTTCATCACTGAACATAGATCTATCAACAAGAAGACTAAACTTTCATTCAGTATGGCATGTCCTGCTTGCTGTCTGCCTGTCACAATGATAAGAACATAAGAACATAAGAAGAGCCTGCTGGATCAGGCCAGTGGCCCATCTAGTCCAGCATCCTGTTTTCACAGTGGCCAACCAGGTGCCTGGGGGATAATTTAACTCATTATAGGGTAGGAGGATCGTGTGCAGAATTTGTCACTGGAACTCAGACCTGAGTCAGTATTTTTCATCCCAACTTCACTTAAAAGAAAAAGTTTCTCAGTCATTTGCATTGTGTAGTTGGATGGTGTGAGTTCTTTTGCCAGTGCCTCAAATATATGAAATCTTTTGGGGGTATCACCAAAGTGTGATAAAACATCATCATGCAAATTCATGATGGGGCACACCACAGTGACAGCCTCCTGTAGAGCGGTATTTACTGTACAATGATAGTCTTTTGGAGCATGTCATTCCAAATGACAAACATCAATGCTGCCTCAAACCAATCAAGCTTCTTAGTGAGTTACTTTGCCCCATGGACAGCTAATGGTGTTTGTTGATCACTTTCAGCTACATCAATCAAAGTTTGACAAATTTCAGAATCGTTCGCTCTGGTAGCATTGCTCCATGCTGGTCATTTTTTGGAGGGGTTTTTTTGGGGGGGGGGGAGAGGGATAAAGTGATTTGCTATGCTGGTGGGGGAGAGATATCTATTTATAGATAGCCATCTACAAAAAAAAGCCTGCACTTTGGCTTGGTTGCATGGCTGGAATTAGGGAAAAGGCCCAGTCATCTGCCACTGATTTCTCTCCTTATGAAGCAAGCATCTGCCCCTTGAAATAATAATAAAAATTATTAAATAACTCACTGCCCCCCCATCTCATATTCATATACAGACAGCCTGAGATTTATTTACTCTCTCTCTCTCCTTCCTTCCCTCTCTCAGCTGCTAGCAGGTAGCGCCACAAAATGTCCTCTTGTCTTATAGCTTGCTCACAGAGGTGAAGAATCATGCATCTCCTCTCTCACAGAATATGCTGGAAACCAACATGACAGATCCCAACAGGAGTTGCAACATTCTCATGTTATAGATACATGATTATGGGACCTATGCAATGTAAATATCTATCCATCTATTTGGGGGAGAGGGTCTACGATTATGAGAGTGCCTGGGGCCTACAAAGACTTTAATCTGGCCCTGCCTGTTGGGCATCTCTGTTAAGCTCACAGATATTTCTTACCCTTAGAAAGTGAGGGCTGGGCCTAGAGCTGCTAGCAATCTAATTGGCTCGTTCATCCTACTTAACCCCTTCTTACTGGGCCAAGGTGAGTTTTGTTGATATCATGGAAAATATGTGTACATATATAGTAGATCTGCATGCAGAAAAAAGCTTCTGAATGGTTGTGTAATTTGAGGTGGTGCTACAGATGAATATTATAGCTTAGGGGCAGAATTTCCAAAGAGTCAACAATGGCAAGAAAGAGATTTTTGATTGTATTCCCTGAACTGCACCATTAAAACCTGGGGGCAGGGTGGGGATTACTTGAAAAGTGTGATTACCTAGTGAAGGCAGTGAATCTCTTGCAATTACAACTTGCAGTGTTTAAGAACATTTTCTACACATTCTTTGGCTTTTCTGTTTTATAAAGTTTAGAATCAGCTTCTCCTGCAAATGGGAATCTTCAAAGAAAATATATCAAACCATTTACAAACCATTCAGACAAGAGGCTATTGGCAAATGTTTCCCTGTCTAACAAAGGCTGTCTAATCATCATCATAATCTTCAAAATACAGTTATTAGTACAATACAAAAGAAAATAGATTAAAAAACTGTCCCAATTCCTAATTACCAGACAGTAGAATAAAGAAAGCATTTATTAAAAGACATTTATTAAATCATTATATAAATGATATTAAATGACAATGATCATTTATTAAATGATCCAAATTGTCCCAAAAGTTTGGCAAAAGAATGCAAGTCACTAGAAGCCCTAATGCCTCCTCCAGTACTCAAAGCAATTCTAAGTCACTTTCCCCCCAAAATGGCCTTCTTTACTATTTAGCACCAATCTGATTCTCTGGTAGGATAAGGAATGCAGTAGGCTGGGGCTAGCAGGGATTTAACTGCAGCCTTCTGTCAGACTCTCTGAAGTCCACTTCTTATTTTAAGGTACAAAGTAATTCTAATCCAAAATGGGCAGTAATACTTTATAGACCAAAGTGAGCCATGCCTTCAGGTTGAGACAGGAACAGCAGCTTTCTCTCTAGCATGCCTTACAGAGATTGTACTACTGCCTGAACAATATATCTGGAGGAGCCAAATAGAATGAAAAGGGCCCTTTACTAGTGCGGGGAGGGATTTTGCGTTTACTGGGGGAGAGCCCTTACACTTTTTATGTTAAAATGTCCAGGTAAGAGGCTCTGCTTAGGGACAGGGACAGTTTTAGGGGCAGGTGATCCAGGCAACTGCTTAGGGGCATCTTCTGTGAACTATCTATTCAGATATCCACTTGACAGCTGGAACAAATAAAGCAGGAATAAAATACAGATTCACACTTCCTAGAGTGCAAATTATCCACTTACAATGATAAGTCACAGGTGCAAATTGTGCATAAAAATTGTGAAATGGGTTACAAATGCATTTTTTTTAACGAGTTGAACATATGAAGGGAAGGCATCAAAGACGGTCTGTGGTGGAGTGCCAATTTGGGCTTGGGCTGTCATTGCTTAAGGGCAACAGCAGCCAACTGTATGCAGTAAGCATATGGTCATGGCTACAAAAAGACTGTGTAATATAATTCCTAGTTTTTTAGTATCTTGTTCATTCAGTTTGCGCTAAGGCACTTGATTTCGAGCATGCCTGTTAGGGTATTCACGGATCACCTGTTTTGGAGAAGGTGTGAAATCTTGAATCACACAACTGTCACTTGTTCATCTCGAAAAAAAGAATGTTCTATTTTTGGTTGAGTCCATTTAAAAAAGAAGAAAAGGTACAAGGACAGTTAATGATTAATAGACATGCTCCCCAATCCTGTCAGGAGGAAGCCAATCTAAGTGCAGGGGACACCTAAATAATTGAAGGGAAAAGGTGAGAGATGCAGCCATTAGTTATAGTTGATAAGGGACGCTTTCTACCTGGGCAAGCTGCCCAGTTGAAAGGGCAGCTTTACCATTTGAGAAGATTTGTCTTCATGAATGTTATGATGTGATGCAGCACACTTCAAAAGAGAACCAATTTTTAAACTACGAAACACACTATTTTCTATGCAGCAACACTGACCAGCTCAACATGCCTAAAAAGCAGCAGATCAGTAGGAGTAGTAGGTAGAAGTACTTAAATGGGATACTAACCTGCCAGCAGATTAAGTGAGTTTATAATATATCTATAATGTGTAAACTGAAGATGCAAATTTGTATTTTGTCCTTTTGTCCTGAATCCATGTCAGATCACGTGCAGGTACCCTTGAGGTTTGGGCCTGGCTCAACATGGGGTCATTTTGAGATTTGCCATCAGCCCTTTCTCTTTCTCCAAGTTGTCCTGCGGAAACATTGAGGGCTTGAGGTGGGGCATCCATTAGGATACGCTCTAGCCATCATCAAGGGCTACCCACAGCCAGTTGCCCTGAGACTGCAGGATAGGAAAGGAGTGACAAGTCAGAGCTTGGAAAAGTTACTTTTTTGAACTACAACTCCCATCAGCCCAATCCAGTGGCCATGCTGGCTGGGGCTGATGGGAGTTGTAGTTCAAAAAAGTAACTTTTCCAAGCTCTAGGGTGATAGCAAAATTCTATCCACAGTCTTCTCACATGCAGGTTGCTGCTTGACAGTACAGGCAATAACAGTGCAATCCTAGTCTACTCAGAATTCAATCCCACTGAATGCAATGGGTCCCACTCCCAGGTAAATGGTGTTAGGATTGCAGCCAGGCAGAGCAATCTTGCATGGAGAAAACTGGCAGAAATAGCTGAAATTGAGCTGGCTTAAAGTATGCCAGACCCTAACTCCATTCAGGTGCCTTTGGGCGGGGAGAACGATAAAACAGCAGAGTTGGGCAGAGAGAAGAATACTAGGAGGAAAATACAGACAGCTGTCTCAGCCAGCATCACCATGGGAACCACAGTCACTGGTTGTTTTACACGGGAAATTTCCAAAGCCCCTTTATCTGCTGTGCACAAACAATGAGACTGGCCAGAGAGAACCCATGAAAAGCGCCAGCACAGGAATGCAAACAAATACCAAGCAGGCTGCGCATGGCGTCTATAGCAACAGCCACTCCAGCAGCCAGTCAGCATGCCATGCATGCCACACACCCTAGGTTTACCTACTACTTGCTCTGCCAGCCACACAGCTCCATGCACAACCTGTGCGACAGAGCGTGACCAGGTAAACAAACACACATGGAACTCACAAGCACACCCCATGTCTCACATCACATCCATATCACACACCCTGCAAGCACCCCGAGCATGCACACAGGCAGCCGCCATCCCTCTACCCCTCTAAAGAACAGACAGCACACATGGGGAGATGCACTGTATCAACTCCATCTGATATGGAGGCTACGCCCCTACCTTCCCAATCATCTGCTCCCATCGGTGGTACATGCCCTGGTCTCCTCTCGCCTTGACTACTGTAATGCGCTGTACATAGGGCTACCCTTGAAAACGGTCCGGAAGCTGCAACTGGTACAGAATGTGGCGGCGCGCCTGATTAAAGGCAGCCGCCGGCGAGATCACGTAACTCCAGTGCTCAAAGAGTTGCACTGGCTCCCAGTTGCTTGCTGGGCCCAATTCAAGTTGTTGGTTTTGACCTTTAAATCCCTACACAGTTTTGGCCCAGCCTATCTGAAGGAGCGCCTCCGGCATCATCAGCTATGCCGCCTAACAAGATCGGCCTCAAAAGACCTTCTCTCTATCCCACCAGTCAAAACAGCTAGACTGGTGAAGACTAGAGAAAGGACTTTTTCAATTGTGGCCCCCACCCTATGGAACTCCCTTCCAAATGATCTCCGCCACGCCCCCTCTACAATGAGTTTCCGCCAGGCCATGAAGACCTGGCTCTTCAGGCAAGCCTTTGGGGTGGGCTAGATTTTAACATCATTGCTTTTAGATTTTAATGTTATTGTATTGATGTGTCATTTTGTGCTATTTTGTTCATTTTGTATGTCGCCGGGAGTGACTGGTTAGCCAGCCAGATGGGCGACTAAGAAATCCAATAAATAAATAAATAAAATGAAAGTTTATTGGAAGCAATCTATAAGATACACGAGGCAACAGCCTCAGCAGAGAGAGTGAGTGGGCAGGAATCACACACATGCTGCCCATTCCAAAAACACCTCATGCCCTCAAAGGTGACTGCAGCAGGGATGCCCTTGGGGACAGGCAGCTGGCACCACCTCTCCTTTGCACAGAGTGTTTGTGGCTGGGTAACTGGGGGTGCCATTGGGGACATGAGCATCCACCTCCCCCAGGGAGAGGGGTGGGCATTAGGGCCTGTGGGTGCTCCTGGGTGCTGTGGGGCTGTTTGTAGAGCTGGAGTGGCCTCTGCAGGGCTGGGCTGGGGTATTTGAGGCTGCCTCTGGATGGAGGATGGAGGATGTTTGGTCTCTCCCAGGGGATCTCTTCTTCCCAGACTGACCTCGTTTCCTGGCTCCTTTGCTGTTTCTTCATGTGGGTGGTGGCTGTTGGGGAGGGAAGTGTGGAAGAGAGGTGTTAGCACAAAGACATTGTTTGTTCCCCATTTCTGAGGGGTGGACTTTGTTGGGAAAGTGCTCAAAGTGCCCAGTGTTTGTGGAGTGTGTTCCCGAAATGCTTAGTGCCTTTTCTCCAGGTGCCCTAAGCCTCTTTCCCGAGCTCAAAGTCCCAATATCAGGAGCTTGAGCAGCAGGATGCCGCGTTGCAGCTGTCAGGAAGTGAAGTAAGGTGAGGCTGGAGCGTGTTCAGTTTATATCCTGCTGCTGCGCAATTGGCTGGGAGTTACACCAGATCCAGGAAGCTTTTTCAGAGAGGTTAGGATGGGTCTGGCAGGTGAAGACTGGACTTTCCCCATTGACTTCTATTGTGTGTTTTTACTTAGACCACCCTTTTTGCCTGCTTCAGTTATGCTGGGACTGCAGGCCACATGATAGAGCTGAATGAAGTTAGGATACAGTGTGAGTCCCCCTCCCCTAGGTTCTATCCTGGCCACTCCCCCAGAATGCCCATTTTTGGGACTTACTGTGGCTTAACTTACACTGGTCTTGGCTGAGCCGGCTAAGCCGTGGCTGAGTGAGGGTTGTGGTTGGGCAGCTGAGCCACAATTGGGGATTTATGCCGGTGTTGCCCAGCTGTGCTGGGACCGAGCCAGCTTAGCCAAAGATCTGCTGTATTCTGACTCCACACAGTCCGGCGTATCTGCCAATAAGATTGTGTCCTAAGACATGAACACACACGTGTGGACTGATTCTGCTAGAATTCCAGGAAGTGTTGAGCTGGCATACTTGTGCTTGTCTTTGACATGTCAAAGCATTCATGCAAACATTCACTACCCTCCAGTCACTCAGTAGTGTCTTTATCCTTCTTAGATTGCAACTTACCAGGTATATACCAATCTGAAAGTAAGTCCCAGAGGTTGGAAGTAATTCATTACAAGTAACTTGTAATTCATTACTTTTTTGAGGAACTAGTGGTTAATTCCTTTACATTTTGATTGTAAAAGAACTAGGAGTAATTTTATTACTTTTGTGGAATAATTGTAATGTTTCCATCATTACTTTTGGGCATTACTGAGTGGGGAGCAGGGGAAGTCTTCTGCTCCTCTGATTTGTGGATGAAAATCATGTGCCTCAAACTAGGCTTCTGTGCAGTGTCTCACTTCCCTCATGCTCTGTGGGTGGGTAGGAGGTGACAAGGGAGGAGACAGGGTGAAGTGGAGAAAACAATTGTTTAAAAAAATGGATGGTGGTGGTGAAGAATGGAGTGGAGGGAAAAAGGAGCCGGAGGGCAAGAACATGGATAAAGGAGGAGAAGGAGGCAGCAGCAAAATGGAGATAAAGAACGGGGTGAAAGATGACAGCATGTGTGTGTGTGTGTGTGTGTGTGTGAGTGTGTGAGAATACTGTGTTTCCACTTGGCACACAAAGTGGCCTCCACCACCCTCTTTGGTTACTGTGCTGCATTTGCAGTATTTTAACTTTTTTACATCTCAGGAAAATGTTTGCTTGGGTGAGTGTCCCTTGGCAGGGCAGGGTCCGGGAGGTGGTCAAGTGATAGAGATTATGCTTGCTGGCTGAGTGTGTGTGTGTGGGGGGGGTTGCACTTGGGTTGACGTGCAAAGATCTGAGTAGTGGCCTCTGCCTAGTTCGCCACCTCCCTTACCAGTGGAGAGACCACCATTGCTATCTTACGGATAAAAAGAATTATTCTACTACCTCTGTATATGTGTGTTTATTTTTAATGTTGTTTAAGGCTACTTAGATGTGCAGCAGCCAAGGCCAGCACCTTGTAGACATTTTTTTAAAAAAGTAACCGAAATGTAATTGTAGTGATTATTTTTGAGAAAAAGTAATCAGTTACTTCCAGAGCAATTGTAATTGTAACCATAATTACTACTCTCTTGGGCCATGTAATTGTAACTGTATTTTTTTATTTTTTAAAAGTAATCTTCCGCGCTCTGATAAGTCCTATTGAACTCAATGGGACTTACTCCTGAGTAGACATGCATATGATTTCACTATTAGCTATTCATCTCTATTCACCCTCAACTCATCCTAAAGCATTTCTGTACATGAAAATTGTTCAGATTGCTTTCCACCTGTTACTTTGCTTCTTTATTTACATCTTACACCAAATGTTAGTACCTGTTGCTCTTTTGATGCATGCTTTTCAGCAACACATATTGTAAAAGATAACTGGGGGCGGTTTTGCGGGGGTGGGCTAATACTGAGGCACTTGCTTGAATCTCAGTGACTGATATCTCAAGGCATAAATCAAATAAATAACTGTAACTTAAACATAAGGGAGGCAAACCCATTGGGGATGTGTTATGGGTTCTTTCCTAGACCCTTGGCTGCAAGTCTGCTAATTGTGGTCCTAAACTAGCAACTTAGTCCTTGTTGTTGTTCCTGACCTTCCTTACCTTTAGCTTCTAGTCTATTCCAAAACCTTGGGCTTTCATCTTGCTGGGGCCGTCATCTTCCCTTGGTGGTCAAATAAATTAAAACAGATGAAACCTGACTTGCAGATGTAGCCTATGACATCATCAGTCCAATAGTCATTGTATCAGGCTTTGTTCTGAGTCTACCAACTAGGCACTGGGAAACATCGAACAATGATACTGATCACTGGGAAACACTGAAACAGTGATAATGAAGGACTTTGCTTATGCCTAAATTTCAGTCACCAAGGTTTGCGTACAGTTGGTAAGCAGATACAGAAGAACATTTCCATGAGGGATTGGTAAGTAACTCCTTGCCTTGGGCTAGGAGTCACAAATTCTGTCACAGATTTTGTGATAGAAATATTCTTTAAAATCCCCCAAAGCAAATAAAAATATAAAGACTATGTGAACTACAGTGTGTACATCAGGAACAATGAGAGTCTGTTCCAGATAAATTATATATGAGACACCCAATAATTTCAGCAGATGCTACCTTCAGGCTACAGTGACACATTTCATAATTTTGTTGTACATGCTTTGTCTCTAAATAAATGCTACATTGAACATCTGCATGGCAGCTATCTGTGTTTGCTTTGACAGCCCAACTGAATGCCAAAAAGTATAGATTGCCACATTCAGTGCCATTTTTCTGCTACCTGCTATATGGACTGTAGGGATAGAAAGATCTGCCTGTTTCAGTTCTTCAGTTTCTTATTTTTCCAATGTTACATTCAGTTCTCTACATTTCTACAGCGATCTGCAATTTTTTTTAAAAAAAAATCCTCATAAAATTCTCCACCATTTTAGTGCTTATTTCTCCAAATAAACACATTTTTGTAGGCAGTTTTGACAAAGGTACACATTTTTGCAAGCCATTTTTCATCGTTTCATGCCTTTTTGCATGTTTTCACTCGTGTATTCATTTTTCTGCACACTTTCTCCTAATATATGCATTTTTGTAAATGTTGTTTAGTTGGCAAACCGCATCCCAAAATTCTAATAAATGCGAATTTCAAATGATGGCTGTGTTTCAGTTCTCATGTTTTGGAAATTGCGAATTTGATAAATTCTGCTTGAAATGTGAACTGAATCAAAATTCTCACCCATCCCTAATAAGGGAGGAGACATTCTTTCAGATACTTCAGCTAGCATTCAGTTGTAATCTTGAAAAATGTTTGTTTCTGCTACTGTGTTGCTGGTGGTGGATATTCATGGATAGCTAAAGATATTTATGCTACACAAAATTGTTGCTCCGCTTTTAAAATAGAGGATAGATTGAAAATGGTGGACATGGTAGATATACTTTTTAGAAGCCAGACAAGAGACAATGTTTATTTATGAATCTGGATGTGGGTAAGGCTAGAATGAAACATTACAGGAGCTGCATCACTGGAGGTCTGGATCTGGTCACTGCCAGGATGGGAGATTGCCTTGGAACTCCATGTGCACTTTCTTGACTTGCAAAATGAAAGAGTTGAAAGGGAAAGTCAGGAGGGCCAAATCTCTCCAAACAGCTTGAAAGCTGTTTCAAACCATAACATTAGAAGTGCAGCTTGAATGTAATGGCACAGAAAGGTATCACCAGAACCAAGAGGATGCCTGCATAGTTAAGAAGCAGAGTCAAATAAGCTATTAGAGGCAAGAAGGTTTCTTTTAGTAAATAAAAGTTGTTCAAATGAAGAGAACAAAAAGGAACACAAAATTTGGCAAAAGAAATGCAAGCATACAATATGTCAAACACGGTGGGTTCACAGCAGCTAGCACTTAATTAACATATACCAGATGCCAGCCAGACCGTAAATCTGCTAGGCAGGAGGAAGCAGGGGCCAGCCAACATGTTTACTGTTTGGGAAGCACTGAAAGACGATGCAGGGGAGTCGAGTCCTTAAGGTAGTCCAAAGGTCCAGAAACCAAGAGATCCAGTCAGGCAGGGCAGAGTCCAAGGTATGGGTCAACAGGGGAGCCAGAGCAGTGTCTGCAGCAAGGCTTGATGTTGACTCTAGCAAGAAGTCTCTCTTTCCTTCCAGTCTTTTATGCTCGGCATTTGAGGCCAGGTGCTTAGAATCAGCTTGTATTGTTGTGAGTTCTGCTACTTAATCGAGCTGATTGCCTTTGTTGCTGCAACACCTCTTGGTGTCTCCTCTCTGTTGGGGAATGGGCAGCCTTCTGGTCACTTCCTGACTCTGACAGGTGGGCTCCTCAGGCACTTGCCCCTGGTCTGGTGAAGGATCCTGAGCTGTCTCCTTGCTTGGCCCCTCTCCTGGGTCTGCGGTCTCCCATTCCTCTTCCTCCTTGGATGAGTTCTCTGAGGGGGGCATGACACAATAAGGGATGCTACTTTGGTCATGAGAGTGAGCTCCTGATCTTGGTTTTGATGCTGCATTATGTATCTTGGTTTTAGATTCCAACAGAAAAACAAACTTGTCCATACTACAAGTTTAGGGAGGGCAGAGAGAAAATAAATACTTTAGGTAGTGTTCATTAACTCCTCCTTGAGGGTCCCTCTTTCTAGTCTTGTTCCTGAACTTGAGATTTTCCTTCCTATTGGATAATCAAGGGAAACCTTTGAACTTGGCTGCTATATAAAGGACTAACTGAGCAATTGGAAACTAACTGTGGAAAGCAATTGGACTTTTTATTTTATGATTATGATTATTAGATTTACATCCTGCCCTTCCTCCCAGTAAGAGCCCAGGGCTCCTGGTTGCTGGGTTGATTTTTCTGCCCAGAAACCTTGAAAGGCCTTATGCTGAGCTGCACATATTGGGAAACCAGAAATTAGGCCTGAGATGAATTAGGCCAGCCAGTGACCCAGCTAAATGTAGTGTATACAGTAGTGTTTCTGTTCCTCTAGGGCTGTTTTCATTCTTTGCCATCAAGTATTCAAGAAAAAGAAGAAAAAATAGCCACTATGATTGTTAGTATAGTGAGTGCTTTAAAATAGGAAAGGGTTACTTAGGATAGCCATTTTTTCAGATCACTTTAAATTATTTCTTTATTTCATCCATTAGCAAAACGCCCCCAGTCCTGCTCTACCCATTACAATCACTGCAGAATAAACAAACTTTTACTTCTTGCTACAGGCAAACAAACATGCTTCTTTATTGCTGCCTGGGTAGAGAACACAACTGGAACTGAAACTGAAAAGCAGAGCAAAGGAAAGTCCAAGGGGTGGAGTTTAACTCTAGCTCATAACACAAAGTTCTAATATTTAACTCTTCAAAGATTAATACAGGGTGATTTTTTTTCAGGATCACTTGAATAATTATAGGGTGATTATAATCATGAAAAATCCACCCTCACAGGCAGTGAAAGTCTGGAGTGAGCAGACATTTTTGGGCTCTTCTACATGAGGTTTTTGTTGTACACCCACCCTGCCTTATTCACAGAATTTTTCAGAGGGTCCTATTCTTAAATTGCTCCTGTTCTTAAAACAAGCTCCTATTCTTTAAATGGATGTTGTCATTGTCTGTCATGTCACAAATTAAAAAGAAGACAGTTTCCTCAGAAAAACCTGGGAGGAGATGAAGCACAGCTCTAGGGGTAGTGGTGTTCCCATTCCCCCACCCCCCTGGCTACAGGCCTGAGCAGAAGACCACCTAGGGATGTAGTTGGACCTTTGGATGACAAGGGAGTCAAAGGTGTTCTGAAAGAGAATAAAGAGATTGCAGAGAAGCTGAATGAATTCTTTGCCACTGTCTTCACAATAGAAGGAATAGGGAATATCCCTGTGTTTGAATGAAATTTCACAGGGAGTCTGAGGAACCAAGGCAAATAGTGATGATAAAAATGAAGGTCTAGGTCTTTCTGACAAAATGAAAACTGACAAATCGCTGGGTCTGGATGGCACCCACCTGAGAGTTCTTAAAGAACTCACATGTGAAATTGCTGATTTTCTAACAAAAATATGTGACTTGTTCCTAAGATCAGCCTTCATAGCTGAGGACTGGAAAGTGGCCAATAAGTAACATCAATTTTTATACAATAATCCAGGGGGGATCCTGGAAACTACAAGCCTGTTAGCTTAATGTTTGTCCTGTGAAAACTGATGGAAAGCATTGCTAAAGATAAAATCACCACACACATAGAAGAACAAATCCTGCTGAAGTGGAACCAGCATGGCTTTTGTAAGGGTAAGTCCTGTCTCATTAACATACTAGAGTTCTTTGAGAGTGTCAACAAGCAAATAGATACAGGTGATCCAGTTGACATTGTGTTCTTCTTGAACATTCAAAAGACTTTTGACAAAGTACCTCACCCAAGACTCCTGAATAGAGATATAAAGACCTGGGGAAAAATGGAAGCTTTTTTGGGGAAAAAGCCTCTCTCAATTTTTTCAGTTTTTTTATTTTTCAAAGAAAAAAATGAAACATTTGCAAAAAAATGAAACACACACACGCACACATCCCCCTCCAAATTCTGTTTTCTTCCTCCAGACCATCACATCTCTATTCTTGAGTAAGCTTAGCAGTCATGGAATAATAGGAGAGATCCTCCTGTGAATCAGTAACAGGTTAAGAAACAGGAATCAGAGAGTAAGAATAAGTAGACAGTTCTACCAACCGAGGGATATAGAAAGCAGAGTCCTCCAAGGATCAGTACTGGGACTTATGTTTTTAAACTAATTCAACAATTATTTAGAGTTAGGGGTTAGCAGTGAGGTAGCCAAGTTTGCTGATAATGCCAAATAGTTCAGGGTAGTCAAACTAAAAGAGTCTGTGAAAAGCTACAAAAGGATCTCTCCAAACTGAGTGACTGGACAGCAGGGGTGTAGTGATCCAGGGTCTTGGGGGGTCTTAGACCTTTTACATTTTTGGGAGCAGGGTCCCTATGTCTCCAGCATCCCATAAGTCAATCAGCATGAAAGGGGAGCATGTTAGCCACTGAGAAGAGTCTTCTACCATGGTTCCTTGTCGTTTCCTGCTGATTGGAAGCAATCAGAGTGAAAGGAAGTGAGTCAGCCACAGAGAAGACTGTTTTCAGTAGCTAACATTCTCCCCTTTCATGCTTATTGGCTTCCAGGGGTGTCTGTTGTTGTGGGAGAAATGGCATTAACAAGGATCTCATTCTCAATCCCACAGCAAAAAAAGGGGTGGCTCTGACTATCATGAAGGGACCCTCCTGAATTTGCCACTACGCTACTGATGGGCAGTAAAATGCCAAATGCAATTCAATATAAACAAGTGTAAAGTAATGCACATTGGGGCAAAAATAAATAAATCTTAATTTCATCTATATGCCTTATGGAGTTTGAACTGGCAATGAATGACCAGGAATGAAACCTTGAGTTGTAATAATGAGATGTATTAAATATGCTTCAAAGATGCAGGGTTTTTAAAAATGCAAATAGCATAAACTGGGAGAACTTACAATTATCACTATCACAGCACCCCAGCCCCTGCTTGTGCTATTTGTGTAGTTTAGCTTATGTTTCATTTGTTACCTTTTACATTAGAGTATGCCATATTATCATTCTCTTTAAGTTGCTCTAACAGGTGGGTTGTGTGTATCTGAAGGGTTGCATCAGGCATGCTTAATGACTTGGACACAACCAGTTGTTAACTTTCTCTCTCGAATGGCTAATCCTCCTGAGACATGCTTTTGGAAGCATCCTCACTGTCCGGCAGACTTCTTTTTGAAAGATATACGCCCAGGTTCCATGGAACTACTTGAGAGCTCCTTTGGATCTAGGCCATTATTCTTCTGAGAAGTTACTTTGAAAATATGAATCAATGAACTCATGTATTATATGCACATGCTGCTATTTTGTTTTGATTGCCACTCACATTCTCTAAATACGGAGCAAAAGTTTGTAGAATTATTTTGAACTGTAAATACTGTACACTTAAGAACCTTGAAAAGTGAAACCTTCTAGCTGACCACACAATACTCTGTATAAAGAAAATAATTGGCAAATTCTTTCTTACACGGTGAATACAATCCTCAGCAGAACTGCAGGTGTCATAGCCTGAGAGGGAACAGAATTATCTGAAATAGTTTGGTTGGGATTCTTTCCTTTCTTAAATCTCAGTATCTAGGACATTCATATAGCAATGTGGGATTCCTACAGGCTGCAGCTTTTTGATGCCTGATTGTATGACAGTACTTAAATCACATTCTTATTCTTAGAAAACCACATAATTTGTCCTTTATTCATTTGATACATTATAGATTTGATTTGGCATATTCAGTTGCCACACTCAATATTTAGGTTTAAAGAGATAGGATATGCTGTATGCTTCAGGCTACAGGGGTCAAATCAGGTCTGAGGAACCTTTGGCCCTCCAGATGTTGTTTAACTGCAGCTCTTATAATTCCTGGCCATTGGCCATCTCTGCTGGTGCTGATGGGTGTTGTAATTCAGCAACATCTGGAGGGCCGAAGGTTCCTCATCCCCAGGTTAAATGAAAGAGATCTTCCACTTCTTCCTCCTTTTCTTCTTCTAAAAAGCAACAAAAGGCTCATGTTTGGGAAATGTATTATTATTGCGGGTTTCAAGCCCAATATTTAATATTCAAATTGAAGAGAGAGATGTATACATCCAAGGGAATGAGCTCAAGGGATTAAAATAGATTACTGAGGTACAACTCTGCATTGAAAGTTGTAGGAGAATGGAAGATCAGAGGGTTGAGTAGGCCCAGAAGTTGTGAGAGACTATCATGGTATACTTTTGTTTGAAAGGAAGAGACTATAACACCAGGCAGGAGATGAGAGGCTAAAGTGTCAAGCCAACATAGCTCCTTCTAATAGCAAGCTCAAGTAATGTAAACAGCACTGAAGCCAAAATAGAGCCACAAAGAACCAGGAAGGTGTCCTGGTTCCCAAGGTTTGTACAAAAAGGAGGGGGGAAACTGTAAGTTTACACACAGCCCCCCCTTCTCAACAGCCCAATGAGGACTCAGCATGTTCAGTAGCCAAAGAATGCTGAGAGTTTAGGGGGGAAATAGGGGGAAAAGCAGGTGGGGAATAGAATGGATTTTCCTGAAATAAAACATGGCTGACTGAAATACTGAACAGGATCGCCCCAGACTATAATATTTTTTGTCCGTGCCTTTTGTCTAGATTTTGTTTACCATAAGAACATAAGAAAAATCTGCTGGGCCAGGCCAATGGCCCATCTAGTCCAGCATCCTTTTCTCACAGTGGCCAACCAGAAGCCTATGGGAACCCCGCAAACAGGACCTAAGCACAAGAGCACTCTCCCCTCCTGTGGTTTCCAGCAACTGGTATTCAGAAGCGATGCCAGTCAGCTGGGTCAGACTTAAGTGGTCCCCAAACCTTTTTCCTCACAGACCACTGGAAAATGGCTGAGGGTCTTGGCGGACCACGTAATGATTTTTCTACCTGTTGTAGCAATTGTGATGCGCTGTGCTAGATGCTATATGAATGTTAACTCTATTTTTATTGCTTCTTTTCTAGGATACACACATTAACGTGGTGAGGGGGTTTGAGAGTGTTGAAGAAGCTGAGAGCAATGCCATCAGGAGTCTAGACCAAGAGGCTACACTCCTAGCAGGGGCACCCAAGGCAGAATGATCAAAGCTGAGTCACTAGACTAAGATGCATCCAGACTCAGAGGAAGGCAATGATAAACCACCTCTGAATACCTCTTACCACAAAAACCCTATGAACAGAATATCCAAAATGCAACACGAGATAGTGCTGGAAGATGACCCCCAGGTCAGAAGGCACTCACCGAGCTACTGGGGAAGAGCAAAGGACAAGTACGAGTAGCGCTGTGACTAATGATGCAGCTGGTTCAAAGCCAAAAGGAAGTCCAGAGGCTGATGCGCACAGATGCAAAAGGAGAGTCCGGAGTTGTATGACACACAATAGGAACATGGAATGTGAGAAGCATGAACCAGGGAAATTTAGAAGTTGTCAAGCAAGAAATGGAACATATCAACATTACAATACTTGGTGTGAGTGAATTAAAATGGACAGGAATGGGACATTTTCAATCAGGCAACTACAAAATATTTTATGGAGGAAACGAGAAATTAAGAAGAAATCGTGTTGCTTTATTAGTGAGAAGTGATGAAGCAAAAGCAATTAGGAGCCATAACACAAGGTCTGAGTGAATGATATCAATGAGATTAAACGGGAAACCTATTAACATAACCATCATCCAAGTCTATGCTCCAATGGCAAATGCAGAAGAAGAGGAATTGGAGAGATTTTATGCAGAAGCACAGGAAGAAATTGATCACACACCAAAACAAGATGTGCTGATAATCATGGGGGACTGGAATGCAAAAGTAGGGAACAAAGAAGAACTAGGAATTGTGGGGAAATGGGGCTTAGGAGACAGAATGAAGCAGGAGAAAGACTTATTGAATTCTGGGAAGCCAATCATTTGTTTCTTGCAAACACAATTTTGAGCAACCGAAAAGATGACTGTACACGTGGACATCACCAAATGGTCAATATAGGAATTGAATTGATTATATAATTGGTAGCAGAAGATGGAGAAGTTCCCTACTTTCTGCAAAAACAAGACCAGGCAGACTGTGTTGCAGATCATGAACTGGTCATATCGAAAATCAGAGTAAAGCTAAAGAAGAACAAAGCAATCATAATGCCAAAATACAATTTAAATAACATCCCAATAAAGATCAAATAAGGAACAGGATTGAGGCTTTCAACTTAGGTAACAAAGAACCAGAAGAACTATGAAGTCAGAGACATTACCAGGGAAGAATGCAAAAAGACAATACCTCTAGTTCAAAAGAGAGAAAGACCTCAATGGATGACTGAAGAAACTCTTAAAATGGTTAAAGAGAGAAGGAAAGCAAAAGCAAGAGGAGAGAGAAACAGTCAGAACCCTAAATGCAACCGTACAGCGACTAGTACGTAGGGACAAAGAGAACAATTACAATAGTTATTGTATAGAAATAGAAAAGGACAACAAAAAGGGTAGAACAAGAGCCCTATTCCAAAAGATTAGAGAAATTAAAAGGAAATTTAAACCAAGAGTAGGGATGTTGAATAATCAACAGGGGAACACACTGACTGACCAAGATGAAATAAAAGGAAGATGGAAGCAATACACTGAAGAACTCTATAAAAGAGATGCCAGGATGACAGATTCATTCATGAAGGAACCGTATGATGAAGAACCAGAAATTTTAGAATGCGAGGTGAAAGCTGCTTTTAAAATACTTGGAGGAAACAAATCACCAGGAATAGACGGCATAACAATAGAGCTGCTACAAACTACTGAGACTGAATCTGTCAAAATTTTGACAAAAATCTGTCAAGAAATATGGAAAACTAAACAATGGCCCACAGACTGGAAGCGTTCAGTATACATCCCAATTCCAAAGAAAGGGGATCCCAGGGAATGCAATAATTATCGAATGATTGCCTTAATATCCCATGCAAGTACAATAATGCTTAAGATTCTACAACAAAGGCTCTTACCATATATGGAACGAGAAATGCCAGACGTCCAAGCTGGATTTAGAAAGGGAAGAGGTACCAGAGATCATATCGCAAACATATGTTGGATAAAGGAACGGACCAAGGAATTTCAGAAGAAAATCACCCTGTGCTTTATAGATTACAGCAAAGCCTTTGACTGTGTAGATCATGAAAAACTATGGAATGCTCTAAAAGAAATGGGGGTGCCACAGCATCTGATTGTCCTGATGCACAACCTATACTGTGGACAAGAGGCTACTGTAAGGACAGAATATGGAGAAAACTATTGGTTCCCCATCAGAAAGGGTGTGAGACAGGAGTGTATTTTATCACCCTATTTATTTTATCCATATGCAGAACATATCATACGGAAAGTGGGATTTGACCAAGATGAAGGAGGTGTGAAAATTGGAGGGAGAAATAGAAAAAAATTAAGATATGCAGACAATACCATACTACTAGCAGAAACCAGTAATGATTTAAAATGAATGCTGATGAAAGTTAAAGAGGAAAACACAAAAGCAGGACTATAGCTGTACGTCAAAAAGACTAAAGTAATATCAATAGAAGACTTATGCAACTTTAAAGTTGACAATGAGGACATTGAACTTGCCAAGGATTATCAATAACTCTACACAGTCATTAACCAAAATGGGGACAATAGTCAAGAAATCAGAAGAAGGCTAGGACTGGGGAGGGCAGCTGTGAGAGAAATAGAAAAGGTCCTCAAAGGCAAAGATGTATCACTGAACACTAAAGTCAGGATCATTCAGACCATGGTATTCCCGATCTGTATGTATGGATGTGAAAGGTGGACAGTGAAAAAAGCAGATAAGAGAAAAATCAACGCATTTGAAATGTGGTGTTGGAGGAGAGCTATGCGCATACCATGGACTGCGAAAAAGACCAATAATTGGGTGTTAGACCAAATTAAACCAGAACTGTCACTAGAAGCTAAAACGATGAAACTAAGGTTATCATACTTTGAACCCATAATGAGAAGACCTGATTCACTAGAAAAGACAATAATGCTTGGAAAAACAAGGGAGTAGAAAAAGAGGAACACCAAACAAGAGATGGATTGATTCCATAAAGGAAGCTACAGACCTGAACTTACAAGATCTGAACAGGGTGGTTCATGACAGATGCTTTTGGAGGTCACTGATTCATAGGGTCGCCATAAGTCGTAATCGACTTGAAGGCACATAACAACAACAAAATTCAAATGGTAATACAACAAAATATTAGAAGTAAAAGAGACAATAAAAAGACAAAACGAGTATGAATCTGTCATGCAATATGCTGTGGACCACATGAATAAAGCTCATTGACCACTGATGGTTCACGGACTACACTTTGGGAACTCCTTGTATAGATGATCGAGGGAAGGAGGACTGCAAGGGGTGGGGGAGGTCAATGGTAGGAGGGTGACAGTGTGAAGGCATGAGATTACTCCTCCCCAGTTTTGTGTTGTTAGTGTGTATGTGAGTGTGTGAGAGGAGACCATTGGGAGAAAGAATCACTAAATGGAATAACATATCATACTCCCCAATGCCCCCCCTGTAATTTCTTCTCTCCTGTGAGTTGTGCACACACCCCAGAAGCTCAGGATGAAAGTGGACAGGTAACCTGTATGCATAATGCATCTCTGGATACTGAGCACACTAATAAATACACCGATTTTATTTTGTTTTTACAAAGACACTACAAAGTTTCAGTTCTCAATCTCTTTCGAAAAGGAGATTGACCTAATATAGGCTGCCCTGATTTTTCACACCCCTTGAGCCAAACAACAGTCATTTGTTTAGTGCAGTGATTCTCAAATGGTGCGCCCAGGCACACTGGTGCGCCCTAAGAGGTGGCTAGGTGTGCCTCAAATATTATGAAAGTATATTTTAAAAATGAGAAGAAACCCATTTGTATAGGGTAAGTAATAGTTTTCTATAGTTTATTTTTATTCATAGTTTAAAACATATTAATATATTTTTAATTTTGTACACAAAGTGTGCCAGAAAATTTTTATATGTTTTACAGTGCACCGCAAACCAAAAAAGTTTGAGAACCACTGGTTTAGTGAAAGGGCAGTATTTCTTTCAGTGGCTGATTTTGGTCAAGTAATTCAGAGTTCAGTATTTAATTACAAACTGACACCCTTAATGTAAACCCTGTGTGTCCACCTAGCACATAGGCACGTAGAGCATGACTGATGTGAAGCTCAACTATTTTGACATGCAGCCGGTTGTGGAGGTAGAAACTTTAAACATTGTGATAAAATGACTGAGCACTTTGTCACACTGCAGAAAAAGAAGCTTACAGTGATGAGAAGCTTGCAGATTCTTGACCTTTGATAGGGCAGTGGAAACTCCCCAAGAGATATATGAGATTTTTTTCTGGGTTCTCAGGTCACTAGTCAGGCCATTGTGATTCACTGAGGTTTGTCGCTCCTGCTGATGGCAAGAGCAAGTTGATGGCAAGAGCAGGGCCTCAGACTGCTCATAGCAAAAACAACTCAGCAGTATCAAAATTCAACCCAGTTGCAGTGTAGACTATTATGGTTCACTGAAGACATACAGATGATAAATAAACATGTTTATTATCTATATATTTTCAATGAAGCATCTAGGATAGAATCATGGACTAGTAAAGTTGGAAGGGGCCTATAAGACCATTCAACCCTCTGTTTAGTACAGGAATCCAGGAATGCAGGATGTTTAAGAGAAAGGCATTTGTCAACCTTTGTAAAAGTCACAAGAGAGAATTAGCTGATAAGCCTCTCTAGGGAGTAAGGGTGGAAAGTTCTGTCACTTTCAGTTCTCTCAGTTTCTCATATTTTCATTCTTCAGTTATCCATACGTCTGCAGCAATATGCATTCTTTTTAGAAAAATCAATCCTCATGAAAATTTTCCAGCATTTTAGTGTGAGTTTCTCTCAGTAAACATGTTTTTGTAGGCAGTTTTGACTAATGAACACATTTTTGCAAGCAATTTCTCATCATATAATGCATTTTGTATGTTGTTTTCATCCATATATTCATTTTTATGCACACTTTCCCCTAATGTATGTATGTTCGCAAACATTGCTTTGATGGCAAACTGCATTGTAAAATTTGAATAAGTGCAGATTTTGAAGGATGGCTATGTTTTGGTTCTCATATTGTTCAGAAAGTGCAAATTTGATATATTCAGCCTGAAGTGCAAACTGAATTGAGTTTCTTGCCCATCCTTACTAGGCAGCAAGGTTGACACTGCAGGGGCTACCACTATAAAGGTGCTGCTCTTTGTCACTATCTTTTTCTCCTCTGTAAAATGAAAACACAGAGCAGAAAATGCCTCAGCACTTGGTTTTTGAGATTTAAGAAACAAATCTTCAATGGCAGTTGGGGATGCCGTGCTGAGACAATTGCATTTACCTGACATCCCGACAGTTGAGTCACTGCTGCTTGCTGGGAAGGAGAGGGGGAGGCGTGAGGTGCAGGGGAGGGCAGTGCAGTGAAAACACACTGGCAGCAGCACCACAGTGGCTCCACTTGTGCATTTGCATCACACCAACCTCCCTGCCACCTCACCCTTCACCCTCTCCTTTCTTGTAAACAGCAGCAACTCAGCTGTAAGGATATGGTCTGCCTCCCCTCCATGCCATCTGCTGATGCTCAGTGGACATCTCAAAATGGGTTTCAATGTTAATTCTACATATGTATTTTATTTTTACATTTGTTTCCCACAAGGGTCGCTAACATTAGGCTCTTCTGCCACCATTGGTGAGTTCTACAGCATTTCAACTCCCCATATTAATGGTATAAGCTTCTTGAGGGTCTAAATTTGGAAGCTGTGAATGAAGCTTTCTTAGGGTGCGTAGTTCCCAGGTAGAAACTCCATAAAGTACATTGCTAACAAGAATGGCTACCAAAGAGGATCACCAATTGACCTTTTTTCTGTCAAGAGGTGCCTTCCTTCAGGGGTAACCTGTCAGGGGCCACCCTCCAGCAGTGGGAAATCAGAACTGATGATGGGTGGACCCAGAGGCTAATCCTTCCGTTTTCTTCAGTTTTCATCATGGCTATCTCAGATTAAAGTCTCAGTCCTGTGCAGTTTCAGTTTTTCATTATGGGTACTTCATATTCTCAATCCTGTGCAGGACTGCTTAGAAGCAAGACCCTCTGGGCTTGATGGAGTTATTTTGAAAGAAGTATGTATATATTTTAAAAGCCAGGAAAAAAAATAAGTAAAATAACAGAAGTAACCAATTCTAATGGGATGGAAGAATGGACTGCTTCAGGAGGTGTCAGGGGCCACATAAAATTAGGTTGGCCCCCTCAAGGCTACAGATTGCTCTCCTGTGCTGTAAAGCACTAAGCACACTGCTGGTACAATATAATTAAATTATTTACCACCAGCAGAAATGCAATGACAGACTTGTGCCTATCATAGGAGTTCATTGAACTACTTGGTGATATTTCAAAGTAACCCTGAGTTTTATTAAAAGTGAAAGGAGAAATAGGTCAAGATGACCTTGAACTTTTAAGAAAGTGCAAACTTAGATGTGATGAATACCCAGAGTGTTCCCCCCCCATCAAATCTGACCTTTTATCCTCATAGTCTGTTGTTTTATACAAGTGCATTTCCTGAGACATTCATATCAAATGAATATTTCCAGTGTTGGTTGGCAGTGACATCTATGGCTGAGAAATTTGGTTAACTAGAATACATTTCACACAAGATAACAATAATTTAAGAATAGAATAAAGCATTTTCCCTTGTGGAGAATCATACTGATTCTGAATAATGTATTCTTCTGAACAAATTGTTTCAAAATAGCTTCCAGAAAAGAAAGTGCAGCTTTAAACCTAGTTTTTGCTGTTGGCAAAAACCAGAAATAAATTGCTGTATCTCTTCCAGGATTCAGTTGTTTTTGAACCTTAAGGGTGCAGCTAAGAAATGACCAAAAGAAAAAGAAAGCTTCATTGTACTAATAAAAAGACTACACTTTTGTCCGGAGGGTTTAAGTAGTATAATTCTAAAGTCATTCTGCTAATTTGCATGCATTTGCTGAATTTTTATTGAGGAATTTGCAGGAATAAGAATTTTGCATAAGATTCCAAATTTCAATGGAACCTTGAATATGGCAGGCCCCTCATAAAAACAGAATTTTGGATCAAACATATCTTTGGCTTGTTCTAATGGGGCTCTTATTACAGGATTAAACAGAGCAATAATAACAGAAAAGCAAAATTCAAATATGAAACAAAAATAAAACATTTAAAAGCACCACAACTACTTAAACGTTTTAATTTTTCTTAGAAAAAAGAGTCTGGAAGTACAAACACATTTTTTTCACCACATACCAGAAAGATCATAGTGAAAGCACCAGGTGATCCTTCCTAGGCAGAGAATTCTGTGGGTGGGGCAGCACAGCTGAAAATGCCCCCTCCCCAATTGTCACCTGTCTCAACTCTGGCTACAGGAGAGCATTGACAGATAGTCCAAAAAAACTGTTCTTATGATTGCCATCTGGAAGCATAGAGATCCTATGTACCTAGGATTTTCCATCCACTTTATTGAAAGGGACAGCATAGTGTACATGGAACCACCCTACACTATTTCAGTGAATGTGGACGTATTTGCATGCATGGCTGGGATGTGACTTTTTATGTATACAGAAGGTTGAATGAACATAGAATTCAGAAAAAGTGCTATGTTTTGACTGGATAATGCAATGTGATTTGCAGGTAGTTGGCAAGAAGTAACCTGCACAGAGGGCTGCAAGGATATGTGGTTGCTTTGAGTGGAACATGCTGCATTAAAAGATTGTTGCTGCCTGTCTAGACATCGTCCTATTCAACTTGTATATTTATACATAAAAAATATGAAAGCAGCACAAATCCCCAGTATTCAGTCTTGACAAGGATACTACCCCTGAAAAAGGATGCACTGGTATTTTTATTTATTTTCATTTTATTTTCAACAATCTACTGCTTGTGGAAATGGGGAACATGAACACTATACACCATGCTGGACGGCCGAAAAGCATTTTACTTTAAGTACAAACACTGTATAATTTTGCATAACAGCAAGCCAGAGCAGTGATCAGTAATTATTATTGTAATATTTCTATGCAGGAGTCTTCTCTACGTGTGCTGTTAAATCAAATTGTCTTGTAGAAGCCTGAAAGAAAACCTGCATAGAGATTTAAAGGACTTATTATCCCACTGGTAAGGCCTTTTACAAGTTTTAAATGTTTTTTTTACTTACACTTTGAATTAACAATACATTTCATATTTAATACATTTCTCTTTCTATCTTTCACTCCCTTTCCAACCATGGGTCATAAATAATACATCCTTGGCAGAGTAAAACAGCAACAGCAGCAGCAGCAACAATGTGTGCGTTCACATAGATCTATTAAGACATCTTGTTAAAAAGCTATTCCAAACAGTGATTTCAATCTGCTTTTCATTTTCAATGGAAATAGTTTTCAAAGTTGGGAAGCATCTTTCTAATGATGCATAGAATGATAATTTTACTTTCTTCAGATGCTGAAGAAAAAGGGAAGTTAGAGTGAGAGAGAGGACGTGGCTTATTATACAGCCACAAGAATGGCTGTATACTATAGCCAGCATGGATTTTTCGCATTTCACAATGTTAAATTGAAAATACCCCCCATGCCATTCTGATGCTTCCCATAAGCTCATTTCAAAACAAAACTTTACAAAACCTATAGTCCTGAACTCAGAAATGCTTGCTTCACACCCCTATAAATTTTCATCGCGATACACAAAACAGTCAGGTGAAATATATTCCAGCAGAATTCTAGGTGTGCTCTATGTTTTTAATTGACCATGCCCACCTTTCCTTAAGTGGAGAGGTTTAAGCATAGCAGGCTGAAAACATGTATCTGGGAAGGCCAAGTTTGTGTTTTCCAACAGCTAGAGTCATTGCTTAAGTAGCAACATATTGTAATCAGTCTGCTGGTAGAGAATTCTTGGATCTTGCAGGAGATCAACTTACCTGTGATAGGTAGAGTGGTAGTATCTTCATCTGATCATATGAGAGTCCCAGGGTGTTGTTGTTGTTGTTGTGTTATTATATTCCATCTGTTCCTCCATAGGAGCCCAGGTCAGGTAATGACAATCAGACCTGGCTTTGCTTTTTGAAGCAAGTTGCTGATGTTACTGCAGGAAAAAGTTCCAGGTGGTAGAGTTAGGATCTTTAGGACCTTACAGAGCTCCGAGAGAATATATATGTTCTTTCAAGAGTGGTCTGAGTTCAAGTGATCACCTAAAGAGCTGTTAGGACTGGGTTGTGGACAGCAGTCCGAACTAAGCCAGGAGCCAGAAGACCAGAACTGTGTGTGCGGGGAAGAAAGCCAATAATCAGGACCAAACAGCAGGTCAGGACCAAAGGACAAACCATGGCTCAGGATCAAGATGAGTCCTCAGCAGAAACTCATGAGTCAAGGCAGTTGGTTTTTCAGCACCTTGGATAGATCCAAGTAGACAATTTTCTTCAGCATTGATTGATGCTTGTTAAGTACTTATGTCCAGTTTATTCCTTCTAAGCTCCATCCCATACCCCGTCCTGAAGGTGACTGCTTCACATTTGCTCTGTGAGTTTTCACAGAGCAAGAGGTGCTTTGATCCTCAGGTGAATTGCATTCAGGTGAAGGCATCTGTGACGGTTCATGACACTCAGGTTCAGTAACAGGAACTCAGTTCAATTCCTCATTTGATATTATAGCAAACCCTGTTTTAACTGGCTCATCCTCCCCTGTATCTGAGCCTTGACGACACAAGGAGCATGCCAGAAATCAATACTGAAGAAGAGTCAGAACTGAAGGACAACCAAAGGATACAGAAACAGAGCAGAGCTCAGGAAGACTTTGTTGCTCAATGCTTAACTGGAAGAAGAAGCCCTCGTATAGTCCTTCAGGTCTAGGCATTTTCAAAGGCCAACCTGGGTGAGCAGGGTCAGTCCAGGCCCTGAGGATACTAAACTGCACAGGTGGATGCTGTACAATATGCATTGTAGTGGTGATCCACATGAGACATCAGCATGCAAACCCAAAGGATCCTAGTTTGAACCCTGGAAGTTCCTGAGGGCCTGCTGAGGCCAAAATTAAGCATGATTTGGAGATTCCAATCAAGCATTTCCTATAGTGTTTCACCTTCTATTGATTATTGCCTTTGCCTTGCCAGCTTGCTATAGCCAATAAGGGCAGAAAGATTATTCTTCCATCAAACGTTTTATTTTTATTTTCCTTCCCATTATCCCTAAGCTCCAAGGCTGGTGTAGTTCTTGCCCCCCCTTTTCTTTCTTTCTCTTTTTGGTACATTGGGGAAATGAAGGGGATTTGGATTGTGTGGATCAAAGACTGCCCTGACACCCCCCTCAAAACCACCCCACTTTGGGTTCTGCCACTGGTAAAACCACTAACGGTACATTTATGCAGGTGGTGGAACAGCACTTTCCTTGATTCCTATGGTCTCTCAGCTGGACTCCTGGCAAATATAGATCTGTTTGCATTGTTACTGCTGTATCTTTTAGCCGCACACAATTAAACAATGTAATGCTGAAGTACCTATCAGGAGGGAATGCTACCAGACTGTGAGCATTCCCAGTCATCCTGTTCCAGTAATAAAGGAAAATGCAACCTCAAATTTAATTTGGAGATTAATTTCCAGCCATAATTGTTGATAAGGTTGTAAGATGATAGTTTCCTAGGGACATAGGAATGTGTGATGTCAAAGCACAGATGAACAGCAAAACAATACAAAGAAAAAAAAAAGATACCTCGGCTTCATTTTCTTTTTGTAATAGTTGTTAATACACAATGGCATATGGGAATCTTGTAGCATAATCACTTGCATGATGTACCACATTCAATATTTGGACTCATTGTATTCATTCTGATATTTCTTTTTGGCAGTTTTTTTCCAGTGGTGCTCTAAATAACAACAACCCAAAGATCTCTACTGTTGAATCATTCCGGAAACATGATGACATATCAGCTTAAGTCCAGGCCAAAATGGCCAGAAGCAGAAAGTTTTTTAAATCTAGTCCTAGGTTTTCACTGAATGTATCTAACAAAAATACTGGGCAGGTGGAAGAAAGTCCTCTGTACCATTCATAAACATATCTACTTTTTTTTTATCACAAAGAAAGTTTATGATAGACAGTTGACACCCACTCTCCCCTTTTTAAAGGAAAAAGCCCGCTTGTCAGCTCTTCAGAAAGTTCATATTATATTCTGATAAGCATTTAATTATTGACAAGGTGACTTTACATATTCATTGTGTATTTGTAAGCAAACATTTTTAAACAATCATGCTATAAAAGTAATTATGAATTACAAAATGGATCTCTCTTTTATTTCAATCATTTCTAATGAATACAATATGAATGATGTAATGCTTGGAGGTTTTTTTAAATGTAATTTTCTTTTCTGTAAATGTTTTAATAAGATTTTGTAGTTACAACCCATAGGCACATAACAAGCTATGTTCGTAGTACTAGAACAAAAAGGTAAATTTTATATTTTTCTGAACTAGTTAGATACACTGCAGTTACATGAATTGTTCTGTGAATATCTAATCTTATAAAATGTATTTATAAGAAATAAAACACAATTTATATTTCATCATAATGCTCATCTAGTATATGGTTCCTTTTTGGATCTATGCAGTTTTATCTAGTTTAGCCTTTCCCAACCTTTGGGTCCTGAGATGTTGCTGAACTACAACTCCCATCAGCCCCAGCCAGCATGGCGAATGGTCAGGAATTGTGGGAATTGTAGTCTAGCAACATCTAGGAACCCAAAGGTTGGGAAAGGCTGATCTAGTATTTATATTTTCATTTTCTCAGTGTGAGAGAGAATCTGATATAGGAATCAGGAACCTGGACCCCCCTAAGCCAAAAATGACCCTCCCCCCCAGAAAGTTCAGCCACCTCCGCAAGAAGCAAGACAGGTATGTGGAGGAGCAGTGGAAGTGACAATAGGACTTACTAGCAGAATCAAAATTCAAAAGAAATGTAGAGTAAAAAAAAGATTAAACAGTACAAAATCAATTTGCAGTCTCTGAGATCTAAAATACCCCCTCTCACAACAACTATGCCTGTAAGAATAGAACCAATTTATTCTACTAAGCTGTCAGGTAGAGAGTGGACAATGCATACTAAATTAGAGAATGGAGACCCTGCAGTGAGATAGTTTATTAGAAATGTTACTTACCCATATGTTCCCAAAGTACTGATATACATAACCATATTTGTCTATAGTAGATTGCTTAGGGGTGATCATTATGTTGTCTGGGTTTTTTTAAAGTAGTTTCTCTGCCATATATAATAGCTGCTCTTTAAATGTCAATGATTCCTTCCTACCCCCCATGTCTTCTATTTTTTAACAATCTTGAATTTGAGACCACTTCGGTTAACAGAAGCTTTATAACTCCCCCTCCAGAATGAAAGACCATAAATGCGCACTTCCCCATTGACTGACACTTTCATGACAACTCTGTCACTCACCAGGTAGTTTGTTCAAATTAGCTACGCCAAGACACTCATGAATTCATCTGTTTTGCTGCAATTGGTTCTTGCTTTTATTAGTTCTGAAGAGGATGTTGCCTTTTCTTCTCAATATATTCTCAGTTTTAAACTGACCTAAGGGACATTCAAGGCTGGCCCATTCATTAGGCATGGTGAGGAATCCTATGTCAGGCAGCAGATTTTGTGATATCATTAAAGCAAAGGGTGGGAAAACTTTTTCAGTCTGAGGGCCACATTCCTTCAAGGTCAGCCTTCTGGGGCCACTTGCCACTGGTAGCTGGGACCAGAGGCAAAAGTGGGTGGAGAAACAGATGTGACTACACAGTAAGCCTCACAAAAGCCAGAGGTTTCTACACACACATCTCTCCATCCTTGTAGGCAAGAGGCATCATCAGAGTTCAAGGAAACATTGCAGGCAGGCAAAAGCATTTGAGGGTGTTCGTGAGGGACATGGCCTAGGAATAGTCCCAAGGAAACAAATAGGGTGGTTTGGAGGGCTACATTCAGCCCCTGGGTCTGAAGTTCCCTACTCCTGCATTAAAGAATAGTCAAATCTTCCTTATTTGCTTTTAATTATTATATTTCCTCTGGGCAGACCAGATATATTTTTCTAGAGCAGGTACCAACATGTCCTGGGCAAACTCTGATTACATCACTGTAATCACTGATTATACTATTCATTGTTTAAGATACATTTTCTGCATACATTGACAGCTCTGTCTGCTGGGAGTGCAGCGGAAACAGAATGTTGGCAGTACAAGACAAAAATGAAGAAATAAGTAAAATAGAAGCCTCAGTGAACACCCCTCCCTCTCTCAATGGCTTCCATTTATTGTACTATTACAAAACTTCTAGAGAACTGAATCTGTATTCGACCCCTACCATCATGAAAACATAACAAGATTCCCATTAGATCAAACAAAGGGTGTATCTAGACCACAATCCTGTTTCCAGCTTTAGCCAGCCTGATGCTGGAAGCCTAAAGTACTGAAAAAAGACATTTCCCCTTTTCCCTCCCCAGCAAGGTTCCATTTATTTATTTATTTATGCGATTTATTTATCGCCCATCTGGCTGGAGACCCAGCCACTCTGAGCGATGTACAAAGTAAAGGTATATAAACATCACAACATCAAAAAAACAAGCAATAAAACTAAAACAACCAGGTAAAAGCTACTACAGTAAGGTTCAATAAGGCTTCTATCCTGTATAGTCCAAAAGGTGCGTCATTTGCGAAACCGAAAGCGGCACCTCCTCTCACTCTCAGCATCCAGCGTCCAGTGTAGTAAACAGCGAGGGGGCGGCATAAACAGGCCCCATGAAGACTCGACCAACAGGAAAGTTCTCCTTAAGAAGGCAAAGGTGCTGAGAGGCAAACACAGCCGATACAAGGTGGAACGAACAAAGGTCGACATGGCAGGACAGTGGGGGCTGCAGGGGCGTGCCCCAACCCCAGCAGCCACTGGAAGACCACCACAGCCAGCAACGTTGTCTCCCGAAGACAGGCCGCGGCGCCAGGCCCGCCGAAGGGCCGCAGCCCACCCCCAGCTCCGACCCAGCTATCATAGGTCATGGCCATTAATAAACTTATACCTTTTAAGCCATCTAAGCTGATGGCCATCACACATCCTTTGACAGTGAGTTCCACAGATTATCTATGCATTCTGTGAAGCGCTCTCTTTTGTTCCTTCTGAATTTACTGTTGATCACTTTTATTTGGTTGATTCTGAGTTCTATTATTTTGAAAGAGGGAGAAAAATCCCACATTATTGGGTCTCCTCTATACCAAGTGTAATTTTATAGACTTCTGCATTCCTTCCGTCATTTCCCCCCTAATTCTCCCCCACCCACACGTTAGCCTTTTCTCAAGGAGCAGCTGCTTCTCAAACTGTTTGATCTTTTCAATTACTTTTTTCTGGGATAAGTGGAGCTGTACACAGTTACCCCAAATGCAGCCAAGCATATATTTATATATTTACAAAGAGACTTCAAAGAGCCCTTTTCAAATTGACATCTGATGTCATTATGATGTCAGGTGATTGATATGTGGGCGGCCCCACCCACCTGTCAAACTTGGCCTGTGGGAGCAGGGTGGAGGAAGGAAACATCTGGCCATTTCCCCATCCATAATTTTTATAAAGGTATTATGATACTGCCAGTTTTATTTTCAATCTTTTTTTCTAATAATCCCCAACATGGAGTTTGCCCCCCCCTCGCAATATCAGCAGCGGAGTCAGTGTGGCACAGTTGTCAAAGTAATCCGGGTGTCAAATCCCAAGTTATTCATGGAGCTCACTGGATGATTTAGAACCAGTCATCATGTCTCAGCCTAAACTATCTCACAGGATTTTTGTGATGATATAGTGTATGGCACCCATGAGTGCATGTCAGTGCTGCATAGAAGAAAAGCAGGATAAAATGTGATAAATTAAAAATTCTTAATAAATAACTGAGATGGGTTCTGTGGTAAAACACATCTGAATGTTCAAAATGTACAAAGTGTTCACGCCTCACCAACTGCGTCTGCTTTGATCTAATTTGGATCTTTGCATCTGGATGGTTTACAGCTAATTGATGAAGGGTGACAGGTATTAGGTAAGCTGTCACTTATTTTCCGCTAAAGAAGATTATAGAGATGGGCATAGTAATATGGTTGTCAGTCATTTTGTCGTTTGAAATGTGCCCGTTACTGACAGGCTCATAAACAGCCCAGACTGGAATCCATTTTAGAATGTTAAAATGCAAATTAGTATGCTGGGAAGGGCTGTGTTTCTTATCCAGGTCTTCTGGACTTTACCAACCATTGAAGCCATAAGAATTTCATCCATCAATCACCACAATGCAAGTATTTCCTTCAGTGGCTGGGCTAAAATTATATTTTCAACAACCCTCCTATAAGTTCTGAAACCAATATTAATTGGACCAGCATACTTGCTATCAATCAAATATTCAGCCACACAATATCTGAAACTGCTTGAGGCGAAGTTCTTTTTAAAATCTAAATTACAACATTTGCACTGAACTCCTGAGGCATCTGGGAGGAAGTCTTGCCTCAGAAAATCTCACCATAATCTAGAGGTAAAGGAAAGAATTGGATAGGGGGAGAGCATCACTCGCCTACTCTGTAACAGCCATTGATCCTTAAATTTAGGCTGTGCTGAGAAGCTGTTTTAGAACTTGAATGTGCAAGCACCATGATGGTATAGCTTTTTTTCTGTTAAGACTTCGGAGCATCACTGGTTTTTCCTGCTTGTCTTTGAGTCTTGGAAATCCCTTTAGCATTGCTAACTTTGTCCACTGCTTGACCCCACCGTCCCACATGTACTTACCACTATATTATACAGCCACAAGAGTAGCTGTATACTATAGCCAGCATGGAAGAATTTAAAATAATTTGATGTTTTAAAGTGCTTTTGTGTTTTTGTTTGCTGCCCTGGGCTCCTTCTGAGAGGAAGGGCAGACTATAAATTTGATAAACAAATAAATAAACTAGAAGGATGGACAAAATAACTTTCAGTGGTATCACGAGTCACAATATGGATGGCACCGTGTTGGACCATAGGAGGGCAACATTCTAAGGAACAACATGAATGCTCTGACCATCCCTCTGCTTCATCACAGTCACTAGTGTTGTGATTGCCACCCCAATGGCAGGTTTTTACTGACAAAATCTCGATGGCAACAGCAGCAGCAATGGAACGGAGGAATGGTCAAATTGGCCCCTGGAGAGTCATCCCCTGTTTGGACAGCACCACAGGATGAGCACCAGACTGCAACGGGCCCTTGAAGACGGTGGCGGCGGCTGTGATGACGCAGAGGCACTACCACTCCTGCCAGGGGCATAAACAGACCCAGCTGCATCAGCACACTAGTGCACTGTGTGTTCACACCTGCCATCATCCAACATGATGGCATGTTGACACCTTCACCACCATTTTGGGTGATGGCAAGCATACTTGCACAGTATGCTGACACAGTGATGCAGTAAGTGCATGGCCAGCCTGCACCTGTGGTTGGGGGAATGTTGCCTGGGAGGGTGGCTCCTACTCCACAATCCGTGCCAGCATCGGGTCATGGGGTACAAACTCCACTACCCAATGCTAGCACAGATTCCAGAGCAGGAGCTCCACCTGCACAGCCACAGCAGTAGGCGCTCCACTCAGCCACAGGGGCCTTGGCTAGTGCCCAGCCTGGCTGCCTGCTGGTGCCAAGCCTGAGCACCATCATGTGATAATATTTTAGAGAGAAACTTAAATGTTTGCACTTTTTTTTGGTTCCATATCTAAATTACAATTCTGGATTGGAAGACACTCTCTAGGACTAGGTAGCTTGTTCCCACCATGAAATTTGAAGGTCCATTATATCCTTTAATATGTAAAAATCTTTCTATATTTTATAAAAATTACAGTTAATTCAAGCAAGATTTTTCTATTATCCTGAAAGGTACATTTCAAAATCCTAAGTTTGTTGCCTTCACCTTAAATGTATACTTCAGTGTCAATATTCTTGGTGTGCGTGTGTGTGTGGCAAACATACATTAATATATTAGTTCAGATTATTTTTTCAAAACCGAACCAGCAGTGTCCTCTTTTCCTAATTGGAGGAATATTTAACCATCTCAAAATATTCACAAAAATCCATGCTTGCATCAGCACAAAAACTGTTTGAGGTCAAGTTTTATGAAAATATGTTTTGATAGCTACCCTATCTTTAATACCCTAAATTAGGGGGATAGAAGACAGAGGTTTGTATCACTCCACCAGACTATGCTGAACTTGCATTTCCCAATAAATTTATATCCTGCCTGATGTGACAAACAAGAGATAAAACATTAAAAACATCTATGAAACATCTTTAAAACAAATCATCTTTAAAAAAATGTTTTAAAACGTATTTTAAACATCTGAAAAACAATTCCAGCTTAGATGCAGACTGGGATAAGGTCTCACTTAAAAGACTTGTTGAAAGAGGAAGGTCTTCAGTAGGAATCAAAAAGACAACAGAGATAGCACCTGTCTAATATGTAAGGGGAATGAAAGGTAGGTGCCACAACTTTGTTGAAAAGAATGATTCTGCAGAACCCTTTCATGAAGGAACATTGATGAATGTTGCACAGGCCACAACCCGGCTTCCCATTGGCTACCGGGCCAAGTTCAAGGTTCTACTTTTGGCGTACAAAGCCCTATACAGCTCGAGACCAGGATACCTGAAAGACCATCTTACCCCTTATATACCCAGTCGATCACTGTGCTTTGCAGGTGAGGGCCTCCTGCAGATACCATCTTATCAGGAGGGTCATTCTGCACAATATAGGAAATGGATCTTTAGTGTGGCGGCACCTACCCTGTGGAATTCCCTCCCTTTGAATATTAGGCAGGAGCCATCTCTGCTATCTTTTTGGCGCCTTTTGAAGACTTTCTTCTTTCAACAAGCCTTTTAAGTTGAGACCTATCCCAGTTTGCATCTGTGTCAGAATTGTTTAATATGTTTTTAATAATGTTTTTAACCCTTTTTTAAGGTTGTTTTTAAAAATGTTTTAATGCTGTTTGGTTTTAATGTATTTTAAGATCTGTTTTTATGATGTTTTAAAGTGTTGTAGTGCTTTGTTTGCGGCCCTGGGCTCCTGCTGGGAGGAAGGGCGGGATACAAATAAATAAATAAATAAAAAACTAGAGGCAGTGGATGGTGCCCTCACATAGAAGATGGCCACAAGGACTTTCATCCTGAAGAAGATAGCCATGCAGAAGTGAAAAAAGAGGCATTTCCATGTGAACTCTCCAAACCTCTAAATAAATATTGATCAATTTACCTACATAAACTTCCTGACATCCTTTTGAAGGTCTCTGTGGATCCACTTGTCATCACATCCTCTTTGAACATTATTTAGTACTCCACTGAAGTAAAGTCTAGACATGTGAATCAGAGTGTCATCAGGCTGAAGCTGGCTAACCCTACCCCAATATCACATGGCAGCTTGCTGTGCCCTCTGACATCCACATATTGGTGAGAACTTCTGCAATAGGGAAGGCTTTGCACATATAGAAAATATATTATATTTTTCCATGCAGTCTGGAACTCTGCTTCTGTGTGTGAGCACCACTTTTGAAGAGGGTTTTTACAATACTTGAGGACAGGGATGGCTAACCTGCAGCCCTTCAGATGTTCAATTGCAACTCTAGCCTTAGCAAGCATGGCCAACAATCAGGGATAATTAGAACTGTAATCCAACAATATCTGAGGCACACGGTTGGCCACCTGTGAGAACAGGATGCTAGATTAGATGGGTCACTGGCCTGATCCAGCGAGCTCTTCTTATATTCTTATGAAGGCCACAGGTTAGCCAGCCTTGTTGTAAGAATATGCCTACCTTTGAAATACACATAACAGCTAGTATGGCACAGTGGGCAGGAAAGCCTGGCTGGGAGTCCAGAGTCTATGAGTTCAAATCTCCACTTGTGGCTCCTGGGTGTCAAGGGCCAGCTAAAGATCTTCCCCACAAGTGAGTGGCTCACCTGCCACCTGTGCAGCCGTGGGCAAGCTGCATAGTTTCAAGGAGCCCAGTTGCCCCCCAGCTGGCAGTTGCAGACAATGAAGGGGCTGGCTTGTGCAGCTGTGGCAAGCTGAGCAGGCCCTAGCCAGCTGGGGAGGACTAGCCTCAGAGGGAGGCAATGGTAAACCCCCTCTGAATACTGCTTACCATGAAAACCCTATTCATAGGGTAGCCATAAGTTGGGATCGACTTGAAGGCAGTCCATTTCCATTGAAATACACAAAGGCCATAACTTTGAGCCAAATGTTCATCTGTTTCACTTTGGGTACAAATGTAGTGCTTCCAGGAGGCAGAAATATTTCCCAAGAAATCACTTCAATGTGTACCATTCTTTTCCATTTATTTATCTTACCTGCTGTTGCTTTGGCACCATTTCTTCTGGTTGTCTTCTTCCCACAATAATCCCAGCTAATCAGGGATCATAACCTGAATGTGACAACATCACAATACTATGTAACCACAGTCAAAGAAGACAAACCAAAGCTAATTGGGCAATTCTATCTGAATATGCAAAGAATTTATGTTTCAAAGCACTGTCTGGAAACTTGTGGATTTTCCAACAATGATTAAAATGCTAATTTTAAGCCCCCCCCCAGCACTAATTTAGCTCACGCCTAAGTGACAGAAAACTGAAAACATTAGTCATTGAACATGTCCCAAGTAAGAGACATTAGTATTATTTAAAATTTAACACAAAATGAAACTCTGTGAGCACATCATAGCCAGGTCTTAGATTTCAAACCAGCTTTTAAATAGAACTTAATCTACGTGTCTGTGCCTATAAAGAATTCAAGCTGTGTGTCTGAGATTTGGCAGACCTGTTCCCTTGGAGCTACAGTAGAAGGCCTGAAAATGTGCTGAATGGATGGAGGCCACCTACGTTACAGGCACAAGAAGAGCACTTGAGTCTCCCATTAAAATAAATCGATAATGAAAATAAATGGAAAGGACAACAATTAGTGTAATTTGTTACAAAATGACTCCTATTTTAACCAGAGCTTGGAAAAGTTACTTTTTTGAACTACAACTCCCATCAGCCCAATCCAGTGGCCATGCTGGCTGGGGCTGATGGGAGTTGTAGTTCAAAAAAGTAACTTTTCCAAGCTCTGATTTTAACAAATCAAAACTAGAATAGGCAAACATTTTAACACGAGTAATTAAATAATATTTGTCTTGCAGACCCCAAAGAGTTACTAGCTTTTGGAGGAAGTTGCATTTTGTATACTTGCATGAGGTTCATTGCATCTAATCCAATATACTAAAGGCAAATTTATTATTTGTTTTATGTAATCTGAATGGACAGCTAGAGAGGAAGGGGAATAGAATGGAGTATACTGAAAAAGGAGCACAGTTGACTGGTTCTAACCATGGCAGGAACATTTTTCACTGCAATGTTTTGTTGCAGGTTCCAGTTGTCGATGATGATGATGATGCACCCCAATTCCCAATTTTAAATGTTTTCACCTGCTCATCTTACTCAGATTATGCAATTCATATAAAAAGATGTTTTTGGGTGACAGTAATTGTCTTTGGGTTGTTTTTTTTAAATTCTTCTTCTCTACCTCTGGTCTTGGATGATATGTAGAGGGATATTTATGCAGGGATATTTTTTTTAAAAAAGAATCATGTTGAAAGTAGAGCCCTGAAATACCCTGCACACAAAGCTTTACAATTTAGCATACTTTCTTGTTTGCTGAAATATTGGGTTCAATTCCATACTTATACCTTTCTCTACTATCATGCGTCATGAACAAGAGGCCCAATGTAGTAAGAAATGGCAACTGTGTTGTGATTGCCAGCTGGCTCTGGAAAGGGAAGGACAAATTCTGTCATCCACCCATCACCTCACCCTGTGCTTATAGTATTTGCACACTACAAGCAAGCAAGCAAGCAAAGAGTTGGAGGAGGAGATAGTATGTATGTGTGATTGACCAAAGGCTTAGTTTGTGACCTCAAGCAAAAGTACCATCTGCAACAATCAATTAAGTTGTCATGTTTGGACATTATCTACGGCAGTAATTCCCAAGCTGTGTGTAATGAGAGAGCTGCCAGACAAAATAAATACAGAAAATAAAGACTCTTATGCACCCAAAGTTTCCATCCACAATGGTGGCTGTGACTCTAGATGATTCATTGCTCTGTCCTTGCCTCCTTCCAACTGGGATAGGTCCATAACTTAATGGTAGAGCACATACTTTGCATGGAAAGATCTGAGGTTAAATCCCTAGCATCTCCATGTAGGGCTGGACAACTCCCCCTCTGAAACTCTGGAGAGCTGCTTCCATTCATACAGTACTGAGCTAGACGGACCAATGGTCTGACTCCCTGTAAGTGGTTGAAGCATTCAGTCACCTCTCATACAAAATAAATAGAACAATAATCAAACTGTCCTCCTGGGTCTGTCTGTTCATGCAAGATAAAATCCTCTACATTGGGGTGTCCTGCAGCCACAGTCACAGGACGAATGAAGAAGTAACATATGAGACTAAAGGACAATGTAGCTTCCCAGCTGTGATTCTCATGAGTTTGGAGCAGCCATGCTAAAAGGCAGTCAGAGCATTCCAGGCAGGGGGTTGGCAAACCTGCTTTGATATGGATATCTTTGCAGAGGATCCCTGGTCAAGCCTTACCAACAGCACAATCCAAACTATATCTACTCAGAAGTAAGTCCTGTTGAGTTCTGTGGGGCTTAGTCTCTTAGTAAGTGTGTTTAGGATTGCAGCCTTCTGGGGCATCCATCTTTACTCCTGAGTGCTCCCATCTAACACCCCCACAACAATGAAGCCCCACTTACCTGTGCAGCATGGATAAGCGGGGCATAGTTGCAAGGAGGGAGCGATGCTGCTGCGGCCACCTTCGTTAAGGGCAACGTCGTGTGTCGCAGCGTTATGTGTGCGTGACGTGCGGCAGGGAGGGGAGGTGCCATGGGCCTATTTAAGGCCAGGCTGCCCCTCCTACCTCCTCTTTCAACGAGCGACGAGAGGACGATGAGGGACATAGCAGAGAAAGCTGCAGGACAGTCGGCGTTGGTTGGGCCTATTAGGCCTAATTGGTTACCCCCAGAGGGGGGTTGGGAGCCCCAACAGCTGTGGGTGGTAGCGTTGTGGCGTGGCTGTGACTGGGGCAGGCCTCGTAAAGGGGCCTGACCAGTGGGCCTCGTAGTGGGGCCTAGCAGCCGCACGTCCGATACCCCCCCACCTAGCAGTTGTGGCGGGGTTGATTGAGGCTTTTTATTGAGCAGCGCGACGTTGGTACTGCTGATGGTTAAAAGGAAGACACAGGAAGTTTAAAAATAAATGAGACTATACTGGATATACAAACAAAATTAAATATAGTCATGCTAATACACTGGTTAAAGACAGACTCATGCACATAAAGGGAAATTAAAAATAAATCAGAATAAAAGGGACGAACAAAAGAAATTGTGTCTAATCCTTCTAGTTTAAGTTCCCTCTGAGCACTCTTCCCCCAACAGGTTCAGCTTAGCCCCCCCTGATGATATACACAGGTTGGTTCTTTATTATATTATTATAGGGTGGATGCATGATGTGATGGCAGAGCCCTTTCATGAGGCTTATGACTTCTTGCTAGGCCCGGGCATGTATGAGGTTTGAAGTACTTAATTATATGATTATTATACTACATACTAGTATATTGGTGGGGCCTAATGAGCCTTTTTAGCCTTTGGGCCTTTCATAGTTATATGATAATAAGGGCGGAGATAACAGTTTGCTAGAAAATGTCTAAATCGCTGTATCTTAAGTGAGTGGTCCTTTTGCATTCCAAGTGTTAATTTCAGGCTATTTGTTCACTCTGAGACAGAAGAGGCATTTACCTGAATTTAGTTAGGAATGGAAAGTTTAGCAGATGGTAATCATATTGATTGGGGAATAGGAATAAAGAGGAAAGCCCGATTTGCCTAATAGAGATCCCTCATATTACAGGATTTTAGACTCTTATTGACACAGGGCTGCCTTTTAAGGTCCAGGCAGACTCTTCCCCCCTTTACTGAGGATTGTGGCACCAACAACGAAACATCATTACCTGAAATTACATTTTAGTTAGGACTTCTGATATCATTACCTGGAATTACATATAGTGTGCAACTGTTGCATTGGCTCATCTATTTAGATACGTGTTGGAAAACCTGCTATAGTGCAGCCACATATTGGTGACAGCAACACATCCTCGGCATCTGCTGCTCTTGGATTTATGATATCATTTACTAGAAAGGGATATAGGATGTTAATTTTGCATTTTGGACATCTATTATGATAGGTGTTTGGAAGCCTACAAGGGGGAGGCCGCTGCAGTGGGCCAAATATGGGTGGCAGCGCCATATCTCCAGTATCTGTGCTTTGGGGAACTGGGTTAGCTGGACTAAAATGGTGGCTGGGAAAGTGTGCTTACTCATAAATTATTTCCTTTCTTTATGTGAAACAGGGAAATATGAGGCCAGTGGCCCTCACAGCAGGGAGGAGAAGCACCCAGCAGTAGCTGCTCAAGGAAAGCGTTCCTCCCCTGTTAAGCTCGAGGTACTGGGACCTTGCTTGCAGACTGCCCAGTTCCTGGGGAGGTTTGTTTTGTTATGGGGTTTTCTTTCAGTTTCTGGATCCCATATTGTAGTCTCAGGGCTTGCCTTAAGGGCCTGCACTCTTAAATTTGTCTTGGGCATAGACATAATGGCAATTAGTAATGGCTTCCTACCAGTTAGTTAATGCACTGCCTATGGGAAAGTATGACATCTAATCTGTTTTTTCATCTACTGTGGGGATAGAAGGGGATTTATAACTGCTGGGTTTTTGCCTTTTCAGTCAATTCTATGAGGTAGAGCATTACATATAGGCTGCTCTATTCTCACACGGAGCACTTCAGCTCCTTCCTTGAAGGGGCTGTCGGGACGAGAGGGTAAAAATTTTGGATGCATGTTAACACCTGATGTCACAGATTATGGAATGGCTATGTAACTGGTTCATCTTAATGGCTGTGTCAATGGACCATCCTGCCCGGTGTTAACCTTCCTGGGCATACCACCTAATTCACCACCAATCATACTCATGTGGTCAGTCAGTAAGGGTTTCATGACAGTTAGGCCAAGAAAGTGTTTCTTGTCTGCCCTCCAGGTATTAGAGGTCTTTTCCGGTGGTTTATGAGGTCGTAGCAGGGCTTCCACAGCCTTACTACAGGTTCAGGTTTGTGGCTGTATAATAATTTAATGCTTGTTGTGATCAAATATTGATAAAGAAATTAGAGCCAAACTGCAGGTTACATTTTATATTCTTGCCCAAATCATTTGGTCTAGTTTTCCCACACTCCTGGGGAAGAACTAACTAACTTGCTGTAGAATTATGTGACATAGCTCAGGGCTAGAGCCTCTGAACTGCAGGCTGAAGGTCCATAGCATCTCTAGGTAGGGCTGGGAGGTAGAACTGGAAGTCCGTGGATGCATCGGGGTTTTTGTGCTGGCTGCAGGCTTGGACTTATAGGCAGTGAGGCTTGGGAACTCTCCCGTCCATTTTAGGTAGGGTTATGGCCCTTGTCTGTTCCTTTGTTCTCTAGTGCCCAGATTTTAATGTTTTCTTTTGGGGCATGGTAAGGTAGATTCAGGTGGAGCGGTTCAGCTGTGCTGTGCAACTGCACATTGGGAGATTGGGGAGCAGAGTCAAAGATGGCCATAAGCCGGTCTGTCGCCCCAGCATGCTCAACAGCTATCAGAATGCAGGAAGGGTTTTTCCCAGGACTTCTGGGCCGGCAAGGGCTATGCACCAGAGTGGCCTATTCAGTGAGTCACCTGCTGGGATTGCCTAGTGAATGGCCGGAGACTGGGCCTCTCAGTCCAAGCACTTCGAGGTAAAGGCTGATGATTTCCCCACTTATTCCAGGGACTTCAGAGTCCGCCGTATGTTAGCTGGGTGGGCTAGAGAACACCCTGCCACCCTCGATCCCTGTTGCCCTTTCTCACGGGACATTTTATTGAGTATGGTGGGCCAGTGAAAAACAGTATGCTCCTCAAGCTATGAAGCCAGACTATTCCAGGCGGCAGCCCTTATGCTGGTTTTTGGAGCTTTTAGGATAGGTGAGGTGGTGGCCGGATCCAAGGGAGATTTGTCTCGACGGGCCCTCCAGCAATCAGATGTCTCCATGGAAGGGAGTTGTACCTGTATAACATTGATGGACCGGCAATGTTGCTGGACAGGGATGGAGCAGCTGCGCACACTATCCTGGGCTTACAGTTAGGCCTCAGTCAATGGGCTGCAGTGTGGTGGCTTGGCTGGCGAGGAATAGTTTGGGACGGGCTCCTACCCACTTTGTCCCAGCTTGGTTCAGTGCAGACATCTCCGCATGTGGTGGTCATTCCCAACTCAGTATTTGAGGCAAGGCCCTCAGGTGGCGGGCATGTGCAGACATGCAGTTCGGGACGCAACGATGACCTCGGTTACCTAAGGGCATGGTCCTCAGTTTGGCAGGCATGTGCGGACATGCAGTTGGTGAGGCAACGGAAGAGCATGACCCTCAGTTTGGCAGGCATGTGCGGACATGCAGTTCAGGAGGCAACAGAAGGCCATGGCCCTCAGTTTGGCAGGCATGTGCGGACATGCAGTTCAGGAGGCAACAGAAGGCCATAGCCCTCAGTTTGGCAGGCATGTGTGGACATGCAGTTCAGGAGGCAACGATGGCCTCGGTTACTTAAGGGCACGGCCCTCAGTTTGGCAGGCATGTGCGGACATGCAGTTGGCGAGGCAATGGAAGGGCATGGCCCTCAGTTTGGCAGGCATGTGCGGACATGCAGTTCAGGAGGCAACGGAAGGGCATGGCCCTCAGTTTGGCAGGCATGTGTGGACATGCAGTTCAGGAGGCAACGATGACCTTGGTTACTTAAGGGCATGGCCTTCAGTTGCAACGAAAGGGCATGGCCCTCAGTTTGTCAGGCATGCATGGCATGCAGTTAATAAGGCAATGTTGGCCTTGGGTACGTCTGCTTTGGTCAGACATACTCCCGCGAATGATTTGGCGTGGTGTCTGGAGCCCGATAGGGATGGACCAAGCGCGAAAGAAGGTCAACCGGCAAATTCGGTTGGCTATTCTGGGGCAGGGGGGGTTGGCTATTTCACACCCTGCATTCAGCATTGGATGGGTGAACTGTACAGGGCAAATTCGGTTGGCTATTCTGGGGCATGGGGGGTTGTTCACCTGTCTGACGCAGGTAATGTCTTTTTGGCAGACCTGCAGAGGTGTCTGCGAGAGGTGCTTCTCGGCAGTGGGTAAAAGAGGACTAAATAGAGATTTGTCCCCTTTTTGTGGTGGGAAGGTGCGGAAAGGGAAATAGGTAAGGACAGCTCGGTGCCCCCCTTAGGCACCTTTGGAGGTGATTGGCGGTTCCAGAGGCCTGTCTGTCAGAGCTTTGCAGCTTGAGGGCAGGATATGGGCTGCTTTTGGGGCCAACTTAACTCATCCACCCTAGGGTTGTGCGGCCCTGGGGGGTGGTGACCTGAGAAGGCCCCCCTACTCACCTACTGGATGTGGCTGGTGGAAGGGATAAGCAGATGGGGCTTGCCCTTGTCCCAAGCAGGGGCTGGTCGCCCATGAGCTGTATAGCAAGATGCTTGCTTATATATAGTTCCTCACCTAGGTTTCCCTCTGCAGGTCACTTTAAAAGGGTTTTTTGTATAGTTTAATAAAGTTCAACCCAAGCTGATGTGTCCTTGTCTTATTTCACCCTTTCACTCGCAAATGAAGCCCCACTGACCTGCGCAGCATGGATAAGCTGGGCATAGTTGCGAGGAGGGAGCGATGCTGCCATGGCCATGTTTGTTAAGGGCAACATCATGTGTTGCAGCATTATGTGTGTGTGACATGCGGCAGGGAGGGGAGGGGCCATGAGCCTATTTAAGGCCAGGCCGCCCCTCCTACTTCCTCTTTCAGTGAGCGATGCCCACCCTGCCCTCCCTCTCTTATAGTGTGTTCAATGGTCGCTTCGGGACCGAGTAGGAATTTTTACCCTGCCCACCCTTGTTTGGCGGGCAGGTTTTTTGCCTACTCCACACTGTGAGAGTGGGATGGAATTGGGTTAGGGGGCATTGTGATTAATAGGTGAATTTGGCTAATTTGGCTATTTTGTTATGGTTGAAGTTTAATTGCCCTAGGAGGGCAGTTTATAATTGGGGCACTGGTGTGGGAAGATGTGGAAAGGGAAATAAGGAAGGACAGCTCGGTGGCCCCCTTAGGCACCTTTGGAGGTGATTGGTGGTTCCAGAGGCCTGTCTGTCAGAGCTTTGTGGCTTGAGGGCAGGATATGGGCTGCTTTTGGGGCCAACTTAACTCATCCACCCAAGGGTTGTGTGGCCCCGGGGGGTGGTGACCTGAGAAGGCCCCCCTACTCACCTACTGGGTGTGGCTGGTGGAAGGGGTAAGCAGATGGGGCTTGCCCTTGTCCCAAGCAGGGGCTGGTCGCCCATGAGCTGTATGGCAAGATGCTTGCTTATAGATAGTTCCGCACCTAGGTTTCCCTCTGCAGGTCACTTTAAAAGGTGTTTTTGTATAGTTTAATAAAGTGGCCCTTGTTCAACCCAAGCTGATGTGTTCTTGTCTTATTTCGCCCCTTCACTCGCAACTAGGCTCCCTTCTTCCTACAGTGGCCTTCTGGTGACTGGCCTGGCCTGGGGGCACTTAAACCCTTCTTGTCAGAAGCATGTTGGCTAGATTAAACGTTCCCTACCCAGGCTCCTTAAGCAGGTGAGAAGAAATGATCCCATCACTTCAGCTGGACCTGGGAACACCCTCATTTAGCTAAGATTTCTGAACACCCTCATTTAGCTAAGATTTCTATCATAATTTCCAAGCAGAGATTTTTTTTGTTTGAGTGGTATGCTCCAAGCAACTGTGGTTGATGCTTAATGTATTATGTTTAATGACATCACTAGGGTCCACCCCTGTGACAGCACTAGGGCCCACCCCTGAAATCTCAGGGTTTGGGATGCTTCTGACCTGGCAACCCTAATTCATGATTTGTGTTCATGATGATACCATGGGGGCGGGATTGTACATGATGCCACTTTCAGTACTGTTTGCACTGGCAAATATTTTGGGGTGGACATACTGCTTTGATTCCCATCTGTTCATGTCCTGTAACTTCCTGCGAATATCCTGTAATTTTTTTTATACCACAAATGTTCTGGGTAGGGGGTTTTTTGGTCCCACTTTTGTTACTCTATAGTGGCAAGAGTGCCCCTCCAGACAGCAATGTTGCAGTAACATTGGGAAAGCATTGCAGAACAACTAATGAGGCAGAATGATGTGTTGACACTCCAGTATAAATTCATCACTAATGCAGTATTATTGCATCAATGACATGTTGCAGAATACAACCCTTACATCTCCCCCCACAAACAGTCTGGAGGGGGCCGTATTGAGACTTGGTCCAAGACATACTGTGTTTAAAGCCCAGTATAAAGTGAGTCCCGTTCCCCTCCCTTCCCCTGAGTACTCTTTCAGTGCCAGAGAGAGAAGGGATCTGCTTTCTCTCCCTTGCTTGGCATGAAATGAGAGACCCATCTTCACTCTCAGAACTCTCTGCAATGTGCAGGGGAGGAAAGGGGGTCTGTACTTTCATGCTGCACAGCTGGAGTTGGTGGCCTCATGTTATGGAATCACATTTGGGCACTTCTGTCTCCTGGCACGTGGTCTCTATTGCCTTTTCCAGGAATTCACAAAGAAAACGTTCAAGAACATGTTTTGGCTCAGAGGCTGTTCACTTTATCTAATAGGCTTTGTATGAGGCTGGCAAACAGTGGTGTATTGATCAAAACAGGTTCTGCTAACACAGTAGTGTTTGTTAATTCTAATTTTCTCTATCTTAAAATTATTCAGTCTGACATCAGGCAGTATTTATACTTGTGTTTTCTGAACTGGGGCAGGAATTGTCTGACAGTTCCTTATTTTTTTTTAAAAAAAAGAGATGCTGTGATGTTAGTTATAAGATGTGACAGCAAGAATGTGATATAGATTTCTTAGTCTCTGTTGCCAGGAGCACAGTTAGAGAGGGCTTATCTGTTCTTTAAATATGTAATCTACAGCAAGGACAATGCTAGCAAGATTTGTTTGCTATTTTTAAACTGTTACCGACATCTTCCTTTCTAGGTAGCTTCCCATTGCTATTGTTTATCCTTCAATTGCTAAGGCTGTAATCCTAAACCCCACCGAGTTCAATAGGATTTACGTCTGAGGAGATATCATTATGATTGCACTGTTAGTCTTCCTTCGCATTTTGTCTTGCGCTGTGGGACTAGTAGTTTTGTTTTGTTGTTATGCCTGTTATTTTAGCAACTCTGTTTGTAAGCTGCTTTGAAACCCTATCTGGGTAGAAGAGATGGGATATAAATTATATCAGTCAATACAATCTAGATGTGAACTTTTAAGTGCTCAATGCATTTGCTCAAACTTCTGCTGCCCCAGCAAACACATTTACTAGAGATGCCAGAAGCAGTGAATGCCAAGATGAATTTACATTGATGCACATGTAGGAAATTCACTGTCTCAGCATGTGGAGGTACTACTAGGAGTGCTGGTATATTCCACAACAGGATGAGAGAACTTGATGTAAGAAAGGGCTAGCAAAGGTTATTAGTCCTGAGATCAGATTTGTAGGTAGCTGTACTCCAAGCTGCAAACATACATATGGATGAGCCAGCAGCCAGAATAATGTTATATGGCTTAGAAAATGTTGTGGACTTATTTGCAAGGCAAATCTAAAAATGAACCTCTGTGATCAGTGGCAGTATATCTCCTTGTAACAGATTCTGTTGAGAAAGAACATGACGTGCTTCAAGTGGCTGAAGAGTTCTTCTGGCAAAGATGCTATTTTCTGCCAAGGCTCTTTTCCTGCAGCTATGAGTGGATCAGTCTTCTTTAACACCCTGTGGTATCTGGACCACAGGCTGTCAGCACATGGTCAGAGAGACATCAGGGAGGATTCTTAAGTACAGAGGCTATGCAGGCTGTGTCATCCAGATGGGCATTGTTCCTGGTGTGGCGAAGGTTAGGTTTTTGGCTTTTTGAATGTGCAATTGTCTTTGGTCAGTTTTGTTTTGCAATGCTCGTAGCACATATCCCTGCATAGGATCTGTAGGCAGCTGTAAGATATCAAGTGTTGTAATGAAGCTAACAGCACTTTGCCTATTGCTTCTCTCCTTGTAGCAGAGTGTTCTTTCTTAGATAACCATTAATTCCTCAACCACCATTGACAATCAATTCATACTACATGGAGGGCATTCAAGTAATGCATTAAAGACTTGTATTCCTTTGAGACAATTAAAGGTACAAACTGTAGAAATGTAAAGGCAGTTTGTAATGAAAAGATCCAGAGCTTATATAGTCAGAAGCTTGACTAGAGGCGTTAAAGGTCTCTTAAAAAGGAAGAACGTTTGTAAAACCACACATAACATTACTGAAAAGCATAACGGCATCACCATTGTGCCTAGCATGTCAGCTTCCACAGATATCTGGAAACAGAAAGAGGTATTTCACATCACCTGCTGCCTGATCCTTTTAACTGGAGATGCCAGAAATTGAACCTGCAACCTTTTGCATTCAATGCATGTGCACAACCATTGTGCTACAGTCTCCGGACAGCTGGACTAGATGGGTCCTTGCAAGCAAGGCAGTTGTTACGTTCTCATGTCACTGACACGTAGCTCAGGGGCAGGGAATTTTTGTCAGGCTGAAGGCTGCATTCTCTCATGGACAATTGTCCGGGGGCCACATGCCAGTGGGGGGAGGGGCCAGAAGCAAAAGTGGGCAGAGCTGCAGATGCAACTCTTACTTTTGCACAGGAGGCTACATTCAGCCATGCAAAAGTCAGAGGTTTCTACCACGCCCGCCAAGACTCCCTCCATCCTTCATCTAGGGGAGCAAAGTACATTCTCACAGGTCATGTTCAAGCCAGGCAAAAGCACTTGAAGAGGGCATGGAGCACAGCCAGTGAGGGGCATGGCCTGGATAAGGAATGTGGCCTGGGGCGAGTCTTGAGAACTGCATAGTGAGGCTTGGAGGGTCCCATTCAGTCCATGGACTAGTGGTTCCCTGTAACTGAAGGGATTGTTATCTGTTTATGTCTGTGGATAAATGGGGCACAGAAATTAATGGTGTTTTTCTTTATTTGAATGGATTCCATGTACCTCCTAAGCAGTAGTGCAGTGGCAAATTCAAAAGTGCTGGGTCTCTTCATGATAGCCCCACCACACCCCCTTTTCCACTTTCCTTCATCTCCCTTGGCGTCCTCCATTGCAACAGACATCCCTAAGAGCCAATCAGCATGACAGGGGAGGCTGTGTGTTAGAGACCTGGTTGGGACCCTGATCCCCAAAAGGCAAGGGGTCTACGCACGCATAACCGAGGATGATTACACCCATGCTCCTAAGTAAAGAGGAAGTACCACCTCCCATATTAGATAGAGCTGGAATGAATGTTAGAAAACTACAACTGAGTTTTAAATTGTGTTCCCCCCCCAAATTATTTTGACAAAAATGGCTGCTTTCCTTTGAATAGGTGAGGGTGCTTAATTTCATATGGTCAGCAGCTGAAATTTCATATAGGTGGCAAGGAGGAAAGAAAGAAAGAAAGAAAGAAAGAAAGAAAGAAAGAAAGAAAGAAAGAAAGAAAGATGCCCCATTTACTACTGGCTCCAGCCCCACTTGTCACTGACACTTTACGCTGAGGACAGAAAAAATGATTGCCCAGCCCTGGAATCAATGACCAAAGTTTTCAAGGGACAAAACTTTGGGCCTATAGGATGAGTAAGCAATTCTGTATTGTGGACAGAAGACACAAGTGAAAGAAAGCTTCCAGACTCACAAACAAGTTTCAAGGGTCTGATTTTCAGGGTCGTGTGCTATGTCAGCAGCACATTCAGTTGAGTTATTAATTTCTGAGAAAGGAGTCGTGGTTAAAAGTAGAAGAGGGTTAACAGTGGGAGTTTTTGCCACAGCATAGAACAGCAAGCCCTGTCTGGGTGTGAGATGGAAAAGAGAGAAAGAATAGCTGACGACAACAACAACAACAGCAACAACCAACACAGAGCAGTGGAGGGTTCCAAGACCAGAAATATTTTCTGGACAATGTATGTTTACTCAGATGCAATTCCCACTTTGTTCTAAGAGGCATGCTCATTACAGCCTGAGAACAAAAACACAGAAGTGGAACTGAGGAAAGAGCCAACATTTCTCATTTAATAAAGTTGTGGATTTTATAAAATTTGGTAACAATTACAGAAAGCAAACAATTAGCCACATTGTATTGTCGGATTAGCAACCAATTGAAGTTGTTTAATTACTGATATTGTCAACATGATGGAATGTAATAGCTGCCAGTTGTCCTGTAGCAATATCAAGTGTCAAAGTGCAGTATCATTACGTTCTAGAAAACATGTTAGCTTTGACTGAGTCAGGTAATTGGTAAATCTGCAATGCTGGACAACCTGTAACTGCAGTGTCATCTCTCTTAAAGCAGATTACTAACTTTATCCCAAGTTTAATATGGTATTTAATATAGGTTTTGGTTTTCTGCTAATGATCTATCTTTAGTGGAAAATCAAGGTTGGGCTGACAGAGCCCTAATTCTGACTTGATAACCATCTATTGTTGATCTGTTTGGTTTTCCCACAACCCCTACAAAGCCCATCAATAGTACAGCTTCAGGCTGCTATCCCAGGCTGTGCGTAAGGTTAACTGAACTCAATGGGTCTTCTGAGAAGATATACACAGGATTGCACTGTCATTGAACCTGTGATGCTCATTCTACCCACTTTCTCCCTTGTGTACTTTATGGATGTCTATATGGATATCTTTAATCCCCACCCCATCCCTGAATTAATCATACTGTGCCATTTTCACAACATAGTATAAGCAACACCTTTGGCAAATTGCATAGCAACAATTGGGTTTTCTGTGTAGTTTTTTTGGATGTATAGTAATCTGAACTGAGATGCTACAAACCACTACTGCATTTAGGTGTGTTGCAAGGAAAATAATTATTGTGAAATGGATCATCTGTTGAACCAACAACCCAAGTATTTGGCCAGTGGCATTTTCCACCAAACCAATATGTACACCGAGGGGGGGATTATGTATCTCTCAGGATAAATAGAAACAGAGCAATCTGACTATGCCTATTTTACCAATGTGAGACTTAGGACCTGACTAGATACGATACAGGAGATTCATCTTCTCTGTGATTTTATAATTAATTAGTAGCTCTGTGTGGCAGCTTTAAAGATGAAGAATGTGGAGCTGGGGGAGGGGGTATGTCACCCTTCCCTGGGGATGGATGAATCTGTCCATTTCAGTTTCTCTTAGTTTCTCATTTTTCCAATCTAATCTCCAGTTTAGTTTGCCATAATTCTGCACCAATTTGAGATTTTATTTTTAAAAGCCCACATGAAAAGTTGAATGCCTTTGTGCACACATATCTCCTAATATATGCATTTCATATGCAGTTTTGCCAAATATATACATTTTTGCAAGCCATTTTCCCCAGAATAATGTGTACGTTATTATATATCAAATCCAATTTGATATTATAGATCAAAAATAAAATAATAAATAAATAAATACACATTTTTGGACACCCTTTGGCTGGGAGTCCAGAGTCTGTGAGTTCAAATCCCTGCTCATGTCTCCTGGGCATAAAGGGCCAGCTAAAGATCACCCCCACAGTGAGTGGCTCAGGAGTTACATGCCCTGCCACCTGTGCAGCCGTGGGCAAGCTGTGTAGTCCCAAGAAGCCCAGTTGCCCCCCAGCTGGCAGTTGCGGACAAGGAAAGGGCTGACTTGTGCAGCTGTGGCAAGCTGAGCAGGCCCTAGCCAGCTGGGGAGGACTAGCCTCAGAGAGAGGCAATGGTAACCCCCCTCTGAATACCGCTTACCATGAAAACCCTATTCATTGGGTTGGCATAAGTCGGGATCGACTTGAAGACAGTCCATTTCCATTTCCCCCCCTAATATACACTTCTGTGTACATTTTGTTATTGTTGGAGAGCTGCAAAATTCAGAGGTGAATTCTGAACGATAGCTATGCTTTGGTTTGTTCATTGTTTTGAGAAGTATGAATTGGGCTGAGTTGCAAATCCAGTGTATATCTTGCCCATCCCTACTCTTTCCTCCTCTACCATGTACTTGATCTAAATTCCTCCTTCCCAAAGCTGCTGTTAGTTCAGCATGGTGAAAACACACAGATATCGATTCATGAAGTGAATAGCACTGGGAGAGGGAATGAGAATTTAGATTGGGAAATGGCAGGTGGGAAAAGTATTAGTACCTAATTTTATTCTATTTCTGATAGTTTATGTTGGTTGAATTGATATTCTTTTCATATGTTGTTGGTGTTATGATTTATTGAATTTATATCCTGCCCTTCCTCCTAAAGGAGCCCAGGGCAGCAATATTATTTGATTTTATCCTTGTATTTTATTCATTTTTAGTTTTTGTAAATTTCCTTTGGGGTTCTGTTGATGAGTGGCATAAAAATGTCATAAATACCCTCTTCACCAATACCATTTTCCTGTTCTTCAAAGCAGCCAAAATTAGAAAATAGAACATAATTAGTAAATACAACAAAACAATAACAGAAGATTCTAATTGTATATCTGATTTTAACACAGGAAATCGGACTACAGATCTTCTGCATAATTCATTCCTAGTTTAACCCTAAGTTAACACCTGGCATTTTATGCTACCATCTGATCATCCATGGCTCATACATGGAAGCTGCAACTCCACAAAACCACATGCAAATTGCTTAATAAGGAGGACTCTTATCTTGAGGGCAGAAAAAGTGGGAGAGGAGTCATAGGCTGAGCAGAAGATATGTGGGTCACAGAAAGTGACCATGATGGAAAAAGGCCCTTAGCCACACTGTATTTGGGTTTTGGTTGTAAAATGGTTGATTTTTGCTTTGGGGCTGTCTTGCACAGGAGGGTCAAAAGTTCACTGGGACAAAGTTTTAGCTCTGAAACCTTGCAGTTAAGGGGAAATTAAAACTTAACAAGGAGTCTACTCTCCTTCTGATTGGCAAAGAGGCTGGAAGAGGAGAGTAAAAAATGTTTGAAAGTCAACCTGGAAAATAAGGGAGAGGAAGTATTGAAAAGACAGAGACCCAAGTAGAAGATTTTAAGCCACAAGAGAGAGAAAGGGCTACAGAGAAAGAGAGAGAAAGTGAGGTGGAACACTGGAAAGAGAAAACAAGGTAGAGACACTATAGCAAAAATGAATGAAAAGGCTGAGAAGAAATCCAGAATCTTAACTGAGAGATGCAATTTGATAAGTATTTGTTTGGTTAGCACTCTAGGATAGGTATAGCTGTAAACTAAAATTACAGAAAAATTCATTTCTGCCACCCAACATTGTAAAATTTAATAGTTAAATGTGGAATTAGTTTACTCTGTAAAAAATTTTATCCTAACTTTTTGAGCACAGTGTAGCATGAAACTGGAACAGGCTTTCACACGTTGTGAAGTCAGTCCAGTAGGCAAGCATTGCAGGCCGTCAGGTACTTTGCATGTGTTAATATAAGTATTCAGACGTAATTTTAGAAATATTTACTATAATGTAGAGAGGAAAACATTTCACATGGTTGGGAACACTGTGATGAGGTGACCAGTGTGCTTGCTCAGTCTACTATTCATGTTGATGGGGAACTTAATCTTCCTGTTCTCCCTTACAGTTATTTATCTTTAAAATTGATGTGGACTGGGCAGCTCTTCAAACAGAGAACTGCCCTCTAAAAATATGACACACGGCCGCCCTAGTTACAGGCAGCCACAATTGTGATCCACCAAGCTGAACATAGCACACAAGACTTACACTGTTGCCTATGTTGGATACCCACCCTTTTTTGCAGTTCTAGGCAGGTTGCAAAAAGAGGAAGTTTACTGAGGTCCTCATGGGCCACCATACATGGCTGGTGGTTTGCATTTGGCTCAGTGGCACACCTATTCTGCAGGCCTGAATTTAAATATCTGACCTAAGAACATCCAGCCCAAGAATAATTATTTGTGTGTTCTGGTTGTGTTCGTCTTGGAAATTCTTATGAGAGGAGAGAAGTCACAGTACATTTCACTTCCTGTCCATTTCTAAGGCTCTCTCACTCTCTTTTTATCTCTCGTCTTTAAGTGATGTGGAGAAGAGCTCCTACAGAGATGTTAAATAGCATCTCAGCAGCTTGCTGCCTCTGAAAGCTAGAGGTGATGAGCCATTAACATCTACCTTCCATCAGGATTAAAACTCAAAAGATTTAGCCAAATCAAGCATTGTCAAGTTGGCCTGTGATGAAAATTTCATAAATCCTTTCCTTTGAACCTTGTTCCTAAATTAAATTCTTCTTTCTCCTTCTGTAAGGGGTGGTCTATGCAGGGAAGAATCGGTGATGAGCACTGACAGGGCAACCTCTCCGGTATATTTCTCCAAAGCCAGTAGGAGGACAGAATTCATCGCGGCTATGATTATTCCAGCTGGGATTAAAAAAGGAAAAGAAACTTCTAATTAATATTAATTATGCAATTCACAGCAAGATGGTAATGTGTCTGCTAAAAAGACAGGAAGAAGCAGTCGACTGCAGCGCTATTAACATGAAGTATTCCCCCAGCCACCAAATTCAATGCACTATATGCACCAACTTTTAAAACGCGGAGGAGAATCCATCTGGTGTGATGGTAAATGGGAACATTAAAAAAGAAGTAGTTAACAGTGTTTTTTGGTTTAGTGCAACACTAAATCTTAGACACGAGCTGTTTGCTCTTGCTAGATATGTGTTTATAAACCATCAAAGCATATCTTTTATAAATATGGTTTGCATAAGACGTTTACTTGGCTATTTGATCTGTCATGGGGTGGAAGAGTGCATAAACACTCCTCTTCCAAACATACATCTAAAGCAGCTTAGGAAGAGAGGAGATGGTGCAAATTTAGCCTTCACAGGTATAGGCCTCTGCATGGAGCATCTGCAATACACATTACATGAGAATGATGAATGTATAGGGTGGCTACTATACGCAACACCGAGAGAGAGAGAGAGAGAGAGAGAGACAGGAAAGGAAAGATCTGCATAAACTTTGCATATGCTAGTTTTACTATATAGGCACACATTTAGAAATAATTACTATAAATATTCATTTAAAGTACATTTAACACACACTTAAAACACATATCTTCCCCCGAAGAATCCAGGGAACTAGAGTTCCCCCCTCACAGAGCTTCAGTTCCCAGTACCCTTCACAAGCTGCAGTTCTGGGATTCTTTGGGGGAAGTCATGTGCTTTCAATGTGCATTGAATGTGCTTTAAATGTATGGTGTGGATCTGACTGGAAGAGGCTTTCCAGGATTACAGACAGGACATTTCCAGTCCTACCTGGAGAGGCCAGGGATGGTACCTGGGACATCCTGCATACAACACAGATGCTCCACTGCTGAGCTACAGCCCTTTCCTCCAAAGCATAACATAGGGGAACTATGTTATGTGCTATATCCAGAAGCATAGGATGCTACCTTATACTGAGGCAGACCATTGGTCCATCTAAATCAGTGCTGTCTACCCTGACTGGAAGCTGCTTTCCACGTTTCAGCTGAGGACATTCCCAGGCCTACCTAGAAATGCCGGGGATTGAACCCGGAACCTTCTGCATGAAAAGCAGATGTTCTACCACTGAATGACAGCCCTTCCCCTGAAACAACCTGGCCCTTTCTGTGATGCGGGGGGGGCAGGGAGGAAGGTGCTGCTTTGTAAGTGAGGGCAGCAGTATCTGGGAGTGGGCTGATGCCATTAGTGTATGCTGGATGCTGTTACCTCCTGATCAGTCTGTTAGGAAGCTGCCTTGTACCAGGTCAAACTATTTATCCATCCATCCATTTGACTTGCAGTGCCTCTTTGGGGTTTCAGGCAGAGACTTTCCCCCATTTATCAAATCCTTTGAACTGGAGATGTCAGCAATTGCACCCATAACCTTCTGTATGCAAGGTGCTGCTGAGTGATGCCACCTTCCTCTGCCAAGCGACTCTGTCCAGCAAAGGCTGGGTCCCATTGTCCTGCTTTGGTACCCACTTAGTGACTATTGAAGGAAGTATTGTTAGCCCCTCACACGCATACGCACGCCACTGCAGTTGAATATAAGAACTTAAAGGAGAAGTGGAGACAAAATGAAGGTTCTGTTTTGGCCCCGTACAGCTGAGGCTCAACCTGGCAAGACAATACCATCAGAGTGAGTTGCCCGATATGCAAGCTTATTGTTATTGCCAATTAAATATTTAAAGGGCCTAGAATGTGTTCAGTTTGCTTGCCAGATGGAAAATAAACACAGTTGTTGCTATGGAAATTCACTTCTTTTCCATTTGTGCTGTTCTGTCCCATTATCCATCTTCCATTGAGGACCAGCATTACCACTCTTTAATTACTCTTTCAGGATGTGCTTCCTTTCAGCTCCGAAAATTGACTGGTTTGTCATGTCCTGCTGCTCTTTTGTACAATTTTATGTCATTAATATTTTAGCAAGACATTATTTCCTCTGTGACATATTCACTGGGTTGTATCCTACTTAAGTTACACTCAGATTAGGCCCATTGTGATGGGCATAAGTGAGTCATGTTCATTGATTTCAATAGGGCTACTCTGAGTAGGACTAACATAAACACAGCCCTCTGTGTTTATGTGTAAGACCAAATTCTCTTTTTTATTTTTATGCTTGCAATAAAGATTAAAAATGATTGTATACAAAAATAGTACCATCAAGCAATATACTGCATGAGAACAAACTCACAGTAGTGTTGTGTTCAGAGGCTGGAACACTTATTTCTGGACTCAGACTGTGCTAAGTAGATATATAGGGTTATTTTAGAATGCCCTCCTTGCATATATTGACATGCAGACCTAGGGCAGATCTTCACCATACATTTAAAGCACAACTAATACACATGCAATTCCCCCAAAGAATCCTGGGAACTGTAGTTTTCCCCTCACAGAAATACAAATTCCCAGCACCTAGTTCCCAGGATTCCTTGGGGGGGAAGTCATGTGCTTTAAATGTCTGGTGAGGACCTGCCCTAGTATTCTTCCCCTTGCCCTGTCTACCTATTGTGCATCTTGGGATGGACTAATCTGTGCTTAGCCAACAGCATTCTGAAATCCTTGCCTGGATTAGGGAACAGATCTGCCATAAACATCATTTATTTCATTTATTTATTTGAAGTTTTCATATACTGCTTTTTGTCAAAAATGCCCCCAAATGGTTTCCAAAAAAGAAGCATTACAAGTAGTGCCAGAGATTTACAGGTCTTTTAACCCCAGAAATATCCAAAGGGTCTGTAAATCACTAAAAGACCTTTAAAATGACGAGACTGAAAAGGTTGGAGAGGGGAAAAAAAGTTCTCCATTTTGTGCTGCGAAGAGTACTACACTGGTGCCATTCCATAGGTGGGATGCCATAGCTGAAATCCCCCTCTAGTAGTAGCCACCTGCCACACCTCTGTTGATGGGAGCACATGGAGAAGGGCTTTTTCTCTGATGCCCTCAGCTTTTCCCTATTTATTTATTGTTAGTGCTTAGGGCCGCTTCACATGTTTGACATTTTTTGCAGGCAACAGCCACAACAATACAGACTAGTGCACGCATAATCTATACTGATGTCAGTGGAACTTAAATGTGCATTGTATTGCAGCTGCTGGTCAATGGCCAACACTGGTGCCAGAAGTCAGTGGGCTCAGGTTTCCAAAAAATAAGCATTAGAAGTAGCGCCAAAGATTTACAGGCTGAAAGGGCCCAGACTGATTAAGGAATCCACCTACAGAGAACCAAGCACTCATTTGTCTGTTTAGCTCAGTATTGCCTACATTGACTGACAGCGGCTTTCTGAGTTTTCAGATGGTTTTTGGTTTACAGACAGGGGGCATTCCCAACACTAATTAGAGGCGCCAGGAATTGAAGCGAGGATCTTTTGCATGCAAAGCACATGGTTTGCCACTGAGCAATGGTCCCTGCCATCTTGACTCCCATTAAGTGTGGAATCCTAAAACTTGCTCAGTTTCTTTCCTGAGGCCATGCTTCTAAATTCCTTTTGAAGGTTGTACTCTTAGTTTATGTACCCCTTACTGGTTGTTGCCTAGCATAGCATGTGTTAAAGGTTTTTGAGCAGCCATTTATGCCTTGTCTACAGTCACCAATGCTGAGAGCTGTTGCTAGTCGGGCGGTATATAAGCTTAATTAAATAAATAAATAAATATGGACTTCTTTCACTTTGTATGTTACATTGAACAGTGCCAAAGCACATTGAAGTGCATGGTGGGGTTACTAATTTAGCTTTCAGCAGGGGGTGCTATTGCTTTACTAAATAGCCAGCCAGATGGGCAACTAATAAATTCAATAAATAAATAATAAATAATAATAATTACTTGCTCTCTCTTACATGGAGATGATGATGATGATAAATGTTCCATTTTACAGGATTGTGTAAAGAATTATGAAGGTAAAGCATACAAATGACAACAAGTAATTTCCTGCCTCCCTCTATATTCCTATACTGGAAGCAAGGATGGGTGGATCCATCTATTTCCAGTCTACATCAGTTTTATACATACTGATTCATAAGTCCACACCAATTCCACATTAATTTGCTGTGTCCCCCAAAAAACATCCTCATGAAATTTTGTATTTAATTATGTATTTAAATAGTAATTTATTTTAAAAATACATCTGTAAATGTGTTGTATCTCAGTTAATATATTTCTAAACATGTTGTACCCTAAAATATACATTTTGAATGTATTCTAGTACATTTTTTTTAAATCTAAGACTGTCTCGCCAACTTTGGAGAAGTGTGAAATCAAAAGGATAATGTATGTTCCAGTCTGCGTCTTAGTCTGGTAGGTGCAGATCAGGTCAGTTTTCATTAGAATCTACAGAAACTGCATTCCTCAAGTATCCTTAGGTGTGCTTCTGTATTTGCACAGATGGTACCTTTGTACTTGCAAATAATGTTTTTGTGTAGCACTGTTACCTGGCAATGTTCATTATAGAGCGTCTTTTTTGCAGTTTCTTTTTCACACTTGCATGTGTCATGCCTTACAAGCAGTTTTAGCCTTGTCACAAGGGTACTGGTGAAATTAAATCATACAAGTTGAAAGCAAGGAACCTGGATGCAATCAGTGTGCAGTCATGGAATGGATGACAGCTAATGAACTGAAACTGAATCCTGACAAGTCAGACAGAGACCTGTGGGTGGGTGGCTCTCCAGGTCTGGGTTATTTACCTGTTCTGGATGGGCTTGCACTCCCTCTAAAGGAACAGGCATGTAGTATGGGGTATTCCTGGAGTCATCTCTGTCACTAGAGGACCAAGTGGTCTCAGGGCACCCACTGTCAACTTGAGTTTGTATGACAACTATATGCCCATTCCTGGATAGGGATAATCTGGCTGCTGTAGCATGTGCATTGCTAATCTAACCATACTACTACAATGTACTGTATGTGGAGCTATCCTTGAGCTTGGTCTGGAAGGCGCAGCTAGTGCAGAATGCAGCAGCTAGGACAGGACTAGCTATACACTTAGCTAGTGTGAGGTCATCCAGGGTCTTGGGGTGTGTGTCTTAGACCCCTTACTTTTTTAGGAGCCAGGTCCCAGCAGAGTTCCTACATCTCCAGCATCCTATGAGAGAGAGAGAGAGAGAGAGAGAGAGAGAGAGAGAGAGAGTGTTATGCACAAATTGGCGTGCTTGAGATCTGATGGAACAGAATAGAGTGAGAGTAAGTTGTGGCAACGTATGACACATAGTGTTTACAGTTTTGTAACTTATCATGACACAGCTTTGATAGATGACTATCTGGGATATCTTTTCTCTTCCTCAGATGGTTGAGTACACAGGATCTAATTGAAGGGAGGCTGATCCCTGCTCAAATCAAGGATGGTAGAGTGCCAGAAGGCAAAACTAAAACCTTTTTCAAAAAAGAAATTTGGAGGTTTGTGGTTCCTGAGTTCAGATAATAGGTCAGTTGCCTGGTTTGAATAGGGTCATACTCCCTCTGAAAGAACAGGTCCGTAGTCTGGGGGTGCTTCTAGATCCATCTTTGTCACTAGAGGCCCAGGTGATCTCAGTGGCTAGGAGTGCCTTTCACCAGCTTTGGCTGGTAAGACAGCTGCAGCCGTTTCTGAACCGGGATAGCCTGACCACTGTTGTCCACACACTGGTAACCTCCAGACTGGATTACTGTAATGCACTCTTTGTGGGGCTGCCCTTGAGGTTGGTTTGGAAGCTGCAGTTGGTGCAAAATGCGGTGGCAAGACTGCACACTGGGGCAGGGTATTGCCAACATGTCACCCCGCTGCTGAAAGAATTGCACTGGCTGCCCATTTGCTACTGGGCCAAGTTCAAGGTTCTAGTTTTAGTGTACAAAGCCCTATACAGCTTGGGACCATTATACCTGAAAGACCATCTTATCCCTTATATACCCAGTCAATCACTGCGCTGTGCAGGAGAGGTTCTCCTGCAGATACCATCTGATCAGGAGGTCCATTCTGCACAACATAGGAAACCGACCTTTAGTGTGGTGCACCTACCCTGTGGAACACCCTACTACCCTTAAATATTAGACAGGCGCCATCGCTGTTATCTTTTTGGCACCTATTGAAGACTTTCCTCTTTCAACAAGCTTTTTAAGTTGAGACCTTATCCCAGTCTGTGTCTGTGTTGGAATTGCTTTTTAATATGTTTTTAAACCTTTTTTTTTTAAAAAAAACAATGTTTTTAAACATTTTTTTAAAGATGTCTTCAAAGCTTTTTTAAAAAAAATGTTTTTAAAGTTGTTTTGTTATAATGTATTTCAAAGTCTATTTTTATCATGTTTTAAAGTGTTTTTAGTGCTTTTGTTTTCCACCCTGGGCTCCTGCTGGGAGGAAGGGTGGGATATAAATCAAATAATAAATAAATAAATAAATAAATTTGCAGTTTTGCAACCAGAGAATCATCTTAGCTCCATAGTTCTGCTCCATAAAGAATAAGCACAATGCTTTATTGTGAAAAAAATGTTGAGATTGGATCAAAAAGCAACCTTTAGTGCAGTAACATTTTTGTAATGTGCCTATAGTTCTAAAAATCTTGGACTTCATTACTTCCATAGGATACTTCCAAGAAAGCACCACATTGAGATACAGTATATCCCCAGGTATTTAAAAGGCCCAACATTGATTGGTCGGATTGCTATCTATTGAGGAGCAAAATTTGAGGGGTTTCTTTCCAAGGAACATCACTTTGGTTTTTGAGTCATTTATGGTTACATTTTCCCATTTACAGTATTTACTGAACTTGAATTACATATTTTTAGGCCTATGTGCATCTAGGATAATAGAATCATATCATCAGCATACAGAGTAATAAAGAGAGACACCTTATGGTAGCCAACAAGGTGCCTCCAGATGCTATTAAACTACAGCTCTCAGCATCCCTGGCCATTGGCCATGCTGACTGAGATTCATAAGAGTTGGAGTTCAATAACAACTGGAAGGCACTATATTGGCTACTCCTGCCTTATGCAAACTATTACGAGGGTGAAAAAAGTTCTGAACCAGAGAGGTTGAAAAGCAGTGAAGCTTGAGGGCATCTTTATTTCACTCCCTGATTGGTTAGAATAGTGTCTGCAAATCCCTATTGAAAATCCCAACAAATCCGGTGGTCATGTTATCATGGAGTTCTTGGAGCAAGAGTAAAAAACACTTGTCAATTTCAATATTAGTTAATTTGTGCCAAAGCTGGCTTCTGTAGTACTCCATACTCCGGTAACATCTAGATTGGATTATTGCAGTGCACTCTACATGGGGCTGCCCTTGAAGATGACTCAGAAATCTCAACTGGTCCAAAATGCAGAAGCCACATTATTGACTGGGGTTCCATTCAGAACTCTGTAACCTCTGTTTTATAACGGCTGCCAGTTCATTTCCAGGCTCAATTCAAGTGTTCACATTAGTGTTTAAAGCCCTAAATGATGTAGGCCCCAAATATCTGAAAGACTGCCTCCTTCCCTACATACTCTTATGGGTGCTAAGATCAACAGAGGGATCCTTTGGGAACTGTAAAGTTCTACCGCCCTCAGAAGTTTGGGAGGTGCTGGGCCGGGAGAGGGCATTCTTTGTGATAGCCCTGAAGCTGTAGAATTCCCTCTCAACAGAGGTGCATTGGGCACCTTCCTTATACAGCTTTTGTCATATGCTGAAGATGCACTTCATGCTGACCTTTGACACTTGAGATACATATTTTTAGGACCCTCTCTAGCTGTGATTGTAAGTTATTTTTTAAATGTATTTTATGACCTGTCCTGGAACACTTTGGTGAAGGGTGGGTCATAAATATAACAGCAGCACCAACAACACCAACACAGACTGAATCAAACAACAATATAGATTGAATCAAAACCTGCAGCCAGGTCTGCAAAAGCAATGTGTAAATGTTTGGTAGGACCCTTCGCGCACTATTGGGTGAGATAATGAAGAGTTATACAGTGGTCAGTTGTTCATTATTCCTTTCAGAAGCCGGCTTGCTTAGGACAGATAATCGGATTAAGTTCTTCCCATTTTTGCAACTTGTTCATTAATACTTAGTATATGAATAGACATGATATCCCAAAAATTAAGTAGGTGGTAATGACATGGGTTCTGTTTATGTTCCTCCTCTCCCCAAATAGTCAGGAAATTATCTGTATAATTCTGGAGGTATATTCTCCTTAAGTGCCTTGCTGGACAAATGGGAAGCAAAGTGGCCCTTTATCTCATCTACAGTAACTAGTGGCTATTGGAACAAATTTGTTAAATCCAAGGAAGAAATCTGTCTATGTTCAGAAGCAGCAGATACAACTGAAGCTCAAAAGATTTGACTGTAATGTACCAATCTGAGCAAAAACTATTTCACACTTGGGAGTTAATTGCCATGGAGATGTTTTAGTTTGACAAACCCCTTTGCATATTTTGACTTTATTCTGTTAACTGTTTTAACATTTCAGTTTTTAGGTTTCCCCCTATTTTGGAATTGAATGTATCTCTCTGGAAAGTTGCAATGGCCTTTAGCTGAGCAATAAAAGATTACTATGCTGCCTTGTAGTGTGAGAATGCACCACAGAAAATACAAAAAGTCTTGGTTGGGTTTTGGGTTTTTTTGCCGGTTTTATATCAGTTTAACCATCATGGCTCCCTCTGCAAGAATACTGAGAACTGTAGGCTGCTTTTCGTAAGGCTGCTGAGACCTGTAAAAAAATGTGGCAGTCTGTGGGTGCTGTAACTAAATGTGGCAGTGCAGAGTCCTCATGTTCAGGATTCCAGCCAGCAAGCCACGCCATTCTCCAGGATACTCCATTCCATTCCTCCTCCCCTTTGGTCTTCACTTTGCATACATCCCTCCACTCAGCAGACATACTCAGTCTTCACTGGGCTGTTGGGAGATGATTTGATCAACTTAGATTCCCTCTAAAGATCTTTGGACTTCTGTAAACCTTGGAGGCCACCTGCATATGTTCATATGGGGGTGGTGCCATTTTGACTAGATAAGGAATAGCATTCACCCCTGAACATCACAAACAGATGGAATAAGTAGCACCTGCAACACAGTGTTGCAGGGTATCTTTTCTCCTAAAAGCAGAGCTCCTCTGTAGGGTTCCAGGCAGCCATTCCTTCCAAGCAGAGTCTTTTGGTTCACTTTTTTGTTTCCAACTGTATACACCATGAATACCGAGCACGATCAATTCTTATTGAGATGTTTTGGTTTGGGATGGGGTTTTTTTTTGCCCCTTAGACTTTTGTTTTAAATATCTGTTGTACTTTTGTGGTTCTGCTGAGCATGCTGATACTCCTTGCTTTTAGTGCCCCTGTTGTGGTTACAGTCCTGGTGGCACTCACCTGTTGAGACTGCTGTTGAAAGGAGTGGATTCCCATCTCCTGTTCACAGCAATGCAGCTCCTAGGGTTCTTTTGGGACAGGTATTAAACCAGTTTAGGATTGCATTGACTTTGCAGTGCATCCCATTGAACCTAATTGGGCTGGTTTTACATGTGTAGGATTGTGCCGTAAGTCTGTGATGCAGATTCATCATATGAATGCAGAGAAACAGGAAGTGCAAGGCACCTGTGCTCTCTCCTCTGTTCATGCAAAAAGCATCTCTGGGGTATTCAGGATGGTGACAGGTACCGATGGGCGAGAATTTTGATTCAGTTTGCATTTCAATTTTCACTTTCCCAAGCAATATGAGAACTGAATCACAGACATCCTTCGAAATTCACTTATTTGAATTTTGCGATACAGATCGCCAGTCAAATAATGTTTATAAAAATGCATGCATTAGTCAAAAGTGTGCATAAAAATGAATACATGAGTGAAAATAACGCAGAAAAAAAGCATTGTAAAAATTAGCTTGCAAAAATTAGTCAAAACTACATACAAAAATGTGTTTGTTAGGAGAATTTCACACTAAAATGCTGGAGAATTTTCATGAGGATTTAAAAAAAACACATGCAAATTGCTGCAGAAATGTGCAGAATGAAATTTAAGTTTGGAAAAATGAGAAACCGAGAGAACTGAAATTGACAGATCTTTCCGTTCCTAGTGACAGGTCAAGGAGTTTTTTAAGTAATAGTTGTGTATCCAAATGGACACCCTGTCATTTGTATTGTCTACACTGACAGGCAGTGGATCTCCAGGGTTTTAGGCAGTAGTTTCTTCCAGTCCTACCTGGAGATGCCAGGGATTGAACTTGGGACCTTCTGCATGCAGGGCAGATGCTCTACCACTGAGCTAAAGCCCTTTCCCAAAGAAGTACATAGGAGCACATTACACAATAATTCTTAGGGTTATTACAAACAACCAGCCTTTCTGAAAAACGTCTTAAGAAAATCCCTCTCCTTGTACACTGTGATGTCTGGTTCTCTGTGTATTCATTGTGTTTTTCCATAAGAAATCTGCTACAGCAGGGCATGGATCGTAAGCAGCAGTTTTAAATTTTAATTAAAATTGCTTTTTAATTCATGCATCTACTGGGGGGTGAGCAGGCTAGTAAGAATTTTGCTAGGCTAGTAACTTGTTTAAATGAATTTGCAAAGCTGTCCTCACCCCCCTCCTTTTTTTTTTTTAAAGTCTGAACCACTTTCTCCTCAATCCAAATGTCAGGGCTTGTACATGGTGGAAAAGATTCTACGTGCAAGCCATTTGAATAACAAAAATGGACACCCAGTAACAATTCCTTTAAAAATGCCCTGTGACAGGTGGAAGCTTCTAGAACATTTTCAGATACTGAACCACTGAAATAAGAAAATGTGCTTCCCTGTTCAAAAGGCCAATTTGATATCTCAAATGTATATAGGCATTGGCAAGCTCAGAGTATTTCTTCTATTCATTAGTGGGGAAAGACAGACTTCATAAAGAATGAGGTATACAGAGGAAATTATTTATTCTGTGTTGACTAGAAAGAAATACTGCAGACTTAAGAGTTGGACATAATCCCTACATTTGGAAGCTTGCAGCTGTGTAAATATAGCTGACCAGAGGTTTGGTGTGCTATCACTTCTGAGATAGGGGATTCTCTGTGAAAGCACACCAGGAATAGCTGAGTGTCTACCTTCATTGCCATTAAGCTTGTAGCATGACTTTACACTAGTCTGACAGGGCCCAGCCAGGGGAGTCTTCATCAGGGGAACACCAGGAGGCTCCGGTCCTGGATCCAGCCCTGGGTCAGGATCCATCTGAGGGTGTGGAGCCAGGGTCCTGTGATAAGGCTGAGGAAGGGCCATCTCCGCCTGGGGCAAGTTTGGCTTCTGACATTGAGCTGAGTGGGTCCTCAGCTCAAGGGAGAGATGTTGCCTCAAATGCCAGCCTATCTGGAAAAGTGTTCAGTTGCAGGCCTGGACTCCTTGAAAGTAAAGGACCGGCTGCAGGTGATTAATGGGAGTCAGCTGAGGCTTGGGGTATGGTTCCAGCAGCTCCAGCATAAAAACCCCAGTGCTAGGCTGGAAGAGCTGCTGGGACCATGTCTATCTATCAGCTTTGTATCTGGCCTGTTTGCTTGTTGACTCCAGACCTGACCTTGGACTACTCTGGACCTGTCTCTTGCCCTTGCCCTTGCCACAGACTGCTCGGCTCCTGACCTTGGACTGCTCTGTCCTTGCTTCTTGCCTGATCCTTTTGTTGTTGTGGACCCTGTTTGGACTCTTGCCTTTGAAGTGGCCTTGGATTCTTGGTGTAGCCCTCAACTGCATTAATGCTGGGAAAGCTCCCGTCTCCTGAGGAACCTAGTGAGAACAGGATACTTGCTTTGAGGAACCATTATCTGTACATCTGAAAACACTTCAGAGCTGCAGAATACCTGGTGAAAGGGAGTGATTCTTCAAATGTTTAGTTAGAAAGAAAAGACCATATATGGACCCCCTACTGTGATTCCTTAGTAATGTAGAGTCAGTCCTGCATGTGCCTTGCTTTCCCACACTGTTTAAATCTGAGATCTGCAATGTGGCTTCTTCATTGTCCCAGTTATGAGAAAGGGATGTCCAAAGGGGCCCTAAGCATAGTGGATCTCCTGTGTATTACATAAAAAAAGAAACATTGACTTGAATATGTGCTTTATGTATTGGGCTGACTTTTGAATGTGTTTCCTGTATTTGCAAACATTCTCTTTATATTAAAAGAGCTGAGACCAATCTGACTTGTTCAAATTCTTTATTATAACTAACTCTGAACAAAACTGTCCCTTCCTGATGACCTCATCGAGCTGGACAAAAGTTAATTCTTCTTGCTATACTTAAGAACATTAAACTACATTCAAATCATGGTTGTTTTATGTTAATCAAATCAGATCCTATACCAACATGCTCAAATAAGGAAAGACTGCAATGAACAAAATATGTACATGAAGGGCATGTAAATTATCATCTTTTTTATTAATTCCTTCCTCTGAAGAGCTCAGGGTAGTATACATGGTTTTCCACTCTTTGATCTTTGTAACATTCTTGTGAGGTGGATTAGGCTGAAAGATGGTGCTTGCCTGAAGATTGTGCAGGCAAAGGGTTAAACCCAGATCTCCTTTGTCAAACAGCCCACTAACCCCCTAAAACACACTGGCACTCTCTCAATAGTGACTGAAAGTAACCCTGCCCTTCCTCTAGGACAGCCTTTCCCAACTAGTGGGCCACCGGTTGTTGTTGGACCACAATTCCCATCTTTCCTGACCATTGGCAATGCTGGCTGAGGCTGATGGGAGTTGTGGTCCAACAACATCTGGTGGCCCACTAGTTGGGAAAGGCTGCTCTAGGAGGAGCAGCATACACAGGATTGTTCCTCTCCCACACAATTTTATAAAGATTGTATTTTGCTTGGGGTTTCTTCTATAAAAGTGTTCTATTTTAAAACAATAGCAGATGATTACCCTTTAACCTAATGAAAACCCACAAGTGCAATCCATCCTTGTTAAAGGGTCGTATGTAGATAAAAACATATGGCAGCTGTTGCCCAAACCAACTACCATGTGTAAAGATCCTCTTCTGCCTCTGCATAGTGTATTAGTTCATATCACAACTCTTGCTGGAATTGTGCTGAGTCGCAATAGCTACTACTGATGTGGACGGTGGGTAGGGTAAGACTTACTGTGTGCCTTAGAGTCGCTGGGAGGTATTCAACACTAATCCTACACAGAGTAGACCCATTGAAGTTAATGGATATGACTTTTTCGGTTCATTAATTTCAATGGGTCTATATATGGAGTAGGTTATAGTTGAATACAACCCATTATGCTAAATTCTACTACAATTTACAGAAGCAATGCTACATGTGACTGTCGTGTACATGTTTATTTGGATTTTGAAAGTGCTGAGAGTTTCCCCATGGATTTCAATGAAATCTGTGATAATGTACTGTTCCACCAAAGTCAGAACTTGGTAACAGTAATAGGGTGCATCCAAATTTTGATCTCCCCACCCCTCTCCAGTTTTTTTTGGAGGGAGGAAGAATTGGATGATGAGATTGCAGGTGAGGATCCCCATGTTGGGGGTGGGGTGTGTGACGTCCTTCCCTGGTTCTCCCTGTCAGGTTCCCACCTGCTTGTGGCTACTGCCTTTCACTAGGCACCACCAGGGATACCACCAGTCCGGACCATCCTTTATATGGTTTTTCACTCCGCTCTAGCACAGATCTCACTAGATCCCCCTGCTAGGCAGCACCACCAGTCACGTCCTATAACCAATACTCCCAGAGACTTTGCCTGAGTCTCTCTCTAGCTGGTTACTTTTGTGACTGCGTGCTTATGCTGTTCCCAACCCCCTTGTATCTTTATAGATAATGCATACAACTCTGGGTTGCTCTGGATACTTGAATTGTTATTATTCCTCCCTTCACCGCTGCCACCATTAGATACTGTTTCTGTTCAGCCTTGGTAATTACCTTGCCCTCCCTTCTGGTATGTATATCCCCCAGCCAAGGATCAGGCCTTTGGTAAACCAAATAAGTATTTATTAAATATCAGAAATAACAAGATTAGTTTTAGAATGTTTCACAAGCGTATGGTTTCATCTATTCCTGTTTTGTACTTGACTTATTATTAATTAGAACTCCAACTCCCTCTTTCTCCACACTCCTGACCTCCACCCTCAAACACCTCTTTCTCCACACTCCCAACATCCACCACAGATTCAACTGTCATTCTTCCATTTATACTCCCAGCCATTCAAATGCTTAGCCAATCATCCAGCATTCTACTGCTCATGTACTCCCCCCTCCTCTTTCACTCCGCTTACCATATGTCTTCTATATAAACAGCACTTACCATATTTACACTATAAGCAGGTACATCACAGGGGGGTGTCTCATTCTTTTTTTGGATAGTGAACTCAATTTATGTTCAGTTTTGTCACTGTGCCCAGAGCATTGAATATAAGTTTTGTCCACCTGCCCAGAACCCTTTTAAGTAAATTGAAACCGATAGACCCGCATTTCAACTGCGTATTTTAAAAAAATCTGCAAAAGAACACGCTGTCCTCAGTAGCTGTGTTTTGATGCTCAAGTGGAAAGAAGCATTTAACACTGAAAGAGGCATTTAACATTGTATGGCATGGTGGTAGAATCTATACATATGAAATATCCAAATTGCTATACTTTATGGATCTCCCAGGCTAATATGGGTATGAAACATTTTATTACTAACGTTCTCTACAGTGACGCAGGGAGGTGGTTGCTACTCATTTTTTTGTTTGAATCATATGGAAAATGAATTGATTTCCAACTCTTTCTTAACTAAGGGAACAATTTTCTCCTATTTCAATTACTCGCAAGAAAGCATCCTTAATGAAACATGTATATCATTTCCCAGTACAGAGAGTAAAGCTAACATTTACTTTAATGCTCCCTGTAGGCACAAGAGCTGAGATTATCATGTGAAACAAGTAATGCATTATGCAGCGTTTTTTAGGATATGGGCAACTTTGGCTGGTATTAATTTAACACAGTTCTTTTTAGAAGATGTGAAAAAGCCACCCTGGGCTCCTGTTGGGAGGAAGGGCAGGATATAAATCATATAATAGATAAATAAATAAAATAAATATAGTACATAATGGCTTGGTCTCAGTTTAGGGCAATGGTGGCTGGTAGCTCGGTGTCAGTGGGGCAGTGGAGTCCATTCCAGGTTTTAGTCTGAATTTTCAAGGAGCTGTCCAAGGTGTTCAAAATCAAAGTGGATTCCATTCCCCACTGACACAGAGCAACCAGACTCCATTGGTTTAGGATCAGCGATGTCTGTGGGCCACACTGGATGTAACGGCAACACTGGAGTTCTGTGTTTTTAATTAAGAAGAGCTCTGCAGAATCAGAACAGATTTCCATCTGGTCCAGCACCTAGTCCAGTGTCCAGCTAGATGTCTCCATGAAGCCCAGCACAGTTTAAAGACAATAGTCTTGTCCTGCTGGTGCCTTCCAGCAATCGTGTTCAATGACATATTGCTTCTGAATCTGGAAGTACCACTATCATAACTGCCATTGATAGCCTTATCTTCCGTGAATTTGTCTCATCTCTTAAATCCATCTAAGCTAGTGGCTGTCACCACATCTTGTAGGAAAAATTCCATATATAATTATGCATTGTGTGAAGAAGTACTTTGTCCTGACGCTTCTGCTTGCCAATCAGTTTAAATGGATGGCCGCAGTTTCTGCTTTGGTGGGAGACTGTTGGACAAGTTCTCCTTAGCAACAACGTGAGTGACCCATTTTAAAAAGTAAATGGGGTGCATGGAGATATTGTGACTCAAAACATGCCTTTTGCATCCCAGAACCTGAACATCAGTGGTTTTGAAACAATTTGTGCAACTACTCAGATTGATATTGGTGGTTTCAGGTGCACAGTGTTTGAATCCTTGCAATGTTTCATTGCCATATTAATTAAAATTGTTTGTACACAGAGAATACTGAAGGAAAAAGGTCAGGCCAGCTTGAGAGCTGATGAAATCCACGATAATGATTTGCCCTTTTCACTGCAGACAGAAGGTCCTGCAAAAGTCCAAGTTTTAATTCCTTAAAATGAGAAAAATCTGTCATGATACACCATCTGTATCCCTTTCTCTGCTTCTGAATTAAGTGAACATTTTCATGCTGCAAGCCTTTTTTTTAACCCTGTAGCATGTGTTTTTCCAGAACATTTCATACTGCCAGCTATAAATAACAAGAGTGCTTTTCACACAATTATTATGAGTACACGGAATATATATAGGGGGGCTGGGATTGCTGTGGTACAGCACTGCCCCCAGAATACATATGTTTATCAGATTATCTGTGTGGTCTTTGTGTGCATTTAACATGAATGTGGATAGGTAGTGTACGCACATAAATGCTATAGAAAATCTAGTGAATTTGTTGGACTAGGGCTTGATGACACAATCCTTCTCTCTCCATGTGTGATCCCTGTGTGCAGTGTGATTGCGTGAAAAGTGGATACAGTATGTGCTTTGGCTCAGTCTGAGTCCCCACAATTCTTAAACCCTGTTGTGTCCACAGTACCAGTGCAGTTGCAATATCATCATTTTTATTATTATTATTGCATCTAAAACAAATCTAAGTGCTATACAAAATTCAAAACAGAAGACAAGGAACAAATAAATCACCAGGAATTGTTTCTAAAGGCTGAGGGAGGGTGCGGCATGGATTGTCTCAAATGCCATGCTTCTTCCCAAACCTCTTAATCAGGAATAAAATAGCAGTCCTATAAAAAACCATAAATCAACTGATTAGGGAGTGGTTTGGGACTTATAGAGTGTTTGGAATATATTCAGGTATAGTCTGGGAACAATCAAACTGCCCACTAATACGTAGATATGCCCAGGGGTGTAGTGGTCCAGGGTCTCAGGGGGTCTTAGACCCTTTACGTTTTTGGGAGCTGGGTTCCAGCAGAGTCCCTATGTCTCCAGCGTCCTATGAGCCAATCAGCATGAAAGGGAAGTGTGTTTTGACCACTGAGAAGAGTCTTCTAACATGCTTCCTTGTCCTTTCCTGCTGATTAGAGCCAATTGGAGGGAAAGGAGGTGAATCAACCACTGAGAAGACCTTTCTCAGTAGCTAACACACTCCCCTTTCATGCTGATTGGTTCCTAGGGATGTCTGTTGTTATGGGAGAAGTTGCACATGGGAAGAACTGAGGAGTGTGGAGATAACAATGGAGAGTGTGTGAGGGGGCATGGCTGTGAGGGGACGTGGAATGACTATCATGAAGGGACCCTGCACTTCTGAATTTGTCAATACACTACTGGACATGCTGATCCATATCTGTGCGCCAGAGTAGCCCCCCACCTACACAGCTGGACAGTGAGCCATGCATACAAATTGGTGCAGCACATTGACTTTGTAATCCAAAAGTAGACTACTGTGTATTCATAGTCCCTGGTCGCCAGGCTGTAGTATTGGGGGGGGGAAGGGGCTGGCAGTTATCTAGATTTCCTACTGCTTCCTTTTCCCTCCCCCTCAGGATTATTGGTTTGGCCCTATCTGGCATAGACAGGGCAGCACCATTGCATTAGGCCAAAGATGGCGGCTGCCTCCCATGGCAGATGCTGGAGGTGGAGGAACAAATGGCAAGGCGTTGAAGGGTAGAGATATGTGTACCAGAAGGCCTGCTCTGCACTCCCTAAGTGAGCCTATTGCCATCAGGTGGAGGATGGTGTCCCACCACCAATTCAAGCTCCATACACACTATACCTTTAAAACACATTCAAAGTGCATCCTGCAAAAAAACCCTGGAACTGTAGTCTGTTAAAGGAGCTGGGAATTGTAGCTCTGTGAGGGGTAAACTGCAGTTGCCAAGATTCTTTGAGGGGAAAATGCCCTTTGAATGTGCTTTTAAGATACAGCATGTATACAGCCTCATTTGCTAGGCTGGTCAACTTCTATACATGGAATGGGGTGTGCATCGTGTCCTTTGCCTCTGGCAGCAAACCATCTTGGGCTTTCTCTGATCACGGATGATCTTATTGTGTCAACACATTTTTCCAGCAGGAGGAGGATGGGTGGGTGAGAGGACCATAGAATCATTGAATCGTAGAGTTGGAAGGGGCCTATAAGGCCATCAGGTCTAACCCCTGCTCAGTGCAGGCATCCAACTTTAAGTGTACCTGACAGGTGGCTGTCCAGCTGCCTCTTGAATGCCTCCAAAGTTGGAGAGCCAATCACCTCCCTAGGTAGTTGGTTCCATTGTTTTACTGCTCTAACAGTTACGAAGTTTTTCCTCAGCCAATATCTGGCTTGTGGAGTTGTACAAATTATCTGTAACAATGATAAGTCTGGATTCTGACCTCATTGCTCAATGAACCCACCATCTCCCTAGGTAATTGGTTCCATGGTCACACCACTCTAACAGTGAGGAACTTTTTCCTGATGTTCAGCCGAAATCTGGCTTCCTGTAACTTGAGCCCATTTTTCCGTGTCCTTCATTCTGGGATGATCAAGAAGAGATCCTGGCCCTCCCCTGTGTGACAACTTTTCAAGTACTTGTAGAGTGCTATCATATCTCCACTCAGACTTCTCTTCTCAAGGCTAAACATGCCCAGTTCTTTCAGTTGGTCCTCATAGGGCTTTGTTTCCAGTTCCCTGATCATGCTTGTTGCTCTCCTCTGAACCTGTTCCAGTTTGTCTGCATCCTTCTTAAAATGCGGTGTCTGGAAGTGGACACAGTACTCAAGATGAGTCCTAACCAGTGCCGAATAGAGGGGAACTAGTACTTCACTTCATTTGGAAACTATGCTTTTGTTAATGCAGCCTAAAATAGCATTTACCTTTTTTGCAGCCACATCACACTGTTGTCACATTTTCAGCTTGTGATCAACAAGAATTCCAAGATTATTCTCGCATTTAGTATTGCTGAGCCAAGTATCCCTCATCTTATAGCTGTGCATTTGGTTTCTTTTTTCTAGGTGTAGAACTTTGCACTTATCCCTTTTAAATGTCATGCCGTTGTTTTCAGCGCAGTGCGCCAGCCTATCAAGATCCCTTTGAATTTTGTTTCTATCTTCCACGGTATTAGCTATACCTCCCAATGGGATCAGACAATACTGTGGTGTAGATACATTATCCTTTGTGGCTCTAGAGTTTGTGCTTCGCTTAGTGCTCCAGTTACTACAGACTGCAGGGCTCTTAAAGAAACGTGAGGGTCATCCAGATTGTAAAAGGGCAACCCGTGTGTGTATGTGTGTATGTGTGTGTGTGAAGTCTAGCCATATTTCAAATGACACAAAGCAAAGTCAAGAATGAACCGAGAGTGGTGCTTAAAACAATCGTGGTATGAAAAAGACACAAATATTAAAGATGGCAAGCCACTGTTGTTTGCAAGAGACTTGAATATCATATAAAGAAAAGCTGCAGAGAAAGATGCTTCCCTTGAAAGCAATATAAATGCTAAGTTTCCATGAAACATTTTATTTTGATGTTGGAATAAGCTTGACACTGGCTTTAGGTTTTCTTCATTTTATTCTTGCCATCATCTCTGAAACAGAAACACCTGAAGCATGTGATAGTCCTGCACACTTGCAGGGTGAGACCTGCTATTAGGCACTGCCATTAGCCTCAGGCAGCTAATTTTAGGTGTCGTGAAAGGGCAGCCAATTGGCTAATATTATTTCATTTTGCTGCCATGGGAGGAGGCAGGTGCTCATGGGATTTTTCTGCCTTAGGTGCCAAAATAAGTTGGCTGGCCTTGGGTACTATGCACTTTGATTAGGGGTAGGGGGCATTTTGTGTCAGGCAGCAAAATCTTTGGATAGGCCCTGCACATTTGGTGACCTTTCCGTTGGCTAGCAGATGCAGAAAGTCAAGAGATTGTGTTCATTAAATTAGTGTGTTGAGAATTAATCTGACTCTGCAGAGGACAGTCCGCTGTTTGAAGGGCTGTCTGAGGACACTTCTCTTCTGAAGTAGTCCACTTAGAGTTGCCAGGTGTCTGGTTTTTGCCCAGAGACTCTGGATTTTTGGGGGGCTCTCTGGGTGAGTCACCTTAATCTCTGGACTCTCAGCTTTCATTTTTTTTAAAATTAAGTTCCTGGGTGATCTGGTTCATTAGATATACACCAATATGTCAGCCACCCCCCCCAACTTCTGTTAAAGGAGCTCCTAGCTGGCTGCTCTAACGCCTCCCTTTCAGATTTATAGCCAATAAGTGAAGTCTGGATTGTGATTGGTTGAACTCCAGGCAGTACCTAGGCCCCACTGCAAGGCCAGAAAACTGCTGTTTTTTCCTGCTTATCTGAAAATCTCATAAACTGAGTAAGTAGATATATTTCAGTCTTTTTCTCTCTTGTGTGCAGGAGTCAAACCAGTTTAAATTTTCCTGGGCTGTTGAAGAGGATGGTTGATTTGTCTAATACATAGCCTGTTTTGAAAACCTTCCCAATATGAAGCTTTAATCCAATACTTACTTTTCTGGGAGTAAAGCTGCAATGCTAATCCCACATACCCGAAGTAAACCCCGTTGAATTCAAAAGGACTTACTTTTGAGTAGACATGGTTAGGACTGTGTTGTAAATTAATGGGACTTTTGAGTGAACATAGCAAAGAATTGTGTTTGTGTTAGAAATCTTTCTCACCTCCGCCAATCCTATTTTTAAAGCAATTAGGCAGGGCTTAGGTATCACTGCTTTTATTATGTAGGAAACTAATACTGATGTTATTCTTTATAAAAAAAATCTGCAATAACCAACTGGTTTTGACAATAAAATATATTTTTACATCTCCAGTGTGTGTGTGTTCATGGAGTCTTTCCAACAATCCTGTGATTTAGGGTTGCTGACTGAAAACCAAGGCAGTTCACAATAAGAAATAAATCCATTTAAAATCCAATAACAATAAAAACAAGTATAAAAAATGTAAATGTACTGCCCTGAAGTTGATTCCAACTTATGGTGACCCTATAATAGAGTTTTCATGAGGCTGAGAGGGAGTGACTAGCCCAAGGTCACTCAGTGAGCTTCATGGCTGTGTGGGGATTCGAACCCTGGTCTCCCAGCTTAAAGTGGCATGATGCTGAATTTTGGGTTGGGTGAATGAAGTTCCTTATCACTTGAGCTTGCAGTTCTGTGCACACTTCCCTGCTTCAGTAAGCCCCATTGAATACATTGGAACTTCTTCTGAGTAAAGAAACATAGGATTGCACTATAAATATATTTACAGGTTGTATAAATAATAATCTTCTTTGACAGTCATGTTTATATAAATATTTCTTCATACTATGTCCTGATAAGTATCTGATTTCACACTATGGTTGTTCATGATTATCTTCTCTCTATTGTAAGTGAATTCTTCTTCCTTGGGGTGGTCATGGTTCCCCTCTGGTGTTTTCATTCTGAGGGGCAGATCAGGCTGACAGATGGTGAGTAGCCAATGATCACCCAGTAAATTTTATAGCTCATTTCCATTTTAAAAAATAAATTAAAATGATTTACATGCAGGCAAAGTTTATTAAGTAGAGCCACACAATAGGTTTAAAGGACATCCAACTCGCATTTAAAGCACATTACTTCCCCCAAAGAATCCTGGGACGTGTAGTTATAGTTCCCATTACCCTAACCAATGGTGCTTTCATTAGTGAATTGAAAAGAACAACTTTAAAGGATACTTTTTTAAATAACAGAAGGGCCATAGTTCAGTGGTAGGGCATATGCTCTGTATGTAAAAGTCCAAAATTCAGTTTCTGGAAAAGGCATGCATGCACAGCATGGTCAGCATTTACCACAGTGGGAGAGATAGGTGTGGGTGGGTGCCTTGGACCCGGGGCAGGCTGGTGCCCAAGGGCCCAGTCTTGCCTGGTGCCGGCCCTAGGTATGGTATTGTATTAAGAGCTGATGGGGTCCCACTCAAGTCAGCAATCTGCAGCCCCCGGGTCATTTTGTGCTTAATGGGGATTGCTGTGACCTTGGCTGACTGCCTCCCAGGTTTTGTTCTGGTTTTGGTTTTTGGTTAGGAACCCTGACTGGTAGTGGGATTCTGAATTTTCTGCCTTACTCATAGGAATCTTTTTGTGGTTGGTATGGTATTGCATTTAGGAAATCATCACTTACCTTTAACCGCACTCCATTACATCCATAAAAGTGACAACAGAGGTTCCATGCACCCAGCTCAACCTACTTAAACCCACTGATGATGCACCTTGTTGGTTGCATGATGGTTTGTTTCTTGTCCAATAGTGGTAAAACAGAATTCACATACTGGGAAGTGTGGCTTCAATTGTTTTTTGTTCCCAAGCTACTGCCTGTGAAGGTAGACCAAACCCTGTGTGTTTTCTCTCTGTCAATTAGTACTCACTGGAATTGGGTTGGCTATCAAAGTGAGTTTATAGCAGCCCACAGAGTAGACAGAAAAGGGTAGAGAATTGTCTTACTCTTACTCATTTCTCAGACCTCTTTCTGAAGTGAAGGGTCAAATCTGTAAAGACGTTTGGAACAGCCATGTTAAAAGATAGTGGCAGGGCATTCCAGGCAAGGGGTTGCCAACCCTGCTTGGATATGGATATCTTTGCAGAGAATCCCTAGACAAACTTTACCAACAGCACAATCCAAACTATATCTACCCAGACATAAGTCCTATAGAGTTCTATGGGGCTTAGTCTCTTAGTAAGTGTGTTTAGAATTGCAGCCTTCAGGGTCATCCATTACTCACTGGAATTGGACTGGCTGTCAAAGTTAGTTTATAGCAGCCCACATGGTAGGCAGAAAAGGGTAGAGAATCTTCTTAACTCTTACTAATTTCTCAAACCTATCTCTGTAGTGAAGGGTTTAAGTCTGTAAAGAAGTTTGGAGCAGCCATGTTAAAACACAGTCAGAGCATTCCAGGCAGGGGGTTGGCAAACCTGCTTTGATATGGATATCTTTGCAGAGGATCCCTAGTCAAGTTGTACGAACAGCACAATCCAAACTATATCTACTCAGAAGTTAGTCCTGTTGAGTACTATGGGGCTTAGTCCCTTAGTAAGTGTGTTTAGAATTGCAGCCTTCTGGGGCATCCATCTTTACTCCTGAGTATTCCTATCTAACATCTCCACAACACTAGGCTCCTTCCTTCCTACAGTGGCCTTCTGGTGACTAGCCTGGCTTGAGTGCACTTAAACCCTTCTTGCCAGAAGCAAGTTGGCTTGATTAAATGTTCCCCACCCAGGCTGCATATTTTAGCTAAGATTTCTATCTTAATTTCCAATCAGAGAAATGTTTTTGTTTGAATTGTGTGCTCCAGGCAACTGTGGTTGATGCTTAATGTATAATGCTTAATGACATCACTCAGGCCCACCCCTTAAATCTCAGGGTTTGGGATGCTTCTGACCTGGCACCCCTAAGTCTGGAGGGTCTGTCTGACTAAAGTCTGGTTTATTGATTGATTGATTGATTGATTGATTGCATTTGTATACCGCCCCATAGCTGAAGCTCTCTGGGCGGTTTACAACAATTAAAAATAACCACAAGAAGGAATGGCAGGGTTGAAGTTGCCCATCAACAATCAGCCCCTGGCAGCAGACTGAGCAGGCAGACAGGTCAGCTGGTCACAGTCAATGGTAAGATGTATTGCATTTAAATCCTATTATTTCTAAATTTAGATGTATACATATAAATCAGCACATGTCAGTTTCATGCAACCCTTCTCTTTTGTACACTTTTTTGGGGGGGGTGATGCTTTTTTTGGTGACACATAAGTGGGCGCCCCACTGCTATTCAGAGCCACACTGCCTCTGATCTGGGAGTTAGCATATAGCCAGCAATGCTGCACCGGCTGAAAGCGCTGCACCGGCTGCCAGTATGCTACTGGGCCCAATTCAAGGTATTCTCAAATATAAAGCCCTAAATGGTTTGGACCCAAATACCTAAAAGAGCACCTTTCCCAGTATAAGCTATCCCAGACCCTATGAATGCAGGTGAGGCCTTGTTGGTGGTGAGGCCGTCAGGGGCTTCCTGGTTGGCGTTGACCCGTGAATGAGGGCCTCATTATTGACCTTCAGGAGGAATTTGAAAGCATTTGATGGCTAAAGGAGACTGTTCCTGGCAACCTGGAGATCATTGGATGAAAGAATGTTTTTAACTGTAACTGTTTCTAGAATGTTTTTAACTGTTTTTAGAATGTTTGCAATTGTTTTTAGAATGCTTTAAAAAAATTGTTTTGTTGATATGTTTACCACCCTGGTCTCCTTCAGGAGGAAATGCAAGATGTAAATAAATAATAAATCCTGTTCAACCAGGCTTTTGAAATGTACTGTTCCTGGCAACTTTGAAATTATTAGCTGCGGGGATATGACACTCATTTAAAGTTTCTAGATGTGTTTAATGTTTTCCAATGCTTTCTTAAAAGATAGTATTGTTTTCCTGTTTGCTGCCCTGGGCTCTTTTGGGAGGAAGGCTGGGATAGAAATTTTAGCAGCAGCAACAGCAGCAGCAATACTAATAGTAATAGCAATAGTAATAATAGTAATAAAAGTAATTTGATAGCCTTATCCTTAACAAATTTGTCTGATCCCCTTTAAAGCCATCTGTGTTGGTGGTGATCATTACATTTTGTGGCAGTAAATTCAACAATGTGTATCCACTGGATGAAGAAGTACTTTCTTTTATCTGTCCCTGCATCTGTCATCATTCTGTGTCACTAGTTCTAGTGTTCTGAGAGAACACTAGTGTTGCAGTGTTCCCCACCATGCATTCTGATGTCCACCCTGACTCACTGTTTTTTCTAAACTGAAGCTTTTCCTCACAGGGGAGTCTCTCAAGCTCCTTGATTGGTTTGAGGGTTTGGAAGGAGATAGGAAGAGAGAGCACTGACTTCTCTGCCTTCTCACCACACCTATTATGTGCCTAATATGCCCACTTATGTAAGAGTGACAGTTGAGGATTTTATTTTATGTTTGAAAAAACCCTCTCTACCCTACACTACTTGACTTTGCCCTGTTCAAAGCTTTGCATTGTTAAATGCAAGGGGATGAAGCAACTCTGCTTTGAGGGAAGGTTACAACATTTGGGGCTTTTTAATTTAGAGGCAACATGAGTCAGAGGAGATGTGACAGAGGTATATAATATTATACATGGTGTCGAGAAAGTGGATAGGGAAACGTTTTTCTCCTTCTCTGATAATACTAGAATGTGGGACTGTGCAATGTAGCTGAATGTTGGAGGATTCAGGACCAAAAAAAAAGTACTTCACAGAGTACATAATTAAACTGTGGAATTTATACCCACAAGAAGTTGTGATGGCTACCAACATGGATGGCTTTAAGAGATGATCAGACAAACCCATGGAGGGTAAGGCTATCACTGGCTGCTACTGGTGGCTATGTTCTACCTCTACTGTCAGAGACAGTATTCCTTTGAATCAGAGCTTGGAAGATTACTTTTAAAAAGTAATAAATTACAGTTACAATTACTTGGCCCAAAAAGGTAGTAATTACCGTTACAATTACAATTGCTCTGAAAGTAACTGATTACTTTACTTTTTCTCAAAAGTAATCACTACAATTACATTTCAGTTACTTTTTTAAAAAAACTCCTACAAGGTGCTGGCCTTGGCTGCTGCACATCTAAGAAGCCCAAAACAATATTACAAATAAACACACACACACAGGGGGTAGTAGAATAAAAAAATTTATCCATAAGATTAACATAATGGCATAACAGAATCTCACATCCCCCCAAGCAATGAAGATACCCCAACTCTTGAAATCAAATTTACACTTGAAATGCTTTTATAATATGTTTCTGTTATGTCTCAAAAGAACAAGATGCTCAAAGAGCATGTCAGACAAGGAATGTCTTTTTACAGTCATTACGTTGCCACCAGTACTGAACAGGCGTTCTACTGCGGCGCTTGAAGGCATGCCTGTGTTGTGCTGCAAAAAACACCGCAGCACACGTGGAAAGCCATGGAGTGATGACACTTCCCTGCTGGGAGACCTCAGGTACCTCACCAGTTCTCAGCAGTGTCCACTGCTGACTTCTTGCCCTGGGGCAGAAAGTTAAAGAAGTCATCTTCTAAGTCATCTCCTTCCTGGTCTTTATCTGAAGACTGATCACTGTCCTCATTAAGTACACCCATCTTTATTTCGGCTTTCAACAAGGCTTCCATTGTGTATCTAAGAAAGAGAGAGGATATGTTAACACATATATGTTAGGAAACCATCATCTGTTCTTCATTTCCTGATGCTTGTCATGTCCCCTGGTTCAGGGTCCAATCTGAGCCTGTGGATGATGACATGGAAGGTAGGAAGGTGACCAAGTCACCACACTCATGGGGCAGCACAGCAGACCCTTAAGGATTACCTGCAGCAACCCAAGGTTGTGATGAGGAGCCCCAGGAAGAAAAGGACCAGCCCCTGCCTACCACCTTAAGCTCTCTGATGCCTCCCTTGAGACAACATTTCCCTTGGAGTAATCCACCCAAAGGGCTTCCCTAATGTTCTTACTTGTTGGTATGGGTGGTGGCCTGACACGATTCCAGCCGATCTAGTTTGAAGCGAGGGTGTAGGCAGGCTGCCAGAAGAAGCCTCTTGTCCTCCCAGATAGCTGCAAACCGCTTTCTTAGGGCTTCGTGCACACCTCTCAGCAGCTGAAAACAGTATGTGTACCTGTCAGGTTTGTTTTCCAGTCCTTCTAACTTGCGGTCCAGATTGCAGAGCATTGGTAGCAAATACCCCATGAACATGCCGTTCTCCCGTTGCAGGATATCTAGGGACTGGGCTAGTGGCTCCATAATCTCTGTGTATTCCTGTACCACTTCAATCTCAGCAGCTGTGATCCTGGACAAGGAGCAGCGGTCCATTATGGCATGCAGTTTTAGTGGCACAGTTGACAGGAGCTCATGTAGTTGCTTCAACGCATCAAAGTGGAATTCCACCTGGTCTTATTCGGTACCTTCAGATACACACCACATTGCGCATGGATATACTCAGCAATCTGGGCTGACTGGTTCTGCTTGGACCACAACTTGCTGCACTTTCCCATCAAGGAACGAAACTTTCTTGAAAGGACCAAGAAGACTACTTTTGGAGGAGTCAGAAAGCATGGCCTCTATGTCTTGTGTTGCCACAAGGTTGAGGGTGTGGCTAGCACATCTCTGGTGTGGTGGTAAAACAAAATCCTCTCCTGAGTCTGCAGCTTCTTCCTCTGCCTCAGGTCCTGTGTCCAGGATCTCACAGATAGGCACAAACTCCACCTCAGCCTCCTCCTCCTCTTGGTTATCACCATCATCGTCACTGGTGCCTGCAGCTTCCACTGGTTCTTTGGCCATGAAAACTCTGAACGCTTTCACAAAGTTGGAGCCATTGTCTGTAGTAGTGCACATAACTTTGTTGTGGATCCTATACTGCACATGTACATCACACAGTGCTTTTGAAAGGACATCGTATGTATGGCACCCCTTCAGACGCTTACAAGCCAAGGCCCCGACCTCATGTTTCAGGGTAGTTGGGTTGATCCAGTGGGCTGTTACCCCAAAGTAACTCTTCTTGCCATTGGTCCAACAATCTGCAGTGGTTGCTATATATGCCACAGCACCCATTCGGTTTGCAAGAGTTTCTCTCATGTGGCATGCTCTCTTCTCAATTCTGTCTCTCAGAGTCTTGGCACATATGATGGTGAGATCTTTGGGGAGTCCAATGCGAACCAGATTAATGAATGATGGTTTGTCCACAGTCTGAAGTGGTAATGTCTCCTCTACAATGAAATCAATGATTCTCCTGTCGAGATTGCTCTAGGTGACAGGCTCCCTGCCAGATCCCCACCTCTCAAGGGTTGTCTGCTGCTGCTTCAGCATTTTGGGAGGAGGGGTGTCATGCATTGGTTCAGGAAGGCCACGTCTCCTTGCCTTTATTGCTTCTTCAATTGCTCTCAGCTTCTCAGGGTGTGCCCTCTGAGGAAGAAGAACAAAGCATGAATCCAAGAAAAAATGGAAGAGGAACTTCACAATTTAAACATAAATAGACAATGGACACTCTTTGAGGACCAGCATGACAAAGGCTTACCTCAAAATGTTTCTTCACATTGGATGAGGAGGAAACAGCTGATCTCAGATTTTTGATCCTTGGAAGGCAGTAATTGCATCGTACAACAACATTTTTCCCACTCTGGCTCACAAATGTACAAGCTTTCTCAAAGCCAAACCATGGTACTTGCTGTTCTGCAGATGTGGCTGTGGGCAACTGGCACTGCTTCATGCCCTCCTCCTCCTCGTGCACAGGGCCTCCTTTCTGAACCTCACTTTCTAGTTTTGCCTCCTCAGGATCAACAAGCTGTGACTCAAGTGGCCGCACTAACTGACTGCTGCTCTCAGCAGCAAAACCTGCAACAGGCATCTCTGTAATAAACAAGAGATAATGCTCCTATATGGGTGAACTTCAGCTGTGATGTGCCCCCATCTCTTCCCCATGCTGCAAGATCCCCCAGTCAGAGTGGAAGTAAGCAGGTCGATAGCACAATTAAAAGAGATCCTATTTGCATCATTTTTGCTCACTAAATAACCCTGCCTGGGCCAGTCTAACCTACTATCTCACAGGGTTGTTGTGAGAACAAAATGAGACTAGGGTTCAAATCCCCACATAGCCATGAAGCTCACTGAGTGACCTTGGGCCAGTCACTGCCTCTCAGCCTCATGAAAACCCTATTCATAGGGTCACCATAAGTTGGAATCAACTTGAAGGCGGTACATATATTTTTTATTTTGAATATGATAATAAATATGCAGCATTTCAAATTAATTCTGTATGAAAAGCATTCCATGCCAAGCTTGGAAAACCAAGGATGAGGTATAAAATGTAGACAAAAATACTTTTGACAAAATGCCGTTTATCTTTTATACCTAGGGCAGATCCACACCATTCCTTTAAAGCACATTCAACACCCATTTGAAGTACATGAATCCCACCACAGAATCATGGGAACAGCAGTTTGTTAAGAGTGGTGAGAACTATAACTGTGAGGGGGAAATGACACTTCCGAGAATTCTTTAGGGAAAGTCATGCGCTTTAAATGTGAGTTGGATGTGCTTTACACATATTGTGTGAATCCGCTTAATAAATTTTGCCTGCATGTAAATTGTTTTAATTAATTTTTCAAAATGAAAATAAGCTATAAAGTGTAGTGGGTGACCATGGGCTACTCACCATTTCTCAGCCTATCTGCCCCTCAGGATGAAAACAATGGAGAACCATGACTACCCCAAGGCATACTTAAAATGTAAAGGAAGTATTGTACAACCATAGTATGCAATTGGATACTTATAGGGACACAGCATGACAAAACTGGGTGGAAGTAAAAGTTCTACACTTAGGAAAAAGAAACCAAATGCACAGTTATAAGATGGGGGATACTTGGCTCAGCAGTACGACATGCAAGAAGGATCTTGGAATTGTTGTTGATCACAAGCTGAATATGAGCCAACAGTGTGATGTGGCTGCAAAAAAGGCAAATGCTATATCAGGCTGCATTAACAGAAGTATAGTTTCCAAATCATGTGAAGTATTAGTTCCCCTCTATTCAGCACTGGTTAGGCCTCATCTTGAGTGCTGTGTCCAGTTCTGGTCTCTGCACTTCAAGAAGGATGCAGACAAACTGGAACAAGTTCAAAAGAGGGCAACAAGGATGATCAGGGGACTGGAAACAACGCCCTATGAGGAGAGTGAAGGAACTGGGCATATTTAACCTGGAGAAGAGAAGACTGAGGGGAGATATGATAGCACTCTTCAAGTACTTGAAAGGTTGCCACACAGAGGAGGGCTGGGATCTCTTCTCAATGATCCCAGAGTGCAGGACACGGAATAATGGGCTCAAGTTGCAAGAAGCCAGATTTCGACTGGACATCAGGAAAAGCTTCCTAACTGTTAGAGCCATACAACAATGGAACTAATTACTAGAGAGGTAGTGGGATCTCCAACACTGGAGGCATTCAAGAGGCAGCTGGACAGCCATCTGTCGGGAATGCTTTGATTTGGATTCCTGCATTGAGCAGGGGGTTGGACTTGATGGCCTTATAGGCCCCTTCCAACTCTACTATTCTATGATTCTATGAAAATATTTATATAAGCATGACTATCAAATATGTTTATTTATATAACCTGTAAAGATATTTATAGTGCAATCCTATGTTTGTTTACTCAGAAGCAAGTCCCAATGTATTCAATGGGGCTTACTCAACCAGGTTAAACTGCAGCCTCAAGTGATAAGGAACTTGTTCTTTTAACAAGTCCTTTAAGTTGAGAGCTTATCCCAGTCTGCGTCTGTGTTGAAATTGCTTTTTAATATGTTTTTAAACTTTTTCTTAAAAAAAATGTTTTTAAAGCTTTTAAAAATGTTTTTAAAGGTGTTTTATTTTAATATATTTTAAAGTCTGTTTTTATGATTTTTAAAGTGTTTTTAGTGCTTTTGTTTGCTGCCCTGGGCTCCTACTGGGAGGAAGGGTGGGATATAAATAAAATAATAAAAATAAATAAATAAACTTCATTCATTTTTTTAAAAAAATGAGTATTAGTTTCCTACATAATAAAAACTGTGATAAACCCTGCCTAATTTCTTTAAAAATAGGGTTGGAGGGAGAGAGATTTACAACACAAACACAAGTCTGCACTTTACTCACAATCATGAAAGGGTGGGGTTGCAGCCAGAGCTTTGAAAAGTTACTTTAAAGTACAACTCCCATCAGCCCCAGCCAGCATGGCCACTGGATTGGGCTGATGGGAGTTGTAGCTAGAGCATGAATCTGTTTTAAAAAAAGTTGTGCAGGGGGGGTTACGTTTTGGTGTATATCTCGGGAATTAGACCACCTAGAAACTTTTTTTTTAAAATTGAAGCGGAGAGTCCAGAGAGAAAGGGGTGGTAGCCAGAGAGCCGGAGCCCCCCCAAAACCAGAGACTCCAGCCGAAAACACACACACCGGGGCACGCGCGCACGTGCGCACACACACACACACACACAAATCATCGTCACTCACCTCCACAGCTCTTCGCCATTCTGCTGCAGCCTTCTCCTCCGTTGTTGTCCGTGCCCTGGCTTTTTCCTCCGGCGTCCATTTTTTCCTCTCAGAGTCAGACGCTAGCAGGCTCCCCCTGCCTATTCAACCTCTTCCCTCGTGCCTCCTAACACAAATCATGAGGGAAGAGACAGTCTGCGCAGAGGTCCAATCAGTGTGAGGCACATGTCTTGTGTTAACCAATCACAGCCAGGAGCTGACTTCCCCTTGTTCCCGCCCCCAAGTAACATCCAACCTAACGTGGAAACGTTAAAGTTGAAGCTGAAAAGTAGGGAAATTACTATTCGTTCCGTTACTTGCCAAATGTAATGGAATTACCCACTAGTTAATTAAAATTGTAACGAATTAAAAGTAACTCGTTAAAAATAATGAGTTACTTCCAAGCTCTGCTTTGAATGCCAGTTCCTGGGAATTGCAAGTAGCGAGAGTGCTCTTGTGCTCAGTTTCTGCTTGCAAGTTGCAAGCTTCCTATGGGCATCTGGTTGACCATTGTGAGAACAGAGTGCTGAACTAGATGGGCCATTGGCCTGATCCAGCAGGCTCTTCTTACATTTTTAATGATGAATCATTGCTGTCAAATAAATACAGATTTGCAGGTCAACTAGCATTCACTAGTCAGTCTTTACTTTTTAAAGCAAAGTTTATTTCTAACTTGTTGTTAGAGGCTGGAAAGAATAAAAATACCATATTGCCAGCATAGGAGAGAAGTGTTAGGATATTAAATATGTATTTTTGTCCAAGGGGTTCCTCATCTGTAAACAGCTGGGAGCTAGATCGAAAAACAACAGCCCTTTCCCATCTCACACCAAGAACCTGGAAATCACAGCCATTAAAAAATTATAAGTGGTCGGTTATAAATTTTCATCATTTCCTGTTATTAATTAACCTTTAAAAGCTGGTCATGGAGAGAGGGAGCAAAGGGTCTGGAAGCACTTTTTAGTCTGAGTATTATAATGAGCACCTGAGGACTCCTTTCTTGCCCAGTGTGAATATGACATTTTCATTCTCATAGAAGTGTGGAAAGTGCCAATTTACAGGCTTGTAAGCATGAGCAGCAGAATCAATGGTTCCCAATTGGATAAAAGGCAATAATTCCCCTCTTTGCCTAATGGCCTCTCTTGAATGTCCCAAGAAAGACCTATATAATAACCCACTGATTTACTGGAAAAATAAAAATAGGAGAGAGAGAGAGAGAGTTCAAAAAAGAACGAAAGAATGAAAGAAAACACACAGCTATCAATGAGTCTCCAGTTCACCCTCTTCCGTTTGTTTCAGTTGATTAAAAAATGTTTAGTGCCTTTTAACAGATCATTAGAGCTTGCCAACCCAGAAGAAGAAAATAAACTGGCTTGCTGTTGTGTTTTTAACGGGGGCTTAATTTGTGGAAATCAACAGGTAAGACTATTCACTTCATGCCAGCAGATTCAGCTGCTGTTAAAAAGCAGAACAGCAGGGAGGGTTAAAAAAAAAAGTTGGCATCCCTACTGATAATCACTCGATCAATCAGTTTAAAATGGCATCCTTCCAAATAATTAGTATAGGTGCTTTTTGTGACTCAGAAGAAAATGTCTGAGAAGTTTCCTAAAAGCTATTGCATTGTTAAATCACCTTTAATTTTGTTGCTGTTGTTGTTCACTGCATGGTTAATGTTATGCTGACAGGTTACTATTACACCACAGCATAACCAAAATAGCCAAAAAACAAACTACCATTAATTCTATCATGGGTGGATGCAGATTTAAATAATGTGTTTTGAAGCTGCTCAATAGTACAAAATTATTGGTTGTTGAAATAATTAATCAACAAAGACTACATTAAAATTTGAGGTTTTATGTATGTTATTAAATTATATTTAGGGTTGCCAGGTCAGAAGCATCCCAAACCCTGAGATTTCAGGGGTGGGGCCTAGTGATGTCATGGGGTGGGGCCAAGTGATGTCGTGAGGCGAGCCCTAGTGATGTCATTAAGTATGATATGTTAAGCATCAACCGCAGTTGCTTGGAACATACCACTCAAACAATTTTTTTTCTCTTTTTGGAAATTAGGATAGAAATCTTAGCTAAATGAGGGTGTCCCCAGGTCCAGCTGAAGTGATAATAATAATAATAATAAATTTAATTTCTTCATCGCCTATCTGGCCAATGGCCACTCTAGGCGACTTACAAAATTATTAAAATACAATTAATAAAATACAGTAATACAATAAAAACAATAGATCTACAACAACAATATTAAAACTGGGTAGGAGGCATTACAATTATATCGATTAACCCTCCCCGGATACCCCGAAGGCCTGCTGAAAAAGCCAGGTCTTTAAGGCTTTCCGAAATACATTTAGGGAAGAGGCATGCCGGAGATCTTGTGGGAGGGAGTTCCAAAGAGTGGGGGCCGCCACTGAGAATGCCCTCTCTCTTGTACCCGCCAATCTGGCTGTTTTTGTTGGCGGGATTGAGAGAAGGCCCTGTGTGGCCGATCTTGTCGGGCGGCATAATTGGTGGCGTTGAAGGCGCTCCATGAGATAAACTGGGCCGAAACCGTATAGGGATTTAAAGGTCAATACCAACACCTTGAATTGGGCTCGGAAAACAACTGGAAGGCAGTGTAGGTCGAACAACACTGGTGTGATGTGATCTCGGCGGCGACTATTCGTAAGTAGTCGAGCCGCCGCATTTTGTATCAGTTGTAATTTCCGGACCGTTTTCAAGGGTAACCCCACGTAGAGCGCATTACAGTAGTCCAAACGAGAGGTGATCAGGGCGTGTACCACCAGTGGGAGCTGATGAACAGGAAGGTAGGGTTGCAGCCTTCGTATGAGGTGTAGTTGGTACCAGGCTGCCTGGCTCACTGCCAAAATCTGAGCCTCCATGGACAGCCTGGAATCAAGCACAACCCCAAGGCTGCGGACCTGGTCCTTTAGGGGTAAACTCACCCCATTGAACTTCAGGTCAATGTCACCCAACCTTCTCTTGTCCCCCACAAGTAGTACCTCGGTTTTATCAGGGTTCAACTTCAGCTTGTTCCTTCCCATCCATCCACTCACGGATTCCAGGCAGTTGGACAAGGTCTCCACAGCCAACTCTGGTGAAGATTTAAATGAGAGATAGAGCTGAGTGTTATCCGCATATTGATGACACTGCAGCCCAAATCTCCTGATGATTGCTCCCAGCGGCTTCATATAGATGTTAAATAGCATGGGAGAGAGGATAGAGCCCTGTGGCACACCACAATTGAGAGGCCAAGGGTCTGATACCTCCTCCCCCAACGCTACCTGTTGGTACCTGTCGGAGAGAAAGGAATGGAACCACTGTAATACAGTGCCTCCAATTCCCAATCCCTCCAGGCGAAGCAGAAGGATACTGTGGTCAACAGTATCAAAAGCCGCTGAGAGATCGAGGAGGACAAGAAAGGTGGATTCTCCCCTATCTAATGCCCTCCTCAAATCATCAACCAGAGCGACCAAGGCTGTTTCAGTTCTGTGACCAGTCCTGAAACCCGATTGGTATAGATCCAAATAATCCATTTCATCCAAGTGTGCTGACAACTGGTTGGCCACCACTCGCTCAATGACCTTGCCCAGAAATGGTAGATTCGAAATTGGGCGGAAGTTATCAAACACTTGGGGATCCAAGGAGGGCTTCTTTAAGATGGGCTTTACAATTGCCTCCTTGAAGGCTGATGGCATCACACCCTCTTTCAAGGATGCGTTTACCACCGCTTTGATCCCCTCACCCAATTTCTCTCTGCAGCTCACAAGGAGCCACGAAGGGCAAGGATCAGTAAGACAAGTGGTTGGCTTCACAGATGAAAGCACCTTGTCCACTTCCTCAGAAGGGAGAAGCCGAAACCGATCCCAATTTACCGGCTTGCAACTGGCCAACTCTGGTTCATCGACTGTGTCCACAGCGCGCGGGATCGAGCTCTGTAAGTGTTCGATTTTATCAGCAAAGTGTTTTGCTAATAGGTCACAGGAGGCCTTTGACTGTTCCAAGGGTTCCTGAGCAACTGGACCGACCAGGCTTCGGACCACCTGGAACAGCCTCCTGGGACAACACTCCGCAGACGCAATAGAGGCAGCAAAGAAAGCCTTCTTTCCTACCTTTATTGCCACTTGGTAGGCAGCTACTGCTGCTCTAACCTGTGTCCAGACATCTTCGGAGCGGGATTTCCACCACCGGCGCTCTAGTCGTCTCAACTCTTGTCTCAAGCTACGCAACCGTGGTGTATACCATGGAGCTAGCTGAGTTCTATTCAGGGGGAGAGGACGTTTCGGAGCCACCTGGTCTAATGCCCTGGTGATCCCCACATTCCACTCCTTCACCAGGGTTTCGACCGGGCGACCTTCAGCAGGTTCCAATTCCCCAAGCGCAGTCAGGAATCCATCCGGATCCATCAGGCATCTGGGGCGGACCATTTTAGTAGGTCCTTCACCCCTGCGGAGGGGGCATGGCAACAAGAAGTCCATATTTACCAGGTAGTGGTCTGACCATGACACAGGAGTGGCATGAATCACTCCCAACTTCAGACCACTTCTCTCCTCTCCCAGGACAAATACTAGGTTGATAGCATGACCGGCTACATGGGTGGGCCCAGTATTACTTAGGTACAGTTCCCAGGAAGCCATGGTTTCCAGGAAATCCCGAGGGGCTCCTATGAGAGCGGCCTCGGCATGCATGTTAAAGTCACCCAGCACTACCAGCTCTGGGGACAATGCCCGTACAGCCGAGACCACCTCTAGCACCTCGGCCAGGGAATCTGCCGTGCAGCGGGGTGGGCGGTACACCAGCAAGATCCCTAAACTGCCCTTCGGGCCCAACCTCCAGTACATGCAATCAATAATTTGAGTCCTATGGAGGGGAGGTCTGGCAAAAACCAAGGACTCTCGATAGATGACTGTCACACCCCCTCCCCGCCTTCCCACCCTCGGCTGCTGTGCATAACGGAAACCTGGCGGACACATGGCCTCAAGAATTGGAGCAGACGCTTCGTCCAGCCAAGTCTCTGTAATACATGCCAGGTCTGCGCGCCCATCCAAGATCATATCATGGATGAGCGAGGTTTTCTGAGCCACAGACCTGGCATTACATAACAGCAGTCGAAGGTCGAAGTGATGGGATCATTCCTTCTCATCTGCTTAGGGAGTCTGGGTAGGGAACATTTAATCTAGCCTACTTGCTTCTGGCGAGAATGGTTTAAGTGCCCTCAGGCCAGGCCAGTCACCAGAAGGCCATTGTAGGAAGAAGGGAGCTGAGTGTTGTGGAGATGTTAGATGGGAGCACTCAGGAGTAAAGATGGATGCCCCTGAAGGCTGCAATTCTACACACTTACTAAGGGACTAGATCCCACAGAACTCAACAGGACTTACTGCTGAGCAGATATAGTTAGGATTGTGCTTGACTAGGGATCCTCTGCAAAGATATCCAAATCAAAGCAGGATTGGCAACCCCCTGCCTGGAATGCCCTGCCTGCCTTTTAATGTGACTGCTCCAAACTTCTTTACAGACTTGACCCTTCACTGCAGAGAGAGGTTTGAGAAATGAGTGAGAATTAAGAAGATTTTTTAGACTTTCCTGCCTACCCTGTGGGCTGCTATAAACTCAGTTTGACAGCCAACCCAATTCCAGTGAGCAATAATTGACAGAGAGAAAACACATATGGTTTGGCCTACTTTCACAAGCAAGTAGCTTGGGAACAGCAGCAATTGAAGCCACACTTCCCAGTATGGAATTCTCTTGTACCACTATTGGGCAAGAAACAAATATTTATGCAACTAACAAGGTGCCTCATCAGTGGGTTCAAGGGGGTTGAGTGGAGCGCATGGAACCACTGTTGTTGTTTCTATGGATATAAGGCAGTGAGGTCAGAGGCAAATGAAATGCAAATAGAAAAAAATAAAACAAAAGATAGTGATGATTTCCTAAATGCAATACCATACCTAGGGCCAGCGCCAGGCGTGACTGGGCCGTTGGGCATGAGTCTGCCCAGGGCCTGTGGCACCCACCCACACCTGTCTCTCCCACTGCAGTAGATGCAGGCCCTGCTGTGCACGTATGCCTACTATCAACCAAGATGGCATCAGAAGCATCAGCCACTTAGGGGAGCCCCGGCCACCATCTTGGTTGATGGCAGGCATGCACACAGCACGGCCAGCATTCACCGCAATGGGAGAGGTAGGTGGGGTGTGCAGGCAGGTGCTGTGGGCCTGCACGGTTGTAGGGGTGTGTATGTATTATGTTTTTTTAATCTGTTTTTAACTCATTGGTTTTATTATTTTGCGTGTTTTTAAAAACTGGTCTTGAACTCTTTTTGCCAGTAATGTTATTGTTTTAATTCCTTCTGTAAACCTCTTTGAGGTTTTTTACAATAAAGCAGTATATAAATGTTGTAAATAAAATACATAAATACATTTTGAAGTCACTGTGGTGCTTGGGTCTCTTTACATTTTTAGAAACAAAAGAATCTGCCTCATACCAACTCAGGCCATTTGGTACTATCTTGCTGAGTACTGATGACATGGACTCTCCAGGATCCCAGGCAATACAGTAGGGCCCCACTTGTCGGCATCCCGCTTTTCAGCGTTCCGCTAATACGGTGGCGCCAGCGGGGCGATCAGCTGTAGTGCGGGGAGCTCCAGCCATCATGCTCCAGCTGACAGCAATCAGCTGGAGCACAGGGAGCTCTCGCATTACAGCTGATCGCTGTCAGCTGGAGTGTGGCGTCTGGAGCTCCTCGTGCTCCAGGTGATTGTGCACTCTGGCTGATCAGCTGCAGTGCACGATCAGCTGGAGCATGGAGCTCTCACACTACAGCTGATCCCTGTCAGCTGAAGCGCGGCGGCTGGAGCTCCCCGCGCTACAGCTGATCGCCCTGCTGGCGCCACAGTGGCTAGTTAAAAAGAAATTCATATTGTGATGGCCAGCCAAAATAATACCGCTTTCAGATGATGTTAAGAAAAGGCAGGGAGGGTTCCTGTCGAACCTCTACTGATAGGAAGTTCCACAGGGCAGGGTCCACCACACTAAAAGCTTGGTCCCTGGTGGATGCCAACTGAACCTCAGGTGGCCTATCAGAGGTTCTCGGTGTTTGAGGAGGAGCATAAGGGATTAGATGGTCCTTAAAAGTACTTTGGGCCCAAGTTGTTTAGGACTTTGTGAATCAATACAAGTACCTTGAACCTGGCCTGGTAGCAAATTGGCAACTCTGAGCAGTGGAGTAACATGTTGCCAGTAAGCTGCTCCTGTGAACACTCTGGCTGTTGCATTCTGCATTACTTGCAGCTTCTAGACCAGATACAAGGGCAGCCCCATATAAAGCACATTATAGTAATCAGATCTTGAGGTTACCAATGTATGGACCACTATGATAAGGCTATTGCAGTCCAGAACTGGTCGCAGCTGGTGTACCAGCCAGTGCTGGTAAAAAACACTCTTGGCCACAGAGGTCCTTGGGCCCTCTAGTGACAGAGATGGATCAAAGAGTGCTCCCAGTCTGTGTACCTCCTCCTTCAGAGGGAATGCGACCACATCCAGAACAGGCAATTGACCTATCTTGCAGGCACAGGAACCACCCACCTACTCACAAGAACCCAGGATGACATAGATCTCAGAAATCAGTCTCATCCAGGAATGTCTGCATGTTGTCCCTCCCCTTCCCAAGGGCTCCCCAAGAACCTCTAGTGACCCATTTGCATGTACACATTGTTTGGTTTTACAGTCATTATGTGATGGAAGACATATGTCTGAACCAGTCCTGTGTCTCATTAAGATGTGTTTCAAAAATCCTATCTAGAAAACTGTTATTGGGTGACTGGGCATACCTGTGACATCTGCCAATTCAACATCAGTAGTAACCATCAGAGCAATATTCTTTGCATTGTGACGTCAAAATGAATGGCGAGTTTCTGACTTACAGCTTTTTGTATGTTTTGATAAATGCACTCCATGCTAATTGATATAAACATCTATTTCCATTTGATGCTTCTCATCCAGTACCCGATCTTTTGTGCATGTATCCATCTGACAAAAGGAAATGCATCCCTCGGATTAAATATTCATTAATCACAAATGCATTATGCTAAGAAGGCTAGCTATTATACAATTGTAGTAATTTTCCACAAAGACTGGGCTCATGCTTTTGTTTACTGCAGCATACTCTTAAAGCTGCAATATCCATCATGGTATGGAGAAAACTCAGTTTTGATATTTTAATTAGTGCTGCTGAGTGAAACAGTGTGTGTCTGTTTTGCAAATATCTTGTACCCTGTAAAAAGCCCTCCCCCTGCTTTCCATTCTGTTATAGCCCTTTTCAAAGAGGGGAAGCACATTGGGAAGTAAAGTAAAATTCTCCTGTTGCTGACAGAGAGAAGCCAATGCTATCCTGCCCTGACCCAGTTGCTGGAATGAAAGCATTGCAGTGTGGAGATAGCTGATGACATCCACAGTGTATTACTTTGTAGCATGTGTGTTCATATGCACATCCAAAAATGCATCTCCATTGTGCCTCAGTCGGTCGTTTATATCTGTCTACATGTAACTACAGCTGGATTAAAGGTTTGGCAGAGTAAGCTTTGCTGCACACCACTGATGGGCATTGAAACCATCAGCAAAGCAAGACAAGGAAGCATCAGCCTCTTGTCTGCACAAAGAGGACCCATAACTTCAGCCCATCCATTCTTAGTTTGCTGCCAGTGGAATCATCGCATTGCCAAATCAGATTGGCTACATGATACCATGATGGTTATGATGCTCAGTACATGATGACGGACAGTCTGGCATAACTGAATGAAGAACTTCTTGGAAGTTAAAAAATGGCAATCAAGGAGCCACAGATGGCTAACAAGGGCTGTGAAGAGGTGTAAAAAATGCACAAAAGAGCAGAAGGCAGGGTTTTGGTTTTTTTAAATGAGCATATCTCTAGTTTCAAATATGCAGAAGATATATTGTGGCTTCAGGTTGGAATCCAGCAATTGCCCCTTTAATGTTGTATCTGGAGCCTATTTAAGGACCTAATTCTATGTAATAATATGCTATTATATGTAGCATGTGCCATTTGCAATATGTAGAATAATTTGCTCTGTTTTTTTTTCAGTCTATGGCCTGTAAAGAGATAATTCAGTGTGAGAATGAATGACAGCATAGCCTATCACAGGAGGAGGCTGGGGACTTATCTGCACAAGGTCTCTGGAGATGGAATGCTGTATGTCTCTGTATGCCATATACTATGTTCTCCAATTTCTAACTATATACTAGCCAGTTAGGGGCTCTAACCTTATACTAGATACCATATGGTACCTTTGCAACCCAATGCATTCACTTTTAGTATAAAACAAAATAATTCCCTCCTACCTCCAAACAGAGATTCCTTCCTGTTTTTACCTTTTCTTTGTTGTTGTTGAGCAAGGCCATGGTTGGCCTATAGCTTCTGAATGACAACAAAAATATCTTCCTCTAAGATTTGTGTGTGTGCACACTTCTGATGTGCTAACCCTTCATATGTTTTCCAGAAAAGTGACTTTCTGTGCCCTTTCAGTGACTTTTGAGTTGGCTGTAGCACATGGTGAAGAAAAGGTGTTCTAGAAGTAAGCTATTGTTTCCTTCCATCCTGTGTTCTCCATTGCCAATTAAAGATCCAACAGTCGTGGGTGTACAGTTGCACCACTTTCTCACCTAGTTGCTTTTTGGATACATCTTTGCACAGTTGGGGAACAAAAGAGAAGGAGTCTTTCAGAAGGCTTTTATGGGCTCTAATTGCCATATTTCACATTGGGGAACTCTGCTCAGTAAAGGACCCCTGTAGGAAAAAAAATAATACAGGATCCTCATGTGATCTAGCCTTAAGTGCATTGGCCTATGGAAGCAGCATTGGAGAAGTTTCTGGTGTCTTAGGTTGCAGGGCTGGATAATGGATATAGAAGAAGGTCATATAGCTGTAACAGCTGTCAGGGAAAGGAGGAGAGTTCCAATCAAGGCTGCTGAGCTTAAATCTTAATTGGAGGGAGATACATATTTACTAATAGGCAAAAAAACCCTTGTGGTTTAAGAACATACCTATAGCCAAAAGATGTTTCTATCAAAATTAAAAAAGCAGGGAAATTGGGCAGCTACAGTGAATGCACCAGGGGAGCAGGAGACCTGACCTCCTCTCTGAGATATTGGACTGCCCTACAAATTGGTCAAAATGCAAACATAATTTGGGTTGGTCTTTCACAGTCCAATCCACTTCCTGTGTAGCTAGGAAGAATTTGGTAACGTGCCTCTGAGCATCCTGGGAAGTGTAGTTTGTGAAGGGTGCTGAGAGTTGTTAGGAGACACCCTATTCTCTTCACAGAACTACAATCACAGCAGAGGGGCTGACTGTTAAACGACTCTGGCCGCTGGAGCTCTGTCATCTGAATTAATAGCACATTAATAGCATATTAATATTTATTTATTTATTTATTTATATACCTCCCTTCCTTCTGGCAGGAGCCCGTAAGATTTTAATAAATCTTATAGTATAATGTGTTATTAATTCACATTTAGACACTATACAAGTTATATTGCAATATTTGTGAAGTTATATTGCAAGGATTCAACATCATACAGGTTAGTACATTTCCACACATTTCTATCCTTAAAGAAATGTCACTCTTGTAGAAGGCAAGCCTTGGACCTCCAGCTAGCTGCATGGCAGCAACATGTTGGATCAGTCTGAAAGACTAAATTCAGGAACTCTTCTCCCTTTTATAAGAATTCTTATCTCCTGAGTGTTTTGTGTATTGCCATGAAGCCTTAGAGCAGCCTTTCCCAACCAGTGTGCCTCCAGATGTTGTTGGACCACAGCTCCCATCGTTCCTGACCATTGGCAATGCTGGCTGAGGCTGATGGGAGTTGTGGTCCAACAACATCTGGAGGCACACTGGTTGGGAAAGGGTTGTTAAGCAAGCATTTCTCAGTTCAGGACTATATGTTTTGTAAGATTTTTGTTTTGAAATGAGCTTATGGGAAGCATCAGAATGGCATGTGGGGTATTTTCAATTTAACATTGAGAAATGTGAAAAATCCATGCTGGCTACAGTATACAGCCACTCTGGTGGCTGTATACTGAGGAAACTGGACCTTTGTAGGGGAGGGCCAGAGGTAGAACATGTAGATCACATATAGGAAATCCTTCTTTCAGGCTTCTGGTTGGCCACTGTGAGAACACGATGCTGGACTAGATGAGCCTTCAGTCTAATCCTGAAGGGCTCTTCTCATGTTCTTAGTTAAATGATCTCAGCAGGCATAGCTGGGATAGATCTCTGACTGAGACTTGGAAAGCTACTACCAGCCAGAGTTGATTTCATCAGAACAGATAGACCAATATTCTGGCTCAGTTTTACACATCTTTGTATGGTTATACTGGGAGGGGGGCTCCACCCTCCTGCTTGCTCCACTCACCAACCCTCAACCCTGCCAACCCACCACCCCAACTCCCGCTCCCCATCCCCTACCCCCTCAGGCATCCTCATTCCTCTTGCCTGCAGACTGCCCACCCACCCAGGCTGCCTCTGCTGCTGCTACTGCTGTTGTCTCACACCTCCTGTTCCCCTGGACAAATGCTGCCGCTGTCATGCAGCACACCACCTGTCTGTGGCACTGCGAACTGCAGTGTGATATTTACATTTTTACGTAGTTATTGGCAGCAAGCCTTTTAGCTAAGGAGATTCCCTTATGCAAGCATTCCAAAGGATTAGATAAAATCTCTTTTTAAAAAATTGTGTGTCATATTAGCAAGTTTTCCAATACCTATCAACAAGAAACACAAGGATGATAGGATTCAGAACCTGCTATAGATAATTGTAGCATTAGAACTGAACTAGCCTTTTCCTGAGTTGTTTTTTCTTGATCAGTTACAAATGGCAGGCAGCCAAGGAAGTGCTCATTAGAAGCTTCCATCTGCCTTGTTTATGCAGTCCACCACATCTCGTTGAGCGTGCAATGTTTTTGTTGTTGTTGCATGTGTACATTTTTATTTTTTTTTTAAAAAAATGACATCCCAGCAGCAGGGGCTGTTTTGGCAACACATGTTGCATCCCGGCATCCTAATATTGATCTGTGAGTGACTAGGATGATGTTCTGTGACCTTCTTCCATTCCTGCCACAATTGCTTGTATGCATTCAAATTAAGCCTGTAATTATGTGTCAGTTATCTGGAAGGCACACACACATTTCCACAGTGGCAGCTGAAGAGGAAGCATCCCCCTCATTCATTTGTTGGAAAGAGTGCTTGGGCAGACTTCCTCAGCTGCTGATGGACTGTGACCTTCATCCACTCCTGTTACAATTGCTTGTAGGCATTCGTATTAAGCCTGCAATTATGAGGCAGTTATATGGAACAGTAGCGCCCATTTCTACAGCAGCACCTAAAGAGCCAGTCTTCTGTTCCTTCATTAGTGGAAAGGTAAGTTTGTGCCAATTTCTGCAGTGGTTGCTCTTCTTGAGCCCATATCCTCATATGTTCTTCCATGGGAGGAACCATAGAGCCAAAACATAAGTTAGGTTATTTATCCATTTTTTTTAAAAAAACACAGTGCTTAAACGGGCTATTGTTTGCAGTCAACAACACTGGATGGGCAATAGAAGCAGAAGCAGAGGGAAGGAAGATTTTCATCAGGAAATAGTCACAGCCAATCTGGATTGGGTGCACACCTTCTGGATCAGGGCCTCACACAATACATAAAAAACAATTTAAAATCAAGACAATGATAATTACAAAATCCACAAAATGGTCATCCAGCAACATGTTAATAAGGACCAAGCCCTACCCACCCCACTAAAAGATGAGCACGAATGTAGGAGGAAACATTAACTAAAGGCTGGGCAAATAGAAGGGTTTTAGCCTGTCCTCCAAAGGCTGCCAAGGATGGTGCCAGGCATGCCTTCATGTTGAGAGCATTCCATAGATGGGGGGTTCCCACTGAAGAGACCCATTCTCAGGTGGTTACTCTCAATGGTCTGATTCTGTGACATTTTTTCTGGGAACTGTCCTTCACCAGGAAGATGAATGCTGTTGGATAGCTGTTGATGCTTTTTAGAAATGCTATAATTTCGTTAGTTTGATCTTTTGTCAATTGTATTGTTTTTATTTGTATTTTGTATTTGTGTTTTTTATTTGTGTGTAAGCCGCCTTGGGGGCCTTTTTGGCCAAAAGGCGGCCTAGAAATAAATAACATAAATGAACCAATGGTTTGACTCATTATAAGTTCTTTCAGTTCTTCTCTAAAATGAAGACACAATTTTTGGTTCAAGAAAAGGAGCAGCACCACAAATCTTGGACCAAGATTCTTGGTAGTACCATGTCACAGAATGCAGGTAGGGATTTGCCCAACAGACAATTTCTTCAATTATATGTAATTCCCTTCATACAGAAAGGTAGACTGGCCTAAAAGCCTTCTTCCCACCATCCTAGCTGCCAATGTGGATTTATTTATTTGGGACAGAGGAGCGGTCAGTCATGTGAATCTCTGCTTGAACTCTGAACTGGTACAGCCCGTGTTGATGAAGCCTAAACTTACTCCCTTTCACTAGGCAAATTATGGATAGTCTAGTAGCCATTCACCATATCAGAAGGGCAACATGAGCATATTTTTAAAAATCAACTCTGGAAATGATAGACTTGAATGATAGACCTGAATTAAGTAACAGAATGCTTTTCTTTTCTTTGAAATTCTACTATTTACTTAAAAGAAATCTTTAGTTTCTTGAACTTGTTTATTTTTATCATATTAAAATTGTTTTGATTGATTTTATATTGTATTTTTATATTGATGCAATCTGCTGTGTACCTTTATGGTGAGGGGCAGGTAAGAAATAATAATAAATAATAATTTTAGTGTACCTTTGAAAGAATTCATCCTTACATAGTACAAATTTCTGCTGAATTTTCCTGTGCCAAGCAATCTTGCATTCAACTGAGTCAAGGCTGATGGTGGTGTAAGATACTGTACTGTTAGATTTAATTAAATGATGTATCTTCTACCAAAAGTGTCAAAAACAGTATGTGGTTCATCATTCATTTTTTCTCCTGTTCATAATATTTATTCTTCTCCAGACAGGTACAAATATATACCCGGATACAAAAACACGGAACTGACATCATAATAGAAATATGTATTGTTAACTGCCACATATTTATTTACTTCAGAACATTTCAAACCCTTCTCTCAAAGATCCTAGGGAGGAAAACGTGTACATATTAAACTCAAAATTAACAATATAAAACTAAAACAAAATACGACAACAGTATAATTCACAGTCCTGAAATTATAAAAGCTCTAGGCGCCAAAACAAAGCACACTGAATACGCAACACGCTTCCCAAGGCCTGGACCTGGACAAAGACATCTGTCTTCAGCTGCTGACAAAAAGAAAACAGAGTTGAGGTGAAACACCTCAAAGGAGAGGTCACTCCATAGAAACTGCCACAGAGAAAGCCCTCCCATGGAATCCACACCTTGGACCTCATTTATTTATGAACTACATATTTTTGTATACCACAATTTCATTTTAAAAAGTTATCAGAGTGGTGCAACAGACACATACACACAAACATTGAAATCACAGGTCATCAGCTATTTGAGATGTTTTCTTAATTGTCTCCATAAGCCTGGTGGCATAAAAAAAAAATTCACTGTTTAAAGGGTAAAATAGAAACTGCTTGCTGATTCTCTATTGGAATAGCATTGCACAGGAGTGTGCTGATGACACTGAAGGCTCAAGTTCACATCAACGTCAAATGAACCTTGTCAATTCAAAGGGCAACCAATGATCCTCCTGCAGATGATCTCAGTGATCAAACTGGTATTTAAGGGTTCAGGTGGTCCCTAAGGTACCGTGGACCTCAGTTGTTCAGGGCTTTGTAAATTAATACAAGGACCTTGAACTTGGTTTGGTAGTAAGTGGATAGGCAATGCAGAGGTTTTAACAATGCTGTCACATGTTGTTGGACATGTGCCCCCATGAGCAGTCTGGCCACTGTTAATCAGGTCATTGCTGGACCCTATACATTTACATATGGCACTCAGGTTAGAAGTTGATACATAGAATAGAGTAGTCAGAGTGAAGCCATGATGAATTAAGATGGAGGACAATTTCATGTGTGTGTGTCGTTTTTCGGCTGAAGGCTGCTTGCAATTTTGTGAACGTTGCATTTTCTACTGCCAGAGAAGAGCCTCTGATAAGAAGTTGGTACAAAGCTGCTGGATAGCCAAAACAATGTTGAAGTGAAAGAATAATACAAATGTGTTTTTGAAACTCTATCAAAGATGCCAGTGGAAAATCACTGACGTAATGGACAATGTTTCTCTCTCCTATGGGATCTTTGCTAGGGGTCCTTTAAGTAATTTATGGCACAGGCTTAAAGCAAAAAGGTAGGCCTTTATACTTTACAAGCATATACAGGGTCAGCCTCCCAGAAAGTCTGGAGAGGACTGCAATGAGGCACAGTCTGCACAGATCTTTTATACAGTATTGAATTCACATGTGACATTAGTTTACCAATCACATAGGTTCCTTTCCATATAACGTAACAGTTCTTTCCTCTTGCAATATTTCCAACCAATCAGATAATTTTATTAAAATGAATACATGTATATTCATAACTTTGCAGATACCTCCTATCCTATTGTCTTGTTGTCTTCTTAGATTGATATCCCTAATCTATCCCACTGTCTGTTTGACCTAGGTTACTGATATTCTCCTGTCTTACGTTACTAATGATTTTGTACCATCCATTCCATTCCATCATGGCTCCTGATCAGCCAAGCTGGCCAGGAACATCCCAGGACATTACAATATGTTCTTTAAGTAATACCATGATGTAAGGTCAAGTTTGGTTTTCCTTAGAGTGATTGGAAGTTCATAAACACCACACTGCTATAAGGCTTTCTAATTTTTTGTATTTTATATTATAAAATACATAGCTTAAAAGAGGATTACCTGCAAAACACTAGCCTGCAGAGGCCTAACAAGAATAAGAGTACCCACTTGCAAAGCTGCATTCCACTTATCAAAAGTAAAACAACAACAACACACTGAGCCATCTCAAGAATGCATGCCAAAGCCTAAAGTTGTCCATTGCTTTAAACAATAACCTAATTAATATCTGTCAGTCATGCACTGGCCGAGTTTCTTGGCACGAGCACAGAAATTCACAGCAAGGTGAATCTGACCATTTCCTGCTTTTTCTAGGTCTACACACACACAGGCCTGCTTTTAATGCCAGGATTTCTGGGATCTCATGAGATGATCTTAGGGTCTATACGCAGGCCAGTGGGCCATTTTGCTTAGTTGTTTATGATCTTTATTATATGAACCTATACCTTCTAATATAATAACCTATGTTTGTATGTGTGAGTATATAAAAATCAATTTTTCCTTCATCACTTTCAAGGGCCTAAATTGCTTGGGGGCAGGATGCTTGAGGGATCCTCCATCAGATGCAAGGGTCTCAGGTACTCATTTTATTCCCTTTCCAGACAGATCATGGTAATTCATAGTCTATGAATTGAGGGGCGCTACCTGCAATTACTGAAATTCATGTTCAGTTATTGGATAATTCCAACCCCCTGATCCAAGTTTGCTGGATGATATAAAGGGATGTATTTTGCGTTTTAGAAAAAAAGCTCTTTTTGGGGGGGGGAATTGCCTTTGGATTATTTTTCTTCTTTTCTTGCTGCTATCTGCTCTTCTGCAAGATTTGTCAGGTTGAAGGCTTCAGAAAGCCATTCACCTATTTTATTTTTAATGACAACATTAAAAGATTAGCAAAGGTACAAAGTTTTCCAAATGTAAACATCCATACAGATTATAAATGCCTACTGTACATTGACACCATCTTTGGAGCAAATTAGTATTCCATTTTCCTGGAAATTTTAATTTTCTGCACTTTAATTTGATACATTTATCTTTTTCAATCATAAGTATATGCTCTATACTATCAACCAAAGTTGGCTTTGTCTAGATACACCCCTAACAAAATGATTGCTTGCTAATTGCATGGGAAAAGATGCAATTGCAACCCATTATTTGTAGCACAACCAAAGGAAGTCCCTTGCAATGTTCAAAATGATCTTTTGAAACAAAGAAGATAGGGAAATTAAAAACCTGCAAGAGAAGCCTATCACATGCTTTCCCTATAGGCTGTTTCTTTCAACTTGGAGATCTGTGCAGATTATGCTAAATTCAGGCGATGTAGCCTGAATTGCATCAGCTACAGATATGACCAGCTGCAAGGAGTTTGAGCAGGGTGTCCTTTTCACATTTAGAAGCATACTATGAGAAAGTTGGCTGAAATATGGTTTGTAAGTCTGCAGCAGCTCATGGGAATGTAGAGTTGCTTTCAGGCATACACCAAAGATGACTTACATGTGTAGTGCAAAATATTTCCAGAAGCCATCTTGATATGAGGGCTGAGGAGATAGTATGGCATGCCCCACATACCCCTGATTTATTGGGGTACTTGTTGCTTTGCACACTGGCATTGCATAGTATTGGAATCTGGAAAGCTCTGTTATGAATGGACCTCAGACTTCCTCATGAGCATGGCTCACTAGAAATGCAAGTTCCCCTATTGTGAGTGCAGCAGGACCTACCCACATGTCACCCCTAAAGCATGTATAAATCTGCCCTTAATGGCAAACACACAGAAAATAAAATAAAGAATGGTTTTATTAAGAGAAGAAACAAGGAAAAAATTGCAGTTTACAATTACAATTAATATTTAAACAGTATCTAACTATTACTCATTCATGTGTTTTGTAGTGCTAGATAGACTAAAGCAAAGAGACTAAATTTATAGACACTTTCATATCAAGCTCACCCATATAGAGAGAAAATGAAAGAAAGAGACCCAGAAGTTGTGTATACCTTTCCTGGAGAGTTGCTGCGAGTCTAAGGCTGAGAGCAAGACTTTCATATCTAGCCTAATGAGCCAAGGCTCCACCCTCGTGTAACCAGTGCTAGATTTGGAAGATGTCACCCAGATCCTTAGCTCTGAAGTTCTGCAATTGTCTCAAAGATGCTGGGGAGCATTGATAAGAAAGGCAGGTGTGATATACACGAAATATGTTGCTTTTACAAAATGCTTTTTATTCTTGGCTTTGTGTAGATTGCTTGCTTTTACAAAATACTTTTTGCTTTTTGCAAAAATGCTTTAAGTTGCTAGAAAGAGAATTTCATAAGAACACAGTTAAGTAGGACAGAAGGGGATTTTTGCTTGAAGTCAGCGAAACTAGGAGGCAAGCAAAAATAGACAGGCAGCAGGAAACAGGTGCAGCTTAGACAGTTTGTGGTTGGGTTCTGCTTCGCTTGACTAACGAAGGGGTTTTTTGCTTGACAAATATAGAAGGGGGATTTTTCTTTGACTGACGTAAGGAGGGGAATAACAAGGGAGGAGGAAACATACCAAATATAGATACTTCCTGGGACATGAATAGGCGGCACGGATAGGTTGTAAACCCTGAAGTACTCGACCAATGAGGAAACAGGGGAGGGAACCAAAGCGTCGGGCTAGAGGATAAAGGAATTATATCAATGTCACTTGAGTGTGCCTACCTTGTGGTGGACACCCGCTCTTGCAAGAACGTATAATAAACATGTTAATGCTGCTTCACTAAAAATCTTGTTGTGAATCTCTCTGGAACCATTGTTTCTTACAGATGGGGGCTTGTCCGGGATCCAGTCCTTGAAGTGACTGCTAGTCCCAGTTCTACTGTGGGAAGACGCGTCCTGTTGACCTTTCAATGGTCCCAGGTAGTAAAGGGGACAGTCCGGTCCTTCAACTGACAAAAAGTCCCAGGATCCAATTTAATAGACAAGATTTTGTGAACCAGAGGGGAATTCCTTGGGTGTGAGTCCCTTGGAAGGAAAAAGGCCTGGAACGGTAGGCACGCCGCCTAGATATGCGTAGAAGTGACCAGGCAACTCCGTGCACGGATCAAGGTAAGAAAAACATCAAAGGCACTGGAAGGTTGATGTATTACCTTGATGGTCGGAAACCCAAGGTGTGAAGAGTTAGAGTCTCCCTGACCTTGGGAAAATAAGGTGTGAGGAGTTAGAGTCTCCCTGACTTTGTTGGGTCAAGGTGTGAGGAGTTAGAGTCTCCCTGACCTTGATAAAAGAGGGTTAGAGTCCCTCCAAAGGACTGGACCTTACTGTCCTGTGTGTGTAACAGGAGGAGTGGGGGTTAAATTCTCGGGCTGAACCTTGTCTTCTTGTGTGTAAAACAGGAAGAGGAAGGTTCAAGCCTTAAAAATGTGTTTGAGTATCAGATCTGAATGAGAGTGACTGAGACGTGTTCTGAACACGAAGTGAGTGTGGAGTCTGGATTCACTGTTCCGTTTATTCTGCGAGGAATACGGCTGGAGAAGGACGAAGCGAAAGAGAGAGAGTGAAAGAAGGTCTGATTAACAAATAAAATGGGGAGTAAGAGTTCTATGAAAGACCCTCCCGAAAGTCCAGTCCCGAGTACAAAGGATATTAATATACCACCTGAAAGTCCATTAGGAATAATGTTGAGAGTGTGGGATGATTTACCTTGTACAAAAGACAAGGACAAGAAGAAAACGATCAAATATTGTTGTTTTGAGTGGCCAAGTCAACCCTTACAACCTCCAGCCATATTTTGGCCCAAATTTGGAGCTTTTGAGCATTGGCTTTGTGCACATTTAAATGTCTATGTGAATAATAAAGAACCACTCCCACAGGAAGAATCAGATTATGCATCATGTTGGGTGGAAATGTTAGTGAAAACTGTTACCCTTTAAGAATCACAAAAGACCAGGATAAGAGTAACAAACAAACTGAACTTCAGGTTAAAAAGACAAGAGAGATAGAGAAGTCTAAAAATCCTCCCTGGGACCCAATGGAAAACCTCCCACCACCTCCCTATACAAGACTGAGGGAACTGCCTGGAGCAGACTTGACTGATCTGAATGAATTAATGGTCTCCTCCAGTTCTCCTACAGTTCCCTCTGCTCCCTCAACAACTGGACCAGACCTAATTGATCTGAGTGAGTCCAGGTCTCTGATAACTTCCTCTGTTGCAGTATCAACTCAGAAAACTACAATACCCCCTCCCAGTCCATCCGAGAATCCCCTCACTTCCCAAACACCTTCAGAGTCAGTACCCCTCCCAAGGTTGAGAAGGGAAGTCGAACAATGTTTTAAAAATGTTGTCAATTTTCCTTTTAATACACAGACAAAGGAACCAGAAACCAAATTATTCCCCCTTAGAGAAGTACCCATGGGAAATAATGAGATTGGATATGTAAATGCCCCTCTCACCAGTACTGAGGTGAGAACCTTTAAGAAAGAGATTAAATCCCTCATAGAAGATCCCATGGGACTATCAGAACAACTGGACCAGTTTTTGGGGCCAAATTTCTACACCTGGGGAGAAATGATGTCTGTTATGAACATCTTATTCTCAGGAGAAGAAAGGGCTATGATCAGAAGAGCTGCTATGAGATTATGGGAAAGGGAACATCCCCGTGCTATAGGGGTGCCCACAGCTGAAAATAAATTTCCCAACAATGATCCAGGATGGAATAATAACATTGAGGCACACCGGGTCAATATGAGGGATTTGAGAGACTTAATACAGAGGGGAATTAAGGAAGCAGCCCCTAAATCACAAAACTTTAATAAGGCATTTGAAATACAACAGGACAAGGAAGAGAGTCCCTCAGCATTCATACAAAGACTAAAAGAACAGATGAGAAAATATTCAGGTATGAATCCAGAAGACCCAGTCGCACAGGGTCTTCTGAAAGTACAATTTGTAACTAAAGCTTGGCCAGGTATACAAAAGAAAATTCAGAAATTAGAAAATTGGAGTGAGAAATCAACAGAAGAACTATTGAGGGAAGCACAAAAAGTATTTGTAAGAAGAGAAGAGGAAAAACAGAAACAAAAGACAAAAATAATGGTGGCCACAGTAGAGCAGGTGGTAGAAAAAAGGAAGGAGATGGATGGATTTAGAGGCAGAGGACGAGGCGGGTCAAATAGAGGGAGGGGTGGAACCAACAGATCAGGCATAGAGTCCAATCAGAAATGGACAGGCCCACAGGCCGGATGCTGGTTATGTGGGAAATTTGGACATTTCCAACGAGATTGGCCTGACTTAAAGAAGGAGGAAAATATTGCATCACTAATGGCCTTTGATGAACAATAGGGGAGTCAGGGGTTCCCTAAGACTGGGTCCCACCAGGAACCCTTGATAAATGTTAAAGTGGGACCATGGGAGGAAGAAGTAGTGTTTCTAATAGACACTGGGGCCGCCAGGTCATCTTTAAATTACATCCCCAAAGGGATGAATCTGACACCTTGTAAGTTATCAGTATCAGGAGTAAAAGGCGAGGCATTCAATGTGGCAATATTTGAAGAAACTCAAGTGCAAACAAACCAATTAAAAACAAAGGGAAAACTACTTTATATACCCAAAATAGGAAGTAACCTATTGGGAAGGGATTTACTAGTAGAATTGGCAATAAATTTGGAAATTCGAGACAAACAGATTATAGCTACCAGTGATAAACAGAGTATAACAATGGCAATTCTAACTCAAGAACAGGAGGAGCGGTTTAATCCAATAGTCTGGATCAAAGAGGGAAACAGGGGAGGTTTGAATCCTCCACTAAAAATAAAACTTAAATCAGACAGAGATCCTGTACGACAAAAACAATATCCCATCTCCCTGGGACTGCAACCAGTAATAGAGGCATTGGTTAAAGATGGACTTCTTGAACCTTGTATGTCCCCCTTTAATACACCAGTATTACCTGTAAAGAAACCAGATGGTACCTGGAGATTAGTCCAAGATTTGAGATTATTGAATCAGATAGTCGAAGTGCGCCACCCTGTGGTTCCAAACCCGTATACCCTTTTGGGAAAAATCCCTCATGACCACAGATGGTTTAGTGTAATAGACTTAAAAGATGCCTTTTGGACTTGTCCTCTAGCAGAGGAGAGTAGGGATATGTTTGCCTTTGAGTGGGAAAATCCCTACACTGGGCGGAAGCAGCAGTTTCAATGGAAAGTCCTCCCACAGGGGTTCACAGAAAGTCCAAATTTATTCGGACAATTACTGGAACAAGTGTTGGAGAACTTCCAAATACCCCCAGATTTGACTTTTCTGCAATATGTGGATGATCTGTGCCTGTCAGGAACGAAGAAGGAATCAGTAACAGAGGCATCTAATAATTTGTTAAACTTCTTAGGACAACAAGGCCTAAGAGTGTCCAAAACTAAACTCCAATATGTGGAACCAGAAGTAAAATATTTAGGACATTTAATTAGTGTAGGAAAAAGAAGAATCAATCCTGAAAGAATTGAAGGAATAATAACTTTAGGATTACCTAGAACCAAGAGGGAACTAAGGAAACTCCTAGGACTAACTGGGTATTGTAGATTATGGATAGAAGGTTATGCCCAGAAGACAAAAAAATTATACTCTAAACTCCTTGAGGAAGAACCAAATACATTAAAATGGACACCAGAAGAGCGAAATTGTGTAGAACAACTCAAAGCCTGATACAAGCCCCAGTGTTGGCGTTACCCTCATTAGATAAGCCCTTGTTCGTGACAGTAGAAGGAGGGGCTGCTCTAGGAGTCTTAACCCAAACCTGGGGTGGGCAAAAACAACCAGTAGCATACCTATCTAAATTGTTGGATCCCGTCTCCAGGGGTTGGCCAGAGTGTGTCCAGGCAATAGCAGCTACATCTCTCTTAGTAGAAGAAAGTAGGAAACTTACTTTTGGAGGAGCCCTAGTGGTGAATACTCCTCATCAAGTACGAACCATTTTGAACCAAAAAGCAGGTAGATGGTTGACAGACTCCAGGATTCTCTAACATGAGGCCATCTTAATGGAGAAAGATGATCTTATATTAATGACAGATAGTTGCCTGAACCCAGCATCCTTCCTCTGGAGAGGGGAACCAAATACAGGGAGTGTTGAGCATAATTGTGTGGACATCATAAACTTGCAGACCAAGGTTAGAATGGACTTAAGAGAGATTCGATTGCATGCTGGTGAACGAATATTTATTGATGGATCATCACGTGTAATAGAAGGAAAAAGACGCAATGGGTATGCAGTCATAGATGGAAACAGTCATACAGTTAAGGAGGCTGGTAGATTACCAAATACATGGTCAGCCCAAACATGTGAATTATATGCCCTAAATCAAGCTCTGTTGATTCAGGAAAGGAAGGAACTATATATACTGACTCCAAATATGCTTTTGGAGTAGTTCATACCTTTGGAAAAATTTGGGAAGAAAGAGGACTAATAAACAGTAGAGGAAAGGAATTAGTACATGAGGAGTTGGTAAGACAAATTTTAAAGAACTTAATGTTGCCCAAGGAGATTGCAGTCGTCCACTTAAAAGGACATCAAACAGGGAATATGCCAGAAGAACAAGGGAATAGGTTAGCTGATGAAAAGGCAAAAGAAGCAGCTTTACAATCAGAACCAGTCACTATTCACGTATTGGTCCCAACACTACCCACCATGGAAACTGCCCCTAAGTTCACTGAACAGGAAATAAAACAACTAAAAGAAATAGGGGCAGTTCAAAAAGGATCAGGTGAATGGATGCTACCTGACGGTAGGCAAATGATAAATAAACAGCTAATGAGGGAAGTAATGACTATCCTACATGAAGGAAGTCACTGGGGAGTATAAGCTATGTGTGACTTAGCATTGAGAAGGTATGGATGCATGGGCATCTATACAGTGGCTAAACAGGTTTGTGCAGGATGTGTAACCTGTACAAGAATCAATAAAAAAATACAAAAGAAACAAACTCAAGGAGGCTGAGATCCTGGGTTAAGACCCTTTCAAAGTATCCACGTAGATTATACCGAAGTTCCGCCAGTAGGGAAACTTAAATATCTGTTGGTAATAGTAGACCATTTAACAGGATGGGTGGAAGCTTTCCCAAAGGCCTGAGCTACTGCAGCTGGGGTATCTAAAGTGCTCTTGGAACAAATAACACCCAGGTTCGGAATAACAGAACATATAGATTCTGACAAAGGAACTCACTTTACAGCCCAAATACTCCAAGATCTAATGAAAAAGTTGGACATTTCATGGGAATTCCATACTCCTTGGCACCCCCCTCCTCTGGAAGGGTAGAAAGGATGAATCACAGTTTGAAAAAGCAGATTTCAAAACTAATCCTAAAAACTAAATTACCATGGACCAAATGCTTACCAATTGCCCTCTTAAGGGTGAGAATGGCTCCCTGAAAGGACATAGGGATATCTCCCTATGAAATGTTACATGGACTACCATATTTGGGGAACACAGGGGAAATACCCACGAGTGAGACCAAGGATCAGTTTCTAAAAAAATATATACTGGCACTATCTTCCTCTGTATCTTCTTTAAAGGAAAAAGGGCTTTTGGCTCAAACTCCACCGCTGGAATTTGCTGTTCACAAGACAAAACCAGGAGATTGGGTGTTCATAAAAAGCTGGAGGGAGTCTAAATTGCAGCCAGATTGGGATGGTCCTTACCTTGTATTATTAACTACAGAAACGGCGATTCGAACGGCGGAAAAAGGTTGGACTCATTATACCAGGGTAAAGGAGGGATTCCCCCCCACTGCGTGGACCAGTACTGCACAAAAAGAAACCCCTGGACAGGCACCACGGCTACTCCTAAGGAAGACAACCACAGGATTGACTTAGAAGACCAAAATTGGACAGATAAGGAGAGATTTGAGAATTTACTAATACCAGAATTAGATTCCTGGACCTCAGGGTGGGAATGGGAAGAAACTTGGGTAAGAACTCTATGTCAACACATAAGAAGATTTAAAATATATGAAGCAGAGTATTTCCCAAAGAAACAACTAATAGTCCTGTGGGGAGGAGAGAATAGGGGATATTGGGTAATACAGCATAAAGGACAAAACCTAGCCTTCCCCATCTATAATTTCAGGTGGGAACGAAAATACAACTGTTGGCGGAGTACAGGGGAACTGGGAATAAGAGAATATCGGAATAGTCTAAGGTGTAATCAATGCGGTAAGGAGTGGGATTACACAGAGGACCTGCAGAATAGTTCTTGGACCTCAGAAGAAGTAGCAATGCATGAAAAAATGGACAGATGGGAAGAGGGACACCCATTGTACTAGAGACCAGGACTTTGCCGAGCAGAGAAGTGGGAAACCAACCAGTAGAATACCTCCAGGCGAGTTCCCTATATTCCCAGAGGTTATTGAATGGCACCATACTAGCAAAATACAGATTGAACAGCATGCATAATGTTACCATAATCCCAACAGGCTTTGAAGGAATTTGGACTGGAATTGTGATAATAATAATCATTTGTCTATTAATCATTTTCTTATATCTCTTTTGCTGTAAGCGTCTCTGAAAGGATCTCCTCAGAAAAGAGCAAGGCTTGGTGAAAAGATCACGAAATAAGATGAAGAAATGGATATGGTTATGTGTATATCATATTATATGTCTAGAAGTGTACAGTCTTGTTTTTACCCCCATCCAAACAGGATCTGTAAGGAATCAATATAAAGTAAAATTAAAATTAAAATCTGGGAGCAGGACACTATACAAGCAGTACAATTCGATGTATGCATACTCTTCGATTGTGGAAACCTAGACTACCAGAGAAAGATTAGAAATTATAACAAATATATGTGTGTAAACAGACATTGTCCTGTCTGGAATGATGTCTTATGGACAACTGAATCAGGAGGGTGGACAGCACCATCTACATCCAGGATTAAAAATATGATCTCCATATCAAGGGAAACATCAAACAATAAATGTTTGTCACAAAAATGTAACCCAATAACTATGATCATTAAACAAACCACTTGGGTGGAAGAACAGAGGGGGATAAAACAAAACTGTAGTCTAAACGGCACTTTGTTTGGAATGGGAATTACATTGTCTGGAAAAGATCGTTTAGAATGTTGTTTCCAGATAGTAACCCTCCCATCACCTCAAAAACATAAAGAAAAAGAACCAAAAATGCCCCAAGTAAAATCATTCAGTCTGCCACAAATGGACCCTCATGAGGTGAAAGTCATAGAAGTTAAGGACTTGACACAAACATTCGAAATAGAGACAGGGTATGGAGAAGTAAATGCTTGGGTAGAATGGGTCAAATATACAGTAAAATGTTTGAACAAAAGCAACTGTTATGCTTGTGCAGCTGGAAGGCCGGTAGCACAAATAACCCCCTTTCCAAAGGGATGGAACACCCACCCCGCCAAAATGAGTTGCTTACTGGCACTGTATCAGAATAAAGACGCTTGGAAGAGTGAGACATGTAAGGAGTTGTCTCGCCTGTATCCAGCTTTAAAGGACAAGGACATACAAACTCCACCAACCTTCCATGGTCACAAGGAACTACTCTTCCTGTCTCTCAAGGCAGGATGATGGGTTGAATGGATCTATGGGAATGTTGAACACATGTGTCCAGACTTTAAACATAACAGGAGATACTTCAGGCAATTATTCCCATCTAACAGTGGCCCGAGCAGACTTATGGTGGTATTGTGGGGAAAAGATATTAAGAGCCACACTCCCCAAGAATTGGAGGGGGATATGTCCAGTCCTGAAGCCCGATTGGAATGGATCGAGATAATCTGCTTCATCCAAGTGTGTCTGTAACTTAAACTGAAACAGCCTTGGTCGCTCTGGTGGATGACATGAGGATAGTAATAATAATAATATAATAATAAAATTTTATTTAGCAGATGCCCATCTGTCCGACTGAACGGACACTCTGGACGACTTACAATATAAAATACAATATAAAATACAGTCTACTCATATACATAATCATCACATTATTAATATCATAACATCTCATCTGAAGACCATCTTACATTAATACAGTGTAAAACTTAACCCACCCCAGAGATCCCATAGGCCTGCCTGAAGAGCCAGGTCTTCAAGGCTCGGCGAAAAGTCAGCAGGGAGGGGGCATGCCGAAGGTCAAAGGGAAGTAAGTTCCAGAGGGTGGGGGCCACGATCGAAAAGGCCCTCTCCCTGGTCCGCACCAACCTAGCTGTCTTAGTCAGTGGGACCGAGAGAAGGTCCTGTGAGGCTGATCTTGTTTGGCGACATATTTGGTGATACTGGAGGCGCTCCTTCAGATAAACTGGGCCAGAACCGTATAGAGTTTTAAAGGTTAAAACCAACACCTTGAATTGGGCCCGGTATACAACTGGTAACCAGTGTAATTCAATCAACACTGGGGTAATATGATCGCGGTGGCGGGTCTGCTTTATTAAGCGTGCCGCCGCGTTTTGTACCAGCTGGAGTTTCTGGACCGTCTTCAAGGGTAACCCCACGTAGAGCGCATTACAGTAGTCTAATCGAGAGGAGATCAGGGCATGTATCACTCGTGGGAGCAGATGTATGGGAAGATAGGGTTGCAGCCTCTGTACTAGATGAAGTTGGTACCAAGCTGCCCGGCTCACTGCAGAAACCTGAGCCTCCATAAACAGCTGGGAGTCCAAAATGACCCCGAGACTGCGGACCTGGTCCTTCAGGGGCAAACTCACCCCATTAAGTATCAGGTCAAAATCACCCAACCTTCCCTTGTCCCCCACTAGTAATACCTCAGTCTTATCAGGGTTCAGCTTCAGCCTGTTCTCTCCCATCCATCCACTTACGGACTCCAGGCACTTGGACAAGGTATCCACAGCCAACTCTGGTGAAGATTTAAATGAGAGATAGAGCTGCGTGTCATCCGCATATTGGTGACACTGCAGCCCAAAATTCCTGATGATGGCTCCCAGCGGTTTCATATAAATGTTAAATAGCATGGGAGAGAGGATGGCACACCACAGTTGAGGGGCCAAGGGTCTGAAACCTCATCCCCCAACACTACCCGTTGATATCTACCGGAGAGATAGGAACGGAACCACTGTAAAACAGTGCCTCCAATTCCCAGTCCCTCCAGGCGACTCAACAGGATACCGTGGTCGACGGTATCGAAAGCCGCTGAGAGGTCCAGGAGGACGAGGAAGGTATGTTCTCCCCTATCCAACGCCCTCCTCATATCATCCACCAGAGCAACCAAGGCTGTTTCAGTTCCATGTCCAGTCCTGAAGCCCGACTGGAAAGGATCTAAATAATCTGCTTCCTCCAAGTGTGTCTGTAGCTGCTTTGCCACCACACGCTCAATTACCTTGCCCAAGATAGGGGAGAATATAGATTCCTCGTCCTCCTGGATCTCTCAGCGGCTTTCGATACCGTTGACCACAGTATCCTTTTAAACCGCCTGGAAGGATTGGGAATAAGGGGCATTGTTTTACGGCTTCCGTTCCTATCTCTCCGGTAGGCATCAACGGGTAGCACTGGGGGATGAGGTTTCAGACCCTTGGCCTCTCAATTGTGGAGTGCCACAGGGTTCTATCCTCTCCCCCATGCTATTCAACATCTATGTGAAACCGCTGGGAGCCATCATCAGGAGTTTTGGGCTGCAGTGTCACCAATATGCGGATGACACTCAGCTCTATCTCTCATTTAAGTCCTCACCAGAGTTGGCTGTCAATACTTTGTCCAAATGCCTGGAGTCCGTAAGTGGATGGATGGGAGAGAACAGGCTGAAGCTAAACCCCGACAAGACCGAGGTATTGCTTGTGGGTGATAAGAGAAGGTTGGGAGATTTAGACTTGGTGCTTAATGGGGTGAGATTACCCCTGAAAGACCAGGTCCGCAGCCTAGGAGTCATTCTTGACTCCCAGCTGTCCATGGAGGCTCAGGTTTTGGCAGTGAGCAGGGCAGCTTGGTATCAATTACATCCGATACAGAGGCTGCGACCCTACCTTCCTGTATCTGCTCCCACGAGTGATACATGCCCTGGTCTCCTCTCGCTTAGACTACTGTAATGCGCTCTACGTGGGGTTACCCTTGAAAACGGTCCGGAAATTGCAGCTGGTACAGAATGCGGCGGCACGCTTGATAAAGCAGAGCCGTCGCCGGGATCATATCACCCCAGTGTTGGTAGATCTACACTGGTTACCAGTTGTTTACCGGGCCCAATTCAAGGTGTTGGTATTGACCTTTAAAACCCTATATGGTTTCAGCCCAGTTTATCTGAAGGAATGCCTCCAGTATCACCAATTATGCTGCCAAACAAGATCAGCCTCACAAGACCTTCTCTCGGTCCCACCGGTTAAAACAGCTAGGCTGGTGCGGACCAGAGAGAGGGCATTTTCGATCGTGGCCCCCACCCTCTGAAACTCGCTTCCTTTTGATCTTCGACATGCCTCCTCCCTGATGGGTTTTCGCCGAGCCTTAAAGACCTGGTTATTCAGGCAGGCCTATGGGATTTCTGGGGTGGATTAGTTTTATGATGTATTAATTGAAGGATGGGTTTAGATGAATTGATGTTGTGATTTGTTGATTTGTATATTGATTTATGTATTTTGCATTGTTGTACGTCACCTAGAGTGTCCGTTAACTCGGACAGATAGGCGACTAACAAATAAAATTTTATTATTTTATTATTATTATTATTATTTGGCCACCACTCGCTCAATCACCTTGCCCAAGAATGGTAGGTTAGAGACTGGGCGGAAGTTATTCAACTCTTGGGGATCCAAGGAGGACTTTTTCAAGATAGGCTTTATGACTGCCACCTTGAGGGCTGATGGCATTGCACCCTCTTCCAAGGATGCATTTACCACTGCCTTGATCCCTTTGCTCAGCTTCTCTTTGCAGCTCATAATGAGCCATGAAGGGCAAGGGTCAAACAGACAGGTGGTTGGCTTCACAGTAGAGAGCACCTTGTCCACTTCCTCAGAAGGAAGAGGCTGAAACCGATCCCACCGTTTAACCGGAATGCAACTGGCCGACTCTGGCTCACTTCCTGTATCCACGGCGTACAGAGTCATGCTCTTCAGGCGCTCGATTCTATCGGCAAAGTGCTTAGCAAATGTGTCACAGGAGGCTTTAGAATGTTCCATGGGTTCCTGAGCAACTGAACCGACCAGGCTTCGGACCATTTGGAACAACCTCCTGGGGCAGCACTCTGCGGATGCAATAGAGGCAGCAAAGAATTCCCTCTTTGTTGCCTTTGTTGCCACCTGGTAGGCAGCTATTGCTGCTCTAACCAGTGTCCGATCATCTTCAGAGCGAGATTTCCGCCACCGGCGTTCTAGTCGTCTCACCTCCTGTCTCAGACCCCGCAGCCGTGGTGTATACCAGGGTGCTATCTGAGTTCTATTCAGGGGGAGAGGACATTTCAGAGCCACCTGGTCTACTGCCCTAGTGATCTCCCTATTCCGCTCCATCACCAGGGTTTCGACTGGGCGTCCTTCAGCCGGCTCCAAATCTCCCAACGCATTCAGGAATCCTTTAGGATCCATCAGGCGTCTGGGACGGACCATCCTAATAGGTCCTTGTCCCCTGCGGAGGGTGTGCGGCATTAAGAAGTTCATATTCACCAGGTAGTGATCCGACCATGACATGGGGTTGGAAACAACAGTCGCCATTTCCAGATCATTTCCCTCCCCTCCCGAGACAAACACAAGGTCAAGAGCATGACCGGCTACATGGGTGGGCCCTGTATTACTGAGGTGAAGTTCCCAGGAAGTCATGGTTTCCATGAAATCTCGAGGGGCTCCAGTGAGGATGGTCTCAGCATGCACATTGAAGTCCCCCAAAACCAATAGGCTGGGGGAGAGCATCCGCATGCCCGAGACCACCTCGAGCACCTCGGTCAGGGAGTCTGCTGTGCAGCGGGGTGGGCGGTACACAAGTAGAATCCCTAAACTGCCCTTTGGGCCCAACAAACTTGGTCTCATGGAGAGAGGGTCTGGCAAAAACCAAGGACCCCCGATAGATGACTCCCCCTCCCCCTCCCCACCTACCAACCCTCGGCTGCTGTGCATATCGGAAACCAGCTGGACACATGGCCTCAAGCGTAGGAGCTGAGGCCTCATCCAGCCAGGTCTCTGTAATACACATCAGGTCTGCGTTCTCATCCAGAATCATATCATGGATAAGCATTTGTTTTTGGGCCACAGACCTGGCGTTACATAACAGCAGTTGAAGGTCGGATGGAGTCCTGCGTCCCCCAGTTATCTTCTGGTTATGGACAGGCCCGGAACAGGGGATGGATATTATGCATCTATCCCTTGTTCCCCTAAACTGGCGTGGCCTGCCACCCGCACCTTTCCAGGATCTGCTGCCTAGCCTTTTAATACCGTGGCTCCCCACCCTCCCCACGGTACCCCCTCCGGTCTGCACATGCCCCCTCCTTATCCACCAATCAGGCAAGCCCCCCACCCCAAAACAGCACCAGAATATCTTAAGTCCAACAGGCATCCAATTCTCCGCTACAAATCACTCCAGCTGGTAGGTCGGAGCAGTAGATGGAAATTCCTGTGTAGCGGGTTTTTTGGGGGGGGGACTAGCAGCCGATGAAAGGGTTTCAACTGCTGGAGATGTCTCTTTCTTCCTGGCCACCACCAGATTCAATTCATGGTGTGGCAGCTATCTTTAAGGGCCTGTGCTGCTCTAAATATGATAATACAATCCTCGTAGCAGCCTGGCCAGTTGTGGAGACGCCAAAAACAGGGCAATTGTAGTGGTTCCAGTTAGATGATTAATATCCACTAGTTATATCTCTCATATATAGATGTTATTTGATGGGTATCTCTCTTTACAGATGTTCTCGAATATCTGTAGATGGTTATATCTTTTAAAGCCTGAATCTGTAATGGTGAGCCAGTATCAGCTGAAGCAGAGGAAGAGCAGGTTTTCCACAGAATCTCACTGATATAACCCAACCAAGCAATGGCCGCTGTAAAGCAGTTAAAAACAGATTTAAAAACACAATAGCTTCTACATGCCTGGGTAGGCTTGCCTAAACAAAAATGATTTTAGCAGGTGCATCTGCCTAATGTCAATAGGCAAGGAGTTCCAAAGTGTAGGTGCTGCTACTTTGTTGTTGTTGTTGTTATGTGCCTTCAAGTCGATTTTGACTTATGGCGACCCTATGAATCAGTGACCTCCAATAGGAACTGTGATGAACCACCCTGGTCAGATCTTATAAGTTCAGGTCTGTAGCTTCCTTTATGGAATTAATCCATCTCTTGTTTGGTCTTCCTCTTTATCTACTCCCTTCTGTTTCCCCCAGCTTTATTATCTTTTCTAATGAATCATGTCTTCTCATTATGTGTCCAAAGTATGTGTCCAAAGTCAGAGGAAGGCAATGGTAAACCACCACTGAATACCTCTTACCACGAAAACCCTATGAACAGAGCATCCTAAATGCTGCCACTTTACAGGACTGATTTCTTACAAGAGCAGAACGAGTACTATGTGGAACCCATAACATGGAAAGCATAGGTTGAACTTGGCCTGGTAGCAAATTAGCAACCAATGCAGATTTCAGAGCAGAGGTATTATGTGCTGATAGGATCTCACTCATGTCCGCAATTGTGCTACAGCATTCTGCATTAACTGCAGTCCCCAGGTCAGGTTGTGCTGCAGTCCCCAGGTCAGGTTGGCTGACTGGCTGCTAGGATTTTTTTAGTTTGGGGTTTGGTTATGAATCCTGACTGGTGGTGGGATGCTAAGCTGTCTGACTTACTCATAGGAATCTTGTTGTGGTTGGTATGGTATTGCATTTAGGAAAGCATCACGGTCTTTTGTTTTTCATTTTCTGTTGGCATTTCACTTAACTTTAACCACACTCCCTTACATCCATCGAAGCAACAGCAGTGGTTGCATGCGCTCAGCTCAACCCCCTAAAACCCATTGATGATGCACCTTGTTGGTTTCGTGGCAGTTTGTTTCTTGCCCAATAGTGGTAAAAGAGGATTCACATATTTGAAAGTGTGGCTGCAATTGTTGTTCCCAAGGTGCTGGATATGGATGTCTTTGCAGAGGATCCCTAGTCAAGGTTTACCAACAGCACAATCCAAACTGTATCTACTTAGAAGTAAGTCCTGTTGAGTCCCTTAGTAAGAGTGTTTAGAATTGCAGCCTTCTGGGGCATCCAACTTTACTCCCGAATCCTCCCATTTACCATCTGCACAACACTAGGCTCCTTTCTTCCTACAGTGGCCTTCTGGTGACTGGCCTGGCCTGAAGGCACTTAAACCCTTCTTGCCAAAAGCAAGTAGGCTAGATTAAATGTTCTCCACCCAGGCTCCATCTTTTAGCTAAGATTTCTATCTTAATTTCCAGTAAGGTTTTTTTTAATTGTATGCTCCAAGCAACTGTGATTGATACTTAATGTATCATTAATGACTTCACTCGGGCCCACCCCTGTGACAACACTTGGGAGCCCCTGTGACATCACTCGGGCCCGCCCCTGAAATCTCAGGTTTTGGGATGCTTCTAACCTGGGAAACCTATGTGTAACACGTGAAATGGTGTCAGTATGGGCCTTTTCTTGAGATCGGGGCAATGCCTTTGCATTCTAATAAATCATATTAATGATGCCATTTTCCTCCTCCATTTTCCCCCATCACACAGAGAAAGAGCACCTTTTGGGAGGAGTTAGGGAAGTAGAAAGTAGTTCTGGTGGCTACTGAAACACCTTGAATGTGTGTGTGTGTGTGTGTGTGTGTGCTGTTGGGGAGGAGAAAGAGTGTGGTAGCTATTGAGGAATGAGAAGCAATGTGTATGCTTGTGGCCAGGCCTGTAGTTAAAAAATTTCTCCCCCCCCCATTTTTTTTAACAAAAAATAAATAATTAAATGGATTACAGAAAATTTGTTTCGCCCCCCTTACTTTTTTGGTGCCCCATGGAACTTTTATGCTGGGTACAGGCCGGCCTGTGGGTCTCTAAGCATCACGAAATAGCCTATTAACCATGTATGATAGCCCTGAAAGGCTCATCTTCTTTTCTTCTACTTTTGCTGCCTATGTGATGCAGTGTCAAATATTCAGCACAACTTATTACAGGATAGGCTGCATTTGGTTTTATAGATCAAAAGCTGTGCAGGCCTGATCTTGATTATAGGAGATTGTAGTTACATGAACATGAACTCTTTGCTAGAGAAATAGGTCTCAAGAGCAGGCTATGTGACAACTAAACCAAAACACACAGATTCCAGCTAAATCTGACCTTTCATGATGTTTCCCACTACCTTTTCCCTGGTTCAGTCCCTTGCTGGATTCATTTTGACCAGGCAAAGAATATTACTGTGTGTTTTGAACTGAGGTGAATTGAGGGCACTTGAACCTGCCAAATGAGCATTTCCCTGCAGGTTCTCAACACCTGCCAATAGATTTTACGGTAGGATAACTAAGTTGTCCCATTACTCACAATGCTTTGCTTTGACAATGTTTTTGTCAAAGCCAGCATTTCCTGTTAGTTCTGCAGTTCTCACACCCTCTCACTTTTTCCACATGCAAAGAGCCCAGGTCATGGAAGTCAGTAGATGCTCCGCAATGAAAAGTCAATTAAAGTAGCAAAGCGAGCCCAGCATTTTATAAAAATAGCTGTTTTCTGGTGGACACCTCATGTATTTAAACTGCGTGTGGCTAACTTTTCTATTGCACATGCATATGCAGGTAAAATAAATACAGAAGCAGCACCACTGAAAGTGGCATGGTTTTATACCATGAATGATATTCCTTAAGGGAGGAGTAGCCTTCTATATGCTCTTGTACTCCAAGTCCCATCAGCCTCCACCAATGTGGCCAGTAGTTAGGTGTGATGGGAAATGTAGTCTAACAATGTCTGGAGAGCTGCAGGTTTCCTCTCCATGCTCAAGATTCTTTTTTCTCTCTAGCCAACACACTGGTTTTACACAATTTGTGACAACTGTTATAACAGTTAAATAGATGTGCCCTTGCCAAGTGAAGTAAAATGGATAGTTTCCTTTGAGAGGATCTTCTTGGTGGTGAGTGCTCTGGTTGTGGAATGTCTTCCCCAGTGAGGTACTCATACTCCATTAAATCTAAATACACAACTCCACTCCAAAGATGAGCTGAGCTCTGTTTTTTTAAAGTGTCTGCAAGTTTGCAGCAAAATTCACCTATGCATGGCACTGATTGGCTGTTGCCTGTGATGTCACCAAGACCCCCAAGTCCCCAGAGCAGATCTGCAATTATTTTGAAAATGTCTTTCTGTTTAAAAAATACAGCAAAGACTGAATGTGTAAACTGGCAAATGTATAAACTGGCAAATGTATGTATATATATTTCAGAAATATAATGCATGTTTTTGTGAGAGCTGCTCTGAAATAAGAAAGAAGGGCAGACGTGGCCCACAAATGTAATTTCCAGAATCACAGAGTTACTGATCAAATAGTGTTAGGATTAAGGTTATTGATTTTTCAAGAGCCGCAAAGGGTTCAGAGCTTCAAACAACCAACTCCCCAGATCTATTGATGGGAGGTTCAGCAGACACATTAACTGACCAGAGTCAATGCATAACCAACATATATATAGGTAAACGTTGATTGAGGCACTCTGCCTATTTTTTTTGTTAATTAATAAACACTTTCTTACACCATCCTCACACAGCCAGAGTTTAAACACTTACAAGATTAAAGCAGGGTTCTCTGGAGATACTCATATCTTTGGAGGAGGAACCTCTCACCAGGATTTTGAAGAGAAGGCAACCTCCTGAGTTCAGACATCTGCTTTTATATTTTCAAAATTCTAAAGCCCAGCCTCAAGCATCATCTATGATGCCAGGCTTTGAGGGATTATGACTGGACAATTCATATCTATGATTTCATTTAGAAATTTCCCCTTGAGCTCTTGAGATTGTGTACACCTGATTCTGCATAGGGTATGAAACTGGCTTTACTTCCCACTTTTCATATCCTGGCATCTAAAATAGTCATCCAACATCCTGGCCACAATTCTTAAATTGTATCTAAGAAACTCTGCACATAAGCAGAAATCTTACTGGCCTTGGCAAATTTCAAAACCCAATACTTCCTCATTTTTATAAGCCTCTGTGATTATCTCATCCTATTAAGAATAATTCTGAAATATCATCCCAGCTTGTTGCTCTTCCGCAAACATCTGGTTGCACTTCCCTTTTCTATTTTCCTACCCTGCTAGCTCAGCTAGATCAATTTGCAGTTCAGCCTTCCTTTGCAAGCACGTTAAGCTATGAGCACTTGAAGCAATCTTACAATAATCAGATACACCTCCCCAAACAATTCAATCAATAGTGCCATTAATCACATTTCCCCCTTCTGTGTTATTTTTTTCCAGGTATAAATGTTTTCCTATGCCAATATGAGTCTGCTGTCCTATTTGCTATGCACAGATATACACATCTGCCAAAGTATGTTGCACACTTCCTACAAAATCTTTAATCCTAAATTCTAACAATAGTAAACACTCAAATATTGAATTGCATATTTCGGCTTATAAAGTAATTAAAATCTCAATATACAAGGCTCTAATACATCATGTTCATTAACTTTTGCAGATCAGCCTTCATGCGATAAGACAAGTGAACCTTGCAAGTTGGAATAGTAACGATAGCATCTCAGTGCAAAATATGAAAAATAGTCTGTATCTTTATTCAATATGAATTGGCTATTTTTATATTGTGTACTAAGAAGCTTTGCACAGATGGAAGATGACCCATTTTTACAACTCACTTAAATGATGTGACATGGATACCTTTTAGACATTGCCATGGAATTATAGGGGCTGCTTTCCATGACTATGCAGGTGGGGTCCATGTCCAAATGACTGTTTGAGTGGGCCTTTCCCATGGAATTACCTCATTGCTATTGTTGCTTCCAGAAGAGACACTAACATATTCTGCCAATATGGTTGCATCATTCAGACACAGAGCCCCACTACATGCAATATGCTCAGGTAAAAGGGGTAACTATGTGGGAGAAACAACATGTAAATCAATATCCTTAGATATATAGCTGTGCAATCACTGAGATAATTGGAGGAGACCCTATTGATCATGTTACAACCTGCAGATTGTCATCTAGTGACAACATGGAAATGGGTCTTTTCTGTGGTGGCCCCTATCCTTTGGAATGCTCTCTCCCTGCCATCTGGGAGGCACCATCTGTAGCATGATTGAAATGCTTCTGAAAATATATCATTTTGACTGGGTATTTCCTCACTGTTGATCACTGCATTATTTTGTTTTATTTATTATTGCATCTCACCTTTCTTCCAAGGAGCTCAAGGTGATGTTCACAGTTCTCTCCTTTCCCACAACAATCTTGTGAAGAAGATTAGGCTGAGACAGGGTGACTGGCCCAAGGTCACCTAATGAGCTTCATGACTGAATGGAGATTTGAACCACAGGTTCTAGTTCTCTAGAAGCAAAGCCTTGCCACAGAGTTTACTTCCTAGTAAGTATGCTTAGAACTGCAGCCTAAATGCAATTAAATGAAAGGTCATCAGAAAACTATAGAGATTAATTATTTAAAGGCAGAACATTTGTGATTGCATAGTGAAACTGTTTGAAGAAAAAACAATATATTCAAATGTAATAACCATTCAACAGCTCAAAAAATTATGAACTGAAGTCTAACCTTGGTAATGTATCTCCACTGACTACATACTACTTAGCCAAGAAGAATCAAAAACAGAGTAATATGGAATTATTAATAGCTTTGTACTGTATATTTTCATCTTATCTTGGTAAGAACTGAAAACGAGTGCAACTACAATTGGCAAGGAGTAGACCAGAGTCTGCCATAACTAGAGGAGCATTTGTTTCACCAACACCACCTAATTTGATGGTTGTGGCACTGCCTGGGAAAATGAGGGTTAGTGGTGTATACTGTCACTCTGAAAAGTATGGTATTGCATGAGGAGCAAGACCAAGCAACTGCAAAACAGGGATAGGGTATCAGACACAGAAGGCAAGACTTCAGGACCAAGGACAGATCTCAGGACAGCTAAACTGCTTATAGCCTCTTTCTTGACTGCCATTTTATCATTGGTCAGGAGTTGAGTGAAGACTGAAAGTTTGGTGCCTGAAGTGTGTGGTCTTGGTCCCACCTCCTTGGAGAACAGCTGTCAGTTAAAGTGTAGCGTTTTGGCTCAGATACATATATTCCACCGAGCAATGTCTTGATAGATCATATCTACTCCTGCCACTAGAAATGGTGTGGTGATGGCTGGGATACCAGAGTGAGTTTCAGATGTGAGCACCAGCAGAGTGAGCAACATGTGGCCAGATGCTGTTGGATTACTTCTTCCATCATCCCTGATTGTTGGTTAGCCTGGCTGGGGCTGCTGGGAACTGGAGTCCAGCAAAAGATGAAGGACCACAGATTGCCCATCCCTGGTTTACACTTCAGTTGTCAAGTCCACACTCTTGGAAGGCTCATAGGGACATAGGGAGCTGCCTTATGCAATGTCAGACTATCAGTCCATTTAGCTCAGTATTGATGACATCAGTAGTGATGAGCATGTGGCCCTGGCATAATTTTATGCACTGCAAACCCACCCTTGGTTTCTAGAGCACCGCTCTGGGAATTGCTGCTGCTTCTACTCTGTGTACATATGTGTGTGCATGGGGGGAGGAAGATATGAATCTGCTGCACAGTGAGGCCAGAAAAGAGGGATTTCACAGAGTCATGGAGTGGGAAAAGCCTGGACAGACAGAAGAAGGGCAGGGGAGGAAAAACTGAAATGACAGAGCCAAAATAGACAGAGCAATGGAAGGAGGGGAGAGAATGTGTTAATGGAGAGGGGGGAAGTCAAAAAGGATGGTGAGATGGAGGAGCAATGCACAGACACAGGGTGGCAAAGAGTGTGTGTGTGTGTGTGTGTGTGTGTGTGTGTGAGAGAGAGAGAGAGAGAGAGAGAGAGAGAGAGAGAGAGAGAGAGAGAGATGGGTGCACAGAGAGAAAGCATAAGAGTCTGCTATGCAATCTTGCAATCCTGAAACTCCACCAGTTTTTGGCTTTGACCTCCTCCCACACATACACTATAAGCATGATGTGGCCCCTGACAGATTACTTCTGAGGGAATGTGACCTTCAGCAGAATAAAAGGCTTCCCATCCCTGGTCTACACCGATTGGAAGTGGGTCTTCAGGGTTTGAGACAGGTGTCTTCCTCAGGCCTACCTGGGGATGCTATGATTGAACCTGCATGCGCTCTGCCACTGAGCCACACCCCTTCTAAAGGTACAGACTCCCTCTTCCCTCCAGAAGCAATCTTATGAGGATTTGCCACTGCTGCCACAGGACTAGAAAGCAGTAGGAAAGTGCTAAGTGTGCTACCAAGGATGCTTCTGAAATTGTGCCTCACCAGGAAAGGCTTCCATCATCAGGAAAGGTTACCTTTTGGTGCAGATGTTATTACTATAGAAGGAATTTTCAGAATCTGGATTTTCAGGATCCTGAAGCTGCACCTGATCTTTGTTGGTCCACGTTGCCATTGGACAGCCATGTGTGCTTCTCACTATGAATGCATGATATCTGAGGAAGAAAAAGACCTATTGGTCACCAGCACACATGGACAAGTACGATATGATTGGGGATAAGTAGCAGCACAATAGTCGCACCGATTCCTAAAAGCTTCTGTTAAATGCTTCCTCAAGGAGGTTAAAAAGTGGCACATTTCTCTCCAGGGGGCTTTGTGCACAGACTGAATTGTGAAAATAGGTTAGCCAAAGCCTGAACAGGAAGCCAATCCTTGCTTTGGAAAGGCAGCATTTAATGACGCTTGCTAGTGAACAGAATTGCAAAGCTCGAAATGGCTTTGCTCATGGTATGCGCAACAGCTTCATACGATTGATAACTGGCGTGGCTCTTGAAAGATATATGTACACATCTCTACCTTAGCTCAGTAAAGGTTGGTGGCTCCAATGTCAGTGGGGCAGTGAATCCACTCCAGGTTTTAGTCCAAACTTTCAAGGAGCTGCCAAGGTGCACAATTGTCAAGATGTATCTATTATACAAATTTCCAGGAATGACAAGAGGGAAATAAAGGCAAATGGAAGCCTCTCAGGCACATTCAGTTAACTTGTAAGAGGGTAAATTAAGAAAACAACCACCCAACTCCGGCATTTGAAGTTTTTTTTTGCTTATTAGTGTCTGGAAGAGCAGTTCTATGGTCCTGCAGATGCCAACAGATGCTTGCATTCCAGATCTGCCAGGAATTTGTTTTCCACTTTCAGAATAAACCAATCATCCCTTTTCCATTTCCTCCCAACAAGGCCAATCAAGGCTGTGTGTATTTGTGTTTCCTTAAACTCATTTAAAATATGCCTGCCCCAATATGCACCCATTTCCCTACCTGATCTGCTTACTTAGGGAGCAGGCAGAGAGCATCTTTAATATAATTTGCCAGCACTAAATTAGTATGTCTCTTGCAAAATGCCCCTGACCTTAAAGAGCTTAGGCTTGCCGTCTGAATATGCTTAATCTTAACTAGATGAGACATTGAAAATGGCTGGGTTTTTTGACTCATGCCTGTACAGTAAATTTGCATCTCTGCCTGTGTTTAAAGCAAAGAGACTGATGCAGAAAAGGTCAAGTGAAATGTACTTGTTACAAGCATTAAGGGCTCATTTTTGAAATGTGTTTGGCTTGGCTCGATGCCTTTGCCTGGCCTCAAACGTGTTGTCAACCCCCACCCCACCCTTGCCATAGTTCTCATTTACCATCCAATATTCATGGCAACTTTGTCATGATGAATTCATTACCTTTACTGTCATCATACAGTACAGCTAGAAGTCACACTGTATGTGTTCATAAACATTATCTGCTCCATGACTCACATCTGCTTTCAGTACTGCCTCTGTCAGAAGATGACTCACCATCCCCACTTCTACCAGATAATGCAGAATTAAGGTTAGCAAAAATGTCTCTTCCCTGCCATAGGAGACAGACTAGTGACACATCCAAGAGAGGTTGGATCTTGGGCACATCTACACTATCCATTTAAAGCACACCATTTCCCTCAAAGAATCCTGGGAACTGCAGCATGTTAAGGGTGCTGGGAATTATAGCTCTGTGAGGGGTAAACAACAGCTCCCAGGATTCTTTGGGGAGGCCAGGTGCTTTAAATGTATGGTATGGATGAGATTATTACATCAGCACATGGCTTATTTAATAATAATAAATAATAAAATTTTATTTATGAGTCGCCTATCTGGCCGAATTAACGGCTACTCTAGGCGACGTACATTACACAATAAAATACAATATAAAACCACAATCAATGAGTAATCTAACCCCCCCCTTCCAGTTAATAGCAGCATAAAAATTAATCCACTCCAGAGATCCTGTAAGCCTGCCTGAATAGCCAGGTCTTCAAGGCCCGGCGGAACCCCATCAGGGAGGGGGCATGGCGAAGGTCAGAAGGCAGGGAATTCCAGAGGGTGGGAGCCACAATTGAAAATGCTCTCTCTCTGGTCCGCACCAGTCTAGCAGTTTTAACTGGCGGGACTGAGAGAAGGTCTTGTGTGGCTGATCTCGTCAGGCGGCATAACTGATGATGCTGGAGGTGCTCCTTCAGATAAACTGGGCCGAAACCGTATAGGGCATTAAAGGTCAACACCAACACCTTGAATTGGGCTCGGTAAGCAACTGGTAGCCAGTGTAGATCTACTAACACTATTTATTTTATTTATTCAAAACATTTATGTACATCCTTCATCAAAAAGTCTACAGGGCAGTTTACAACATGGTAATATAATAAACAACACAATGTAAGCATATAACATAAGGTTGAACTAGATGGCCTTTGGGATCCTTTCCAACTCTATAATTTTATGCTAACTGATTCCCTAAAGGATCACCCGTCCCCACATGAACATAGGAAGGACCTGAGCACTTCATCAGAGTCTCCTGTCTGTGTGCCCTCATTGAGTGAGGTGTGGCAGGTGGCTTTGAAGAAAATGGCCTTTTCAGTCGTAGCACCTCAACTTTGGAATGCATTCCCCAGAGAGGCTCATATAACACCTGTTCTGGCCCGTCTGCACTGGCTTCCTATTTGTTTCCGGGCTAGATTCAAAGTGCTGGTTTTGACCTATAAAGCCCTACACGGCATGGGACCGCAATACCTGGTGGAACGCCTCTCCCAGTATGAACCTACCCGGACACTGCACTCAACATCTAAGGCCCTCCTCCGAGTGCCATCCCATTGAGAAGCTCGGAGGGTAGTGACTAGAACCAGGGCCTTTTCCGTGGTGGCCCCCGAACTGTGGAATAGCCTCCCCGATGAGGTGTGCCTGGCACCAACGCTACTATCTTTTTGGCGCCAGGTGAAAACCTTTTTATACTCCCAGGCATTTTAAAGCGTGTTTTAATAGCATTTTCATCATTATTTTGTTTTTTGGACGTTGTCTGGTTCTTTTATTGTTTGTTTGTTTTGTTTTTTTGATTTATTGTATTATTGTATTTATATATTGCGCTTGTTTTTATTTTTTTGTACACCGCCCAGAGAGCCTTCGGGCTTAGGGTGGTATATAAATTAAATTAAATAAATAAATAAATAAAATAAAATGTCTTTAGGACATCAGGTAAACGCCTTTTTGAAAATCCTTGCTCAGCTAAAATGTTGAGAATCTGATGCTCTTACAGTTTTATAAATTTGTATTTTAACTTGCATTTTTAGATATCCTGTATATGTATTTTAAATGATTAGCCATCCTGTGAACCTTATTCAAGGACAGGATATAAATAAATACCTAAATAAATAAGTACATAAAGCCATTTTGCTACCGGAAGCAGAGCACGAATGCCACCACCCAGCCAGCCGTCCCGCTCTGCCACTAGGGACAACAGGAGTGGGCAACCTGTGGCCCTCCCAATGCTGTTGAACTAAAATTCTCATCAACCCTAGACATCATGGCCAGTGTTCTTGTAATACAAGCACTTCTAGAGGACCACCGGTTCCCCGTCACTACTTTAAGCCTTACTGCCCCATTCAGACACCAATTTCTGCCTCATGGCAAATGACCTCACTTTACTGCATGGCATGGCTGGCTGCACATGAAAGAAGCAGAGCTCACACCCTGTACTCATACTCCATACAGTATGCCAGATAGACAGAAACCTAGGCTAAGAGACATCCCTTTAGTCTTTTGGAGGAGATATCTTTCTTTTCAGAGTGAAGATAGCAATGTGGGACTTTGAATCATGCCATCCTTGTCTCATGTAATTCTTATCCTTTCAACATCAGCCCAATTCTGTTTCTGAGTGCACTTATGTGGCAACAGCTGCTCTTGCATTTCTTCTCCAGCACCCTCCCTGCACCTGGCGGCAGGATCACACCAATCCTGTCAAGCTTGTCTAAACTGAATTTGTTCTTAGAAATACCACATCCACTTTCTTCTAGTGGGGGAGAGGTAGTGGCTGATCCTATCTTCTAGTGCCCTGCGTGGTTGCATGCATGTAATCTTTCCTCAGCTGTTTTTGATCTCTTTGCCAAGATTGAGCTCAGGAATGAAGTTGCCACGTCTTTGGCAGTGGGAGTGGTGTCCTGTCCTCAAGCAGAAGGTCATGGGCGCATTGCAAACTTGCTGAGGACTCCAAATTCATTCATTCTTTACAGTCACATCCCACCTTTCCTCCAAGGAGCTCAAGGTGGCATCCATGGTCAACCCCCTTTCCATGTTATCCTCCCTGAGGTAGGTTAGACTGAGAGACAGTGACTGGCCCAATGTCACTCAGTGAGCTTCATAACCAAGTGGGGATTTGAACCCTGGTCTCCCAGCTCCTAGTCCAACACTTTAACCACTACACCACACTGACTCAAAGAAAGCCCCTGCAAGTGCTGGCATCCAAATAAGGCTTTTCATGCTACTAAGTCCACATGACCACTCTTAGGTGCCACTTCTTTCTTGGAGAGTGATGGGCATAAAGGTCCGGTTTCCTGGCCTGGAGTCTAGCACTTGGCTTCCTCTCCTCTCTCCACCCCTTACATGATCATTTAACCATATCTGTAATCAGTGGTGGCTGGTGGCCATTGGAATTGGTAGGGCGGAAATCTGGAACACCAAGAGTAGGAGGACACAGAGTCGGCGACAGGCAGAACCAACTAGTTCCAGCCTTATTCCTGCTCAGCTCTACAAGGGCAACACTGAGGCTAAAGAGGAGAAATAAAGTATTGTCCTCTGTTGCAGGTGTATTTTAATGTGTTATTGCTGCAATATATTGTACTGTTATTTCATCATCAACATTAACTAGTTTTATTGTTTTAAGGGCCCACTGACTTTGCGTGGGTCTTTCCCCCCCCAAATTGGGGACCCTCTCCTTCATGTTTGTGTTGCTCTCATGAGTCAGTAGGACTCCACACACACACACAAAAAATGCTGCCCACTAGCAGTGTGGGCTTCACAAGCACATCCGCTCAGGCATAGTGTTACGTACAAATGTACACATATTTGCCACATGGGAAAATCGAAAAGAGACACAACATTAAAGGACAAAAGCAATGTCATTTATTTTTGATGAGAGAACATTTTGTTCCTGTTTCCTTATGAGTGAGACTGTGGCCGAAGATTGTTGCTACACTGTGAGGAACATTTGGCAGGGCTGCCAACAACCGGATAGGTTTTCTTTGGGGAGTTGCTACAGCACGGCCAGCTGGCCAAACGTGCCCTAGAACACTAAGCTCAAATTATGGTAAAAGCTCATCTGAGTCAGCAATTAAAATCACAGACAAATGGCCTGAAAATGCACATTGACCAAGAGCCAAGCCCCACCCCGAGAGAAGCTAGCACAGCTTATGTTTGGTAAAGGAACACAGAGCTATTTCAGACCTGTTAGCACCAAGGACATTTAAAAGTTTTCCCTTGTCATGACCTCCAGGCTGGGCAACAGCTTAGACTCTGCAGAGCTAGCACACTTATTCTCACTGCCCTCCCGCCCCCTGTAATAATGCTTCTGCCTGCAGACGGCTTTAGTTTAGCACTTGTACTGTGATAGTAAAAGGCTCTAGTTCACATATACATGGATGTGTCTTGATTGCTCATGACGTGAGATTTGATTACTTCCTGACTCACAGCAAAATGAATGATCTGCCTTTGGCACTGGATGATGTAAAAAATCTGTCTATAGCAATGGATCTGTGATGGTTTATTACCACCTGGAAGTCCTCTGTTGAACCCGCAGTTAATGATTAAGTGTGCATGTGTAACTGTGAACAGGTCCCAGGCAAATATCTTAATGTACATGACAGAAGATTTCTTAAAAAAAATATTACATTTGCAGCTGGAATAAGCAGAAGAGAATTAGAAACCCATTTCATCAATGTGTTTTACAGTGGGAAATGGCTGAGTGGTAATTTCCATCTAATGATAGATTGTAATGCTTGAATGCCCCAGATGTCCCCACACTTGCATGGGACCATCTGAAACATCTCCACAGCCTGCCTTTTCATCTTGATTTAGAGTGATGGAGTGGCTGTGAATTAGCACACATAGACAGATCATACTGCTAGACATTGGCAGCTTTTTAATCTGATCAATTTGCAGTGCTCACATTTATCAATACTAACTCCTCTTGGTATCAGTCTTGTTGGCCAGATGGATATCTCTAAAGAAGACATCACCTCATATGAACATAAGAAGAGCCTGCTGGATCAAGCCAGTGGTCCATCGAGTCCAGTATCCTGTTCTCACAAGGGCCAACCTGTTGCCCATGGGAAGCCTGCAAACAGGACCTAAGTGCTGGTATTTGAAAGCATACTGCCTCCAACTATGGAGACAGAGCATAATCATCCGGGCTAGTATAGGACGCTGGGCCCAATGTCCTGTAGGACCTTGCAGAGTTGCACTGCGGAACGGAGAGTAGTGAGCGAGCTTATGTGTGTGTGTTTGAATCTTTGCTAAGATTCTACCTTCCCTGCAAATTAGTCAGACAGAGACATGGTACCGGCGGGCTCGGGCAGTTCGGCAGGTGTCCCTTGGGGCAGTGGCTGTGACTGCTGGGCTCAAATGACTGGGCGTCTCCCCCGCGCAGCAGCCTCCATTGTTGTTGATGCTACCACCAGCCAGCATGGCCACTGGATTGGGATGATGGGAGTTGTAGTTCAAAAAAGTAACTTTTCCAAGCTGTGGTAAGAAGGCAGGCAGGTGGCGGTTGATTGAGGGCAGACTGAGATTGGTGGGACAATGCCCCATTTACCCTAACAGAACAGCCTCCACTGATAATGGCATTATAATATTAGCCATTTTATTATCAATTCCATTCCTAATGATCTCTAGCATGGAATTTGCCTTTTTCACAGCTGCCAAACACTGTGTCATCATCTTCATTGAGTGTGCACTACACCATCTTCAGTGTACACTACAATTCCAAGGTCTCGTTCCTGGTCAGTCAGTGCCAGTTCAGACCCCATGAGCATATATGGGCTCCTGCTGGGAGGAAGGGTGGGATATAAATAAATAAATAAATAAATAAAGTGGTTTTTTTGCTCCAATATGATCTGAAGCATCACCTGATCTGAGTCCAGTCTTGTAGATGCAGGGCACAAACAATGAGCTGAGTTAAACAAAAGAATCTGTCAAGCATTAAAGCTGGAGAAGTGGCTGTTCAGAGACAAATAGTGAAACAGGACCACTTCTTTTTCTATTTTGGGAGGTTGGGAGGGACATGATTTGTGCAATGATGAATGATGTGCTTCAAAGCTCTATTTGACTGACAGCCACCATTTTAGAATTTCTCATATGCCCCATTCTGGGGGGCATTTGGAGAGGGAGTGGCAGCTTCCACAAAATAGCAACCCCACCGCTGGCTTTGCTTGGTTCACTTGGAATGAGGCATGCTGGGAAATAAAAAATTGTGGCTGCCAGCCACATAGAGTTCTGTTAAATATTCCCCACCCCCCAAAGTACATGCCTATGTTCTCTTATGACCTTGGCTTGGAGTTTTAGTTGTAAAAAACATTCTAAACTTTATCATAGTTTGTACATCATCTTCTCACTTCCATGAAATGACTACTTGAAATCAGATGGAATTCTATCACCTAGTTCCCAGGCTATGGTCTGAAGGCACATGAGGCCAGCTCCCTGCTGAAGCTAAGCAGGGTCAGGTCTGGTCAGTGCATGGAAGGGAGACCGCCTGGGAACCATATGTAAGCTGCCTTGGGTTTCTATCATGAAAAGAAAGGCGGGATATAAATGTAATAAATAATAATAATAAATAAATAGTTCTAAAGCCTGGCTAACAGTAGCCAAGGATGCTGTGGACTGCATTAGTATGACTTGCTAATCCTCTCCTGCCTGGATGGGACCTTGTACCTCTAGTGAGTAATGTGATGTGAAAGGTGTCATTTGGGTCAGGGAGGGCATTGACTGCAAGGAAGAGTCAATAATTGATTAATTATTGATAATTAATTGCCAGCCTGGGCTCCTGCCAGGAGAAAGAGCAGGATATAAATCAAATAATACACAAACAAACAAACAAACAAATAAAATTAAGAACTGATCCATTTAAAATATACTAATTTAGGATATTCAAATTTAAAGGGTCAGTTAGATATTGGGCATTGGAGAGTTAGTCAATCACTATGGATCCAGACACTTGGGCTGCGATCCTAACCACACTTACCTGGGAGTAAGCCCCAATGAATTCAATAAGACATTTCTGAGTAGGCATGGTTAGGATTGTGCTATTAGTCATACTTAAAGTAGACCCATTAATTTGAATGGGTCTACTTTGATTAAGTCTGGATCAAACTCTGTGTTCATAGGGGTTTTGAGTCTAGATTTGTCTTTCCAGTATATAAAAGTCATATATCCAACAGCTCCTACCAGAGGTGACGGATGTAGGAGACGGACAGGCTTTGACTTCAAATATATAAGTGTGAGTGTGTTGGTTTAGAATGCTGATATGTTTAAATATGAATGTGCTGATTTTGTAAGGGTGTGATATAATGGGGACTGGCTGTTTTAATTGTTTTGCTTTTTTATACTGTGATTAAGAAACCCGATTTGTTTAATCTATTATGTTTTAAAATAAGCTTGTTTTAACATGTTTGTTTTTCCTTGAAACATACGGAATATTCTGTTTAGTCTATTATGTATATTATTTTTTTCTTGTACTTCTTGTACTTAGTTTAATATGCAATGTTTATATTACGTTGATACTAAAGAGGATGCTTTGTTCAGTTAACTGTATTTTATTGTTTTCTGTAGTTGTTTTAAGACGTTTGGATTTGTTGTACACCACTTAGAGTTTTATTTAAAGATAAGTGGTATATAAATGAACTAACTAAATGAACTAACTAGTGCCTCAGAGTGAAAAGGCAGCTGTAAAGGGGAAAAAAACTTAGAGATCATTGTGAAAAAGTATCTTTCACTGATTTCTATGGGGAAGCCAAATCTACTCAGAAGGCCTTTTCTGTTTTTTTTGCGGGGGGGAGAGAATGGTCCTTCAAAGTATTTCATGGCAGGAAGAAATATACAATTCCCCATTTATAGTAGCAGCAGCACCACCACCACGATAATTATATCAATGAAGTCTCCAACAGCTGCTTAGCAGAATTGCAGCTGGGAGTGCCCGATGGGATGCTTAGAAGCAGATGCTGGCGAAATCCAGCCAACTCACAATTTGTGATATTGTTTCAAGAGCCACTTTGGCTACTGCTTGCTATCTCTCACTAGGCTTGAGTCAAATGGCTTCATTTATCTCTTATGAAAATGAACTGCTCTGGCAGCAAAATAAAGGGGTACAAAATTGGGAAGGTTCCTTATAGGCAACTAAACAAGTGAATCCTCTTTTCTGTGATTGACTTAGAAGTAAAGTTTTCTGTGTCATTCTGAATTCATTAAACAGGATCAATCTCAAAAGGTTGTCTCTTAATTTTTATCCCGGAACTCCTGATAAACTGTACACAAAAAATAGACAAAAAAGTTGCGTGAAATTATAATTCATACATTAACAATATTAACCTTGTTAAAAATATCAAACTCATTAAACACATTAGAATAATTATGAATGGTATGCAACAAATCTCCTTCCTTTACTATTAAAATTATCTTTTTCAGCAGTTATTCTTCCTCACGTTTCCTGTTCCAGATTCTGCGGAGCATGTAAATAATATCCACCAAGTCAATTAAAAAAGATACATTCGGTGAAGCCATTTTAATCTATAAGTTGTTGTATAAACTTTTTCATAACCACTGTACCCCATATTTTCAAAGCCCATGATTGTTCATTTGAGTTTTCCCCCATTATACTATTGCTGCCTTTGTTGCCATAAAACAGTGAACTGTTGGCTCATCAGGTTTCCAGGGTAGACTGTGAATGTCAGTCACATTTAGAAGAACAGAAATAGGGGTAAAGGATAGCAGTATGTAATAAAAGTATTCCTTTTCATTGTTGAATAGACTGACAGGGTTAAAAACCAGTCATGCTCCTACTCATTTCATTAAATACATGTTTATCTCTAATCCAGTGATAGCCAACCCTGGTGCTCTTTAGATGTTGCGTACTGCATCTTCCATCGGCACCAGCCAGCATCCCTGGCCAATGGTCAGGAATAATAGGAGTTGTCAACCAACCAACTGTTGGCCAGTAGTGATATCTATGAGACTCACAGACAGAGGTTTTTTCGGAGGAGAATGAAACCTGCAATAAACGGGTTAAACAGAGCAAGAGAGGTTGCCAGGTTCCTCAAGGCCAGCAGGTGGTTGGCAAGGGCAACGGCTCTGATAAGAGCTGCTCTCGCAGAAGCTCTAGTGTGGGGGAAAGTTGTATGGAGAGAGGACTGCGTTTGAAACTTATTGTCAGTAAAAAACTCTTACAAAGAACTTTGCTTGGCCTGGATTATTTCTGGTTCTGCACAGCTCCAGAGTCGCTTCTCTGGACTGTACCAACACGCACGCGCCAACACCAACAACATCTGAAAGGCACCATGTTGGCTACCCATGCCCTAGTCAAATGCTGTAACCACAGTTGTTGCATTCTAGACAGTTTTTGTGAGGGCAAGAAAAGATTCTCTTCCAGTTCCTTCACAACCTTTTGAGGATTTATATTGCAATTTTTTGTTCACTGGCTTGTTACATTTATATGTTGCCCAATCATGAAAGTTATCTGGGTGGCTAATGATAAAATGGTTACTTAAAAAGGTAAAACCATAAAATCTAAATGCAGCCTAAATAAACAGCAGAGGATGAAACACAGATTTAAAAGATAATACCAGCAACAACCTTTTTCATAGTTCTCAAACTCCATGGCGCAGAGTGGTAAGCGGCGGTAACGCAGCCGAAGCTCTACTCATGGCCGGAGTTCGATTCCAACGGAAGGAGGAAGTTGAATCTCCAGTAACTAAGAGTCGGAAACGACTCGCACTATAAGTGCGGGGACACCTTTACCTTTTATAAAACTCCAGAAAGATATAAAGACCTAAACATCAAATAGAAAATTATGAAGATCAAAAAGAAAAAGGTCTTTACCTGGTGCTGAAAAGACCATGGCATAGAGGCCAGATGAGCCTCATTGGAGAGATCAATCAATGACTGAGGCACCATCACCGAGAAAGCCTTCAAAGAAAATCTTAAGATCTGGATTGATTGTTGTTGTTGTTATTTCATTTATGAATCACTTCCCATGAGACACTGAAATGATTTACAATTTAATAACATATACAAAACAATTACATATGTAAAAACAGTTAAAACAGTTGCATATATAAAACCAATTAAAACAATTATAAATATATGTTTTTAACAGCCAACAACAACACATGCATAAAATCAGTTCAAATCAGAAACAAATACTAACTGGGATAAATATTTTAGAAGGCTTGTTACAAGAGGAATGTCACCTGCAGGTGTCAAAAACAACAACAGAGAAGGTGTCTGATATGCAATGGAATGGAGTTCCAAAAGGTAGGTGCCACTACACTAAAGGCCCAATTCTGACATTGTGTGGAATGGACCTCCTGATATAAGGATATCTGCAAGATGCTGTCACCAGCAGAATGCAATGATTGGTTGGTTATGTAGAGGATGAAGTGATCTTTTAGGTATCCTGGTCCCAAGTTGTATAGGGCTTTGTATGCCAATACTAGCACTTTGAACCTAGCCTGGTAGCTGATTGGCAGCCAGTGCAATTCTTTCAGCAGTGGCATAATGTGATGGTGATATTCTGCTCCAGTGAGCAGTCAAGCCACTACATTTTACACTAGCTTGAGCTTCCCGGTCAGCTTCAAAGGTAGCCTCACATAGACCACATAGTAGCAATCCATTTTAGAGACTACCAACGCACAGATGACAGTGGTCAGGCTATCCCAATCCAGAAACTGCCACAGCTGTCTTACCAACAAAAGGTGGTAAAAGATACTCCCAGCAACTGAGGTCACCTGGGCCTCTAGTGACAGAGATGATCCAGGAGCACCCCAGGCTATGAACCTGCTTCTTAAAGGAGAATACAACTTCAGCCAATGCAGACAATTGATCAATTATCCAGACTTGGGAACAGCCTACCCACTGTGCCTCCAGCCTGCAGGGATTCAGAATGAGTTTACTGGTCCTTATTCAGCCCGCTACCAAGTCCAGGGCTTGCATAGCCTCTCCTGATCCAGATGTTACAGAGAAATAGAGCTGAGTATCATCTGATGATACCTCACCCCATATTTCCTAATGATTGCTCTCAGTGGCTTCATGTAGGTGTTAAATAGCACCGGGGACAGGATGGCACCCTGCAGCAACCAACCCTGCCAACCCTGGAGATAGGACTAGAACCACTGTAAAACAGTGCCCCCAGTATCCATCTCACAGAGCCAGTTCAGGAGGATAACATGGTCAATGGTATTAAAAGGGACTGAGAGATCAAATAAGAATAACAGGGTTGCACTCCCCATGTCCTCTCAATAAAGGTTATCCATCAGGGTGACCAAGGCTGATTCAGTCCCAGAACCAGGCCTGACTCCAAATTGGCAGGGGGGGCAAATCTTTGGTACTCCAGATGTTGCTGAACCAAAACTCCCATCATCCCTGCCCATGGGCCATGCTTGCTGGGGACGATGGGAATTGTAGTTCAGCAACATCTAGAGTGCCAAAAGGTCACCACCCCTGGAATAGGGCATGCTAATCAATTTCCTCTAAGAGTACTTACAACTATTTCATCATAACCCTCTCAATCATTTTTCCCAGAAAGGTGGTATTTGTTACTGGGCAGTTGTTGTCACAAACCAATGGGTGCACAATGGACTTTTTCAGGAGCAGCTGGATCACCACCCCTTTCAGGGTGTCTAGGACCACTCCCTTCTGCAAGGATACATTGACCACACCCTGGATCCACCTGGTCATACTCCCTTGGCAAGTTTTAATTTGCCAAGAGAGACATGGGTACAGGGGAGAAGTAGATGGCTGCATCGTTGAAAGCACTTTGTCCACTTCATCAGGTTGCATCAACTGAAACGGATCCCATTGTGTTACAACAGACATTGTGCTGGATACCTCACTAGAGATCGCAGCAAATTTGGATGTGGCATCAAGATTGCCTTGCAAGTGCCTTGCAAAGAAGTCACAGCAGGCTTACAAAGGGTCTGAAACTCCATTGCCTGGAGTAGATATTAGCAGAACCTGGACACTACAGAAAAGCTCCTTTGGATGGTGTAATAGCCACTTGTTGGGAACTGTTCTTAAATGTATTACAGGCTTGAATAAGTTAATGGAATGCCTGGGAGTATGAGTGATGTAAAACTGTCAGGTGGGAGCGAGTGTGTGAGTGAGAGCTCTAAGGGAGGTTTGACTAAAAAAGACAGCTGGTTTTGTCAGGAGTTTCTGTTGTTGGGATTTAGAGTAGAAGGAGGGAGATTGTGTTGTGGGAGTGAGAGGGGTGGAAAATGTTGGATTACATATTAGTTAGAGAGGGCAGGACAGACAGGGAAGATAGGGACTATACATCACTATGCTATCTTGTACTTTAATAAAGTTATTTTGTTCATTTAAATTCCTGCATGTCTGCCTGATCACATGCGCTGCCATGTCAGGGTCCTACATCCTACTGTGTTAACAGGGCACACCAGTGGTCACCTTTTGGGTGGGACAAAAGATGGAAGAGCTGCTGCTTCTGGTGCAGAGAACATGTCTGGCGCTGGCTGAGACAGGCGTCCTCTGGGTGGGGATTTCCTGAACCAAGTGTGGGGTGTCAGGAGGGAAAATCCCTGGTGAAGGGTGGGTTCATGACAGGTGGCTACTTCAGGATACAATAGAAGCAAAGAAGTGGGCCTTCTTTGCTGCCCTCACTGCCACACAGTGGGCACAATGATGCGCTCTCACTTGCGCTCAGTCGGCTTCACAGCGCATCTTTACTTACTTGCACTCTAGCTATCATCCAGCCTGTTTCATTGTCTGTAAGTCTCTGATATACCAAGGTGCAGAATAGGCTCCACAATGCCACAAAGGGTGCATGGGGTGCTCAGGCATGATAGTGTCAAGAGCCCGATGTGTCTCACAGTTCCACAGTGTGGCAAGGGCTTCCACAGGATTACCTGTTCTATCCACTGGGCAAAAAAACCCCAGGGCATTCAAGAGCCCACTGTATTCCATTAGTCCCCAGGGGCAGACATTCAAATTGGTCCACCAGCTCTGTAACCTTTAAGCTTACAAGTGTGAAAATGCTAGGCAAGATGATGATGATCATCATCATCATCAATCATTTTAATTAGAGTTATAACCTGCCCTTCAACTAGAAGGTTCCCAGGGCAGGGCAGTAAATGACAATCCATTTAAATAAAAACATGAATACAATATAGCAACAACATTCTAAAACAGAAATCCATTAACTGCTGATAAAACTATGAGAAGGGCTTTTCCCAAAGATCTTAAGGCTAACTTTCAGGTGATCCTGTTGTTCATATTTGGTTGTGGATTGTTGAGATGTTACTCCTCATCTCTGTCTGCAGAGCGTCATTTGCTCTGACTCTGATCTGACAAGGAAAAAGGAGTTGTGAATCTCTGGGCAGCAGACACAATAGCTGGAGTGGAATGCTTGGTGTGGACCCTCAGTGGAGGCTTTGTTCCCCCATTTCCTTCACTGGTGCATGGTTGGAACTTACTACATTATGGTTTGTGGTCAGTAGAGGCCCAATTTCTGCACAGTGTGTATACTAGTCCAGGGTTGTGCATTTATTTTTAAAACAAATGAAAAACAAGATGAATGAATCCTATTATTCACTATCTTATAGTTTAGCTATAAAAGCAATTGGGAATTCAAATGAAAGAGTTCTGAAGGGGAAAAAATCAATTTCTGTCTCATTTATTTCTATTTGGGCTGAAAAATTGAAACAGTCTGGAACAGCTGTATAGGTTACAGAGTGGGTGACAGGGTGGTGGCAAAAACAGTGGAACTGACTGATTTGAAAGTAGTCCCATCTATATCCAAAATACATCTCAGCAACATACAGCCCGGGGCTCCTGCTGGGAGGAAGGGTGGGATATAAATCGAATAATAAATAAATAAAAATAAATAAAATGTCCAAGAAAGTCTCCAGCAATCCAGTCAGTCATCCTTCCACATCTCCCCACCAGAACCCTCCAAGCACAGACATAATGTAGCAATTTGGTTTTTAACTTGGATCTTAAAAACCAAAGTGTTTCTTTGTCTATGATATATCATTATGGCAATGAAATAGAGCTGAACTCAGAAGCCTGTTCAGAGAAAAGAACAAGGAAGGGATGTGTATTTGTTTTGCATGTAATTCTAACTGCTCAGAGATAATGGTGCCACATTAGGGACTTTTTCCAGAAGAAATAAAATGAAATTGTTAATGATACAACAGATGAAAATATAAATAAAGCATTTCCACTCATGAGTGTGGGGGCTCCACTTACTGTTTAATTGGAAATCCACTGACAGCAACACCCCCTCCAACCAGCAGACAGAAAGTTTAAGGAGTTGCTAATTAGTTGAAGAATAGTTTTAACCCCAGTGAAAGCATAGTGACCTGCAATTTAACTCTTGGACAAGGAGGTCTGCAGAGAATTGTGGCAGAACTGAGGAACTGTCCTCCAAATTGTGATGCTGCTGCAACTCTGACACAGATGTGACGGACAAGCTTGTATGTAGAATCAATTATGATAAATGCAGAGGAGGCCACTGTCTGGATCACACAGGGCTGGCTCTACCATTAGGCAGAGTGAGGCAGCTGCCTCAGGCACAGTAGGGGACAGGGAGCAATGGAAAGGTGTTTGGGAGACAGAGCTGTGCATGGCCCTGGCACATAATGTGTTTCCCCAGACTCTCTGAGCTAGCCTGCCACTCTCAAGTGCAGTGGAGGATGCTGTCCCATTGCCAGTGTTGAAGTAAGATTCAACTGGCAGTCTGGTTGGCTTCTGCATGTGGAATTTGGTAATGGTGGTGGGAAAGAAGGGCAGCATTTTGTCCTTTGCCTCAGGCTGCAAAATATATCGGGCCAGCCTGGGAAGGTTAACTTTTAGATGTACTATAAGGCTGGCCCTGGCTGTGAAAATGAAATGAAGGTACTCCGAGTCGATTCCAATTTATGGCAACCCTATGAACAGAAGAAGTAGAAAGTTTATTGCATAGCCATTAAGCCGCCGCAATACATAACAAACACAATACATAACAACAACACAACATTAGTTAAAATCTCCTAAAAGAACAGGGTTCTCCCTGTAAATCTGAGGTTACATACATGTGATATCATTCGGGATTAATATTTGCCCCAGCAGCTCCAGACCAACCTTGCACATATAAAATCATGCAAATTAGCAGACTCCCCCATAAGGGTAACGTACGGTATTATTGTCCCTGAGGCTCTGGGCTATCCAAATGTTTGGCCCGAAGTTTTTGCGCCGCCAGGGCAAAATGGGCTACCCTGTATGTGACCATATAATCATTGTCAGCTAATAGAAAAGCGATAATAGGGTTTCCATGGTAAGCGGTATTCAGAGGGGGTTTACCATTGCCTTCCTCTGAGGCTGAGAGGCAGTGACTGGCCCAAGGTCACCCAGCAAGCTTCATGGCAAAATAGAAGGCTATAGACAAAGGGACCCTGCTGGGACTCTTCTTCCAAAAGTGTAAGGGGCCTAAGACCCCCTGAGATCCCAGATGACTACACCCCTGGTTATTTCCTACATAACCAGCATAGCTTAGCAAGGCAAAGAGGAAAAGAACCCTGCAGCCATGTATCTGCAAGGACCATTTAAACACATTGGGTGCAATGCACATTTCACTGAAGTCAATAGCAAAGCTCCCATTGATATTAATGGAGTTAGGACATCCCTTGATTCATAAATAACTCAATTCCATAAATAACCATAATGACTCTGTATCAAGTGAGAGTCTGCTTGACCTCAGGGTACCAGTTCCTCTGCATGGCATTTAACACCAGCAATTCAGGATAGCCAATGCTGGGCACATACCTTCTATTTTGCTATAACTTTACACACTTTCCAATTTATTTCAAACATTACTGAAAATGTCAAAACAATAAAGATGAAATATGTCTTTAAAAGTTGGCCCCTGCTGGCTTAGTGCTGCTATGAAAGAACCATGACTCATTTGGAAGCAACGGCCCATTAAAGAAGGAATGATAGATGTTTCGAGGCTAAAAGGAAGAAATAGCCAATGATCTCACAGAAAGAAAGCCAACTTTCCAAACACTTGGAAAGACCAATATTTTGCAAAAGTTTCTTCAAATAAGTTAGAAGATTTTCTTTAATGTTTACGACCAAATTCCACTGCTGTCATTGGTAGTGTGTCGCGATGGACTCTGCGATGTATCCCAAACTATGTCCCAAATATGCCCCTCACTCAGGGATGCTCTGGTGAACAACTTCTCTTGGTTGAGGCTCAGAGATGGGTTGAAACATATTGCTTTCCTATAATTTTATGAAATAACAATAGCTACAGCAAATGGCAATTTGCATTCGTCTCCCAGGGACAAATCCTGAACTCATAGGGTAATAACAGAGAACATTTACCTGTCTGTTTCTGTCTCAGTGACTCTCAGTTTTAATCACTCTGAACTACAAATCTAAACTATGCCAAGGGTGGGCAATCTAAGGCCTGGAGACCAAACACCACCCAGACCAAACACCACCCAGATTCCTGGGACTTTCTCCAGGTTCATTGGTACCCCAAGTGTTTTTGCCAGGCCGGAATGGGCCATTGAACCCTGCTAATACCTAGACAGACAAAGTCTGTGAGAGTGACTAGAAACTAGCTTACTGTACAAAGGTAAAATTTACATTTGTTACCCTGGCTACTTTTGTCGCTGCCCTCTCCTCAGCATGTGGCCCTTGGAAGGCTGGCCAAAGGGAATGTGCAGCCATTGGGCTGATAAAGCTTCCCTATCCCTGGACCAGTGGATGTACGAGAGGTAGTTTGTTTGTTTTTGAAAAAAAAGATATGCTATATATTGAGCAGCTTTCACCAAAATTTTCATGCTGCATTAAGAAGGGTAAAGAATTCCACAAGTAGATGGCGCTACATCCAAAACAGAAGCGGACCCCATAACTGTCTGAGAGGAGAAAGAGAGGTGTGCCATCATAAATGCAAGGGAGACTGGTGGCTCCGATGTCAGTGGGGCAGTGAATCCATTCCAGATGAAATACCCTAAACAGCTCTTTGAAAGCTTGGACTAAAACCCGGAGTGGATTCACTTCCTCACTGACTTTGGAGCCACCAGCCTCCACTGAATAAATGGAGGGGAAGGACTAGAGTTCAGTGGTGGTTCACATGGTCACAGGCAGAAAGTCCCAGCTTCAATCCCTGATTAAAATGGTCAGAAAGCAGATAGTGGCAATGACCCTCTGCCTAATATCCTGGAGAAAACACACGTGGGTACAGAAGGACATTTCCAGAGGATAAAAATTAGTCTGATCAGGTATAACCAACCTCCTGTGGTTTGGATGTAGCCAAGTTTTGAACCAATCCTTCTGCTTACTCTTACGTATGCAGTCAGCATTTCAACCAAAGCTATTGATATGTCATGAATTTTACTTTAATAAAAAGGTGGGGGAGAGAGAGAAACCTAGCTCATGTACATCTTTATCTTACATTTGAAGTTCAATGTGATTAAAACTGGGTGTCACCTAGAGGCAGAGAGGTTTATTTTCTCTGTTATTCTTGCATAAATTGATTCCTTCCTGTAGGCCAAATGAAGGTTGCCGTTTTCAGTTGTTGTTTCACAGAACAATAGCATCTGGAAACCTGCAGGCTGATAGAATGTGCCATGTCACGTGGCAGTCGGAAAAAAAGAAGAGAACTGCCAACACTGGAGCAAAGGATTTGTGAAAGCAGGTCGGTCTGAGACAGCCTAAGTCATTTCCCTCCCCTCCCTGCAAGGCTACACAGCCTGATTGCTTTTCTGTGAATGATGGCGCTTTATTTGCAAAATGCATTCATTCATAAGTGGATCACAAGGAGACAAAGCCAGACGGCCAAGTTCATTCACATACTTAGACACCACAAAACAACAACAGCTCACATACACAAGGGCAAAAAGCCGAAGACATTTTCTAAATTGAGAAGCCATTCTTCAGAGAGATTTTTCGGGTCTTCCTCTATGTTGTGACATTTTAGAATCAGGGGCAGCAGTCAAATGAACCCAGAGGATAAATCAGCAAGCCAGGACTAAAATGTATTGCCATTTCCAGAAACAGTCCTTTACCCAGTATTTCCTAAGCCTTTTCTTCATAGATTTGAACCGGCCATGGTTCTGCAGATGATTCCTTGGGCTGCTTGTCAGCTGTCCTCTCAACATGACTTTTTATTGGGGTGTGTGCGTGGAATATATTTTTCTGCTAAAACATTTGGAGTATGATGTGTCATCTAACATTTTTTCTTACTTTTCTTTCACAGACTACTTCCTCCCCCCACTTGTGAACAGATATATGCATAGTCACTTTCAATCAGCCTAATTTACCTACAGAGGGTTTTTTTGGTTGTTTTTAGACTTGTTAGTCGCTTGTTACCTGAAGGTCTCCAAGCAACGTGCAACTCATTAGAAAACACTGCTCTGATATTGACAGAAAACATGAGATACAAGTATAATAAGTACACTCCTAAAAGGATGATGCAGAGCTCTCTCCCGTAACAGCTGCACAAAACAGCTTGGCCTTTGAACTTGATTGCAAGCAAATGAAATATTCCCTTGACAATATTAAAAGATTTATTTAAAAAACCACACAAGCAGCATAAGGCTGTCATTTTAAGCACTGTTATTTGGTACTAGTGAGTCCCACTAAACAGGATTTTCTTCCAAAGAAACCAGGTTACAATTTGGCGGAAGGTCAATTCAATTGTCCACCATACCCACACCATTTCTGAACGACTGCCTGAAGGCTACCACTTTTCACCCTGACTGCCTGTTCCAAAAAGTAGTTCACATATGAATGTTCATCACTTAGGGCCCATCTGCAGTATATATTTAAAGCAATGCCATACCACTTTAACTAGTCATGGCTTCCTTCAAAGAATCCTGGGAGTTGTCATTTGTAAAGGGCGCTGAGAGTTGTTAGGAGATCCCTGTTCCCCTCACAGAGCTGCAATCCCCAGGGAACTCTGGGAATAGTAGCTGTGAATTGAATAAAATGCAATGGAAGAAGGGAGTGGAAATTAATTAAAGTATTTCATTTTTGCCTTCTGCTTTGCCTCAGCCCCCTTTGGCCCCATCTGCCTCTGGCCATTTGGCCCTTGGAAGGTTTGCCAGGGATGAATCTGGTCCTTCGACTGAAAAAAAAGTCCCTTGCCCTGAATAAAACTGCCTTGCCCTATGCTAGGGCATAGGGATGTTTGAAGAATTTGCTGGCTCCAAATTGAAAAGTGGACTTACTTGATCCACACCTTCTAGACTAATGTGTGGATCAGAAGGTGGTCCCCTTTGAAATCTGCAATCTCACTAAATTTCATGGGGTAGAGTGAGGACTTACTTGCACATCCCCTCCCACCCCCACTGCTGTGCATGATGCAGTTAGAGCTGCAAGTTCCCTAGGGAACAATGATGATGTGACACCTCTCAAAGGGAGACTGTATGGCTTCCACTACAGATCCATGGAGGCAACCATATCCCCCCCCCTAACCTGCATCCAGGAACAAATATATAGAAAAAATATGACTCTGTGTGTCTATGGGGGCAGTCATATTTTTTCTGTACAATGTCCCTGGGAGGAACAGTATGTCATCCCATCCCATCACTTCTATGGGCCCTTGTGGCTTCATTTTCAATATGTGTGGCAGGAGCTGTGCTTTCAAGCTGCTGAAGCTGCTAAAAAGAGCAGAGAAACATGTATAGTCATTCCTCGGACCACCTTGTGAGTACATTTTAGAACTATTAATTTTATGCAGACTTTTCTGTGAAAATAAATCTGCACATTAATGTGGAAATCGGATGGAATGGGCTTATAGTTGAACACATACAAAAGCGACACAGACCAGAGTAAAACTTATGTGTGCCCAGTCCTATCTGGGGATGATACTTTTGTCAGGAGAGGAAAGGCCCACTATCATTGTATGAGTGTTCCCAAGCACATTGGCTCCAAGAGGTTTCATTTTGCCTGAAAATGTGAGCTAGTAAGGATCCAGGTGCAAAATCATAATCAAGCAGAAGTGGCTCAGAAATGGGGGAGAGATGTGCTAGCTTCCCGGCAGGTGGGTCACTGTTGCTTACCGGGAAGGAGAGGTGGTGGGAACACTGGCACAGTGCAAACACAACAGTGTATTCTAAGCAACAACGATCCACCTGCCCGGAAGCTAACATAGAGGCAATGATGACAGGGAATTTTGTAGTTTGTTGGACGGGGGGTCCTTAAGGGAATTGAAGACAGGCTTACAGCAAAAGGGTAGACCTTTATTGGATGACAAGCATACACTTGGTCAGTCTCCCTCTGAGTGAGTGGAGAACTGCCCCATGGCACTGGTTGCCTGGAGTTTTTATACACTTCAGGACAAAGAAATTAGCATTAATGAATCAGGAGTTTACACATCAGTATTACCTAGGCATTACAGTATTACATAGGCATTGCACAGACATTGCATAGGAATTGCATTAGAATTTCATTGGCATTGCATTCTAGTCAATTTGGCAATGTTTAAAACTTCACATTCCAGGACATTTTCGCCATGAGCTGAATACTCCAGCTAATGAGCTAAGCATTTTAGTTAATGCAATCCTTCCTACGTTTTGGAGAGTACAGAGATGTTCAGAGATGTCCAGTGTCTGTTCAGTGTTATCTTATCTTGCAGAATTCTAGCTGTTCCATACAAACCAAAAGAGTCAGGGAAGACAGCTCTAAGAAGAAAAGGGTTCTGGCTGGCTACTAAGCTTATTAAAATATTATAAACTTTTATAGCTTTATAAAAGAATATATTTTGCTTATTTGTTTAATCTATATGCAGAACATATCATACGGAAAGCGGGATTGGACCAAGAAGAAGGAGGTGTGAAAATTGGACAGAGAAATATCAATAATTTAAGATATGCAGACGATACCATACTACTATCAGAAACCAGTAATGATTTGAAACAAATGCTGATGAAAGTTAAAGAGGAAAGCACAAAAGCAGGACTACAGCTGAACATCAATAAGAATAAAGTAATGACAGCAGAAGAGTTATGTAACTTTTAAGTTGACAATGAGGACATTGAACTTGTCAAGTATTATCAATACCTCGGCATAGTCATTAACCAAAATGGAGACAATAGTCAAGAAATCTGAAGAAGGCTAGGACTGGGGAGGGCAGCTATGAGAGAACTAGAAAAGGTCCTCAAATGCAAAGATGTATCACTGAACACTAAAGTCAGGATCATTCAGACCATGGTATTTCCGATCTGTATGTATGGATGTGAAAGTTGGACAGTGAAACAAGTGGATAAGAGGAAAAATCATCTCATTTGAAACATGTTGTTGGAGGAGAGCTTTGTGCATACGATGGACCACAAAAAAGACAAATAATTGGGTGTTAGAACAAATTAAACCAGAACTATCACTAGAAACTAAAATGATGAAACTGAGGTTATCATACTTTGCAGGCTCGGCTCCAGAAATGCCGGGGGCCTTGGGCATCAGCTTGCCCTGGCCCCCGGCATGTGCGCGCGTGCACACATGCATGCACGCAGCCCCCCACGCCCCCCACCTACCTGTCTGCTGTCTTTTACCATTGCCCTTAGCAAAGATGGAGGCCGCAGTTTCCCTAAGGGTATGACGCCTCCACCACCATCTTAGTTGATGGCACTTGTGCATGCTATGCGCGCACATCTCTGCCATCAACTAAGATGGCGGCAGGGGCTTCAGTACCTTAGGGAAACCACGGCTGCCATCTTCATTAAGGGCAATGGTAAAAGATAGCAGACAGGTAGGTGGAGGTGTGGTGGGGCCACTGTTCACGGAAGGGGAGCGGAGGGGTGGCTGAGGGGCCCCTTGTAGTTCCAGGGGCCGTTGGACCAGTGCCCCACCTGGCTGCCCTTTAGAACCAGCCCTGATAGTTTGGACACATCATGAGAAGACATGATTCACTAGAAAAGACAGTAATGCTGGGAAAAACAGAAGGGAGTAGAAAAAGAGGAAGGCGAAACAAGAGATGGATTGATTCCATAAAGGAAGCCACAGACCTGAACTTACAAGATCTGAACAGGATGGTTTATAACATGCTGTTGGAGGTCACTGATTCATAGGATTGCCATAAGTCATAATCGACTTGACATAACACACAAGCACGCAATGCAAGCAATTTCTCTTAATACAATCCATTTCATGTATACTTTCCCCTAACAGATGCATTTTTGTAAACATTGTTTTGTTGAAGCACTGCATCGCACAATGCAGATATGTGTGAATTTCGAAGAATGGCTGCATTTCAGTTCACTTATTGTTTTGGAAAGTGCAAATTTGATAGATTCGGCTTGATGGAAAGATGGCGACCTAGGAGGAAGTTAATTTTAACTCTCTCCAGACAAAGAGATTAAAATACCTTACCTAATGCTCAAAAACTGCCTAATTACTCCAAGGACTACATAGGAACATCATTTACTTGGAATGACTGTTTTTATTTGCTGATTACTCCTCGTTCTCAGAACGAGGCCCAGTGAGCTACTTACTCCCATCTGTAAGTGTTACAGGATTACACCCCTAAATGCATGCTGGACTTTGTCTCCCATGGAAATGAATGGGATGTAAAAGTACACAACCTTTTCTTTCTAGCTGAACATCTTGAACTATATATAAACAAAGTGAACAGATTTGAAGAGGATGTGCCATGTTAATTTTATAAAGGTGTTTCATTCTCTATTTACATACATAATGTGGGCAGAAAGAAGTGAAGAAATCAATCTGTGCATGGAGCATCCTAATTTTAAGCCATGAAAATGTCAAATGAAATAGATTATACTTCCACAGAACTTTTCTAATTAACACATTTATTTAAAGACCAGCAATAATGAGTCATCCATTAATAGTTTGTAAATATCATTCCAAATGGTTACAGCAAAGGAATTAGTGTGAGAATATAACCGAAGTTTAAGAAAACGGGGGTACATTCAGTTTTTTTGCCTGAATCTAGGAATCTACCTGAGATTACCAGAAATAATAGGAATTGTGTTAGTCTTGATTAATCCATTTCATTAGTTTAAATGGGGCTAAAGCTATGGCTGATTGTAGACCATAATGTCACATAACAGAGTACACAGTCAAAGATATCAGATAGAGTTTCATATATATTAATCCTAAATAAATTCAAAGCAATCTAGTTTTCCTCAATACAGCCCCAGACATTGGAGCCCCAATCTAAACTATTTTAAAATTTGATGAAATATAAATTGTCCAGTGGGATTTTAATCTCAAAATGTTGCCTCAACATTTGAAGCTTACATATGGAATTCAGAATTTGATCTCAATGTTACTTTTTTTATTCCACTGTGTATATTTACAGACGACCCCTGGGCACTCAGATGTAAATTCAACAGAGATCACTGTAATGAAGTGTGTATAGGACTGTAGTTTAACATACATAGAAAAAAGATACAGAAGCTGTAGTGGATAGCATGGAGTGGCATCATTCCTCCACGTTTGTCTCATAACTGCTGCTTACTGGGAGGTAGAGGGGGAGGAGTGATGCAGCAGTGAGGTCAGCACAGTGCAAGCGCCCTGGCAGAGCCAATCCAGTGCATTTGCTGGTGTGCTTGCACTGCACTGACCTCACTGCCACTTCACTCCTCCCCTTCTACCTCCCAGTAAGCAGCAGGGATAGGACCCGCCAGAGGTCAGGTGAGCAGTGCATCCCCACCATGCCATCCGCTATTGTACAGAAGCCCCTCTTTGGATATTAGACATGGAGAACTGAAAGCCAAAGTAATTGTACTTCCAGGTCTCCTTATAGTAAATGATGTCAGAAACCATGATGAAAGTATTCTATTACTTACATACAAACCTTTTAAATTCTGCCCAACAGCTGCTAAACTGCTAGGTCAGTTCCTTGTGCAGGATGAGTTCTTGGCATTTATATTTCTCAAAGGTGAGTGAAATGGCATATTTCTGTGAACTGCAGGTCTGGTGCATCAGGGCATGCTCATCACTTGATGACTGCTGTGCACGACCCATCACAGATCAAGCACCACCGACAGATTGTTCATATCCTTGCATGTCACTTCAGACATGATGCTCTGCTTTCTGGGGGAGTCAGTTCACACAGTCAGCTGCGAGTTATTCAGTGCCAAGTATTCAAGTGTTGATGAAATCAAGCAGGCAGTGGACTGGCCTTTAATGAAATTTTAAATCAAGGCGCTGAACTCAAGGAAAAATATTCCCCAGGTTATTTACCCTGGTATCCATTTACCTGGGAGGTCTCTAAAGTGTACTTAATATAATCCCTCCTGATCAAGCCCTGCTTTTCATTAGGAATAGATGGAAATGCAACAAGGGGACCTAAGGGAGAGTATCTGCTATACTAAAACTATGTTTCTGTTGGAAATGTAAAAGGGCTTCTCAGTTTAGATGATCACCATGGGGACACACTTGCTATGTCAATCTTCCTACATGTTTACCGGGTTAGCAGACAGCTCTTCATTTGTCCAGTTGAGTTACTGTGAATACATTAGAATGAAATGTTCTCCGACACTGCGGTATCCATTTAAAGCACTATTGTATTACTTTAAACAGTCATGGCTTCCCCCAAAGTATCCTGGAAACTGTAGTTTGTTAAGGGTGCTAAGAGTTGTTAAGGAACTTCTATTTCCCTCACAGAGCTACAAATTACAATTCCCAGAGTGCTTTAATAATCAATCCCTCTTCCCATGGAATTTTAGGAATTGTAGTTCTGTGAAGGGAATGCGACTCTCCTACCAAGTTTCAGCACCTTTAACAAACTACAGTTGCCAGGATTCTTTAGGGGAATCCATGACTGTTTAAAGTGGTATAATAGTGTTTTAAATATATAGTGCAGATGGGCCTTATCTTTTGATCTGTTTTACCTCCTTTGGACCCAAATCTTTTGTTGCCGCCATCACTTTGCTACCACCAAAAGACACTTTGGCTTATGGATGAGTGTCCACATCACTGCCAAATGCATGCATTGTGCCTTACCATCTTCTTAATCTCACCATATTGAACATTCACAAGTGATCCTCACAGTCGTTTAGTAATGGGGGTGGGAACAAGGACATAGCGACTCTAATCCTTATGTGTTGTTCTTCAGGGGCACCTATATTTCTGGTGATTAAAAACAGCAGCTGCAATAAATGCTCTTGCCACATCAATCTTAGATATGTCAAAGTGCAGACCTTTGAACCTTGCTGTGAATCTTGCCCTTGCCCCACTGAAATGTCCTCTTTATCCTCCACCACTAAAACCTGAAATGGTTGCTCTGCCCACAGAGGTGCAATGTTGGTGTGATCCGAAAAAGGTTGAGAACCACTGCTGTAGTGGTAAATTTTGTAGTGGTAAAACAGTGGTGTAGTAGTAAATTTTGAAATGCAGGAGCTCATCGTAACAGCCCCCATAGCAATGCTGCCAAGGACAAATCTGTCGGAAGGCAGAGCTGGGGTCCCAATCCCGGGGAGCTGGATCCCGGAGAGTTGGGAGAAGAGTATTCGGATGGATGGCAGAGGGAAGGGGGAGGAACTTCCCCCCTTTGGAGCGAAGACGAAACAGAGGAACTGCCAGTGATAAGGTCGCTTAGCAACGGGGAGCCTGAGCCCTCCCTGGACATTCTCACGCCTCCCCCTCTTTCAGGCTCAGAGCAAGAGGGGAAAGAGGGAGGGCTGCTCACAGCCGAAAAGCGGGGAGGCAGTTTACCATCAGCCCCTCCCCTATCCTCCATCCTGGAATCGGAAACTTCAGAAGAGGAGGGGGTGATGCTTCCCCCCTCACCGCGCACACGCAGACAGCTGAAAAGACAGGAGAGAAGGGGGGGAAGGCGGGCAGTACCTGAGGGGCAGTTAAGGAGGAGCGAAAGATTGCGCGCCCGTTTGGCCCCTTCTTAAAGAACAGGCGGGAAGAAGTCCCTTGCTCTGTCAACTTTCTCCCAATGCCGCAGGACCTGTATCCCTGTATTGCTTCATGAGAAAACGCAGTCTTTGTTTGGACATTACCCTAATAAAACACGAATTAACTACAGCCGTTGGTCTGGTTCCTGAGTCACATCCTGGGCCTGACAAAATCTATCTATCGATCTATCTATCGATCTATCTATCGATCTATCTATCGATCTATCGATCTATCTATCTATCTATCTATCTATCTATCTATCTATCTATCTATCTATCTATCTATCTATCGATCTATCTATCTATCTATCTATCTATCTGTCTGTCTGTCTGTCTGTCTGTCTGTCTGTCTGTCTGTCTGTCTGTCTGTCTATCTATCTATCTATCTATCTATCTATCTATCTATCTATCTATCTATCTATCTATCTATCTATCTAATATACACCTCCCACAAAGAGCAGCAGCATATGGCATAATACTCAGTTTGTGAGGACCAGAATGACTGCAATCCTATACATAGCTATGTATGGACGTAGCTAAGTATAGGTAAGCTGTACTGGAGTCAGTGATGCTTACTTGTAACTGTAGAGGTTCAACTTGTTAAAAGTACATTGAAGTTTAACAAATGCCAGCTGAAATGCAATGTTTAACTTTTAATTAGAAATGAAAACCATCTTGCAAAAGGGCCTTGCCATTTAAATTGTTGGCTCAAAGCAGGAACCCTGTCAAAGAAAAGGAAAGGAGTATCCAGCCTCTGCTTGACTGCTTTCCTCATCTTCCCACTTGCTAACCTGTCACAAACAGTAGTAGAACTTGAAAATCTCACTATAACCTCATTGACTTGTCAGAATAAGGAGGGTCTGTGTCTGTCAGTTACCATGCCATGCCAGGAGATGATGTCATTACTCTGCTCTGAAAGAACTGTTCTGGAACTGCATTCCTCTCCATGCCGATAACAGCTTTAAGAGCAGAAGCACAGACATCCTCCCCCATGCACATCAAAGCATTTTAAAGTAAGCTTCAGGTGCATGCATACCGGGTATAAATTGCCTGGCTGCGTGTTCCTCACATCCCTGATGAATTTGCTGTGGCATCCTCTCTCTTCTTCAAGGACTGTTTTGCTGAAATACTTTGATAACTGATGGCAATGAACCACACAGTAACCGTTTCCCCGCATGCACTTTCAGACTTTTTTTTTTTATGCCAAGACAATTTCATGTTTTCATTGTCTTCTAAATCAAATGCTGCCTTGGAAATAAAGTGACCTTTGTCTGTTTACCTTGAGTGTACTTTCAGAGTGCTTTTCTGCCAAAGAAATCAGCTTTATGTTGCATTTATGTTATTCTTGGCTTTCCGTTCTTTGCATTCCCTTGTAATTGGTTGTCATGCCAAATCCAGTCCTTCAGATACACTATCAAGGGGCATCTTTTTATTGGATTTACATTAGCATAACAGAAAGCAGAATGTGGCTTGGCTCAAAATTGGATCAGAACTACTAGAGTGAGGCAGAAATTCTGTCCTAGCAAGAGAAAACTTGCCTCCATCGAGGACCAGCTGCTCAGCCCCATTTGCTTGCCTTAGAGGTCTTCAGTGGGACTTGTTTCCCATGGACTACCAGCAGAGGAAGATGTGGCTCCATCATGGACAAAGTGAGGTCCAGCCGCTCAGCCCCACTCGCTTCAGAGATCTTCATTGGGCTCGCTGCCTAGTGACACCAATGAAGACCAAGAATGAGGGCAAAAAATGCTGCCCGAATAAACCTGGCAACATAATACTTCCGATTATATCTTTTTGAAAGTGGTTGTATCATGAACATTTTTTGTAAGTTGCTTTGGAAGCCTCTTGGGGTCATCAAGCAGGACATAAGTATTCTAAATAAATAAATAAATTTCTCCTAGTTTCCTCGTGGGATGTTTTCACACGGTGTTTATCTGGGATGGATGTTTATCTGGCATTGAAATGGCAACCTGGAGAGCATCTTAGGGGTATGCAGGACCTCAAATTTCACTAATCTTGGACATTTCACACAAAGGCAGAGTTTCCAAATTTGCCCCCATACTCTGCTTTGGGTCAAATTCAATGGCAATGTTTGGAACTACACTTGGGAAACTATGCACAAGCAACCTGAACCAACTGTATATTTGTTTTTAATGTTTTTAATTGCTGTAAACCGCTCAGAGAGCTTCAGCTATGGGGCGGTATATAAATGTAATGAATGAATAAATGAATAAACTGTGCTGATGCCATCTGCACAGGAGTTGGAACAATAGCTGAAGTCTCCACCCAGACCACACGCCCCTTCCCCATAATGTACAATGGCTCCTGAAGTGCTGATGGACAAACTAAAAGGAAAATGAATCATTTTATTTGCACTTGAGTCCAGGTTTTTTCTTACAGAAAGAGCCAGTATGGGAGCTCTGAGCTGGATAGAGCCCTGGTACAGGAGTAGGTTGCAATCTGGATCAGGGTGACTGCATATGCAATTTGCGAAGGGGCAAAAACTTACATTGGAGCCAATAGAGCCCTGGAGGAAGCATCCACAAGGAACAGATGAAGTGATGAAGGTGCACCTTCAGATTGCAAATATGGATGTTCCTCCATATGTATTAGGGAGTGGGGATGAGCACTATCACAACATTTCATTCAGACTTTGATTTGGCAGTTGGCTCCAAGGCTGACCAGTTTGGCTTGGGGTCCATCTTGGGGACTCTGATTTTTTTTCTTTCACTATTGGGAAATTTAAAAATGGCTAGAGCTTCCCCACTCCCACTTTTTGACAGAACGTGTCAAACTTCATCCCCACAGAGTGGACAAAACCTGCCAAATTATAGGCAAATAGATCCAGGGGCTTTCATGCTGGCATTTCTAATTTTCTTACAAAAAGGAAATTATAACTTTTTGGGGGACACAACTGATGCAATCTGCAGGCAAGGTCATCCTGTCTGAGGGCATGAATCCTGTCAAATTTCATTGGGATAAATGCAGTGCTTTTCTTGCAAGGGCAGCCATTACATGTTTGGGATTGGAAGAAAAGGAATCATATAATCTTCCCTAGTGTTTTGTGAGTAATTGATCTGAAAGTTGCAAACATGGACGGAATTTCCCTGCCAAATTGTAGACAAATATGTTCAGGGGCTTTTGTGCTAAGCATTTTTAATGTTTATTTTGGGGTGGGAAGGAAAAAATAATTTTCTGGTTGAAATCATTCTTCTGATCACAAGCTTGATCTATGAACCACAAAAGAGCTCCCTCTCCCCACCCTGCCGTTAGTTCCATTAGTGCACCCTGTCATTAAATAATGTGTTTTATAGTGTTGCGATGCTCCCTGAGACCTACTGGTAAAGGACGGGTAATGACAACGACAACAACAACAATAATAATGATGATGTTATAGTAAACCGAGACGTTATTCTGCTGCTTTTGATGTCTTGATAGCTGAGGCACCAAAAACTGTTTTAGGGGTCCTTATACCTGTCCCTCATAGAAAACTCTCTTTGCCTTGGTCTGAATCTGATGCACAACCCATGTGTATGTGTCCACAAACACCTGCACATAAAATAGATGCCGGCCATAAGAATATAAGAAAAGGCCTGCTGGATCAGGCCAAACGCTATCTAGCCCATCATCCTGTTCTCACAGTAGTCAACCAAATGCCTTTTCCTTTATATGTGCAGGGAGCTTTCTTCATAAGAGAAGCATTCAACCATGCACTCCCCCTTTTTCAAGGTGTGGTGCAGTCCTGGAACAGTTTTGCCAACTCAGCTGTCCTTTTGCATGGACTTTAGTGATAATGGTGACTGTGGTTATGCATTTGAATAGTTTTGTGCATTTAAAAATATTGTCAAGGCAGCCCCTACTATGTCACTTTTCCTCTGTACACTTTCTGAGTACTTTCCAAACTCTGTTCTTCTCTGACTTGGTCTGTTTCCTTCACATCTGATCCCCTTGTCTGTTGCTAAGACTCCCTGCTTGGTTTCCCAATGCTTTCTTGAGATTCAAGCTCCTGTCTCTTGCATTCTCCCTGCCAAACTATGCTTTTCTGAACTGCTAAGTCTATCCACCCAGTTCCTGCATTCTTTCTCAACCTCCAACCCACATTCTCTCTCTACCACTACCTTTCCTTCACAGTTTGATTTTCCTCACTGACTCATCCCAGCCAATTCCTCGCTATCAGCATAGGCTGTTGGTTACATGGTTGAGTTGGTTGCTCATCCGCAGAGACAGTCTACATGAAGAGTTTTGGAGCATCTGGACCAGGCCAGTGTCAAAACTTGCATGTCTGTAATTACTTGGTGTGTTTCAACACCCACTTCTGCATAGCTCTTCCTGAATAACACTATTAATAGAAAAGAGGAGGCTGGCACTACTGACAGTCATTAACACCTTGGTAGAGACAGCTCATGGGGCAAGGATGAAATTTTAAATGTCTGATTACCAACTTGATTAAAAGGTCAAAATAGCCTCTGAATATGAGATTGAATAATAACATAAGATAATGAGTGTATGAATGGGGTCTATTTCTATTATGTTTCCTATCTCATCACTCTGATGTTTTTTTAAAACTCTTCTTCGTTTACTATGCCATTGTTAAGAATTTTAATAAATCCTCCTAAACTAAATAATTAATTCACTAATAGGCAAAAAAAAAAAAACAACAACCAACCCTTGCGGTTTAAGAATCTACCTATAGCCCACAGATATTTCTATCAAACTTTTAAAAGCAGGGAAATTGAGCAGTTATAGTGAATGCACCAGGGATAGCAGGAGACCTGACCTCCTCTCTGAGATATTGGACTGCCCTACAAATTGGTCAAAATGCAAACACAATCTGGGTTGGTCTTTCACAGTCCAATCCATTTCCTGTGTAGCTTGGAAGAATTTGGTAACATGTGGGTCTGAGCATATGGTGAGTGGTGGCAACACCTGCCATCTCCAAAGATGGAGAATTACATTTTTGTATGTTTGTTGGTGTTCTTACTTTGCTTCTTTCCTGTGTTACCATTGTTTCTACAGAGAATCTAACCTCAAAAATTATATTTCTCTCATTATTCATCCTAGAAATCTGTGTTAAATTTATTTTTATTAATTACAAAGCCTTTTTATTGGTCAGTGTCATATGGTGGTGAAGACAGCCTTTTGTGTTTCAAACTGGAAGTTATGTTCTATTTCTATTTTGGGTGCATTAACAGTTACAGTTTGATGTAAAATCAGACGGAATATGATATGCTACTACTTAAGTAATGAATCTAGCTTTTGGAAAAAATAAACTTGGACTACCCAAGATGCATGTTTTCAGCCTGCTTTGCTTAAACCACTCTACTTAAGGGAAGGTGGGCATAGTTAATTAAAAACATAGAGTACACCTAAAATTTTGCTAGAATATAATTCAGCTCCCACTGTTTTATCTTATGCAAACTGAGACACTCCTCATGTCTATTGGAAATTATACTGCACAATAGTCACTGCCATTATTCCAAAATTGTTTCTGGAGCTTTTTTAGTGTTGCAAAGTGTTGCTGTACTTCACATATTCACAGAAACAGAAGAAAATGGTTTACTATGGGAAACTTCACTAAAATTGCAAAGTAAATCAAACATATTGTTAATATTGTTGCTTCCTCCCTACTAAAACAAGATCAGGACAGTGCATGTCTTGTTTCTGCTATTTGGACTGATTGAAGGTGTTGCCACCACTCACCATATGCTCAGAGGCATATGTTACCAAATTCTTCCAAGCTACACAGGAAGCGGATTGGACTGTGTAAGACCAACCTAAATTGTGTTTGCATTTTGACAAATTTGTAAGGCAGTACAATTTAGGGTTGCCAGGTTCATGGCCTGAGACTGATCCTGTATCTTTAGGAGAAGAGAAAGCCAGCCAAGTGCAGGTGTTCTTGCAACACTGTAACGAGAAAAACCACAAGGTGGAATTCTTCCTTCCCTCCGCACAACTTTTAAAGATACAGAAGACCTCTTGGAGGCTGGGCCTGGCAACCAAGAGGTCTTCTGTATCTTTAAAAGGTGTGCAGGAGGAAGGGAGAATTCCACCTTGTGGTTTTTCTCATTATAGTGTTGCAAGAACACCTGCACTTGGCTGACTTTCTCTTCTGCTAAAGATACAGGATCAGTCTCAGGTCATGAACCTGGCAACTGTAAGTACAATATCTCAGAGAGGAGATCAGGTCTCCTGCTCCCCTGGTGCATTCACCATAGCAGCCCAATTTCCCTGCTTTTTAAAGTTTGATAGAAATATCTGTGGGCTGTATGTTCTTAGACGGCAAGGTTTTTTGCCTATTAGTGAATTTCTCTGCTTTTTAATCTGGAAGGTAAGAAATGGGATCCTGTGCAAGTTTACTGAGAATGGGTTGATCATTTCATGCTTTATGAGTTCAGTGGGATTTACTCCCCTGCAATCATGCTTAGTATAGGTGAAACTAACCACAGGGGATAGGGAGGGGGCAGGAGGGAGGGGAGGAAGGGCAGAGGGGAGAAGGGGGATCATTTGCATGCTTACTGAGTTCAGTGGTTTACTCCCCTGCAATTATGCTTAGGATAAGTGAAAAAGACCACAGGGGATGGGGAGGGGAGGAAGAGGAAAGGCAGGGGTAGGGGAGGAATGGCAAAGGGGAGGAGGGGGAGGGGAGCAGGCAGGAGAGGGCGGGGAGGAAGAGGGCAGATTTGATCATTTGCATGCTTATTGAGTTCAATGGGATTTACTCCCATGCAATCATGCTTAGGATAGGTGAAACTGACCATGTGGGAGGAGGAGGAGAAGTGGGAGGAAGGGCTGGACTGGGCAGGGGAGGAGGAAAAAGGAAGAGGGGGTAAGAAGGGAGAAGGAAGGGAGAAGAGAGGGGAAGGAGGGGAAATGCAGGTCTGATAATTTGCATGCTTATTGAATTCAACGGGATTTACTCATGTGCAATCATGGTTAGGATAGGTAAAACTGACCCATGGGGGGAGGGGGAGGGGAGAGGAGACCGAAGGAGGAAGAGAGGTGAGAGGTGAGTGGAAGAACAGGGAGGGGAAAAGAGGGGATTGGAAGGGGAGGGTGAAGGGTGAAGGAAGGGGAACGGAAGGGGCAAAAGGGAGGTTATGGGAGGGAGGAGGAGGGGAGGGCAAGTTTGATCATTAACATGCTTATTGAGTTCAATGGGATTTACTCCCTTGCAATTATACTGAACATAGGTAAAACTGAACATGGGGGAGGAGGAGGGGGAGGAGGAGGGGGAGGAAAGAGGGGAGGGGAAGGAGGAGAGGGAAGGAAGGGATTGGAAGGGGATAGGGGAGGGGGAGGGAGGGGCAAAGGAAGAGGAAGGGAAGGGGATAGGAGGGAGCAGGAGGGGAGGGCAGGTTTGATTATTTGCATGCTTTTTGAGTTCAATGGGATTTACTCCCATGCAATCATGCTTAGGAGAGTTGAAACTGAGTGGTGGAGGGGCAGGGAGGAGAGGAGGAGGAGGGCAGGAAGGGGAGTGGAGGGAGGGGGAGGGGAGGGCAAGATATTGTGTGGGTGGGCACTGGGCAGAGGCGAGTCTCTTTCCTTTCCAAAAGGGAAACATTTTGAACAGTATCATTGTTTTTCAGTGTTTCCCCCACCTTTTTATTCTATAGCAGGCACATGTAGTCTCCCATCCAAATTTAAATCAAAGCTGTCCCTGGCCACATCCACATGAGACCTATATTTCACTTCAGGCAGTCATGGCTTCTCTCAAAGGATCCTGGGAAATGTAGTTAGTGAAGGGTGCTGAGAGTTGCTACGAGATGCCCTGTTCCCCTCACAGACCTTCAATCAGAGCGGCTGACAACCACTCTGGTCACTGGAGCTCTGTCAGGGGAATAGGAGTCTCTTCTCAGCACCCTTCACAAACTACACTTCCCAGGATTCTTTTGGGGAAGCTAGGATTTTCTCAAGTGAAATAAAGGTCTGGTGTGAGTGTGGCCCCCTGGTTAGCCAAGCCAAACAGCTGTGATTCTGGCTTTTAGAACACTGATAGTTGGTTCTTACTGAGCATGTCCAGCCTTATCATTGAGTTCAATGCTAATTTTCTTAAATTAATTAAAAATCAGCTAGGCATTTTTTTCAATTTTTAAACTGCAGAAGATGGAGGTCAGAGTATGGGGCAAGGTCAGTAATAGGATTACAGGTACTCTGTGAACATGGCTGATTTTTAATTAATTTCAACAAATTATGAGAACTTTGACAGAAAAAAGTCCAAAAGGGCTCTGGATTCCCCCCCCCTTGTTTTACATTTTGAATTTTCGATTCTCTCTGAGTGTTTTGTGTATCACCATGAAAACTTAGCGGGTTGTTAAGCAAGAGTTTCTGAGTTAAAGACTATATGTTTTTCAAGGTTTTGTTTTGAAATGAGCTTATGGGAAGCATCAGAATGGCATGGGGGAGTATTTTTAATTTAACATTGAGGAATGCAAAAAATCCATGCTGGCTATAGTATACAGCTACTCTTATGGCTGTATAATATGTAGTGCCCCTGTTCATTATCCTAACCCTTGATTAGCTACTTTATAGGCTTGTATATTATCATTATATAAGCCCTATTCAATTGTTTCCTTACCCCCAATGGATTACCATCATGTTAGGGGGGAGCAGGGAGGGTGCCTCTTGGCTCCTTCCCCTTTCATGACCCTGCCGTGTTCTGGGTAATGAACTCATCTCTACTCTCCCCCTTGTGTGCTGGTAATCATGTGTTTGTGTGTGTGTGTGTGGATAAGGCCTGAATGGGGCAATAGTTCAACACAGAAGCTAATCTCTTTGAACTTTGCCCAGAGTTTGGAAGATTACTTTAAAAAAGTAATAAATTACAGTTACAATTACATGGACCCAAAAGTAGTAATTACTGTTACCGTCGCAATTGCTCTGAAAGTAATTAATTACTTTACTTTTTCTCAGAAGTAATCACTACAATTACATTTCAGTTACTTTAAAAAAAACCGCCTGTAAGGTGCTGGCCGTGGCTGCTGCACATCTAAGTAGCCTAAAAGAACATTAAAAATAAACACACACATACAGAGGTAGTAGAATAATTCTTTTTATCCATAAGATAGCAATGGTGGACTCTCTGCTGGTAAGGGAGGTGGGGAGAGAGGCTGAGGCCACTACTCAGATCTTTGCACATCAAACCAAGTGCAACCCCCCCTTAGCCAGCAGGCATAATCTCTCTCACTTAACCACCTCCCGGACCCTGCCCTACCACCAACTAAGGGACACTCACCCAAGCAAACATTTTCCCAAGATGCAAAAAAGTTAAAATACGGCAAATGCAGCACAGTAGCCAGAGAGGGTGGTGGGGGCCACTGTGTGCCAAGTGCAAGCACAGTATTCATACACACACACACATAAACACACACGTTGCCATCTGTCACCTCCACAGTTCTTTGTCTCCATTTTGCTGCTGCCTCCTTCTCCTCCTTTATCCATGTTCTTGCCCTCCGGCTCCTTTTTTCCTCCACTCCATTCTTCACCACCACCATCCATTTTTTAAACAATTGTTTTCTCCACTCCACCCCGTCTCCTCCCTCGTTGCCTCCTACCCACCCACAGAGCATGAGGGAAGAGAGACACTGCACAGAAGCGCAGTTTGAGGCACATGATTTTCATCCACAAATCAGAGGAGCAGAAGACTTCCCCTGCTTCCCCCCCAATAATGCTCAAAAGTAATTCTGGAAACGTTATAATTACTCCACAAAAGTAATAAAATTACTCTTAGTTCTATTAGAATCAAAATGTAAAGGAATTACCCACTCGTTCCTCAAAAAAGTAATGAATTACAAGTAATTTGTTATTTGTAACTAATTACTTCCAAGCTCTGCCTTTGCCATTCTGATTCCTAAGCCAAAATCTTATATACTGAGATTCTGAGGAATAAGGCAGGGCTGGAAATGACTGCTTATCAACTTTTTCATGCCAGTCATCTCCCAAGCAATTAATTCCATCAGGCGCAGAATGTACATTGATCAAATGAGTCAAGGCCATTTCTCAAAGGAAACCATAACGTCAGGTTGCTTAAGTACAATCAATTGCCACATATCGCTGCATGGGTTATGAGCAGGGCTGTGTAATTGAGCTTGTCACCCATTGCTCCATGTGGACTTGGGGATTTTTCTTAAAGTTAAGTTTTAATAAATATGACAGTTTGACGAATCGGGAAAGTTGGCATTCCAAATAGGAGTGGTTTTGTGCTACCCTTTGCCTAGTTGTCAGTGTTTGTATAATTCATACTACAAGATGTTCTGCAGTTTCCTCTGTTGCTCTCATGTCTCAATTGAGTGACATATAGTTTTGAGTCTCTAAATTAGATTCTGAGCTGTTTCCCTGGCTGTTCCCTCATTTGCCAGCTCTATGCCCAATTATGGGGCTGTATCATGTCAAGCCTGAACCTTAGTAGCAAATAGTGATGAGTTACAGTGATATGTCAGCCTCAGCAATTTCCTTTGTACAGTAGCTAGGAAGGATATGTTTTTGTTCTGTTGCCTTTAGACATCCTCAGTAAATTGGCAACCTTGTTCTGGTAAAGAGAATATTTGGACCATTCTTAAAGGAGTACCATCAGCTAGGCTCTATTCCTCCAAGACCAGCAAATGTCTTTTGAATTGACCTTGGTAGTGGTGCTGCAACTGAGATTTTGCTTTTATGCAGTCTGGGAATTAATCTAAATCAGGGGTGGCCAACATGGTGCCCTCCAGTCACTGGATTCCAACTCCCACCATTCCTGACCACTGACCATGCTGGCTGAGGTTGATGGAAGTTGTAATCCAACAGCATCTGGAGGGCTGCACATTGGCTACCCCGATCTAAATGATCTCTTTTCACTCCCCTCACAGATGGATGCAGTGGGGGACCACCAATATTACACTCAGAGTAAACCCATTGAAATAAATGGACTTGCTCTGAATATGTCTTAGTTGGATGTCATTCAGTGACTGCTGGAAAGAATTCAGTTAGGGACTGCTGCATCAATGGGAGCTCTAAACCTGGAGCAGCCATAGCAATGAAGGAGCACAACTGGAAGACTGGGCACACTACATAATATCAAGGGGCTCAGACATGGACAGCTACTATTTTGTTTTGCATTGAGGTTTATACCACACCAATATGGTTTTTCAAAGGCCCTTAGGGAAGCTTCCAAAACATACACTGATATTACATAATTCCACTTACTAAAACAGAGAGAATAGTCAGAGTAAAATCCGTAGCACAGTTAAAAAAAAGTTTTTAAAAAGTCACAAAAAGATCTGGACAGCAGTTAATTATGCCCGGGTTTCTCCTGGTGTTCTACAAGACATAGCTGAATGGGAGGAAGGTCCATAAACTGGATGCCATCTACAAGAAGACCCGTTTTTTGCACTAGCCAACTTAGTCTCAGGCAAAGCCAGCAGGCAATACCACCTGTTGCCCTCCAAATGTTTTGGACTACACTTCCAATCAGCTCTAGCCAGTATAGCCAATGGTCAGGAATGATGGGACTTGTAGTCCAACAACATCTGGTTAAGAAACACTGCCTTAGTGCATGCAGTGGCGTGTACAGAAGGATGCATTTCCTCAGATACTTTGGACCCAAACTGGTTAGGGCCTTAAAGATTAAAAAAAAAGGCATTTAAAAATGTGCTCAGACTGTAATCTCAGACCAGATGTAATGTGCTCTTTGTAGCTTACATTCAGTAACAAGCAGTCCACCATGTCCTGATGAATGAGCTATAGTCTCAAAGTGGTACTTAAAGTCAGCCCCACATAGAGCATGTCACAATAGCCCAGCATGGATGGTATTAATGTCTGTATGACAGTGGCCAAGTCATCCTTTTCTAGGAGTGGTTGTAGCTGATATATCACCTTGAAACTGATGAATAATAGCACTCCTGACAACAGATGCTTTTTTGCCGTGTTCTATTGATCAAAACTTTATTCAGTTGTCCTTTGGGAACCTAATGAGCATAGTGGCAAATTCAGAAGTGCAGGATCCCTTCATGATCATCACCGCCATACCTCCTTCCCCCACCCTTTTATTTTGTTGCTGGGTTAAGAATGAGATCTTTGTTAATGCCTTCTCCCACAACATTAGACATCCCTAGGAGCCAATAAGCATAAAAAGGGAGAGTGTTTAGGTACTGAAAAGACTCTTCTCAGTTGCTGACTCACCTTTTACTCTGATTGCCTCCAATCGACAGGAAAGGACAAGGAGACATGTTAGAAGATTCTTCTCAATGGCTCTCTCCTTTCATGCTGATTGGCTCCTGGGATTCTGGATACATAGGGACCCTGCTGGGACCCTGCTCCCCAAAAAATAAAGTGTTTAACCCCCCCAAGACCTTGGATTACACTTCTCCTAATAAATGGGCATCCTGTGGTACCTACCCACAGTTTTTAGAAGTGATTAATACAATGGTGTCTATTCTCCATAGATACTATAGATTGAATATAATCTATGCAATGTAGTCATTCTAAATACCAAACCAACCAGCTCAGAAAAGTAGGCAGATGACTGAAGCCATTGGGACTTGAACTGTAATTGTCACATACATAACAAAATTATAAAAAATGTTGTTGTTATGTGCCTTCAAATCAATTACGACTTATGGTGACCCTGTGAATCTGCAACCTCCAGTAGTGTTTATTATAAACCACCCTGTTCAGATCTTGTTAGTTCAAGTCTGTGGCTTCCTTTATGGAATCAATCCATCTCTTATTTGGTCTTACTCTTTTTCTACTACTGTTTTCCCCAGCATTATTGTCTTCTCTAGTGAATCATGTCTTCTCATTACGTGCCCAAAGTCTGATGACCTCAATTTTATCATTTTAGCTTCTAGTGATAGTTCTGGTTTAATTTGTTCTAACACCCAATTATTTGTCTTTTTTGCAGTCTACGGTATCCACAAAGCTCTCCTTCAACACCACATTTCAAATGAATTGATTTTTCTCTGATTCCTTTTTTTCACTGTCCAACTTTCATATCCATACATAGAGATCAGGAATACCATCGTCTGAATGATCCTGACTTTAGTGTTCAGTGATATATCTTTGCATTTGAGGACGTTTTCTAGTTACTGTTGTTAAATTTACAAATTAAGGATGATTAACCCACCAGTTGACCATCCTTAGCATCAGCTTTTAAAGTCAGTGATTCTTTCTCAGTTTTGATTATTTTAAAAAAATGAAAGGGAAAAAACAGTAATTGGTCCTTTCCAAGAAAGTAGCAATTTAACTGCAATGACCCTTAGTACTTGAAAAAGTACTGGACAAATATTTCAGAACATCTTCCATCTTGTAATCTTCTGACATCTTTTAATACCATTATCAGAGTAGTGAATCCTTTGTGTGTGTTGGGGGGGGAGTTAGTCTGAGTATGTATCTGCAAATTTCATAGATTCATAGAGCTGGAAGGGATCTCAAAAGTCATCCTGTCCAACAGTCTGTTGATTTAATAAATCTGCCACAACCTCCAATGGAAAGAATAATACAATTTATTAGGGAAGAAAATGTCCACATGTACTCTAGACCTGCAACACTCTGGAAGCCATATTTCAATAATGTGTTTGGGAATAAAGCTTTAAGGAGTACGATGGGAGTGCTTTGTGTCAGCACAACCTCTCAGATACCAGTAACTGTAGCAAGAAAGATACAATTTGGTTCTTGATTGTTTCATCAAGGGGCTTCATGTAGTTCCCCCTCCTTATGTTTCAGTCAACAGGCAGTGATTTCTCAGGACCACAGTTCGCTAGTTACGCACAGGAAATTACTATTTTTTATTAACAGTTAAACATATATATAGACATATATAGACATATAAGTATAAATGGGAAAGGCGTAAATCACTTTTTTAAAAGAGTGACTAGACCTACATTAATAACTAGGGCTATGCACAGCTCCCACCTATCATCTCAAGGACCCTGATCCAGCCCACCCAAATCAGGCTAACCCACCATAGGCTAATCCTGGGACCACCTGCCCTGCCCCAGATTTGGTCCCGAATTAGTTTGGGGGCTAACATTTAAAGTGTTTTAAAAAACCCTAATGAAACAAATGGCTGGGAGGGGGCAAGGGAAGGAAATGTTGTCTCTCCTTCCCCCTCCCACAACTGAGATCAGGAGGTTTCAATTCTGTGAGGTGCTCTATGCAAGCAGCTTCTCTGGGAGATAGCCTGCTGCCAAAGGAGCATCCTTCACACCACAGTATCAATGCCTTTCCACAACAGCTGTGCACCCTGAAGATTCAGCACTGAATCTTCTGCACAACAGCTATTGAGGAAGGAGAATCAGGCGGTGTCCAGCTCCTATCTTCTCCTGGGAAGACACAGACAGCAGTCAGGTAGCTCTCTGCCTTTGTGCAGGTTTTCCTGCCTGATGCCTCTCTTTCTTGTCTGATGCCTCCCCTCAACAGCCCTGGATTGCTCTGGGCCACCTAACCCAACCTACAGCAATCCAGGGCTGTCTCGACCTGACTCCACCAATGCACAGATCCCCCCACCCAAATTGGGCCACTTGGGTTCAAGACTTGGGCACAGCCCTACTGATAACACACACTTTCATCCGACTTATGGTGAAACTCTATGCAAACAAACTCTGTATGCTTAATCTGGGACTGTATGTTCACAAGGTCTTGTCGTGAGCCCTGCTGGAGGAGAGTGGACTGACAAGAACAAAGCGGTGGAAGAGGAGGACTTAGAGAGGGATGGTCGAGCTGGTAAAGGGCCGAATGGAGAGTTGGACTCAGAAGGCACCCTAGCTCTGGACTTTGACAGTTCAACCCTAGGAGCTCCAGATATCCCTGTGGAGAGTCAACATGACCAGCCGGTTGTTTCCCAACTTGATGCTTCCCCTCTCCCTGTACCCATGTCACCTCGCGCCAGGAGGTAAATGCAGCAGGAAATTCAACAGACACAGTTGGGGCAGAGTCTTCGCCTGCACATGCGCTCCCAACAGTGACAGTTAGCACACACAAGTAAGATGCCCGCCCAGCCTTACTTTAGCCAAGTGGGGGGGGGGAATAGTTGCTGAGTCAACATCTTAGTGCAGCGAAGTTGTGCCTAGTTAGACCTAGAAAGATGCTGAGTTCTGAGTAAGCCATAGTTAGATTTATGAAGCGCACTGAATTGAAACTTTCTCTTACTACAATAAAAGAAAAAAACACAGCCGTGTCTGAGTCTGAGTTCTTCAAGTTTGGGCAGGACAAGTCTCTTGAATGTGCATAGGTTTGGACCAGGGCCAGTGGTCCCCTCCATACATTCATTCTTCATGGCATATCCAAAGGGATATGTGATCTGAAATGCATTTTTAAGGAGACATCTGTTCTCCCCATCGTCCCTAAACGGTACCCTTGAACAAGTCTCTCAAAAATCTCAGATCTCAGCTTGTTGTCTATTTTATAGTTTTAATGAAAGCTTTGCAATCCAATTATCTGCCTAATTACTCAAAAATAAATTTCAGTGTATTTGGAACACTCCCAGGTAAATTTGTAGGATTGTAATTTACTCAGAACTTGCAGCCCTAATTATAATACATCCAATGGATACAATTTACAATCTAACTAGGATTTGGATTGGCTCTTTGTAGACCAGTTTAAATGGCATGGCCCTGTTTTCTCTGTAATCTGATTTTGATTAAAAACGAGCAAAAAACTTGCTGCATGCAAAATAAACTGGAGAAACACTAATCTGCTGCTTTATTGCCCAGCTAATTAGATCACATATGCACTTACTAGTGCAATCACTTTCTTGAAAGGTTAATTTAGTGGCTACTCATAGAAGGATTGCTAACTCAGTTGTCGTGCCACAGTACACACTGAGGAAAATGGCCATAAGGAAGCTTCTCAATATTATACGTTGTGCTCCAAATAGAATCAATGCCTGGGACTGAGATAAGAGGATCTTTTCCTATCTGAAAATTTTGGAGCAGCCTTCCCATCCTGGTGCCTTTTTGATGTTTTATACTACAATTCCCTCCAGCCCAGCCAGCATAGCGGTGCTGGCCAGAGCTGACGCAAACAGAAGTCGCAAACATTGGAAAGGCACCAGGTTGGGAAAGGCTCTTTTAGACCAAAAGCAGCCCATATTATTTCCAATTACTAATGAGAAATCCAAAGAGAACAACTGTCAAGCCTGTCTCCAAGCTATTTCTGTGCCTCATTTCCTCGCTATGTGGAAAGTCACTTTTCCAAACTCAGCTGAGTATTACATTCCAAAAGCTGGAGAGACATTCCAAGCCACCAGGAGAGCATTTTGTCATTAGTTACCTGACATAAGTGGCATATCAACTGATCATTATGTAATTTTAAAGTTGACAATGAGGACATTGAACTTGTCAAGGATTATCAATACCTTGGCACTGTCATTAATCAAAATGGAGACAACAGTCAAGAAATCAGAGGCAAGCTAGGACTGGGGAGGGCAGCTATAAGAGAACTAGAAAAGGTCCTCAAATGCAAAGATGTATCACTGAACACGAAAGTCAAGATCATTCAGACCATGGTATTCCCGATCTCTGTGTATGGATGTGAAAGTTGGACAGTGAAAAAAGCAGATAAGAGAAAAATCAACTCCTTTGAAATGTGGTGCTGGAGGAGAGCTTTGCGCATACCCTGGACTGCAAAAAAGACAAATAATTGGGTGTTAGAACAAATTAAACCAGAACTATCACTAGAAGCTAAAATGATGAAACTGAGGTTATCATACTTTGGACACATCATGAGAAGACATGATTCACTAGAAAAGACAATAATGCTGGGAAACAACAGAAGGGAGTAGAAAAAGAGGAAGGCCAAACAAGAGATGGATTGATTCCATAAAGGAAGCCACAGACCTGACCTTACAAGATCTGAACAGGGTGGTTCACGACAGATGCTATTGGAGATCGCTGATTCATAGGGTCACCATAAGTTGTAATAGACTTGAAGGCACATAACAACATAATCCATATCCATCAATATAATGGGTATAAGATGCAGAAGCATATATTTTTAGGAGATAGTTGTGGAAGTTGCCCCTCATATTTCCAACTACACATGATTATTCCTTAGGAGGACCTAATATCTGTGGTTATTAAGATATATTACCCAAAACAAAAATGCTGTGAAAATATGTATCTTGTTTTTCAGTTTCATCTTGAATATATCCAAGAGAAGGGCTTTGGTCTTTGATGTGAAACTTACCTTCTGCCCACCACTAAACCATGACTCGGTGACTGAAAAGTTGGCAGTTTGTATTTTTCAGTTTGGGAATTTAGAAAGGATGTTGTTTAAGGCTGCAGTCCTAAACATGTCTACTCAGAAGTCAGTCCCATTAAATTCGCTAGGGTTTACTCCAAGTTAAGTGGGGTTAGGACTGCAGAAAAATGTACCATAGTTAATGGCTGGGTCAATTTTTGTGTGTGCATGCCTGTGTGGGCATGCAGATGCACATGTGAATACAAATGTGTGTGCAAACTATGTAAAATGGGAGAGGTCTAGCAAATTCTTATGATCTTCTAAGCAATGCTTTATGATTATTAACATTGAACTTCAGACTTGAGTCCAACAACCCCTAGATGTCTGAGCCCATGGGACTTTTCTGGGTAATGTGGTAAGGCCATAATTTAAGGGGGCAATTCTATATCCCGTTATCTGGAAGTTGTTGGACTTTGGGAGTAAGCCCCGTTGGACTTAATTTTAAGTAGACGTGTCTAGGACTGCACTGTAATTGTATCAAAATGATAACAGCCCCCCCCCACTGAATCTCTTGAGCTGACAGGGAAGTAGGTACACAGATCTTATCAAGCACTTTATGACACATCTTTTGTACAATGCATTTGACAGTGGTTTAGACACTATAGTGGCAGTTGCATAACTATTTTCCTATCTATCAAATTATTTTGAGCAACTTGGGTAAACTTTTCAATTGCTCTCATGTTATTGCTCAGTCACAAACTCACTGAGTGGCCTTGTGGCAAGCCATTATCTCCCAGCCCCAATTCCTGTCCTATCAAATGGGAATTGCATTGGCCTACCTCAGAAAGTGTGGTAAGGACAGATAAGGGATGGAAAGCAATTTCCTCATTAAAAATCAATGAATGTTTAGTGATGATGATAATAATAAATGCCTATGATGTTTCAGCTGTTCTTAGGTGGACATGCCTCAACCTGAGTTTTAAACCTAAAATATCTGTACGGTTTCCCTGAGAATTTCAGTATTATTCTGTAGCGATATAATGTGATACGATTACTGTAGCTACGCTGCTTCCAGTTTAAATTAATTTATTTTGTCACTTTCTGGGCTACTGTCCCAATTGTTTCCCCTGTATTCCTATACAATTACTTTACTTTATTATTATTTTTAAATGACAATCTTGTAGGGAGCCAGGGGAGGCATTATTGGGGGGGGCACCTACAAAACAGCCCAATGAAGCCTGAACATTCTCAGTGGGCATGAAATGCTGGCTAACTATTGGAGGAAGGAGGAACGGAAAACCAGAGGGAAGGGGAATGGGAAGGAGCAGCTGGAGACCTGAACAGGAGCACTCCTCATGGGCGGGAGTGTATGTCAATTTTGGTCTTAGTTTGCAGTCTTAAGTTCAGTTCTGCACATTTCCACATCAGTTTGTGATTGTTTTTAAGTCTTCATGAAAATTCATCACCATTTTAATATGAATTTATCCTAATATGCACATTTTTGTCAAGCATTTCACCCCTAATATCATGCATTTTTGTATGTTATTTTTACTAATATATGCATTTATTTGTTTACGTTACCCTAGGATATGCATTTTTACACAATATGTGGAATTTGGTGTCGTGTGAATTTTGAAGGAGGGCTGTTTCAGAAACCGTGAATTATGTAAGTTCATGTTTAAATGCGAACTGAACCAAATTTCTGTCCCATCCCTGGTTGCAAGTTCCACTTGTTTCTTTCCGTTTTAGAGTGTTGTCTTTTAGTTAACATTCCCTATTAAGAGCACAAATAATCGTATCCCTTTTGCCTGGACATGCTCCACATTCTATACACAAGACATGAGTGGACTACCCAAATGAAAAAGAAACAACTCCTGGTCTGAGCTCCATAGGGAATAAGTGGCAAAATTTGGGGTGGGTTACACATTGCTGTGGGGGCCCTGTTGCTGAAATGGCAAGTTCTCATAGCTCAGACAGACTGCTCCTACTCTACTATAGTGAACCAGTCACTTGCCAGAGTCGAACATCTCTGACTCCGCCTGTCAATGTTTTTCAGTGGTTGAATATGTCCCCTGGTGTTAGGCTGCAGGTGCAGCGCCAATGGGAAGCTGCATTTGTGTCACTTGCTGCCCTCACTAAGCTTCTGAGCAAGTTGGCATCTGGCTTTTTGTCTACCACAGGGATGGGGAACTTGTGCGCTTCCCGATGCTATTAGACTACAGCTCTGACCATTGGCCATATTGGCCAGGGCTGATGGGAGTTATTTTTATTTATTTATTTATTTATTGTATTTATATACCACCCCATAGCCGAAGCTCTCTGGGCGGTTTACAATAGTTAGAGTCCAATAACATCAGAAAGGAGTCAGATTTTCCATCCCTGATCTACCATCTTGAACACATGTCTGTTGCGTTCTGAAAAAAACTATGACAACACACTGAATCTTTCTAAAATATCTGTCAATATATTACATGATATTTTATGCTAATTTTTTTAATTCATGTTTATTTTACACATAAGAAGGTGCCCCTGTCACCTCATTCAAGTTATTCTACTGGGCAGGAATTCTGTTATTCCAATGCTTTCTGACTTTTAAAGGTTACAATAGCCATGCACTTAATATGCTTGGAAACATGAGTTTAAACATTGTGCAAAGTTGAAATTACCCATGAACAGACCCAGGGCCAGGTCAGGGTGAGCTCTTGGGCACCAACACCCCCCTGTGGCCACCCCACACCCTGCACTGTGACATCAGCGTGCTGCAGGTGCACATGCTGACATGACAACACGGAACCCCTCCCCAGCCATGGGAGGTGTGTGTCTGAGAGGATGGTGGAGCTCTGCGGTCCGCAACGGTATCAGGTTGTGGGGCGTGATTTGCAGCTGCAAATCACATTCTGCAACCTGATGCTGTTGTGGTTTGCTGAGCTCCACCCTCCCAGCCCCAGTCTGCAGATCTAGTCAGTGCTCCCTTGTGAGCAGCTGGGGCCCTTGGGAGTGGCTGGGGCCCTCGGCCTGTGCAATACCTGACTAGATCTACAGACTGGGGGTGGGAGAGTGGAGCTCTGTGATCCATGATGGCATTGGGTTGCAGAGTGGCCTGCTGGCATTAAGCCTGCCCATGAGTTTAATGTCTTCACTCCTACAGCAGTGCTCAGCATGTATTGCCAATGCCACAGCTGTTATACCAAATAAAAATAAAATCCTTGCAAGCCCTTCCTGTAAAATCAAATGTGGCTATTAAAATAATTATTACAGGAAAGAGCACTCTTGAAAACCAGCTGCAAATTTTCTGATGTCATTTCTCCTCCCTCCTTCTCTCTCTCTCTCTCTCTCTCTTTATGATGCTACATCTGAAAACTATTAATATAGAACTAAAATGGTTCCAGAAAGAAAACAGGAATTTTGCTAGGTGAAAATTCAAATGAGAGAAAAACTAGAAGCCAACTAAGCTAAGTGAAAAAGTTTTTACATTTAAGTTCAGCGTTATCTGGTATCTCTTGTGTGCCAAAGAAATAGTGCTTAATACTTTCTCATCTCTAGTCCCACTTCTAAGACCACCTTGTCCCTTGCATTTTGCAGATTAATAACATGGGGGTGAAATAAAGAGTTCTAAACTGTATTCTAAACACCGCACAGGAGGTCACTTAGTGAACATTAACAATACTGAAAACCCCAGAAGCACTTTGCAATATTAGATAAATACATATTAAATACCTCCAACCTCTAGAGGTGCTATATTGTTTTCTTGTTGCTTATTTACACTTTTAAATCTTATATATTATTGTGATCTTCTGAAACAGATTCTGGAAGTTCATCTATGTTCTAGAATCTAAATCCCTCTGCCCCCACCCACAACATCTGTAGAGCACCATATCCAAAATCCAATATTACTCACTGCAGTTTCTGCCTCTGCAGGCAAAATCAGTGGGTTTCTGAGAAGCAAAAAATCAAAAAGCCTTGGAGTTGGCAGTTCACTACCTTTATTTTAGAGGTATGTGTTACTTTCTGTAATTCCATAAACCTAAAAAGATTAATTAGAAAAGGTAAGCTAAATTTTACTGAAATATTAATAGCAACAGGGAAGACCAGGGATAACCAACATGGTACCCTCCAGATGGTGTTGATCTACAACTTGCATCAGCCTCAGCAAATTCAATCAATGATCAGAGACTATGGGTGTTATAATCCAACAATATTAGTTTAGTTTAGTTTAGTTTAGTTTAGTTTAATTTCATTTATAAACCGCCCATAACCAATGGCTCCCTGGGCGGTGTACAACATAAGATAATACAATAAATCAACAAAAATCACGAAATATAAAAATACAGATACATAATAACAATAATGTAATACTAAGATCACTAAACCATTAAAACATTAAAATACTTTAACATGAATTAAAATGCCTGGGAGAATAGAAAGGTTTTAGCCTGGCGCCGAAAGGATAACAACGTAGGCGCCAGGCGTACCTCCTCGGGGAGACTATTCCACAATTCGGGGGCCACCACCGAAAAGGCCCTGGATCTTGTCACTACTCTCCGAGCTTCTCGATGAGTCGGTACTCGGAGGAGGGCCTTAGATGTCGAACGAAGTGCACGGGTAGGTTCATAGCGGGAGAGGCGTTCCATCAGGTATTGTGTACCCGCACCGTGTAAGGCTTTATAGGTCAATACCAGCACCTTGAATCTAGCCCGGAAACAAATCGGCAACCAGTGCAAACGGGCCAGAACAGGTGTAATATGTGAGGACCGATTGGTCCTCGTCAACAGTCTGGCTGCTGCGTTTTGCACTAGCTGCAGCTTCCAAACCGTCTTCAAGGGCAGCCCCACGTAGAGTGCATTACAGTAATCCAATCTAGAGGTCACCAGAGCATAAACAACTGAGGCGAGGTCGTCACTGTCCAGATAGGGGCGTAGTTGGGCTACCAACCGAAGGTGGTAGAACGCATTCCGAGCCACTGAGGCTACCTGAGCCTCCAGTGACAAGGAATTATCGAAAAGAACCCCCAGACTACGAACCTGTTCCTTCAGGGGGAGTGTAACTCCATCCAGAATGGGATGAACATCCACCATCTGTGTAGAAAAGGCATTCACCAACAGCGTCTCGGTCTTTTCTGGATTGAGTTTCAGTTTATTAGCTCCCATCCCGTCCATTATCGCGGCCAGGCAACGGTTCAGCACATCAACAACCTCACCTGAAGAAGATGAGAAGGAGAAATAGAGCTGCGTGTCATCAGCATACTGATGGCAACGCACTCCAAAACTCCGGATGACCGCACCCAGAGTCTTCATGTAGATGTTGAAAAGCATGGGGGACAGAACCGATCCCTGAGGGACTCCACAATGGAGAGTCCAGGGTATCGAGCAATGCTCCCCAAGCACTACCTTCTGGAGACGATCCGCCAAGTAAGAGTGGAGCCACTGCCAAGCAGTACCCTCAACTCCCAACTCCACGAGTCTCTCCAGAAGGATACCATGGTCGATGGTATCAAAAGCAGCTGAGAGATCAAGGAGAATCAACAGAGTTACACTCCCTCTGTCCCTCTCCCGACAGAGGTCATCATACAGGGCGACCAAGGCTGTTTCTGTGCCAAAACCGGGCCTAAAACCGGATTGAAACGGATCTGTAGAGTATCTGTAGAGCACCATGTTTGCCACATCAGGATTAGACATTAGATCAAACAATTACTATTTCTGGTTTCAGAGCGGCGCTCTAGAAAAAATGGAATGAAAACTAGAAAACTAGAAATAATTATTTGATTGAAGGGTTATTATTTGATTGATGAGCACAGAATGAGTATGGAGCTGTCTTCTGTAAACACACACACACACCCTTAAGTGACTGGAAGGTCCAGGGATAGATTGTTACAGGGTCAGTTTCCTGGGTAATCAAGAGTATTGATAGACTTGCAGTGCCAATTGTTGTAAACTGTTCACAAGTGTAGAGACTGAGTGGGTAGGTAGTTACATAACCACAACTACTCCTGAAGAGCATCAGTTCCCCAAAGCAATAGCAATGAACAATCCCTCCTGTCTTGGAGACTGCTTTTGACAGCAAGATGCAACCCCCTCGGGACATTGTTGGTTCCATTCAAATGGCTTCTCTCCCCTTCGCTTTGGCAAACACAGGATGATAATGATGATGATGATTATAGTTGTTGTTGTTGTTGCTGCTGTTACTGTTGTTGTTGTTATTTACCCACTCTGCACCCAGAGATCCCAGGGTGGATTACAACAATTTTAAAACACATAATTAAAACAGCAAAATAAGGTGGTTCCTAAAAATATACATCTCAGCCATCAAAGGCCAGGGTAAATAGCTGCGTCTTCAGCATTCACTGAAAATTGTACAGTGAAGTTGCCAGAGGCACCTCGGTGGGGAGGGAGTTCCACAGCTTCGGGCCTGCCACAGAGAATGCCCTCTCCCAGACCACCCCTCTGAGCTTCCAAGGGTGGCGGAACTACTCAAAGGGCCCCCTCTGCTGATCTCAACAGACCCAAGAGGGTCTGAAGGGACAGAGGCAGTGTTCAGATATTTGGGGCCTAAGTAGTTCAGGGCTTTAAACACTAATGTGAGCAGCTTGAACTGGGCCCAGAAACAAACTGGCAATTAATGCAGCTGTTTTAAAACAGGGGTTACATGTGTCCTAAAAGGAGCCCCGCCAGTAATCTGGCTGCTGCATTTTGGAACCATTGAAGTTTCCGAGTCATCTTCAAGGGCAGCCCTACATACAGTGCATTGCAATAATCCAGTCTGGAAGTTACCAGAGCATGGAGCACTGTGGCCAAGTCTTCTCTGTCCAAAAGGGGCTGGCGCACCAGCCACAGCTGGAAAGAGGCACTCCTAGCCATCGAGGCCACCTGAACCTCCAATGACAGTGTTGGATCAAGGAGTACCCCTAGGCTGTGGACCTGCTCTTTCAAGGAAAGAGCAACCCCATCCATAACATTCATCTTAGCTCCCGCTACCTGCCAGATTGATGCTACCTACATTTCCAGGATATGCTTTCTCCATTGATTAGTAGTAGTGCATGTGGTGGGGCAGAGCAAGCCATCTGATACTAGCATCACTGCTGCTTATCTGGATGGGGCTTGGACAGGGCAAGGTGATGGCAAGATCAGGACTGCGTGAGTGCCATTCATTAATATCCAGTGTTAGTGGCCAGACTAACCCATAGCTAAAGGAAGTCTTTGAACAGAATACTCATAACAAGTTTCTCTTCTGAAGTATGGGGTGGTATCTGAAATAAAGAACTTAGACAAGGCTTATTAGAGAGCTATTTTGTCATGTTGGTCCATGCTCCAGGGCAGGTTACAACAATTTAAAATACAGCATAGTGTCGTCGTAAAAATTACTGAGATAGCTATATGAAGTGCTTTGAAAGCTCAGAATTACTATTATGCATATGCACATATTGAAATGCATTTTTCCATTCAGTTTTTTCTTTGTAAATGAGTTCAACCCCTCTTTTTCACAGTGCATCATCTCACCTCCTGCAGAATACTGTGACCAAGCTGAAAGCCTGGAGTACATTGCATACATTTTTCCTTCAGCAGAAACTTCCCTGGTTCCCTTTTTATTCCTGTTCCTGCATGAACCCCAAGTATCTCTCTCTCTCTCTCTCTCTCTCTCTCCCTTAATAAATACTACAGAGGCAAAGCTGCTTTGACTTGATTTTGCTGCTAACCTTTGTAACCTTCAAGAACCAACTGTGACACTGTCTCTCTCACTGACATCTAATTTGAAAATCTCTTATGACTGTTCTTCAAATCCTTGGCAAAAATGAGCCTCAGTTCAGATTTCAGTTCTGTGAAAACGATTCCACCCTCCATATCACTTCATACCCAGTACTCTAAGGAATATTTGTCTTGCAGGGTGTTGAAGGCGCTGTGCCAGTGTTGATGGTTGCTCAAAGCCATTAAGGAGGCTTTCAGCTCTGAAACATTTTGTCAGGGAGCAGAATGAACTCATCCCATTCTCCCCAAAATTTGTAGTGCAGGGGTAGGCAATGTGGTGGCCTTAAGATGTTTTGGACTACAAGTCTCATCATCCCTGGCCATTGGATATGCTGTCTGAGACTGATGGGAATTGTAGTCGAAACTTTTTGGAAGGTACCATGTTGGCTATGCCTGCTGTAAGAGGATGTGCCATCTGGAAGCTTCACTATGCTTTTTTTACATATGGTTAAAAGCCTTTGGGATGAAGGCATCATCCCTCTCCTGATCTTGTCTTGTGAAGAAGACCATGAGGCAAAGTGGGTCATGTATTGCAGAACCACAGAGATATACAACCAAGCAGCTTACTCTGACAAAGGTTGAAAGCAAACAGCCTTTTTAAGCTCCACTCCCTCATGAAGAATTTACTTACTTAAAGGGCCAACCCTCTGGCCTGAAGATGGGCACCCTTCCTACATTCCATGCCTTTTTGCCTGGTGTACTTCCTGCTTACTATGGGATGTATATGGTTCCTCAGACTCCAGGGAAGGCACCCTTGAGGGTTCTGTGGTTTCCCAATCTCCAGCCCCAGGTTCAGAGAGCTGAACCTGGTCTGGCTCCTTAAATGGTGAATCTGTGTTTTGATTGCTGGGCTCTGAGGTCATCCCTGGGGTCTTGATAGAAGGCCTTCTATTATCCAAGGTCTGATCAAACCAGGGACCTAGACCACATTCACACTATACATAAAGCACTATTATTCCACTTGTTGGCTTCTCCCAAAGAATCCTGGGAAGTGTGGTGCTGAGGGTTGTTAGGAGACCCCTATTCCCCTCATAGAGCTACAATTCCAAGAGTTCTCTGGGAACAGGGACTGACACTCTGGCAACTGTAGCTCTGGGAGGAGAACAGGATTCTCCTAAACTGCTCTCAGCACCCTTCACAAACTACCCTTCCCAGGATTCTCTGGAGGAAGCCATGACTGTTTAAAGTGGAATACTAGTGGAATAAATGTATGGTCTAAATGTGTGGTAGTTTTGGTTTGTTTTGCTTACATTTCTTGTTACTCCTGTCTCTTCCATCCCACCCTTACTTCTCTTCCTTCTCTACTGTCAAACGCTGTGGGACTGGGACCTGGTTTCGTTTTGCTTTGCTCACACTATGAAGTACCATGCACATTAAGGACACTTCATCATACATATATGCATACCCAGATAAGTCAGAATATTGTCTCTGCTCTTGAAGCAGGATGGGTTCCCCCCCCCTTGTCTTGAAAGAGGCTTCGGGAGGCTGTCTCCTGAAGAGAGGGCTGAGGGGTGGGCCACGTGGTGGCCTGATAACCAAGTAGAAGGGTGTTGGAGCACGGCTTATAAGCCAACCCCTCCCCCTAGCTTTTCTCTTTGGGTTTTTGCTGCACCGTCTCTCCCTCCCTCCCCCTCCCTGTAGTGTAAGCTTTACTAGTTGCCTGTTGAAGAGCTAAGTAGGATTTTTTTGGTGGGATTCCTTGATTGGCCTTAGGATCTGTCCTTTTTTGCCTAAAACAGGCAATTCACACTGTTTACAATGAATTTGATTGGCCTTTGGGAGTAGCATGGTTTGGTTGCCTTGTTGGGGGCATAGAGTCTGTGCAGGTGAGGAATTTTTGGGGGAAAGACAATAGGTATACTGGGGCATTCTTGGGTTAAGGGCATCCTTTTAGAGATATGCCAGTGCTTTATGCCTAGTGGCACCTGGGGGGTGCACTTGTGCACATTTTGGGTGAATGCTGGTACAGTGGGGCCTGTGTGCATTTGTTGGGTTCACACCCAAGGTTCACCTAGTAAGGAGGGAGAACCTTTGCTGAGGAGCCGCAGCCTTTGGCTTTATCACATGCCCAGGAGTCTGGAGGGATGTTTCCCTACAAGGATTAGATAAAATCATCACCTGCTCATACTTTCTGAATTTGGTTAATCTGGTCTGCAGTTCCTCCAAGTTGTTATATTAATAAATATAACCTTTATTCCAGCATTGGCATCTCATGAGTCTTCTTTGTGGATGTGGAGGCAAAGACCATTTTACACAATGATGGGCAAAACTCTGTCATCTGAATTCAAAATGGATGGAGATCTTTTGAGGCTTAATTCTTTTTTTAAAAAAAAAAAGCAGTTTGGGACAATTCTCAAAAAAAAAAAGGGGGAGGGAGTATGCTTTTGAGAATTCTCCAAAGTTCAGGGATGCTCCACCACCAAATCCAAGGCTCTCCTCAGTTTTCAGCTTTTTGTGGGTGGGCTTCTCCATTATTCGTGGGAACTGAGAACTGTAGTTTTTAATTGTTCCTGGTAAATAAATCAGGAGAAATTAATGCTATACATTTAACAGTCAGCACTGGGGGCTCCAAATACTTTCAAAAGTTCTTACTGAACAAAGACTTAAACTTAAATGAGTTATACATTTGTGATCTATCTATCTATCTATCTATCTATCTATCTGTCTATCTATCTATCTATCTGTCTGTCTGTCTGTCTGTCTGTCTGTCTGTCTGTCTGTCTGTCTAAGCAACCTTGGCTCAGTTCTGGGAATTGTAGTTCTTTGTATATCTTGTCAATGAGCCAAGATTTTATTATTATTATTATTATTATTATTATTATTATTATTATTAACAACAACAATGACAACAAACTTCTCAAAATTCACATCAGCAGGAACAGCTTAAAATGCATGAACAACTTGGAAGCACTTCTGGGCTTTAGCATTGGCTGCCATTTCTCTTCTTTCCCCTTCACAATTTGGATAAGTTTGTGAAAGTATGGGAAAGGGAGGCGGCAGCAATGTAAAAGAAAGCAGAAACCCATTACCAGTCAAGACAAGGCTCAGGCCATCATTGCTCTGAGATTACGGAACAGTTTCTGACATTCTTCTCCATGCCTACTTTTAAGTAGCATTTAGAAATGTCAAAAGTTGTCTTCAAATGTGTCATGCATTAAAATACTAACAGGTTTGAGCTTGCTGTTTTGTTACTTTCATCAAGAGTTCAGGACTTTTTTCTAACGTTTAGACTCTTGTAAGATTAAATATCTGATGTGAAACTGTGCAATGAATTATGTCTAATCTAAATTCTTGTCTGCTGTTGCAATGCCCAAAGCAACCAGAAGATTGTTGGGGTTTTTTCCGGTAAAGGCTTTTTTAAACAGTTGGAATCCTGTTGATCTAACCCATTGATGTCTGATAACTTTTGTGTTTTTTCTTTTGCTCCCAGGCCTTCACCTCAAAACCAAGAGAATATTAAGAATTGCATTGCTAAGTTACATAATGTGCCCATCTCATGTCACACTCTGGGCATCCATAAACATTTTGGTTTTATGCCCCTTTCACTCAGAGAATCCTGCGAATTGCAGTTTGCTCAACTTATTAAATTTTCATTAGAGATTCCCAGCCCTGCTTTGTAGAATTATGACTGATAGATGAGGGAGTGATTGCTAAGTCACTGTATGTCTATAGTGTTAATATGCCTGTTATGCTTCACAATGGACAAAACCCTTGGAGGCTCACGAACTGGGCATGGCGAAGTAACCATCTCCATTGATTGTTCCCAGAATCCGGTAACTGGCAAATATACTGACTCTAAAATATGATAGTCTTATTTTTAGTTGCTATGACTAATTATTATTGCAGGATTAGCTTCCATGTGTTCACTGAATCCCTTTTAAAGGCCATTCAAGCCTTCTGCCAGGCCACCTAAACTTGCAATCCTCACATCCTCTTGGGGCTTATGAATTTCATAGGTTAAGTTCTGTACCAGCTGGAATCTACACCAAAGAAACCCAGCAGGCGGAACTGAGATGCTGAAAAATAGACCTGGCCACTTTTGCTAAAACAGGGTTTTTGCTACTACCTTACAACTTTTCTTCTTGCTTTCCAGCAGCTTGACCTATTGCAATTGGCTACTTGTGCCAAATCTGCAATACTCCTCTAGTAGGTGTGGGAAGTGCCACCCTGCGCTCCTTCTGGGAGGAAGGGCAGGATATACATTTAATACATACATACATACATTTGGCAAAACTATACATGGAGAAAATTCTGAAGCAGAACGGCTGAGTCTGAGCAAGGAAATACCCATACCTGCCACATCAACCCGAGTCTCATTATCCACCACTGTCCAAGGTCCTGATCTATCTAACCTGGCATTCTAACCTTAGTTATAAAGATTTCTGGTACGTGACTGTGTTTTCCTGGTTCGCTATGAGTAGAGACACACTTACTGTTCTGCCGATTCCAGTGTGTCTCCATCTTTCTTTTCTGAAAATGGGGGCACACAACGCTAGTTATATCGCACCCCTTTTTACTGTAAAACCTAGTAGGATCAGCTTGAGTGCGTTTTTTAAAAGTTCAGCTTCAAAGGGATTTCACAACTGATTGGCAGATCAACTTCTTGCTCCTCCAGGTGTGGCCAATGGAAACACTTTGCTATAGGCGACTAGTATACTCACAGCCAAAGTCTGCCTTGTTCTGCCCACTCCCACCAGTGAGTGAAGAGGGGGAAACAGAGGCAAAAATACCTCTTGCTACTTCTTGCCCGACCTTTGAACCAATCTTCATTGATTGCAGCTATCCAAGAATCTATACAATTTATTGAGTCAATGATATTAAATGAATGCATATGTACTTGCTTAGGCGGTTTAGAATGTTGGCGAGAAGCTGCTTTGGACTGACAGGAGCATTACAAGGTTGCAAAGCCAGATACATGTGCTAGGAAGTGAGCCCTGTTGAACATTATGGGCCTTAGTTCCAAACAAGCTTGTGAAGACTTAAAGTGTAAAGTGGTTAGAATTGGGAGGGAGTGCAGTCAGTTAGTGAGATAGGTAGATGTTACGTTGTGGCAGGGGTTGTCAGTGTGGAGCCCACGAGTGCACATGGGCCTGAATGGGCCTTCCCTGGAGCCCAGAGGGTTTGCTTATTTATTTATTGTATTTGTACCCTACTCTTCAGCCAAAAAGGCTCCCAGCATGGCTTACATAAATTAGTTAATACAAGACAGTCCCTGCCTGCAGGCTTACAATCTAAAAAAAATGACACACAAGGAAAAGGGGGCAGGGAGGGAAGAGGACAAAAACAGACTCAGACAATTGGAGATAACAAAATGGAGATGGTTCCTTCCTCCACCCCTTCCACCAACTGAAATTAGGTTTGAAAAAAGCATTCTTTCAGTGTTAGTATAATAGGTTGCACAACAGTTTCTGTGCTTTGCAAAGGGGCCCATGATCCCTGCTCTATATTTAACCTATCATCACATTGTGCTCATGTCTTGCATGTGAGATTCCCATAGGCATCTGGTTGGCCAATGTAAGAACAGAAATGCTGGACTAGATGGGCCTTTGGCCTGATCCATCAGGGCTCTTCTTATGTTCTTAGGCTATAATAATCATTTACCAATTTATATTAAGATGGTGCCCAAAATATAAGCATCTTTGGGCACAGGGAGCCTCAGATCTACAGTACTGAGTAGGCTCAATATTAGGCAGCACTCACAGAAAGGCCTTGTTTGTGTGAGCTGGGACTTCCATGTGTGTGAGAGTGTGATTGATGGCCACTTGCATGGGGAAGAGCTGCCATCGTTCAGTGGTAGAACATTGCTTTGCATCAGGAGGTTCCAGGCTTAATCCCCAACATCTTCAGGTACATGTGGGGATGTCCCCTGCCAGTTGGTATAGACTACACTGAGCTACATGGACCCACGGTCTGATGCAGTATAAAGCAGCTCCTTATGTTCCTGTCGGGGCAGATCTTTTTCAAGCTGGTGTGATCACACACATCATGAAAGCTGCATTGGTTTCCCCCATGTGGAGGCACTGATTGGCCCACATGGCATCTCCCCATGAGCCCCGTGGACTCCTGAAATTCTCTTGTGGGTGCTGCCAGCTACTGTGTTGCCAGTCTCGCTGAATAGCTATAAGCAGCTTCACAGCATTGCTCCTTAAAATTTAAATCTCCTGTTATTCCCTGAAATGTTTTACTGACTGTGTCATTCTGATGGTAAAATCCATTTTTTATTAGCTGTGCAGCTAAGTGTCTTTTGTTAAGGGCTGATAAGGTGTGAGAAATTACCTTTCAAATTACAACCGCTTTGCCTCTGAATGCCGTTAACACCTCAATCAGATTTTTTTTAACCTTCAGTGAAGCAGACATTGACCAATTAAATATTTTTGTTTCCTAGATGAGCTTTGCAAAACCCATCCTTCCAATTTATATTGTGTGAAGAAAGGGTTTCCTTTGAGAAACCTTTATTTGAATCTGTGATTTGGCCACTGTGCACACCTCACTTGCTCCTAATTGCCTTAATGCAACAGTTTTGACTTAAACAGGTGTTGGGTTTCAGTCCTTCCACTATATTATCTACACTAAGGATCTCTATGCTACACTATAAACCCCTCAAACTGGTTTGATTTACAGCTTCTCTCAAAGAATCCTGGGAACTGTAGTTTGCTGGTTATGCTTAAATTTCTCAATTAGAAACGTATAGAAGATGTGACTGATAAACCTGTTTATATCTGCAGTCTAGATGCACTGTCAGAAACTACTTAAAGGATTGTGTATGCTCACATGAACTTGTCAGAGCATTACATTCAGCTATGGAAGCCCTGATTGAGCGTCCACCAGGAGGGGTGGTTGCCCTGACAGACACAAGACATAAGAGCATTTTGGGGGGGTGGCACCAAGCTTATGGAACTCTCTCTCAGGAGATAGGTTTGCCCTCCCCTTTGCTTTCAGTTAGGAGGGCCTGAAAATGTTTTAGACTGCTTTTAAATTAAGAGGGGGGGCGTTTAGCGTTTTCTTATGATGCCCTTGTAGCTGTTTAGATTTTATGTAAAAGTGACTGACTAAGCTGAATATGTTTTGACTGCTGTTTTTGTTGCAGCTTTTGTTATTTCATTATTTATTTTGTTGTTTTTGTTCATGGAATGCTGTCCCCACAGAGGCCTGCCTGGCACCAACTTTGTCATTTTGGTGCCAAGCAAAGATGTTTTTGTTTTCCTGGGTGTTTGGGCAGCACCAATGATGTTCTATTTTATTGTCAAATCTCTTTTGAATACATTTCAGTAATTTTATTGTATTTTTCTAAGTGCTTGAAAACCCTTTAGGACTTTTTAGTGGGAAGCAATGTACACATTTAATAAACTTAAACCTTGTCTGTTTTGACATTTTAATATTGGTAAGAGCTGGACAATTAATTTTTATTCTTATAACTTTTTGTTTGGGAAAATTTGTTTTTTCAAAGGTGGCTTATACATCCGCAATCTAAATCTGAATATAAAGAAGTATCAAGTAATGACTTGGATAGATAAATGGACAAATAGACAGATAAAACATCAGAGACAGAATATTCAAGCACATTTCATTATCATATGAGGGTAAGAGGAGCCCTGCTGGATCATTCCTGCGTGGTATCCAATGCATCGCTTGCATGAATGAATGAGTCATCACAAGTGTCACTCTCCAAGAGCCTTCATGTCACTCCACATCTCCTTAAACATGATTTTCAATGGAGTCCATTCAGAAATCCAGCAGTGTACATGTATCCAATGTCACTCATAAACAAAACTCATTGCCACTGAGTTTTACAGAATCACCTTTTTAATTTTCCCCCCAAATATTACTTATCTCATGGCTTACGAACAATAAAGTAACACTTCTGCTGACTGGAATGAGTGTTCTGGCAAAAATAATTGACAAGGTAAATTTGCTTTGTCATTACTGATTCATTTTCCTACCTGCTGAAAGGCACATTTCCCATTTCTACTTTGAAGGAAACAAGTGAGCATTTATTAAGCTTAGCATGGATAAAAACGGTTGCCAAGTTTTAATTTGGTCCCAGGCTTATCAGGGTTCACACTTTCCATTCTGGGGTGGGCCCTGGGAACTCATGAAACATGTTTGCTTTTTGTCTCAAGGAAGATACACTTACGTAGCACAGTGGCTATTGCATTCTGGTCCAGGACCATGGCTGGCTGCAGTGAGCCTTGTTGTCATTACAAGCCAGCATTCAGTCATGGGGTTTATTGTGTTAGTTTTACTGATTATAATGGTAGCACTTCTGTCCTGATTACTAACATTCCTTTCACACTGCATTACCTGTTTGCATTATGGACCTGTGGCTTTTGGACCAATGTACTGCCATGTCATGCTAAATTTATTCACACCAGTGGCCGTGGTATGACACAACAATTAAAGCCATTGGGCATGTCACTATTCCCCCATCCTTTCCACACATGCACACTTCTGTTCCTCCATAATTTCCCCATGAAAACAGTGAGAAAGAACTGTATGCCGATATATCACTCAAACTTTCATCACTTTACTCCCCCAATTATCTGGGTGAATGGGGTTGAAACCTATTTTTTCTGGAAGCAACTGACACGGCGATGAGTGCCAAACTTTCACTAGATTCCACTAGATTTCCAGAAATGACTTTTACGACTTGTGAAAGATAAAATAAAATGTTGAAATTATCAGATAAGGAAACACCAGGAAAATGGAATAAAGTGCTGTCTGAATGCAGCCCAAGTATTTGCAAGGCTTTTTAAAGTGCAAGACAAAAAAAAGTACTCCCACTCAGTCATCTTGTCTACCCTAAAACTATGGAAAACCAACCTTTCAGACAAACTTCAGAGAAATTTGTCCACACCCAATTTTTGGTGATGTTTTATTTTTGCCTCACCTGAAACAAGCTGGGCCAGAAGGTTTGGCTCAACTCTAATGGATTTATATTAAGGAATTATGATATTGATTGTTTTATTTTCAGTCCCTTTCTGAATAAAACTTAGGATGGCATCTGCCCTTGTCCCACTTTCACTGTACTTGAAGATCCCTTTCAAAAGATCACTTCCATGGCAGAAAATTTAAGGTGAAAATGGTCAAAGCTAGGCTGGAACCCATTTTAGGACCTACTCCCTGGTGGTGATGGTGGCAAAGAAAGAGCTTATTTCTCTGTCATGATTGCATCTGCCGCGTGTCAGCAATAGGGGCTGGTCCTTTAGAGCAAACAGGGCACTGCCCTACCAACTGGAGCCTGGCCTCAGCCAGCCCTTGTCAGCCTGCCTTCTTACTTACAACTAGTCCTGGGGGTGACAGTGGCTGTCAGCTTCTTCCTCTTTGGTCTCAGAGTTGCCTTTGTAGATTCCATCAGGGAAGAAGACATCTTGTACACCAGTGAACTAAGGGCAATGAAAAAGGCTGGATGACGGCTAGAGCACAAGTGGCAAAAGACGTGCTGTGAGGCTGATCGGGCATGACTAAAACATCATAACCGTGCCTACTGTGTGATGGTGAGGACAGTGAAGAAAGCCCACTTCTCTGCCGCCATTGGATCCTCAAGTAGCTGTCCAGTGGAACTTTTCTATATTGTCAGGGGTCTGTTGACATCAACTATAGGAAATGGAGTTTTAGACCCTTCAGAGGCCCGCTGTGAATTGTCTGCAAGGCACTTTGAGGGTAAAGTTGCTTGCCTCCATAGCAAACTTGATGCCTCATCCACATCTACTGTAGACCTCAGTGAGGCATCCAGTGCAACATCTGCTACAACTTCCTGGGATCAGTTTCCGTTGATGTGGTCTGATGATGTGGGCAAGGTGCTTGCAACAATGCAGGCAGCAACATGTCCTCTCAACCTTTGCCCTTCATTGTTTACTAAAGCTTGCAGAGAGGGGTTGACTGGGTGGAGTCAGGGTCTGATCAGCACATTGTTGCAGGAGGGAGTGGTTCCAGCCGCCTTGAAACAGACAGTGATCCGACCGCTTCTGGAAAAGCCCACCTTGGACCCATTGGTTTGTGACAACTACCTCCCGGTTGTAAATACCCCCTTTTTAGGGAAGGTGATTGAGAGGGTTGTGGTGCAGCAATTGCAAGTACTCTTGGATGAAACAGATTATCTTGACCCATTCCAGTCTGGGTTCAGGCCTGGTTATGGGACTGAATTGGTCTTGATTGCCCTGATAGATGACCTCTATCGGGAGGACAGAGCCAGTACAACCCTGTTCTTCTTACTTGCTTTCTCAGCGGCTTTTGATACCATTGACCATGGTACCCTTCTGGGCCAACTTGGTAAGATGGGTACTGGAGGCATTGTTTTACAGTGGTTCTGATCCTACCTCCAGGGTTGTTTTCAGAGAATAATATAGGGCATTTGTCTTTTGACCCCCTGGCAGTAGTGCTGTGGGGTGCCACTGGGTACCATCTTGTACCCAATGCTGTTTAACATCTATATGAAGCCCTTGGGACCGATCATCAGGAGATTTGGAATGAAGTGTCAGCAGTATGCTAATGATACCCAGCTCTATTTCTCTGTAATATCTGAATAGCAAAAGGTCGTGCAAACCCTGGACCGGTGCTTAGACTCGGTGGTGGGCTATATGAGGGCCAATAAACTGAGTCTAAATCCTAGTAAGATGGAGGCGCTGTGGGTTGGTGGTTCCCGAGTTCAGATAATTGGTCAGTTGCCTGCTTTAGATGGGTTTGTACTCCCTCTGAAAGAGCAGGTTCATAGTCTGGCGGTGCTCCTGGATCCTCTAAGCTCAAGTAGCATAAATGGTTCTCCCTCTCCCCATTTCTTGCTCACAACAACCTTGTGATGTAGGTTAGGCTGAGAGACAGTGAGTGGCTCAAGGTCACCAAGTGATTTCATGAGTGGGGATTTGAACCCTGGTTTCCCAGGTCCCAGTCTGACATGCTGACCACTATTCCATACTTCTACAGATCATTTCTGCCTGCCTGCTGAGTCTTGACTGGGTATTCTGAAAAGCCTATTTGCTTAGAGGGTGGAATCACCCAAAGTGCTCCTTCTGCCTAAAGGCATGACCTAGTGCCAGCTGAAAAGCATCCTTTAGACAGTTGGTCTGACCAAAGTCAGTAAGGGAAGAGACTGCCAGATGGGAAGAAATTTGCATAATACCCATTTGATGATGCTTGCAGCTACCTTGCCACCCTAATTTATTTTTACCTGTATTATTTTTAAAATTTGCATGCCACTTAATTGCAGAAACCTCTAAGCAGATTACATGGAACATAAAATACACATTAAAATATCAATAAAAACCAGATATTAAAAACAACTTGATCTGAAAAGAAATCCTTATGTATAAAAACAGTAGTTAACAATATGCATTTATTTAAAAAAAAGAAAACTACCTATTAAAAATGCATGTCAATTTCAATGAGCAACCCAACTCAAAAGCATAATTAAAGGGAGAATATGAGAATATTATCTGAGGGCATATCCTCAGTGCAATCTCTTTAAAAGGAATTGGATATGTGAAGTAGTCTCTTGCAAAACCAAAAACCAAAATCTTCCACTGCTTTTATGCTTGAACGAATTAGGAGATAAACAAGTCTGATTTTTTTTTCTTGAATGGAAGTCACAAATACGCCCTTGGGGTGCAATCATGAATCATGGTATTCCAATCTTAAATCACCAGCCCTGACAATAACAATAGTGGGCAAGGAAAACCTGAATATAGGGAGCAACATAAGAAGTAAGCCCTCTGTGACATGATTGCAAGTGACAGTTTCTCCCATGCTATCCACGAGCTGCTATTTCAACCTGTAGCAGTGCCACATCTCATTATGCAAAGGGAATATCGGAGCAGGCAAAAAATAGCATTCAAATAACACATTGACCTAAACAGAAATGTGTTAACAAGAGCTCAAGAGCTCCAGCAGCATGATCTACAAACAGAATATTGAATCAAATTTGTTTTAAGACCAACTTCATACAATCAAGGAGGCAATCAACACATGCTTTCAGACCACTGCTATGAGGCGGGCAACCTTGTTTTTACCAGCTTTTGGATATGGACTCCCTTATAATATGTCTTATCATTCGCTCTAACAGCAGACTTAAGTGGTCAAGTGTCTCTCCGTTCGGAAACAAAATGGAGGCCTATTGAATGCCTCAGCAAATGGTGCAGAGAAACAAGACGTATAAGAACATACAAATATAAGATTAGCCCAGGTGGATCCACAAAAGTGCCATCTGATCCAGCATCCTGTTCTCACAGCAGCCAACCAGATAAGCCCGCAAGGAGGACATGAGCACAACAGCACTCTCCCCACTTGTGATTCCCGGCAACCACCTCCAACTGTGAAGAGAGAACATAAGCATTGTGGCTAGTAGCCATTGTTAGCCTTCCCCTACATGAATGTATCTAATCCACGTTGAAAACAATCCAACCATGGTGGTCGTCACTGCATCACATGGGAACAAATTCCACAGTTTACCTATGCAACGTGTGAAGAAGTACTTTAAGAACAAAGGAAGATCCCTGCTGGATCTGGCAAAAGGCCCGTCTAGTCCCGCATCCTGTTCTCACAGTAACCAATCAGATGCCGCAGGGAAGCCTGAAAGCAGAACCTGAGCTCATGAGCGCTCTCTGCACTTGCGATTCCTAACAACTGGTATTCAGAGGATTGATGCCTGCAACGGTGGAGGTAGAACATAGTCATTGTGGCTAGTAGTTATTGATAGCCTTATCCTCTAATCCTCTTTTGAAGCCATCCCGATGGATGGCCATCGCTGCATCTTGTGGGAGTAAATACAATTGATTTTGATGGGCTTAATTTTCAAGTAAGCATGCTTTGGGTTTCAAGTTTATTTTAATTTCCAGTTTATAATTCAATTATAATTTGGATGTGAAAAATGCCTTTCCTAACAGGAATGGGCAGATGGGGCAAGCTGTTTGCCTGTTGGATTCTATTCTGCGGCTGTCTATGGTGCACTTTGCATGGACTTGCTATAAACAGTAGCTTACAGCAGAAAAAAAATTGGTAGCTGTTGCCAAGTATGACTTTTGAATCATCCATCTCTTGCATATTTCCCAAATGATCTTCCACCAGCCTGGCCAGTATAAAGGAAGCTCACTGTAAGTTGCAGTTCAATGCTCAATCAAGTGTGAGTTTGTTACATTTTTATCCAGTCCTTCCTCCAATGTTGACTGCTCAGTCCACATGAGACCTCCCATTTTACCCTCACAACAATCCTGTGATGTAGGTTAGGATGCTTGAGCAACTTCCAGATAGTTCAGATGCAAGTCGAAAATCTTGGATACTTTTATTGTCTTCCCTGAATCTTCCAACATCCCAGCACTTTTTAAACACATGCTTAAAAACCTCACCTATTTGCTCTGCCTCTTTGGGAGGACGATTTTTCATATCTAAATGTAACAGAACTGTGTCATGTCCATTTTGGCTGTAAGCATTTCATTTTGATTTTCGAGGGTTATAAAATGCACAGGGAACCTCTGCAAGTATGGGAGGCTCCCACTTCAGACAGCCACTCTCTAAGTCATGGAGGACAATATGAATGAAGACTGGAGGGAGACACAGAAGTGCCTGCTTCCCTCCTCACCTCTTCATTCTACACATTTAGAGAATACCTAAAGACAGGTTATCTGTCCCTGTTCAAAGTCCAACTGAACTTTAAGGGGATTACCCCAGAGAAGAAATGCATCAAATTGTGCTGTATGTCTAAAGAATGGTGCTCACTTGGAACTGCTACACAAATACTACACAAATACTGGAACAGGAAGCAAAGCTATCTTGAAATTAGCAAAACTAGACTGAGAAATGGCTCTCAAGATGATGTTCCTCTTCCCCTCCTTCTAATATTTCCTTCTGTTTAGAAACAGCCTTTCTATCAGCCTTCCCCAAACTGGTGCCCTCCAGCTGTTTCAAACTGCAAGTCCCATCAGACCCAGCCAACATGGCTGTATGATTCTGGGCTTGCTTTTTATGTACCCTCCCATAGCCCCATCTTGCCCCAATCAAGAAGCCAAGCAAGGGGGGAGCTTTTTCTTTGTCCTCCTCAAACCTCTTGCTGCATTGGTTAGTCTGACTCATGGCCAGGGAGCTACTGGGGAGTATTTCATCTACTGCAATAAAATAACAGCAAATAGAGAGAACCCCAAAGGAGAAGAAATATCACCCTTGAAATTAGTCAATAAGATATAATTTATCAAGTCTAGATTTTCTTATTATTATATCTATGCCCTGATTCTCAGCTGGAATCCCAAAGTAGCATGCAGTTAAATTGCACATCAAGGTATAATTAAAAAGGGGGTAAGCAGAGTAGAGATGGGGGAAGAAATTTGTTTCAGTTTGCATTGAAAGCCGAATGTTTTGCACTTTCCAAAACAATATGAGAACAGAAACAGAGCCATCCTTCGAATTTTGCACTGATCCAAATTTTACACGGCAGTTCTCCAACCAAGGAATGTGTACAAAAATGCACAAATTAGGGGAAAATGAAAACTTTGGTGAAAATAACATACAAAAATACATTATATTAAGATAAATTGCTTGCAAACTGTGTACATTAGTCAAAACTGTATATAAAATGTATTTATTTGGAGAAATTTACATTAAAATGCTGAAGAGGAGTTTTTTTAAAAAAAATTGCAAATTGCTGCAGAAATGTGGAGAATTGAATTGAAGATTTAAAAAGTGAGAAACGGAAAGAACCTAAATTGACAGATCATTACATCCCTAATGTGGAGGCATGGCATTATGTACACTCTTCTGGTTCCTGGCAATAGAAATGGGGGAGAAATTTCATTCAGTCTGCATTTAAAGCAGGATCTGTCAAATCTGCACTTTCCAAAACATTCTGAAAACTGAAACATAGCCAGCCTTCAAAATTCGTACTTATCTAAATTTTGCAATGCAGTTTCCCAAACAACCAAAGTTTATAAAAATGCATATATTAGGGAATGTGCAGAAAAATTGATATACTAGTGAAAATCACATGCAAAGTGCATTATATTAGGGGTTGCCTGCAAAAATGTGCACATTAGTCAAAACTGCATAGAAAAATGTGTTTAATAGGAGAAAGTCACAATAAATTGCTGAAGAATTTTCATGAGGTTTTTTTTTTAAAAAAATGCACAAATTACTGCAGAAAGGTGGAGAACTGAATTCCAGATTAGAAAAATGAGAAACTGAGAGAACCAGAACTGACAGCTGTTTCCACCCATACCTGGCAGTCAAGGATAGGCTATACCCTGTAGGAGCTGGCTAATGGAAAAGAGGCTAGCCCATAGAAGCTGCCCTTCTATTGATTTTCTATATCTTCCGATCTCTGGTAATTTATTACATAGACTGCCTTCTCCTAGCACAGGATGGGCAACATTGTCCTCCAGATGTTGTTGGACTGCATCTCTGATTAGCCCCAGGCAGCATGGCCAATGGTCAAGGATGATGGGAGTTGTAGTCCAACAGCATCTGAGGGGGCCACAGGTTTTTGATCCCTGACCTAGCAACAGCATTTACATATAACACTGAACTTGAGAATAGGGTTGACAACATTTTATTGGCCTCTGTTCCTACGTCTCCAACAACATCAAGATCTGTAGATATTTGCAGCTGATAATTCTTGTATCTCAAAGCTTAATCTTCTATTTTCTGCAATTCCTGCAATTCAGCGGCTGCTCAGAGGCACGTGTGCGGAACAGATTATTTGGCAACTCTACTTGACACAGAGCCTGACTGTGCATATTATTCAAAAATAATCTCATAAATGTTAATGGCACTTCTTCCCAAGAATATGCGCATAGAATTGCCATCTTGGTTTCATTTTCATTCCAGCCATGAACAAATCAGGAGTGGCCTTGGGCAAGTCACTCTCTCAGCATGTAAAATGGGGATAATATCGAACCATCTCATAGAATTGTTGTGAAGATTAATGAGCTAACGGCTGCCAAACGGTATGCATAATGAAGGGCTGCTTGAATACTTAACACCAAAGCACTGTGGAACCTTCAAGGGTATGGAAGCTAACAAAAGGAGAGCTATGATTTATATGGCATGCCTGCAGGTATGCCCGCACCCCTATATCTTGCATTAAAGTGCAAAAAGAGAGAGAGAGAGCAGTTGATAAAGAAATGTTTGGTTGCAAACATTTTACGGCTCTGTGGTCTTCTGCTTTTAATTGCACCTTAATACGCATGTACAAAAAGCACCCTGACAAAGTCATTTTTCTGCCCTTTCTGCTCATCAACAGTTTTAACACCCTAGTCTACTCGGCCTCTGAAGGTGGGGCTAAATGTTCAATGGCAAATACAGGTTTTTTAATGCTGTGTTTTTGCCTCTGATGTGCAAAGCAAGGTTGAGTGCTTAACCATTCTCTTCTCTACCACTTTCCTTCCATGGGTGCCTCCAGACTGCAATATTCTGCTGGGGAGTGGTGGTGGTCAAGCACATACCAGAACTTTTAGTCTGCACAATTAAAGTGGATTAAAGCACTCTGTCGCCCTTGCACAACAAATCAACTTTTAAAAAAGGCTTTTTTGTAGTGTGGAGAGTGATGGGGCAATGCATTGAAAAGTGTGGGTTGAACAAATGGTGAATAGGAAGATGTGCAAACACCTCATAAGCAGATCAGGATGAATGCAAGATGAATTCATCAACCTGCTCATGCTTCAAGATCAGCAGATGAGGCCCACCTGATGGTCCCTCCTGTTGGAAGTGGGGCAAGAGCAACTCCTGTTTTGTTCTTTTGTTTATGTTGAAGAACGGAGATAGAGTTAGGGTCCTCCAGATGGCTAGACTTGACTACCTTTAGCTGTGATGCTCTGACTGTATGTTTAGGGAAGCTCTTCTGCCCCTCCTCCTTCTGCCCTTTTCTTCTTCTCTTCTTTGACTGTCTGAGAGAGAGGAGACACCTTTGTCTCTGCTCTCTCCCTCCTGAGCCGTGAGGGCAACTCCCAAACCTAACTAACCTAGTTAGTTAGTTAGAACTAAGTATGCCTTTTCTATCGACTATGTATTTCTATCGACTATGTATTTCTATAAATAAATCAATTTTTCTTATTTTACTAAGCCTTAAGTCTCAGTAATCCTAATGCAGGGTAAAAGCCTGCCACTTAGGTAAACACACACACTGGCACACACGCATCTCAGACCGTTGTCAATCTCTGCTAATATCTATACAAATTTACACAACACCTCCTTGGTATGAGGTGGGGCCTGCAGAAAAGGCCTTTTCTGTGGTGGCTCCTTGCATGTGGAACACCCTCCCCACCGAGATGAACCTGGCAGTCTCTCTCTCTAGTTTTAGGCAGTTAGTTAAGATGCTTCTTTTTCGGCAGATATTTCAAGGAGCACTAACCTGATTGCTGCTGCTATTTTTAATTGTTCTTTAGTGTTTTGTTATGTGTTTTTAAAGGATTGTGCTATTTTATGGATCTTTAAAAATCTGTTTGGTTGTAAACCATCTCATGGCTTGTGCAAAGGGCGGTATATAAATCATCTAAATAAATAAATGAATGCAAATTGACATAACTGCTCCCTAAACAAATCAGAACATATGCTTAATAAAGACCAGATATGTAACTTTTGTGCAGGCAAACCAGGATGAATACTGAATAAAGGTCCTTTGGAGAAGCTTTCCCCCCCCCAACCCCAAAACTAGGCTTCTGGGGGTGAAGTTGGGAAAGGGGCTGAGGGTCTGTGCCTAGCCTATGCTGCCTGCAAACCCCATCCCCATTTTGAACAACAGATTTCATTTACACTATGCATTTAAAACAGTATTATTCCACTTTAAACAGTCCAGGCTTCTCCAAAAGAATCTTGGGAAGTGTAGTTTGATAAGGTTGCTGAAAGTTGATAGGAGACCCCTATTTGCCCTGACAGAGCTACAGTCTCCAGAGTGATTTAACAGTCAATCCATCTTCCCAGGGAACTCTGAGAACTGTAACTCTGTGAGGGGATTAGGGATGTCTTAACAAACTACAATTCCCAGGATTCTTTGTTGGAAGCCATGACTGTTTAAAGTGGAATAATAGTGCTTTAAATGTATGCTGTAAATTCAGTCAGAGGCCAAAAAAAATGTAAATGTACTGCCTTCAAGTCGATTCCGACTTATGGCGACCCTCTGAATAGGGTTTTCATGAGGCAGAGAGGCAGTGACTGGCCCAAGGTCACCCAGTGAGCTTCATGGCTGTGTGGGGATTCGAGGCCAAAAGAAGACCAGAAATCTTGGGTTTGCTGCTGGCATCTAGCTGTGTACTGAATTTTCTGAATCAACTACATAATTAAAATGATTCTAAAATATACTTTTCATAAAAAATTGAATCATTACTCCACATCAAAACACCGTTTCTCCCCTTTGGGAAAATTTCACATTTCTATACAGATTTGGGAATAAATCCATTTCAGGAAGAATGCATGTGATATATACAAGTAATAGTGGCTGACTATCCTTAAGCTGTTCACATTAGTTACAAGAAGTGTATGCAATGAAACTCCAGTGGTCTTTTTTTAATGTATGATTGATTACAGCTGGTGACAAGGACACCTGATTAATGGCGATCAAGTTCACAATATTGACTTTAAAAGGCACAGGGAAAATCATGGCATTTTCATTATAGGCAAAAGTTGCTCTCTTATTGGCAGAAATGAAATTTTGCTGAGTTGGCAATTCTCTCCTGGTGACTATGACTTGGGTCTTACTGCAGTTGTAAGCCTCTGCTTGGACTGTGCCACTTCAGACTGCAAGTGAGGGCTCCCATGTTTTAAAGTTTGCCCATGAAAGAACCCAAGAAAGCTAGCATATTGGGAAGAATGCTGGTCTAGAACCTTTCTCCTCACCATCTAGATTTTTTTTTTTAATCTGAAGGGAATACACACATGCAGTGGTGGCTGGTGGGGCGGAAGGCAGGGAGCCCAAACAGGAGGTGGAGCCTGAGCCAATAACAAGTGGAGTCAACTGATTCTAGTTTTGTCGCCATCCTCCTCCCTGCTGAGTTCTACAGGGGCAACACTGACCTAAGGAGGAGGAAGAAGCTGGCAGGCAGAGCCATCCTTTATTTTGTTGTAAGAAGGCAGGCAGGTGGGGACTGGCTAAGGGCAAACTGAGGTTGGTGGGGCAGTGCCCCACTAGCCCAGCCTCCACTTCATAAATACAATCAGTTGTGCAAGTCCCCACCTGCTCTCTAAAGTAAGTTCAGCCCAGATACAGGGTTACCTCGGGGATAAGAAGTTTATAACTGTTCCTCTAACCATTCCCTCAAATATTGAAACAGCCTGCATGATGTTTAAGGGTGCTTTTAGACGGTTGCACTTTTGTGCAGATCTTTCACAAATTCAGGAAGATGCCTTTGCACAAAAAGAGTGCATCTTCAGAACCCATTGCAAAGAATCTGCTTTCTGGGGAATAAAAATCTAGACCTTTTGCAGTACACGAGGTGGGAAACTACAGTGGAAAGGGAAGGATACCAATCGCTTGGTGGTGACATCCGTTCAGCCTTTTGTAAAAACAGATGTGGACAGTTGCTTAAAATACACTTTGTCTGGAAGTGGCCTAAAGATCACATTAAGGCTTTCAGACAGAATGATCCTATGATAATTATTGCAAAGTCAACAACTAATTGCTGCATTCCTGCCATGAGGTTCAAACCCCTCCACCAAGCCCAGTGCTGCGATGGACATGAGCAGTGTGCATTTGTGTGCTAGCCTGCATATATGTGTCTGGGTTTGAGAGAGTGGGCTAGGTGTATGTCAGAGTGTTAACAACTGCTACAGCTTACCTGGATGGGGCTGAGTGGAGCAGGGCAATCGTGCAGAAGGACACACCAGTAGAACCACTCAGAAACTCCTGCTGGTACAATTGCATAGCCCCACCCTTGCTGCCACCCTACCCAACCCCAGCTCCCTCCACTTAAGTTGCAGTGATGCTGGTGTTGGGAGGGTAGCTCAGTCCTGCTACATTGGCCAATACAGCATGTGAGTGAATATGTGTTTGTGTGTGAAAAAGAGAGACAGCAAGAGTTGGGTGTCCCTGTGTGTATGTGCATTGAGTGTTGGTGCTGTATGTGTTTGCAAGAGACAATGGGGACAGGGTGGCCATCCTAACTTTGGCAACACCCACTTTCACTTTGGCCATACCCTCACTGGCATGTGGTACTCAGAGGGCCGACAGCAAATGTAACCCATGGGCCAAAAAAGGTTTCCACCCATGCGCTAATACAACATTACTGCAGTTTATCCAGTGCAAAGGCAAGCATCTTGTTCAGTGTCATCATGCTCCTTGGCCTTTATATTATGCAACAAATTATTTCCATCATGCAGATGATCTAAGCCAGGGGTTCCCAAACTGTGGTCTGTAGACTGCCAGTGGTCTGCAAGCTTCATTCTGGTGGTCCGCAGCATGGCTGTAGGTTTGTGGTTGAAGACAGCAGATGGCACATCCATTCTGTTAAATATTAATATTGATTTTAATTGTATTTTAATTGCTTATTTTGTTTCTTATATTATATTATATATATATATATCAGAGAGAGAGAGAGAGAGAGAATAAAATACAATTACTACAACAGGTAGAAAAATTGTTAAGTGATCTGCCAAGCGCCTCAGCAATCTCCAAGTGGTCCAGGGGGGGATTTTTTTGGGAACCACTGATCTAGACCACTTGTGGATCCTGCTGCTGTAATCAGCTATCACTGTCATCTTTTACTTCATCATTTAAAAACAAAAGAGCTGCCTCGCTGGACCAGAGTCAGACCAAGCCTCAGTGTCTCACAACATTTAGTTTTTGAAATGGCATACAGAATTTAGAAGTGACCGCCAAGGTGGCCAGCTTCTGCGTGGCGGCCAAATATTGCAGAAGGACTCTGACCACTGAGCACTAATATAGTACTGACCTCAACAGGAATTTACTTCCAGCACTACTTTGGGCTTAATAGTTTTAACTGTTTTTACTATCAAACCTTATTTTGTTTTTAACTTCTCATTTTGTATCTTTGTCTGCCAGTCTAAGAACCGTAACAATAAATATTCATTCGGCATACAGAAAGCAAACTATGTTTTGATCAGAGATTTTCCAAAGGTAAAGCTTGGGGAGTTGACAAAGAGCATGAAGATGATGGCATGTTGCTGCTGTGCATGTGAGCAGGGGCAGGTGGTGTGGTGGGGCTGAGTCGCCCCATCTGGTATTTACAGGTATATTGGCTCTATATGTGGATGTTCCACTTAACTATCATGGCTAATAGCAGTTCTAGCCACTGGGCTACATAGCATCATGGCTGATGGAGTTACAGGGCTGCTGTTTTCTGTCCCTGCATTCTTACAAGCTATGGTCAAAGGTAGGCAAAGAAATGGGTTAAATGCTGAATTTTGCCACCATCGCATGACAGTGCCCAGTGCAGTTTTCCCACAGAGAAGAGTAGAGAAAATGTGATCAGAGCCAGTCAAATACAATCACTTTTGTTCATGTTCGATATCAATCCTTTCATTGGAGCTAAGGGGGGTCTGCAGGAAATGAAGCTACTCATTCAATTCTTTAAATATACTTCGGAGAAGTTAACTTTAGGGTTTCAAAAGAAAAAAAGAAAAAAGTGGTGGCTTCTGGCAGACTGGAGCAGCTGCTATTTGTTTGGTGCTTTCATCTGGAAGAACCAGGGTGTTAAATTAACAGCTGTGGAAAAAGAACATTGAATTAAAAAGAAAGTGTCTTTTTTCACTAATTTTTTTTCATTCTCAAGGGGAGGAAGAGGACATTTCTTAGTTTGTAAAAGGCGTACAGAGCAGGAAGGTTTTAAAGCAGAGCTGTGGGACCCTTTTCATTCCAAGGGCCACAAGCCTTTCTGGCAACTTTTTGGGAGGCTCACACCAGTGGTGAATGGAGTCAGAGGCACAAATGGGCAGAGCAATGAATGTAAGCACTGCTGCTTATTGGGAGGTGGTGGGGCAAGGTGGCACAGAGGTCTTCTGATCCTTCATTTCCCCCCTGGTACCAAGTGGAGAAAATATTCCACTGGATACAGTTCAGATAGTGTCAGAGTGTCCCTGCATGATCTAGTTAGGGCTTGGTAATAGATACCAGCTCAGACCCTTCACCTAGGATCAGATCCTGGATGCTAGCTGATTTATTATAGACTGATGTGGCTTTAGACTACAGCAGTTGTTGATAAATAGTTGACATAGCAGCCAGGAATCATTGGCTAGAAAGAAGAACTATCTTATTTCCTTTCCTGTCATCTGACCTACTTCTAATGCTTAATCTTCACCTCCCCTAGATAGGGCCATGGCTCAGAGCACATACTCTGCATGGAGAAGGTCCCAGGTTCTGGTCCCAGCATCTCTACCAGGTAGGCCTAGGAGAAACCCCTGCCTGAAATCCTGGAGAGCCACTGTCAGTCAGTCTAGTCAATACTGAGCTGGATGGACCAATGGTCTGACTCAGTATAAGGCAGCTTCCTGTGTTCCTGTGCTTATGTCCCTTTCCTTCAACATGCTTTTGCCTACACACCTTATCCGGGACTATCTCCTTGTGAATTCTTGGAATGTACGACTTCATTTTGGTTCCTTTAGTAGATTGTAGCCTTGTGGCTATGACCATCTATTTTAATTTCCTATGATGCTTAATATGGGTGTAGGATAATGAAGATGGGAAGGAATGCCACATTCAGACAAGCCACAGCAATGTCATCAGGAGTCTAGAGTCTAGACTCCTAGCAGGGGCACCCAAGGTGGAATGGTCAAAGCTGAGACACCAGACTAAGATTCATCCAAACTCAGAGGAAGGCAATGGTAAACCACCTCTGAATACCTCTTACCACGAAAACCCTATGAACAGAGTATCCAAAATGCAATACGAGATAGTGCTGGAAGATGAGACCCCCAGATCAGAAGGCACTCACCGAGCTACTGGGGAAGAACAAAGGACAAGTACGAGTAGCGCTGTGACTAATGATGCAGCTGGGTCAAAGCCGAAAGGAAGCCCAGAGGCTGATGCGCACAGATGCAAAAGGAGAGTCCGGAGTTGTATGACGCACACAATAGGAACATGGAATGTGAGAAGCACGATCCAGGGAAAGTTAGAAATTGTTAGGCAAGAAATGGAATGCATCAACATTACAATACTTGTCGTGAGTGAATTAAAATGAATAGGAAAGGGACACTTCCAATCAGGCAACTACAAAATATTTTATGCAGGAAATGAGAAATTAGGAAGAAATGGGGTTGCTTTAATAGTGAGAAGGATGTAGCAAAAGCAATTAGGAGCAATAATGCAAGGTCTGATCGAGTGATATCAGTGAGATTAAACAGGAAACCTAGTAACATAACCATCATCCAAGTCTACACTCCAACAACAAACTCAGAAGAAGAGGAACTGGAGAGATTTTACGCAGAAATACAGGAAGAAATTGATCACACACCAAAACAAGATGTGCTGATGATCATGGGGGACTGGAATGCAAAAGCAGGGAACAGAGAAGAACTAGGAATTGTGGGGAAATGGGGCTTAGGAGATAGAAATGAAGCAGAAGTGAGACTTATTGAATTCTGTGAAGCCAATTATTTGTTTCTTGCAAACACAATTTTTGAGCAACCAAAAAGACGACTGTACACGTGGACATCACCAGATGGTCAATCTAGGAATGAAATTGATTATATAATTGATAACAGAAGATGGAGAAGTTCCATACTTTCTACAAAAACAAGTCCAGGAGCAGACTGTGGTACAGATCATGAACTGATCGTATCGAAAATCAGAGTAAAGCTAAAGAAGAACAACAAAGCAATCATAATGCCAAAATACAATTTAAATAACATCCCAGAAGAATATAAAGATCAAATAAGGAACAGATTTGAGGCTTTCAACTTAGTTGATAGAGAACCAGAAGAACTATGGAATGAAGTCAGAGAAATTATCAGGGAAGAATGCAAAAAGACAATACCTCTAGTTCAAAAGAGAGAAAGACCTCAATGGATGACTGAAGAAACTCTTAAAATGGTTAAAGAAAGAAGGAAAGCAACAGCAAAAGGAGATAGAAACATGGTCAGACCCCTAAATGCAACAGTACAATGACTAGTATATAGGGACAAAGAGAACTATTACAATAGTTGTATAGAAATAGAAGCGGACAACAAAAAGGGTAGAACATGACCCCTATTCCAAAAGATTAGAGAAATTAAAGGGAAATTTAAACCAAGAGTAGGGATGTTGAATAATCAACAGGGGAACGCACTGACTGACCAAGATGAAATAAAAGGAAGATGGAAGCAATAAACTGAAGAACTCTATACAAGAGATGCCAGGATGACAGATTCATTCAAGGAGGAACCGTATGATGAAGAACCAGAAATTTTAGAATGTGAGGTGAAAGCTGCTCTTAAAATACTTGGAAGAAACACATCACCAGGAACAGATGACATAACAGTAGAGCTGCTACAAGTTACTGAGACTGAATCTGTCCAAATTTTGACTAAAACTTGTCAACAAATATGAAAAACTAAACAATGCCCCACAGACTGGAAGCATTCAATATACATCCCAATTCCAAACAAAGGAGATCCCAGGGAATGCAGTAATTATCAAACTATTGCCTTTATATCCCATGCAAATAAAGTAATGCTCAAGATTTTACAACAAATGCTGTTACCATATATGGAGTAAGAAATGCCAGATGTCCAAGCTGGATTTAGAAAGGGAAGAGGTACCAGAGATCATATTGCAAACATACACTGGATAATAGAACGGAGCAAGGAATTTCAGAAGAAAATCACCCTGTGCTTTATAGATTACAGCAAAGCCTTTGACTGTGTAGATCATGAAGAACTATGGAGTGCTTTAAAAGGAATGGGGGTGCAACAGCATCTGATTGTCATGATGTGCAACCTATACTCTGGACAAGAAGCTACTGTAAGGACAGAATATGGAGGAACTGATTGGTTCCCCATCAGAAAGGGTGTGAGATGGGTGTATTTTATCATCCTATTTGTTTAATCTGTATGCAGAACATATCATCCAGAAAGCGGGATTGGACCAAGATGAAGGAGGTGTGAAAACTGGAGGGAGAAATATCAATAATTTAAGATATGGAGATGATACCTTACTACTAGCAGAAACCAGTAATGATTTGAAACGAATGCTGATGAAAGTTACAGAGGAAAGCACAAAAGCAGGACTACAGCTGAACATCAAGAAGACTAAAGTAATGACAACAGAAGATTTATGTAACTTAAAGTTGAGAATGAAGACATTGAACTTGTCAAGAATTATCAATACCTTGGCACAATCATTAACCAAAATTGAAACAATAGTCAAGAAATCTGAAGAAGGCTAGGACTGGGGAGGGCAGCTATGAGAGAAGTAGAAAAGGTCCTCAAATGCAAAGATGTAGCACTGAACACTAAAGTCAGGATCATTCAGACCATGGTATTCCCGATCTCTATGTATGGGTGTGAAATTTGGACAGTGAAAAAAGTAGATAAGAGAAATATCAACTCATTTGAAATGTGGTGTTGGAGGAGAGCTTTGCACGTACCATAGAGCGCGAAAGAGACAAATAATTGGGTGTTAGAACAAATTAAACCAGAACTATTATTAAAAGCTAAAATGATGAAACTGAGGTTATCATACTTTGGACACATAATGAGAAGATATGATTCTCTAGAAAAGACAATAATGCTGGGAAAAACAGATGGGAGTAGAAAAAGTGGAAGACCAAACAAGAGATGGATTGATTCCATAAAGGAAGCCACAAACCTGAACTTACAAGATCTGAACAGGGTGGTTTATAACAGATGCTATTGGAGGTCGCTGATTCATAGGTTCGCCATAAGTTGTAGTCGACTTGAAGGCACATAACCACACGCCAAAAACTTCTTCTGTTTCTTTTATTAGCCATTCTTTGTCAATTAATGGAAAAAATAGAACTGCATACAAAAATTATCAAAGCGGATAGAACATTTCAGTGACATTATCATGGATGGGAAGTGGAGTTTTTTTGTACTTACCTTACCTTTGGGAAGGCCGAGAGGTTATGTGACTCTTCCCCCCCCCATAATACACCTCTTTGGCATTCTGAATGCTGCAGACTTCTGGTTCCCACACTTCCTGAAAATCTTTTGATGCCATTGGCTGGGCTTTCCTGTAAGTGTGGTAAACCAGAGAAGCTGTATCCCATGCCCCTGACACCTGATCACTGTTGTTGTTGTTTTTTATAAATTTGTTGGTTTTCTTAATTGTCTTTTTTTACTTTCAAAGAGTAGAAAAGGTTTTTTAAAAGAAGGGAAAATGAAGAACTTCCTTGGGGGGTGGGGAAACATCAGTGAGGACTATCCATCTTAGGTGCTTGGTAACCAGCCTCCCCAACTTCCCATGCTTAAATTAAATTTCAGGGAAAGATATCATAAGGTAACTTCTCCCACACTGGGCTGTTTCAGATCAGAAAGTATAAGTGACTGGGAAGGCTGCAGAATGCTGGAGAAATGCTGAATGAAAAGCACAAAAACACATTGGCCACCTCCCAATGAGAAGGTAAGCTCACCTCAAACCCACCAAAATTCTGTAGAAATTCCAAAGGACCTCATGGACAAGACAGACAAATGGAGCTTTTCATCACAGAGGAAACTTGGAGGGCAAGTTTCAGCACAGCACTAGTTTAATCTTGAATGCCTCCTTCCTGGCACCTAACTTTCTATCTGCAAGGAGTTTTTATATGAAGGGGCAATCAGTCATGCTATTTCCCACTGCAATCTGAGAGGGTATGTTTCAGCAACAGTTTCACCATGGGATGTGCACTTTGTGTTGACCGAGACGATGAGATTCCTTCTCCTCAAAAATATCCCAGAATTAATGGCAGAAAAGGTTAACTGTATTATGGTAATAAATCTCAGGATAGGCTCTGCATTTTCCCTGGTATTGATTAGTAGAAGTTGAAGTAATGAGTTCTAAGGTGTTGGGTTCAAAGCTTTTATAAGCATTTGCCTGATGAGAGCAATCAGGGCTGGAAGTAATAACTTGCTCTTTGACCTCCCCTAGCCAAGGCGCATTAGAGTACTCTGTTCCTTTTCCAGGTCTCAAACTTGTGAGTCATCCTAATGAGTGTCTATTTCACAAGTGAAGACAAAGGAAGAATCATATTTGAAGATTACTATCATCATTATTATTTTCCATTAAAGTGAAGTAAAGTCCATGTGGAAAACAGAAATACCAGCTAAGCAAATGAACCCATGTCAAGGCAAAAATAAGTAAAAAGTAGAAATGAGTGACCTGAAGGTTTGCTTCAATGGCAACAAGGTGAGCCAACTCTTTTATGAATGAGCAGCACCTTTCTCTGAATACTTCAAGAGATTAGCACAGGGATGGGATCAGCCCCAGCCAGCACGGCCAACAGTCAGGGATGATGGAAGTTGTAGTACAGCAGTATCTGGAGGGCCACAGGTTCCCCATCCCTGGGTAAGCCAGTTAACAATTGATCAGATCAAGCTGACATGTTCTCATAGCTGATGAAATAAAGTTGGCAAGTACCTTTTCACATCACAGAGGCCTTGGGGGGCTCGTTCACACACAGCCTAGATCTGCATGTTTAGTTATACATGCGCTGGGCATGAGAGAGAACTGCTGGTATGGGTACTACCCTCTGCCACTCAGCAGTGTAGTTGTCCAGGGTCATGGGGAGGGGTCATAAACCTGTTACTTCTTGGGGAGCAGGGTCCCAGCCAGATCCCTATGTATGAGCCAATCAGCATTAAAAGTGGAGTGTGTTAGCCACTGAGAAGTGTCTTTGTCCTTGTGTGCTAATTGGAGCCAATCAGAGTGAATGGAGGTGAGTCAGCCACTGAGAAGATTCTTCTCAATAGCTATCACAGTCTCCTTTCATGCTGATTGACTCCTAGGGATGTCTGTTGTAGTGGAGTATGGACTCGCAAGATGACAGGGAGAGCAAGGTTGATGAGGGAAAGTGCAACAGGGGGCATGGCTGTGGGGGGGCATGACTATCAGGGGGAGAGCCTGTACTTCTGAATTTGCTGCCATACTACTGCTACCACTACATATATAATGTTTTATGAAAACAGAGGCCTTGAAAGTTGGCTCCATTTGCCAGGGCCAGCCTTTTGTGGGCCCCTGAGCCCTATATTGGTTCATTTCCTATTTTGGGGCAACACACCTGCCCCTCTCCTTACATTAGGCTGTCATTACAACCCTGAACCCACCCTTCTTGGTCCTCATCCATGTCTCAGGAGGGCAGAACTAAGGGACATCAATGCAAATAGACTTCATGGTCTTATGGAGCACCCTCACTTTAGATGTGGCTTGTTTCACTTCAAAATATAGGAAGTCCTTTCTACAGCATTTGGGGACCTTCTTGCTCATGCTGTTCAGTGGGGTCCTGCTTTTCTGCCCCAAAGTCCAACTCTGACAGCACCACTGACTGAGCAGGGAGGGTGGATTGGGGTTGCACTGCACCTGGGTTTGCTCAGGGAGCCCTTCAAATATCCACAGGTCCTGAGCAGTTGTCCAATCTTGTGAAGTCCTAGCACCATTCATGGTGCTTGCTTCAAAGGTCTAGTCACATATGCACATTTCCATATCCATAGCGATAGGGTGGATGGATTGCACCAATGGTTCTCATTAAAGATGAAGCAAGGCACATAGATTCAGAACTCATTCCTGCATGTCCCCCATATAACTATCACCAGGGAGGAACCTCAGGCCTGGGGCCAAATGTGGAGCCCCAGACCTTTCTATCTTGCCTTCAAGACTCTCCTCAGGCCTGACTTCCACCCAAGCTACAGCCTCTATTGGCCCTGCTTTTCACCCACTTAGAATGTTTTTGCCTGGCTGGAACTTGCCCTTCTACTCTGACAATGCCTCTTACTTACTTGGATAGAGGACAGAGAGGGGGTGTATAATAATTATCCTACTGCTCAAATGTAACATTTACATCCATTGATCTGCCCAGTTTTGCTTCTGGCCCTGCTCATCACTGGCATGTGACTCCCAGAAGGTTGCTCAGAAGGGTATGCAGCCCTTAGGGTGAAAAAAGGTTCCCCATCTCTGAACTGCATACTCAGGGCATGGGAGCTGGTTCTTAAATGCTGGACGGCAGTATCTTAAACCTGCAGCGCTCAAGTTAATTTTCTTAAATCTTATCTGGAGAAAAACCATTGATTTCTATTTGGAAAATTAATGTAAGTTGAGGATACATGCAAACAATCCCTCTTAATATGAAAAAGACTATTTCAGAACAGGTTTTTACAGAGCACACTTTCCTGACAGTAAGCACCAATGAATGCAATGAGACTTGCCTTCAAGTCAACATGCACAGGAATATGCTGTCCATCCACAGCAAGTTGTAAAGCTCTCTAAGTATTAACGTATTTCTCTGCACTTGGAAAGTTGCAAAGCAACAGCGCCCTGCATGTTAAAGGAGCATAAGGAGGAAGATCAAGCGCCTTGAAGTTGCCCATCAGCAGTAAGCACCTGGACAGCAGACTCAGCAGGCACCTGGTTACAGTCTTCCCTGATGTGGTGAGAGGCATTGCATTTCTATTTAAACTATAGGAATTCTTTCTGAATGTGTATCCATGCATAAAAGGGTACCCTAAGCAAATTTTATGCAAATCGGTGTCCTTTTTGTGATGCTTTCCCTCTTTTTTTGGCTATGCATCAGTGACCACTCTAAGGTAGTAGGCATGTGACTGGGCTGAGGTTCTATCCTGCTTGAACTATCTGTATTTTCCTTCTCCAACCAGTGATCCCGGGGGACGAGGAAATTAGCTTTCAACTGGCAGGGCTGCTGGTTGAAGCTCTGCAGTCCCTGTAACTCGCTATCACTTTGGGATGACATTATGCCCTGTGACGTTGATAGACACTTAGCTCTGGCCTCTTTTAAACACTTCCTGGTCTTGCTAAAGATCAAAGTTTGGTCATCACAGTAAAAAAAAAAAAAAGGTAAGCATCCAAATATAAAGTGTTCATGTCAGACATGTTTACAAACACAAAAACATTAGAAATACTATTTCTTCTTAAATACCTGCTCACCGAACAAGAATGTCAAGCGTTCAAAACTGAGAAAAAAATAATACAATAGCTAAGCGCTTCTAGGCAGTTGGTGTATTTTGAATACCATATTGTTTTCTCTCTCTCTGCCATTCGCTTGGAGACATCACACCTTTGGAGGAGATAATATCTCTTGGTATGATTTGTAGCAGGATGCATAGCAACTAGTGCCTGGAGTGGAGTTAGAACGACTATCATCTGTTTGCAGACACTGAGATTAAACAGTTGACCATGTGACAGGAACACCACAGAGTAATCCTGGAGCATGCTCGAAGATTTCCTAGCCAGAATTTGCCTTGGGTCTTTGCAGAATGAATTGGTCTGGATACCAAATTTCAGTACAGCTGCATATAACATCAAGCCATAGGAGAATGCTTTTGTATTTTCACAAATAACCTTCCATTCTTGTATTATATTGCATTTGTCTTCTTTGAGACAACTGTGGATTGATCTGCACCCTTTCCAGACATGGTCCTAGGAAAAAGAAAACACCGCAGAATCTTGCAAATAACAATAACCCCAAATTACTTTTATTTTTTAACTGTAAAGCTTAGAGCTGTATTGAGATGACTATTTTTCATAAAGATTCTCAGCCATGCTGAAAAATGTCTCCTCTTTTTGGTGACTTGGAAACACTTTTTGAAGTGAAGGGTGGGGTAGAAATGTTTGTAAATAAAAGATTCATAGAACACTCCTGCTGAAAATGTTTACTTACTTATAGTCCACTTGCTTGTGGTCTCACTTGACCAAAGTTATGCCATCACCTACCAAAAACTGATTAGATGTGCAGCACTGTATGAGTCTATTCTCTTTCTGATGCTTAATTGGGTGGAATTACCCATGTGACTAATCCAGGAAGGGGGAAGAAGAGTTGCCAAGGAAATAATGGTACAAAAGAAATAGCAGCAGCAGCTGCTGCCAGATGCTAAAAAGGATTGGGGAGAAAAAGGGATTTCTACACAGTGGGAGGAAGGGGGAATTCTACCCACATTTTTGCACCAAAGTTGCAAGTCTTTACCCCCAAATTGAAATGGAATATATTTGTTTGTACTAGTCCTGCTTATTTATTTTCATTGAGTCTCTAAGTCAGCCTTTCCCAACCGGTGTGCCTCCATATGTTGTTGGACCACAACTCCCATCAGCCTCAGCCAGCATTGCCAATGGCCGAGGCTGATGGGAGTTGTGGTCCAACAACATCTGGGGGCACACCGGTTGGGAAAGGCTGCTCTAAGTGGTATTCATAATAACATTATCAATAAAACCCAGGTAAATCAGCAAAACTTTAAAAAACAAATGCACATAACTATATTCTATGTCTGGGTGGGCTTGCTGAATTAAAAAAAGTTTTCAGCAGGAGCCTAAAACAGTATAGCGAGGATGCCTTCCTAATATCCTTCCTTCAGAAAGCTCAGAGCTGCTTACTAAGGTTTTTGAGTGATCTCTCCTCTTGGCTTGCCTTTGCTCAGATCTTGCACCTGCACAGCCTTAAGAGTGGCATAGTATCAGCTGCTTCAAGTCTGCTCATTGGGCCAAGTTGCTGCATGTTAGATATTTCCATTAGGCAGGGGTGGAAACATTTGTCAATTTTGGTTCTCTCAGTTTATCATTTTTTATCCAATCTTAAATTCACTTCTCCGCATTTCTACAGCAAAATCCTCATGAAAATTCTCCTGTAATTTAGTGCAAATTTCTCCTAATAAGCACATTTTTGTAGGCAGTTTTGACAAAGGTACACATTTTTGCAAGCCATTTCTCATCAGATAATGCATTCCTGCATGTTATTTTCACTCATATATTCATTTTTACGCACACTTTCTCCCATCATATGCATTTTTGTAAACATGCGGTTTGTGAACTGCATTGCAAAATTCAAATAATTGAGAATTTCAAAGGAGGGCCGTGTTTTGATTCTCACAATGTTTCAGAAAGTGCAAATTTGATAGATTTGGCTTGAAATGCAACTGGAAATGAATAGTCTGATAAGACTGGTGGCTGAAAGAATAAAGAAACTTAATAATAAGGTTTATTACTACTAGGAAATGAAGCCATTCTGAGTACAGGCACACATGTGGTCATTACAGAGTCATGAGGCTAACACTGTCACACATACAATCTATCTAATAAGATGAAAGAGGAAGGAAGTAAAGCCTGAGAAAAGCAATGTACTTATCAACACATGGTTTACTAAAGAAGGAATCAGTGAGAGAAGAATACATTGCCTTTCTATCACCCCCCCCACTGTTTCAGGTTACTTGTTACAAGCATTGATGCTTTATTCCCATCAGGTGGCTTCTCATAAAATGACAAAGTAGGCACCTTGGCTTCATGTTAGTTCCCTCACTAGCAATAATCTCAGATGTAATTGTTTTCCTCGGGATTTGGTGCTCTAGTTATTGGAGTAAGCTTCATATCCCTGGAGTGAAGAAGAAGCCTCTGATAAGTCAAGTGCTTATTTTTATTTATTTATTTAAAAGAGGTGGGGTTTTTTACTGTTTTTTAAGGTGAAGCCCTCACAAGGCAACATCCCACATAATTATAAAGTAATTAATATAGCAGCATCAATGTGCATATTAAAATAAGAAGAGGTATTTTTATTTCAAGATTTAAGGATTTTTTAAATTAAAAAATCCTCATTGCCAAACAATGACCTTAATCAGCTGTTCATGCAAAATGTTAGACAATTTATTCCAATAGAAGGAGGTTAAGTTGAATATTTTAGAACCCTGCACAGTCTAGTTGGGTGCCTTAAGGGAATCTCAGTGGTGCAGGATTTCAGCTCACATCTACAGAGTGGTCTATGTGTGTCAGCTTTCCTCTGCCAATATCCCTCCGTGATGCTTGGACAATGGGCATAAAGCTGAGGAGCTGTGCAGCCTTTGGGACGGGGCCAGAGGTATGGTCCCACAGCCTCTTTGTACACTTGATGCCTCTTCACACACGTAATGCATGAAGGGGGCTACAGTGTGGAATAAAGTGAAAATGCTGAAAAGAAACTGTAATATGTGATGGATTAGGAACTGTTTCTTGAGAAAGAACTGATCAGAAGAGGTACTGCAAAGGAGCAGGACCTCAGAGAGGCAACATGCAAGTCTTTGTCTACTTATTCTTCAGCAACTCCCTCCCTTTGCCATTGTGATTGGAAATATCAGAATGCCGGATACTTTTGCCAAAATATGTTTGAACTGAAGACTGGGCAGTTCTACAGTGTCAATCTTCCTTAACCTGTTCTCTTGCACCTTGTCTATCTTTTATCCCTCATCCCTGTACCCTGCAGCTGATCTGTTGTAGCTGGCAGGTGATAACAAAGGAGGAACAAATGAGTCACTGAAGAATAACTAACAGATGTCATTGCTGAATGGGCTCCATTCATTGTATTCTTCATTCATTACAAAATGAATGCACCCCTTACTATTGACAAGCTGCTTCTTTTGGGTTGTAGGTAGAACATTCTACATACTTGCACAGGCAGTTTGCCACCACACCAAAGAAGACTCGTGACACAAATATGGAATAATGTTATATTTATTAAAATATAACACACTAAATCAAATCCAATTCAGCCAATTAATCAAATATAAAACACTTCGGGCAGGTGAGGCTAAACCTAAATGGGAGAGAATACTCCCTCCCATTCTGAAGGCAAATAATTCTCCTCAGACTGTAACTCCCCAGTCAAGGAAGTGGGAGAAATCCTCCCTCCTTGCTGTTGGAGTCAGGTATGTGGTTCCAACCTCCGCATCCTGGCCCCGCCATCACCATCACCATGATGCGCAAGCCAGTCCCACAAGGACACTCCCCAGATTCCCACAAGACATTAAGCCCTGATGGTTCCCTAGGGAGTGCCCTTTACCAGAATGCCTCAACCTCCTCAATTTTAACCCCAATATACCTCACCTGCCTGAATTCCATGCCAGCCAAAGCAGACACACCACAACCCTACCCGACAGGCCAATTGAATTAAACCCAAGCAGTATGGAGTAGGCAAAATCAAAAGGGTTTCTGAAATCAGGATCCCCCCCCAAAAATCCTTCTCAGCCCCATTTGGTGACTAGCAGAGCCCTTACTGACAAGGAAGGAAGGGAGGGAGGGAGGGTGCTCCAAGGCAAAAAAGGTAAGCGTTCAGGGAGGAGCAGCCTTAAATATTGCTGCTCAAACCCTTCCCTAATTGGCAAGGCGATCCCACGTGGCTCAATCAAGAAATTTCTAGAACCTACACGAGTCCTCTAGGGAATTGGGGTGGCGGCAAACACACCCCTGCAAAGGTGGGAACGCCATTCTCCAGTTGAGGAAAGCTGTTTATGTGCCTGTGTATTGATTTGAAGCATTTTGCCCTACTTTTTCGCTGAGGATGCCCTCACAGCAGTTTACAAAGATCAGTAGAAAGATAGTCCTACCCTAAGGCTTATAATCTAAAAGACATGACACACAAGGAAAAGGGGAGGGGAAGGGAGGAGGAAAAAAACACAGCACAGGTATCAGTTCTTAAAGTTACAGTCTTTATAATGATTAACTGGGATGGAAGCAGTTCAAGAAGCCTGATGGAATGGCCGCAGCTAGCTGACAGTTGGGGGAGAGCCAAACCAGCTAGCTGATCAGCAGAAGTGATCTCTTCCCTCCCTTGTCTCTGCAGCCTGATGGAATGTTTCCTGAGGGGAACACGACTGAAACCATGGACGTGATACACTTACCTTTAAATCTCTGTACGCAAACCAGGGGACACTAAATTAGGCCAGGGCTCCAAGATATTGACACATGGCTATTTAAAGGGAGAACATGCACATTTATGGCATCCATTCTTGTTTACTGAGGGAAACACGGGCACAACGGCAGTGCACACACAGCAAATGGGTTTCTGGCATAAAATGTGGATATGCTCTAGTACGCTCTGAAAGCAGATATGTTTAAAGGCAAGGTCTTTAGGGAATTTCTTCTTATGTTAAGGGTCTAAGTACCTTACATATTCTTCCAAACAACAGGAAAATTAATTGGGATGTGGGGACTGGGAATTTTGTCTTAGGTCTTTGGAAATACCCCCCCCCAAAAAAAAACCCCAGTTCTAGCAAGGGAGAATTTTCTTTGGCAACCTGACATCAAGCAATGATTTGGATGCTTCATTCAATGTTTTTGGATGCCCCCAAACAGCAAGTGTGCATTTTGCATGCTGTTATAATCAAGAAAGTGTAAATTGCCGAGAACAAATTGCATCACAATTCATCTCTCTGCTCTGCTGGAATTCTTACTGGATTCATTAACAGCTGGTTATAGAGACTTCCAGAATGTTCTGGAAAGCCTTTTCCTTAATTACTCACTAGCTAGCCTAAATGGCCATATATATTAGTATAATTTTAAAAAATGTATTTCTTGAACCAGTGATTATAACAATTGCATACATTATACCATAGGACTGGGCAGCAGGCAGATAATCTACTGATAGATATCTGAGTGATTCCCAGTAGATCGCCAAAGATTTCTGACTCCCAGGTGTTTAGCTATAGCAACAACTCCCCCCCCAACCAAATTAGGCAGCTGATACAAAGAAAGCTGGGTAGAAACGCAAGAATGCATTTTTGTATGAAAGGACTGTGAGCTGAATTCTGGCTCATAGGAAGTAAATCCGCAGGCTGACATAACTCAGAGGTGCCCTGTTTAATTCTGAGCATATGCCCAGCCCGCTTTCTAAGCCACTATTTTGCACTTGACTCCTGCTGATGGACCTGAGGAGCTTAGGGTCTCCTCCAGACAGCCTGCCTGTTGAGCATTCATCTTGATTTGCTTGCACAAAGTTTATGCAGAGGTTAGACAATGTCTGGTCTTTATTGAGCTTTCATTTTGATTTGGGTGTAGGGAGGTTATACAACATGAACATTCATCCTGATTTCATTCTGATTTGTTTGCACAGTAGTTATACATCTTCCTATTAATCAGTTGTTTATCCCACACCTTTTAGTACATTTCCCCATCACTTTCCTAAGTTGTAGTCCAGCAATATCTGGAGGGTCACAGATTCCGTATATTGTATTTGCCTTCAGCAAGCCTCTGCAAATCTTGGCTACAACTTGAGATGGGGGAGGAATTTAATTCAGTTCACATTTAAAGCCAAATCTATCCAATTTGCACTTTCTGAAACAATATGAGTTCTGAAACATGGCCATCCTTCCAAATTTGGACTGATATGAATGTTGCAATGCAGTTCTCCAACCAAACCAAATGTTTACAAAAATGCATATATTGTTGGAAGTGGGGTAAGAGCAACTCCTGTTTGGGTTCTTTTGTTTGTATTCCAAATGGAAGATAGAGTTAGGGTCCTCCAGCTGGCTAGGCTTGCCTACCTTTATCTGTGCTCTTCTCTACCTAACTTCCTTCCATTGTAAACTGATATGCTCAGGGAAGCTGACCAGCCTTCTTCTACTGTCCGAGGAGACAGGAGCAGGGGTGTCACTACTGGGGTGCGGAGGGTGCGACCCGCACCCGGGTGTCACCATGAGGGGGGTGACACCCAGAGCTGCCCCGCCCCATGCCGTTGCCCGGCAAGGCTGCTCCAACTCCTCCTCAGAGGCAGGTAGGCAGGCAAGACTGGGAGCACTGTCGGCGGGGCGAGGGAGGTGCGCCGGCGTTCCCAGGCCTTCTCCGGCTGGGTGCCCCTCCAGCGCGTGCCCTCCCAGGGGCATGGATGGGGTGGCTGGCCTCGAGTGCACGCACATGCAAGCCCAGCCACCTCGTCCATGCCCCTGGGAGGGCACGCACCAGAGGTCCGCACACCCCCGCACTCCCGCTAGTGACGCCGCTGGACAGGAGACATGTCTGTCTTTGTTCTCTCTTCTGAGCCATGAGGACAATACCCACGTCTGGGCATTGTGCCTTCAACTTAGTTAGTTAGTTAGAACTAGGTATGCCTTTCCTATCTACTATGTATTTCTATAAATAAAGTAGCTTTTCTTATTTTACTAAGTCTTAAGTTTCAGTGATTTAAATGCAGGGTAAAAGCCTGCTTCTTAGGTAAATACACACACTGGCGCATGCAGCTCAGAACGCTGAGTTACTCTGCATATACATAACATATATTAGGGAAATGAAGGTATCAGTGAAAATTGCATACAAAATCCATTCTATTAGAAGAAACAGCTTGCAAAAATATGTACATTAGTCAGAACTGCATACAAAAATGTGTTTAATAAGAGAAATTCATACTAAAATGCTGAAGAATTTTAATGAGTACCTGCAAATTGCTGCAGAAGTGTGGAGAACTGAATTTCAGACTGGAAAAATAAGAAACGGAGAGAATCAAAATGGACAGATTTTTCCATCGCAACAGATATGAATGCAGCTACATTTTTTTGGTGACAATAAGCACCTACATTCTTTTCCTACACTGAAGTTTTTTTTTTTACTTTTAATTTGGTAATCTGGCTGCTGACAGATTGAGAGTTTTGAAACAATTTGATGAAACTGAAAGCCCGTATGTAATATCGCATTCTCCACTTTCTCATACCCTGAGCCAATATCCCAGTTCAGGCATTGTACTTAGAGTGATGGAGAAGATGCAAATAGGGCATAAGCCACGTCGCCCCTCCTCCTGGCACTGGTGCAGCGACTCCAAACATCTGAAGGGAGAGGGGTTTATGTGCACAGACATCCATGTAGTCTGGACCGTCCAACAGCTTGGTACCCTCCCAGTTGCATGGATACATACAAGGGTGGGGAGGGTTAAGAGCCATGAAGGGAGGGGAAATGCAGGGAAACACAGCTAGCAGGGGAAGGATAAGCAACTCCTTCCCTTTAGCCCCTTTCCCAAACCACCCTCTCTTGTGGGTCCTTTGTAATGGGGATGTGATAATCAAGCTATCATTACCTGTGGATGGTATCATAACATGGGGGGAGCCACATGCAGCCCTCCAAGCCTCTGACTCTGGACTCTGGGACCCATATCCTTTCCCCAGTCACACCCTCCCTCTGCAGGCCACACGAGGCTTGCTTCATACTCTCCTTGAGGGTTTGTGCCTGGATGGAACATGTCCTTGAACTCTGATCATTCCTATTATTTAATAATAATAATAATAATAATAATAATGCCGTCCTTCACCAATAGGCCCCACGGCAGGTTACAAAATCTAAAATTAGCTTGCTTTGATGGAGGAGGATGGAGAGTGTGTGTGAGTGCATAGAACCTAGCTGACTGCACAAAGGTAAAATTCACATCTGTTGCTGTGCCCATTCTTGCCTCTGGCCTTGCCCACCACTGGCATTGGCCCCTGGCAGGTTGCCCAGGAGGGAATGTGGCCCTTGGGCTGAAAAAAATTCCCACTTCTAGTGTAATGTGTCTTGAATTCTGGGTTACAACAGAGCAACCTTAGTCGTCTCTATTTCCCTCATATCTCTCTTTCATGGTTTGGTTTTTGATAGGTATGTTTTGGCTTGTACCATTTTATTCCATCTCTAGTTTCGGCCTAATGGTATCCTTGTGATCATGGACCCACGATGAAAATCTAATTCTACCAGCACATAGGGCATCCCTTATCTTGTTGGCTTTTGCAGCTATTTGGAACCAGCCACACTCTTTTTTATTTCATTGGGATTGCCCCGAATAAATGCAAACTCTGATTGCGAAAAGCAGAGAAATAGACTGATAAGAACATAAGAACATAAGAAGAGCCTGCTGGATCAGGCCAGTGGCCCATCTAGTCCAGCATCCTGTTCTCACAGTGGCCAACCAGGTGCCTGGGGGAAGCCCGCAAGCAGGACCCGAGTGCAAGAACACTCTCCCCTCCTGAGGCTTCCGGCAACTGGTTTTCAGAAGCATGCTGCCTCTGACTAGGGTGGCAGAGCACAGCCATCATGGCTAGTAGCCATTGATAGCCCTGTCCTCCATGAATTTGTCTAATCTTCTTTTAAAGCCATCCAAGCTGGTGGCCATTACTGCATCTTGTGGGAGCAAATTCCATAGTTTAACTATGCGCTGAGTAAAGAAGGACTTCCTTTTGTCTGTCCTGAATCTTCCAACATTCAGCTTCTTTGAATGTCCACGAGTTCTAGTATTATGAGAGAGGGAGAACAACTTTTCTCTATCCACTTTCTCAATGCCATGCATAATTTTATACACTTCTATCATGTCTCCTCTGACCCGCCTTTTCTCTAAACTAAAAAGCCCCAAATGCTGCAGCCTTTCCTCGTAAGGGAGTCGCTCCATCCCCTTGATCATTCTGGTTGCCCTCTTCTGAACCTTTTCCAACTCTATAATATCCTTTTTGAGATGAGGCGACCAGAACTGTTCACAGTATTCCAAATGCGGCCGCACCATAGATTTATACAACGGCATTATGATATTGGCTGTTTTATTTTCAATACCTTTCCTAATTATCGCTAGCATGGAATTTGCCTTTTTCACAGCTGCTGCACACTGGGTCGACATTTTCATCGTGCTGTCCACTACAACCCCGAGGTCTCTCTCCTGGTCGGTCACCGCCAGTTCAGACCCCATGAGCGTATATGTGAAATTAAGATTTTTTGCTCCAATATGCATAATTTTACACTTGTTTATATTGAATTGCATTTGCCATTTTTCCGCCCATTCACTCAGTTTGGAGAGGTCTTTTTGGAGCTCTTCGCAATCCCTTTTTGTTTTAACAACCCTGAACAATTTAGTGTCATCAGCAAACTTGGCCACTTCACTGCTCACTCCTAATTCTAGGTCATTAATGAACAAGTTGAAAAGTACAGGTCCCAATACCGATCCTTGAGGGACTCCACTTTCTACAGCCCTCCATTGGGAGAACTGTCCGTTTATTCCTACTCTCTGATGATGTGAAGCAACAATTTTGTGAAAGACCAGTGTCAGAGACTGAGCAATATTACTCTGCCATGTTCCTGTTCTGTGAAGTGTATATGCACCTGACTGAAAATTAATTAATGTCTTAAGGTGAAAAGATGGACTTTTTAATTAGACGAGCCACAAGGAAATAAGCATCATAGCATAGCTGGGAAGCAACATCTCTTATGAGTCTTTTTTAACCTTGTGGAGAGGAAGCAGAGCTTTAGTCAGCAAACAAAAATATTGTTCAATATTTATGGAACCAGGTCTGTAATTTTGTAGCGCTATACATAACCACTATCACATTTATATATCCTCTTCTTTCAAAGTCCTCAGGGCTTTTGGTCGACCCATTTTGTCCTCACAGTAACGCTGCAAGGTAGGTTAAGCTGAAGGATGTTGACTGGCCCAGCAAACTTCACAGCTGAATGACAATTCAGTCTTCCCAGTCCAACATGTTATCCACTACAAGACACTGGCTCTCATATAGAAACAGACATAACTGTCCACACATGACACTTGACTTGATCTTTGAGATGCTGGGTTCCTACATAGCATGTTGTAAAATTTTGCATAGCTCAGAAAGGACTTTCTCTGCAGTGGCACCTCAACTTTGGAACCAGTTACCAGGAAGGCCCATTAGCTACTTCACTTTGAAAATTTAGAGCCAAACTATGCCTCCTTCTGTTTGGTGTACGTGTGTTTTGGAATACCCTCTCCAAAGAAGCATGTATAGCTCCCTCTTTCTTGGCCTTTAGGAAAGCCTTGAAGACTTTTTAATTATTATTCTGGTCTGTATTTGGGCAATTTCAGGGTCACAGTGTTTCATCACCATTGCATCTGTCGCTGTTATGTTTAATGTTGTTCTCATTTGATTGTTCCTTTACATTTTTAAAATTCTAATGATGCAATGTATTCATATTCTAAAACTAGGGATGATGGAGAAATTAAAATCGGTTTGCATTTAAAGGCACATTTACCTAACTTGCACTTTCTGAAACAGACTGAACCAAAGCAAAGGCATCGTTTGAAATTCGTATTTCTCTGACTTTTGCAGTGCACATATCCAGCCAAGTAATATGTGCAAAAATGCTCATACTGGTGTAAAGTGTGCATATACATTCAAATCTGAGTGAAAATAACATACAAATTGAATTATAGTAGGGGAAATTGCTTTGCCAAAATGTGTGTATTAAGCAAAAGTGTATATAAAATGTACATATTAGGAAAAATTTGCACTAAAATGCTGATGAATTTTCGTTTTTAAAAATGCAAACTGATGTGGAAATGTGGAGAACTGAACTTAAGATGTGAAAAGTGAAAAACAAAAAACCCAACATTGACATATTCACCCTAAAAGTTAGACTAAAAGGGTATTATTACATATAAATAAAATTATGAGAGGTAGCTGCAACTTCTCCTTGCTTTCATTACTGCTTGGTCACTTGGAGAAGGCAGATGAACATACAGTAACAGCAAGAACGATGACCAGCAGAGCCTTGAGATTCAGGAGGCTGGCAGTGGGCACACTGCTATGGTATGGCCCTCAGCAGATGTCCAACAATGCCAGCCTTTGATGCCAGCATTGCTATCATATGTGTGCCTGCTCTTATGCATGTGAATCTTGATATCAGGCATGGGGAACCTGTGGCCCTACAGAGGTTGTTCAACTCTCATCAGCCCCAGCCAGCATGGCCAATGCTCAGGGATGATGGGAGTTCTATCCAGCAAACTCTGGAGGGCCACACGTTCCCTGTGCCTGCTTTCATTGTTACTGGCCATCTGCCTCTTTTCCTATTTTTATCTGTATGTTGTTTTTTCAGGTTCTAGTATATGGATAGCATACCTCACCTTGGGTAGTTCTTTAGATGGAAAGGGGACAGATCAGTTTTATGCATAATATATGAAATAGTAACTTGCTGAGTCAGCACACGCTACAGTACATGTTTGTGTGTGTGTGTGTGTGTGTGTGTTTTGTTTGAGAAAGGGATATTTTGGTCTCACTGCTTTAGGGCTTATTGAAAGGAAAAGGGTGTGTGGCTGAATTTATCATACTGAACTCCAATAGGAAAGTAGATGTGCAGCCACCCAGGAAATTACCATTTACAATAAGAGACAGAACAGCAAATGGATTTTCATGCATGGCAAAATAATGTAATAAACTGAGCAAGGCCTCTGACTTGAAAAACTATGTGATCATAGCGAGGGAGAAAACAATTTGTTTAAATTCGTAAACCTTCAACAGAGCTATACAACAAGCCTTCCCAAGTTTTTCCTATGGCACTCCCTCTTTTATTTCCCCCCTCTCTATAATATGATTACTCTTGATGTTTGTAGCTTCAGCTGTAATCCAATGTATGTTTAAGCCTGACTCGCTGAATTCAGTGAGGCTTATTGCTGTGTAAACATGAACAGGATCAGAGTGAACACAATTCTAACTGGGGAAGAGGCTTTTAGGTGCACTGGCAAAGAACACTATTGAGTTATATAAAGGGATTCTGCATGGGAGGAAAAAAGTCTTCTTTATCTATACGAATATTAATAAACCACCAACTCATTTAACAAAAATCATGGTGGTATACAATAAAATCATTTAAACACCATAAAAACATAGGAACAGAACAAATTCTCTAAAAAATGCTTGGTGAAACAAAAACATTTTCAGCAGACTACAAAATATCGTAATTGCAGTCGCCTGCCTGATTCCAAAGGAGAAGTGTTCCAAATTACTGGTGCCGCTCTGTTAAAAGCTACCATTGATGTAGAAACGAAACAAATAAGAGACAATGGTGGGATGGTCAAGAGAGCTTCTCCAGATGACTGCAGCTATCCAGCCAGTGCGCAAAGGACAAGGTGGTCCTTCATGTCATTTCTCCTTTATATTATATCAAATACACATAGCAGCCAATGGATCTGAAATGTGTAGTTAACAGGGGGCCAAGTGACAAAGGAAGCCGGGTCTCCTGCATTATTAATGGCGGTGCAGAAGAGAGAATTTCTGAAGGTACAGCTTGCATGACAAGTAGGGACAGGAGGAACTGTCAATTCACGTAGTTTATCTTTTTTTCTGATCTAAAACTTCAGTTCTCCACACTCATGCAGCAATTTGTGTGGGGTTTTTTTTTTAAATCCTTATGAAAATTCTTTAGTATTTTAGCGCAAATGTGTCCTATTAAACCAATTTGTGTATGCGGTTTTGAAATTTGTCTTATTAAACCGATTTGTGTATTTGCAACTTTCTTCTATTAAACCGATTTGCAGATGCAATTTTGACTAACGTACACATTTTTGCAAGGATTTTTTTTCTAATATAATGCATTTTTGTGTGTTACTTCCACAAATATATTAATTTGTATGCACACTTTCTCCTAATATATGCATTTTTGAAAACATTGGTTAGTTGGAGAACTGAATAGCAGCATTTGGATAAGTGCAAATTTGGAAGGATGGCTGTGTTTTGGTTCTCATATTGTCTTGGAAAGTGCAAATTTGATTTGCCTTTAAATGCAAACGGCATTGAATTTCTTCCCCATCCCTAATGACATGTATACCTGCTGAAATTTCCTTGTCTGCACAGCTATTAATGATGCAGAAGCCCTGCCCTTCTTTTTCATCTGGCCACCCTAGTAGATTGGCCAGCATGAAGCAAAAAGTGAGTTTAGACAGGAGAAAGATACTATTGGACAGGGTGAGGACAGAACCTAAGTGTGAAGAATAGGTAACCAAGTATGGCAGTTGAAATTAAGGGGCCATTATAAGACGTAATGGAAGGGAAATTAGGCAAATAAAGCAAAAAATAAACCATAAAAGGGTGATGCATGTGGACCTAAACACACAGAGAAAAGTTGTTGGAGATGAAAGGGAAATGTTCAAAGGATGTTCAGTTGCCTTTGATGCTATAACGGGCTGTTATACTTGTCAGAGGATTATTATAATATTATCAAGAGCTACTTTGGATAGACTAATTGCAATGGAGCGGTGAGAGAGAGAGAATCAGTATGAGTAACTGACATGGCTAGTGGCTTTTGGTAGAGCTATCTTCTGTGAATTAGTTTAACCCGCTCCTAAAGCCATGTCAGGCTATCTAGTGGGCACCACCACATCCTGCTGCAGTCAGTTCCATAAATTAACTTTGTGTTTGTGTGAAATCATTCCTCTTTTTGTCCTTTCTGATCAATTTCATTGGGTGACCTCAAATTTTACTATCATCATGAGGAGAAAAAATTCTATCTGCTGTCTTCTTGCCATTCATAATTTGAGAAATCTTTGTCCGTCTCCATGTTATGGGGGTTATTGATTTTTTTTAATGGTATAACGTCGTGGTTCCCAAAGGTTTTCTCCCATGGAGCACTTGGAAATGGCTGAGAATCTTGGCAGACCACTTATGATTTTCTGCCTGTTGTAGCAATTGTAATGTGCTGTGCTAGGTGATATGTGATTTTTAATTATATTTTAACAGACATGAAGCTCATGGACTACTGGTGGACAACAGTTGGGAAACCCTTGGTATAGCATATTTGTGTTTCTAACAGTGTTGTAAGTCACTTGATGACCTTTGGGTAACAAGCGACTAACAAATCTACTTGTGAGCCCAGGCGTGATGTGCCTTTGGGGGCTGACATGGAGAAATAACAAGACATGATATAATTTGGAGGTAGGACAAGGCCACAACTTTGTTATTAGTTATAGTGACATAAAGGTTTTGCCTTGGCATGGGGGCAGGATCCAGTCATCACACGGCCTGCTTGCTTTGTGATGTGAACTCTTCTCCCCTCCCAGCCTGAGCTCTGGGGAAGGAGTCTAGGGGGTCAGCGTCCCTTCCTTTTGAGTGGCAGGAAAGAGGGGGGCATGGGGGCCTCCTTGGTGTGGACCATTGGTGTAGAGGCCCTTGCCAACTGAGGGTGCTGCCACCCATCTTGCCCCTCAAGCTGGGACTTTTGGGTATTTTAAATAGGCCATGGGCAGACCTGACAGAGACTAGTTCTCCCGCTAATCTATCCGCATTCTCTACTCCCACAAGAGCCAAGTAGGCTGCTGATTGGCCCTCACTGGAGTTCCACCCTATCCTCCAGCTTGTGCCAGCACCAAGGAACTTCCTGGCACACTGACACTCCACACTCCTGGGAGTCTGCTGAGCTGTAAATTTGGTAGCAGGTGAGACCTGGGACCACAGACTTAATGATGATGATGATGATAGCCCTGGCCATTGATCATGCTTGCTGGGCTGATGAGAGCTGTAGTTCTGTAACATCTGGAGAGACAAATGCTCCCCACACCTGCCCTAACACATATTTTACTTGTGTTATTCTTAGAGTAGACAGATGAAAAACAGGACAAGGCTCCTGTACCATTAGTATTTGTACAGAAAAGGGGATTTCCTAAGAGGTCCTATCCATGCTATGATTCCCTCTTATTAAAAGTGCAGGAGCCGCCACCCCCCCAACCGACCTGATCACTCTAGTTTTTCTACACAAAAAAGCCCTAATCACTGTTTCCTTTCTTTGTAGAGGGAAGTATGATATAAATCCAGGTGTTAATTAATTAATGCATTACTACTAAACTAATCTAATGAAGGATACCGGTTTGGATGCCTTCTGTCCTGAACAGCTGGGGCATAATTTAAACTATATATTTAGCTTTTACCTGTTTTGAACTTTTCACTAGCAGATAGATTATCAGAGATTTCTTCCACCCCATCTGCCACACCTTTCTCGCATAAGTCTATTCATTTTATATAAGGATGATCTCACATCTGCTTCAGTTCAAAATCATCCGCTTCATTCAGTTTATATTAAAAAGGGATTTACATATTTTTCAGTGATTCAGAAAATTCCCTGTATATCCTTGAAATGGGATTTCCTTTCCATCCTCCTCCAGAAGTTCTCACTGAGGGGCGGGGGAAGAGATTAATTTAACTTTTCAAATGAATCTTTTCTACTGGTGTCTAGTAACTTATAGATCACAAAGCTATCACAATGTGCATGCTTGAGAAGGAAAGGGGGAGTTTCAGCCTTTTCATTTAGATTATTAGATCTGTTTCTTGTTCTCTGGTAAAGGAAAATTACATTCCACATTCAAGGCAGTGAAATGTTCACTTTGAGCATTTAGTAGATGACTTTCAAGCTGCATTGCCCAAGAGGTCCTAGATCAAGGGTTTCTCAACTGTGGTCCATGGCCTACCAGTGTTCTGTGAGCTGCATTCAGGTGGCCCATGGCATGTCTGAGGATTTGTGGTTGAATAGGGGAGACGGCACATCCAGTGCATTAAATTTATTTATTTATTTATTATTTGATTTATATCCTGCCCTTCCTCTCAGCAGGAGCCTAGGGCGGCCAACAAAAGCACTAAAAACACTTTAAGCATCATAAAAACAGACTTTAAAATACATTAAAACAAAACATCTTTAAAACATTTTTTAAAAGCTTTCAAGACTTTTTTTTAAAAAAGGTTAAAAATATTGGGTTTTTTTAAAAAAAAAGTTTTAAAAACATATTAAAAAGCAATTCCAACACAGACGCAGACTGGGATAAGGTCTCCACTTAAAAGGCTTGTTGAATTTCAATGGTATGTTTCAACGGCTTGTTGAAATATTCTTGTTGAATTTCAATGGTATGTTTATTGCTTCATTTATTTCTTGTATTTTATTTTATCTATTTGAATTTTGTGAAATTCAAATGGTAAAACAATAAAATACAATATATAAGAAATAAATGAAGCAATAAAAATGTAATTAAAAATCACACAGCATCAAGCACAGCAAATCACAATTGCTGCAACAGGCGGGTGGGAGAGAAACATTAAATGGTCTGTTAAGACCTGCAGCAATTTTCAAGTTCTCCTTCAGGGAAAAATTTGGGGAACGGCTGTTCTCAATTTCTGTGGTGAAAATGTAATAGGTGGATGTGATGGTCCACAAGGTGGATGTAGGGATTCATTGGTAGGGGTATGAACCAGATTTAGGTGACTTTGGGAGCAATCCAACTGACCCTTCCTCCGGGCTGGGGTGAGTTGGATGCCATGGATCCCCAGAGGTGCTGGGAGGCACCAGGCTCTGCCAGCAGCAGCTCTCCTCCATGGTGGAGATGTGGCTCTGCCAGGAGCCTCCTGGTACTGCTGGGGTCCACCAGAGATGGCCAACCTGGCAGATGGAGGCCCTACAGAAGGCCTGAAAATAGGGTAGTTCCAGAGGTGTGGCTGGGGAGGAGCCACAAGGGAGGACTTATTGGATCCAAGAGGATCATTCCTGCATTCAGACCTCTCCCCCGGGGCCTGGTCCCCCTTTGAACTCTGCTGTCCAAAAGGCCAATAGAGTAAAAAAGAATTTTAAAATCCCATTCAGGCCTGTAGGGAGAGCTTACTCCGGTTGGCCGGAGCTGGCACTTTCCAGTCAGCTCATGTGCACAGCTCTCGATGGAGCCAGTGTTCAGCCAGGCTGGTGGCCCCCAAGTGGGAGGAGGATCCCGTAGAGCTTTCTGCTGGCGCCTCCTCTGCCGCCCCCCCTCCGGCAGTTGGATTGCTACCTATGTGCACACCCAAAGTGAAATGGGATCTGCATGACCTTATTTGAGTCAATAGATTTTCCCCACCTGCCTTCTCTTTAGAACTGTTCTGGTCTGAGGCATTTGCTTTCAGCTCAGTGTGTAGTCTTTTTTTTTTAGTCTGTCCTGAGTGATTTTTATGTATTTTATTATTTATTATTAAGTCAAAGTGTGCCTTATTAAGTCACTGTGAAATTTAGTTTATTTATTAATATAAATTTATATTAATAAATTTAGTTTATTAATATAACTGGGGATGGAATTAAATGGGCCATCTGTGGTAAAATGTGCTTCACTTCAAGGTTAACTGGGGAAAATGGTATGTTGTTGCTTGTAAATTTGTAGCGATTCAGATTTGCACTCTGTCAGTGCACTGGAGCTAGTTTGTATAAATCCACACCCAAGCTTACTTTCCGTGGCCTCACCTTAGTTAGGACCAGAAACAGGAAGACTTTTCATTTGTCAGATCTGAGCCATTTTAATCCCAAACATGCGTGGGTAGGTTAGTCTGTTTTGCATCGCTAAAGAAAGAATAAAAGCATCAGAAAAAGAGGCCACAAACATACAGAAAAATGGAACGTCCTTTGAGTTCCACGGATGTACTTTGGGCATGACATAGGCTCCATCTGTACTATTATGGCTTCCCCCAAGAATCCTGGGAACTGGAGGTATGAGGAGTTTGAATGTACAGAAGCCTCAAAATGGATTAGAACCGTCAGGCATTCAGATCAGAGTGCTGGCAAATACCCTTTCTATTTCTGGTTCGTATCAGTTTCATAGGTATTCATTCATAAGCCATTCCGAAGCATTTCTGCATCAATCTGAGAATTTCAATTTAAAACACATGATGTTTCAAGTTTTTATTCCCATTTTTCACAAAGCATTCAGTTTTGTACACACACTTGATCCTAAAATACACATTTTGAACACTTTTAAACCTGAAATATGCATTTGGTATATTTTTTTGAGTGGAGAACTGTATTGCAATACTTAGAGAAGTGTACCAAAGCACAATAACTGAGTTCCAATCTGCATATTCATTTAAAAAGTGTGAATTTGATTAGTTCACTTAAAAAAGCAGACTGAAAAAGATCCTTCTGCATCCCTTCTTGGAGCAGACTGGTAGGTGATAACATACCATCACTCCTAAGAATTTGTGCCCATCTAGGTGAGTTTGTGCTAGGAGTTAGATCAATTATTAGACAAGTCTGCTCAAGCCATTGTACTTGGAACTGACATAGCAATTTATGCATACCTGGGATCTCTTAGAAAAATTAGTTTCAGGTTGGAGTACACATTTGATGAGGGTAAGCAATTTCAATAGATTGGCCAAAGTAATAATGGTAATGGAAGCTTAGGTACAGCTTTTCAAAAGTGGGCCTTTGCTGACATTAACTTAATTTTGGCAAACATTCAGTGCCCTAATGCATACTGTGCATTCCATAAATAAAATGCCTAGGGGAGTCTTGGTGAAGTTAACTAGATTGACTATGGAGAGCAAAAAAGCTGAAAGCACTGTAAGAGGTACCAGTCTAGATAAAGCATCTACCAAACTCGCAGCAGAATATTAAAGTACCCTTTAAGCTACAAATGTAGTTCTATTTTATACATGTTAACCAGTTCCTGCAACAAACCCTGGGGATTGTAGCTGGATGATTTTTGTTTGAAATAGTCATTCCCCTATTTAAACAATTTTAAACCTGCTGTGTAGGTATTCCCTAAGAGCTACTTCCCATAGCGCTCCAGCATAATAGGCCAACAATAGCCAGAGATCTGACTTGTATTGTATTGTATTGTGTACTGCCTTCAAGTCGATCCCAACTTATGGCGACCCTATGAATAGGGTTTTCATGAGGCTGAGAGGCAGTGACTGGCCCAAGGTCACCCAGTGAGCTTCATGGCTGTGTGGGGATTTGAACCCCGGTCTCCCAGGTCATAGTCCAGCACCTTAACCACTACACCACACTGGCTCTCTGACTTAGGGAAGTTAAAAGCGGCATGCACACACCCTCGCCAAGCTGCCTGCCTACCCATGTGGGATGGACAAATCTGTCCATTTCACTTTCTCATTTTTTCATTCTTCAGTTTAGTTCTCTACCTTTTTGCATCAGTTCATCAGCATTTTTAGTGAATGTTTCATTTGACGAACGTTTTAGTATACACACTTCTGCAAACATTTTCCCGTAATAAAATGCATGTTGGTATGTCTCCCACTAATATATACATTTTTATGTATTTCCCCCCTAAATATACCCGTTTGTGCACACACTACTTGATTGGAGGACTGCACTGCGAAGTTTGGAAAACTACATTTTGAAAGTTAGCTATGTTCCAATTCACTTTTTGTTTTGGAAAGTGTGAAGTAGGTAATTTCGCATTAAAATGGCAATCAGACCAGATTTCTCCCCCATCCCTGCACCCCACCACTCCCCAGGTCCCCAAGCAACTTGGCTGGAAAGAGCTTGATCTCTCTTGATTGAAGAATCCTACAAACAAGTGGAGCCCGCAACAAAATGCTTCAGTGTAGAGTGCTTCCGTTTGGGGTTCCAGCCAGTCATGCCTTTTTCCATGATACTCCATTTCATTCATCTCCCAGTATCCCACAACTCCTCCCCCAGCCAACCAGCATTTCGTGCCCACTGAGCACTCTCAGTGCTCATTGACCGATGTTGGTATTCTTTTCTAAATATTTTTTGTGCTTCTACCGACTTTGAGATTCCCTCAAACCTGCTGATACCTTCCTCTTGTACATGGATAGTGCTGTTTAAGCTACATAAGGATCCACACTCAGAGAAAGAGCTCATTAGTAGTATATAGGATGCCCCTCAGAGCCACCTCAGAGGGCTCTGTGGAGTGCCCTCTCATTTCATACTGGGCCAAGTTAACAGAACCTTGAAAAAGATTGTGTGGTCTCAACTTTATTTCTAAAGTGTTCCTTCTAATTTGCTTCTCTTTTGGATTCTAAAAAAGGATGTATAATTTCTCAGTGTGTTGATAGTTTATTCTTAGTGCACTCAATCATTTGATGCCTGCTGGGCTGTACTCTGAATCTATATATTATTCCAGTATGTTCTCTAGTTCCTGCTGTGGTAAAAGTTAATGAATAACTTGCTTAGGTTGGTTATTTTTTTTCTAGTAGTTATAAAGCAGAATCATTATAATTAATAATTGGGTGTTGGCTTGCTTTTTTTTAAGTGTTTATTTTCTCCCAGTTCTGTGAATTTGATGAAACTAATTCCACTAAAGCTTGTAATATTATGAATCTATATATATATATATGATTTTAATTGTATAAAATAAATAAAACAAAATCACCATAAGGGATGAGTCAAATTAGCCTTTGGGGTTTGATGCAATAGACCAAAACCAGACATTTTGCTGCCTGAAACTTTAAAAGCACTTTAAAAGCATCTTGTGCTCTGTGAGGGACAACACGTTAGAACAGGGGTTGGGAACTTATGGCCCTGCAGATGTTTCTGGACCACAACTCCCATCAGCCCCACCCAGCATGTGCCAGCTCCAGGCTGTTGCAGCAATCTGGATATTCCCTGTCTTCCACCCTGGTCACCGTGCACAGCAGGGCTGTGTCTGTGGCTGTGGCCCTGCCTTCCATTCAGCCCTACTGGGCAGTGGCTGAAACTAGGATTGCCCCCTAAAAAAAGCTAATGCTTTGGCTGGACATCGTTCCTGACTTCTGTTACAGCTTGTGAGTTTCTGTGTTTGTGCAGGCACCTCTAAAGAATTACCCCATAAATTAGAAAGCTGTCAGCATGTGCACCGGTTTCCACACGAACATTATAGATACTTCTTTTTCCATCCCAAAAAATAAGGGTAATAAGGCAATAGATACATTTTCCTCTGAAGTCATGGTATTTTATTTCTTCCACATTCTTTCACAAACAAACCTTTCCAACTGCAGGTTATTTATAAACTGAATGACATCCGAAGATAAGGAATGAGGCCTGCCTGCTGAGAATTGATTTCAGGAGAAACCAGACTGGTAGACATGACTTTCAAGATAATCTGAATTGCTATGAATTCCCCCCCCCTTTCCTTGAGCAGTTGTGAGCTCTGGGCAAAGGTTTCCTGCCGTTTCTGTTGGGTCACACTTCAATAACTTAAAAGGATAGGAGCAGAGCTTGGAAAAGTTACGTTTTTGAACTACAACTCCCATCACCCCAATCCAGTGGCCATGCTGGCTGGGGCTGATGTGAGCTGTAGTTCAAAAAAGTAACTTTTCCAAGCCCTGGATAGGAGGACGTCATTTTCACATGACACAAGGTTCTCTCAGGAATTTCCATAGCTTGCTTGTTACATTTGCATCACAGCCTTTGAGGAGAGCATCTTAAAGAGCATCTTAGCACAACAGCAACCCACTGAGGTCAATCAAGCTCAGAAGGAAGCAGGAATTGCATGCAGGAGGCATCACATGATTGTTGGGAGTGGGGTCATGCTGCTGCCCCTGCCCCTAGACATTCACATTGGTGTCGATGGTCTGCAGGGATGAAGCAGCAGCTCACATGTAGGCTTCTTCATTGCAGGCAGTCTATGCCAAGATGTGGCTATCTGGTGGTGGTGGTGAGGGACCAGCAACATGGTTGACATGGTATGGAGTCAGCAGTGCAGCTCCACTCCCCGTGACCACACGATGCACTCTTCTAGAGGGCTAGACCTTCTTGTCAGTGCCACTCAGTGACCTTTGTAGCTGATGGCAGATCGTTGCTTTCCTTTTTTAACCTCTGCACAGTACAAATCCAATGAAGTCAGGCAAATTGCTATTGGTCATCACAGAACTACAAACCTTCAAGAGATACACTTTAACATAGATCATCCCCAGGACACTGGGCCTCATTTTGTGCAATAGGAACATACGAAGCTATCTTATACCCAGTCAGACTGCTGGTCTGTTTAGTTCAATATTTTCTGTGCTTATGTGGTTCAGGTAGGGGTCTTTTCCAGTCCTACCTGGAGATGCCAGGGATTGAACCTGGGACCTTCTCTATGCAAGGCAGATGCTCTGCACTGCCACTTACCACTGTCTCATCCATTTGGCTGCTAGAACAAACACAGACTCCTGATATATATAACATATTTATTATATATCAACCAGTAAGTAACATATTTTCTCTCTACTGTTCCATAATATACTGTTGTATAATGAAGATTTTACAAGACATTACCGATTCCTGCCATTCTGACAATCACATTACAAATCCCTGTCAAGATGGCTTTTATAGAATTCATTCTATTTCACAGTCCATTGCCAATGACTCAAATCTAATCACTGCAGGGTGGAGACAGAGCAAATGATGCTAGGTTTTTTTAAAGCCATTCTAATTATATAATTTCCCAAAAGGCAGCTCATGGCTAACAATGGAGCTCTTGAAAGGACCACAACGTTGAATTGAAAATATTTGAACTGGAGATCTCCATATCTCATTGCCACACAGAAAATAGCTCTGCTTTAGGTACTTTACGCAAGAGAATTGCTTGCAATTGCTCTGACTTGGATGACTCCATGATAGCATAATCTGAACGGTGGGCCATTTCTAGAAAAAGAGATGTCTCAGGGCTTAAGTCTGCTAACTACATCTCTTGATCAGGAAGTCCTTCCTCTTAATCCCAGAGGTGAGAAATCTTTGTGCACTTTCTCAGTGGTCAAGGAAATGCACTCTGCAGCTGCTCAGGGACAGTTGGTTGTGCATGTAGATAATTTAGACTCTGGACTTAGGCTGTGTACACACCATACATTTAAAGCACCTGACTTCTCTGAAAGAATCCTGGGAATTGCAGTGTGTTAAAGGTGCTGGGAATTGTAGTTCAGTGGGGGGTAAATGATAGTTTCCAGGATTCTTTGGGGAAAGTCATGGGCTTTAAATGCATGGTGTGTCTTGATGGTCTTATGGAGCACCACTTAGACATAGCAGCCTTATGGAAGAGGCACTCTTTAGATGGCAATGTGTATTGCTTCCCTTCATTCAAACGCCAGCCCTGGAAATTCCACCGTGTGGGGCTCTGGACTTCCGTCGCATGCCCTGACGGCCCATCTGGCAGGACTTTTATGTATTCTTATATGTTATAACCTTGTATTGAAAAGAGATGCTGTTCCTTTCTGCAGCTGGTTCCTTTCAAAAAATGTTTCTTGTAGATCAGGTCTGCACAACACAACTGTGATCTACCAACTTAGCCAGACACAGTTCTTCAGCTGTGTCTTTTTCTTTATCTTCCGGGGGCAGAGCAAACCTACTATAGCAGACTGTGTGCAGCTGCAGTGTCCATTTGTTCTGCTTCATGGTCTTTTTTGGTGTCCTCTGTTTGAACGCTTCTGTGTCCCAAGTCCCTTTGAAAGATAAAGAACTAGAAGAGGAGAGAACAGTTGTCCATCAGCAATTAGCACCTGGACAGCAGCCTGTGTAGGCACACAGGTCACCTGGCCACATTCTTCCCCACTGCAGTGAGATGTATTGTATTTCTATTTAAATTATAGTAATTATGTCTAAATTTGCATTCATATATATAATAAGCATATGCAAATCTGTATCCTCTTTTTTGGTGATGCACACCAGGACTGTAGGAGCAGGCCCCATAAATTGTTGGTAAGTCGTGTTTGACCTTGTGGATCACAAATTGTGTAGGTCACAAACCACATGGAGCTATTAGCAGCCATTAAGGAACTGTCCAGGTATCAGGTTCTGCAAGATTCTAGAAAGAGAAGGTCAAATCTTTGTTTGGAATAGCATGCCTCATAAAACTGGAGTTTAATTTTGATCTTGATTGCCTTGTCCTGTGATCCAGACATACGTGTGCTTGAATTCTTCTGGGACTGTAGTTTTAAGTATGCACCTTTGGATGGATTCAGAAGTATTTCTGCTCCCGCTTGCTATGCTTCTGCATCCCCCCCGCTCCCTGCCCCCCCCCAATAACAACAACAGAGGGTTCCTTTTTTTCTTTTGGAGAGACATGTATTTTTGTCATAAGGAAATCTGCATTTCCCCAAGAGAAATGTGCATGTCTTTGAACTTTAGATGCGGAAGCATGTTGAAGCCCATTCACATCAAGGGACGAGGGACAAATGCAATCCAGTTCACATTTAAATAAGAAAAAAACAGCCATCCTTTGAAATGTGCACTTATCCTAATTTTGCAATGTAGTTCTCCAACCAATGTTTACAAAAATGCATGTATTATGGGAAAGTGTGGATAAAAATGAATTTATTGGTGAAAACAACATAGAAAAACGCATTATATTAGGAGAAATTGCCTGCAAAAATGTGTACATTAGTCAAAACTGCATATAAAAATGTTCTTATTAGGAGAAATTGACACATAAATGCTAAGTAGTTTTTCATGAGGTTTTTTTTTAATTCTAAATTGCTGCAGAAATGTGGGAAACTGAATTTTAGATTGGAAAAAGGAGAAACTGAGAGCGCAGAAACTGACAGATCTTTCCATTCCTATTCACATCACATCCAAAGGATCCTAATTTCTTTTGCAATCAATGAAGCTTACTTCTGTGTACACACATGATTAAGTATTAGCCTGTGAGTCAATTTCTATTTCTCTCAGTTTCTCATTTTCCCATTCTTAAGTTCAGGTCTCCACATTTCTGAGTCAGTTTGTGATTATTATTTTTTAAATCCTCATGAAAATGTATCTGTATTTTAGTGCGATTTCCTCTTAAAATAAATATTTTAGGAAGCAATTTTGCTTAATGTATTCCATTTGAAGGGCAATTTCACCAAATATAATGCACTAATATATGCATTTGTGTGCACATTATTAAATGCAAACTGCATGCCTTTAAACGCAAACTGAATTAAATTTCTCCACCATCTCCAGCTATGAGACTTTTATGAGTTTCTCCCTCTCATCACCCGATAATCCAGTGTGGTTCATGGAACAGAGGACAATGTCAGTCCCCCTTTAAATAGCTCTTGCGACCAGTTTTAGGGGCTAAAGTACACATTATGTGCAAATGTGTACAACAGCGCTCCAATGGCAGTTTTTTTAAAAAAATGTTCACACTTCTTCCATGCAACAGTCTGTTCCCAGTAGGCCCAGATTGATTTAATAAATCTTACAGCTGTATCTGAAGAATGTTCTGAATCACAATAAGGCTTTTGTGAATAACATGACTTAATTTTAAAGACTGCTGTTGAGGAAAGATGGCAGATTGATTAAACAGCATTGCTGATTGGTGTACCGTGCACTCAGAACATTCTTATTTTTGTATTGGTCTTGTTTTTCTGTTAGTTGTCAGAGACTCCTTTTGAATGTCTTAGCATGCTCTGTAGCATATTAATAAAGAATAGCTTTATGCAATTAAAAGATTAAGCCAGCTTTGTAGAAGTATCTGCTGGAGACAAAAGAAGTTCCTTAGTTTGATAACATTTTGCTAAGGAAGGTGCATCAAAGGAATAAAGCAGATAGATAAATGTTTTGAAAATTGCAGAAATACAGGCAGAAAGCATCTTTTAAAAAGATATCAACTAGAATACTTGGCACACACATGCCCTCCATATTGAACTGAAACAATGATTGCCTGTGGGTATGTACAGATGATAGCTTTTCAGAGCCTTGGATAACATTCAAGGACTGGGGGACGGGCATCAGGAGGGGACTGTCATCAGGAGATTTGGAGTGAGGTGTTACAAATATGTGGATGACACCCAGCTCTATCTCTCTGTTCCAGTTGATTCGGGAGAGGTCCTAGACCAGTGCTTAGAGGTGGTAATGTACTGAATGTGGGCCGAAAAACTGAAGCTGAATTCTGAAAAGAAAGAGGTATTAGGTGTTCCAAGTTCTCTAGTCCAAGAGGAGAGGAGACAGCCTGTTCTGGAAGGGGTTACACTCCCTGGAAGGACCAAGTTCATAGCTTGTAGGTACTACTGGATCCCACATTGTCACTGGAGGGTCAGGTGGCTCCTGTGGCTAGGAGAACCTATTTCCAGCTCCAGCCCTTTTTGAGCAGAGATATTTAAAGCCCTACCAACTTGGGTTCCCAATATCTGAAAGACTGCCTCCTTTACTACAGACCTTTTCAGGTGTTAAGATCATCAGAAAAGTGTCAGGTCCTAGCCAGGGGAGTCCTCCTCAGGGGAGTCCTCACTGAAGGAAGATTGGGCAGCTCTGGTCTAGGAACCAGCCCTGGCTCAGGCTTCATCTGAGGGTGAGGAGCCAGGTTCCTATGACAAGGTGCAGGATGGGCTGTCTGCACCCAGGGCAAGTTTGGCCTCTGCAACTGAGGCTGAGCAGGTCCCAAGCCTAAGGGAAAAGCATTGCCTCAGACACTAGCTGGAAACCTGGCCTGTCTGGAGGAGTGTTTGATTGAAGGCCTGGACTCATTGGGAGTAAAGGACTCCTCAGGAATACTCAGGAGTAGAGTACTGGCTGCAAGTGCTTGATAGGAGTCAGTTGAGGTTTGGAGTGTGGTTCCAACAGCTCCAGCATAAAAAACCCCCAATGCGAGGCTGGAAGAGTTGTTGGAACAGAATCAATACATCAGCTCTGTACCTGACCTAGATGCTGATTGCCTGTTGACTCCACACCTGACCTTGGACTACTTCTGACCTGCTTCTTGCTTTGCCTTTGTCTATGATGGCAGGACAAAAATTGGCCACATGATGCAGTGAGCTGCTGCCCATACATTTGCAACATAGCTGCAGCCATTATGAGAATTCAAGCAGTGGCCTCTACAAGATGATCTTGACATGTACACCAGAATATGATCCAGCTGCTGGAGAGACTGGAGTCTGAGATGCCATTATTTTGTTGGACATATGCTATATGATTAATTATGGTAAGGTAAGTGGGCAGCATTCTTAAAAATGCTAAAAAAAGGTTCAAATGGAACACTTGAAGGGGGCCAATTCATTGTCATGGTAAGCACAAGCTGCTCACACATCTCAATTCAGAAGTTTATGAGGGATTCTCAAAAGAGTCAACTTACACATTTCACTAGTAATGTACAGTTCCAAGAGAATGTTATGTTCTCTAGGGTACGCTCAGTGTACACAGGGCAATGATGAGCCCAATGATCTGTATTCAGTGTTACAGTTCCATTCTCACAACAGACGTCCATGTGCACAATGGAACTTCCTCTTCTATCCTCTCCAGCACCTCCAAGTGCCCACAAAATCAGCTCAGGAGGGTTGGGGAACGTTTAGGAGCAGATTTTGGGGTGTGCAGGGAGGAGGAAGAAATGGAAGTCCCATTGTAGGGTGGAAAGATCTTCAATTTCAGTTTTCTCAGTTTCTCATTTTTCTAATGTCAAATTCAGTTCTCAACATTTCTGTAACAATTGCATTTCTTTTAAAAAAATCCTCATGAAAATTCTCCAGCATTTTAATGTGAATTGCTTATAATAAACACACTTTTATAGGCAGTGTTGACTAACGTACACATTTTTGCAAGCCATTTCTCATTGTATAATGCATTTTGCATGTTATTTTCAATCATACATTAATTTTTATGCACACCTGCCCATACATACGCATTTTTGTAACATCGTTTGGTTGGTGAATTGCATTGCAAAATTCATATAAGTGCGAATTTCAAAGGATGGCTATGTTTTGGTTCTGATATTGTTTTGGAAAGTGCAAATTTGATAGGTTCAGCTTGAAATGTGAACTGAATTGAAATTGTCACCCATTCTTATCCCAGTGTATGAGCAGAATTCTGTTTTTGCAGCATTAGATACAAACCAATGAGTCTGAAAAGAATCCTCCAGATGACCTGTTTATTGAGCATTCATCCTTATTTACTTGCACAAAGCTTACACAATGGTTAGTTTATATCTGATCTTTATTGAACGTTTGTGCTGATTTATTTGTAGGGTGGTTATACGATAATGGACGTTCATCCTGATTGGTTTGTGGGGTGTTTATATGTGTTTGCAGTAATCATGCATCCAACCCACACTTTTCAATGCAATTTCCTGTCACTTTCCTTACCACAAAGAGCCTGTTAATTTTTGTAAAGTGTATTTGTTGCACAGGGGTGACAGAGCACAATGTAAAGCCCTCCCACAAAATACTGACAGTCTGCAGGCACCCTACATGAACTGAATATGCACTGTTAAACATGCCCCAGAATCATTGGAAATCTACCAGCATTCCATGCTGAACATCACTAATTGATTGTACCTAGAATCTGTATGACTTTACCCTTTTACATATTATCAGATCGTAAAGCTACCCATTTATTACATGTTTTTCATTTGATTAAGATGGTTTAGAGTCTACTTCAGATTCTCTTTCATAGTAATTAAGACTGAGTAATGTTTACATGCCACCAGGTTAAATGTTGTCTTCTGGAGTACTGAAGAACAGATGGGATGCCTCTTTGGTCTCCTAAAGGGACTTCTTGTGAATGAGAATGATTCGTTCTAGAAATACAAATGCAAGGGACTTCCGGGAAGGGTGACTTCACTTGTGCCTGCTTTTGGGACGGGCTCCCGCCTCAAAAGAAGCTTATTCAGATATAAATCAGTCAGAACATTTTTTTTTTTGACTGATGAAATTTCTCCCGGGCAGGGAGAAACGTAGAGATCAACCTCAAAGCCTGTTTTTGTTGGGAGGACTGGATTTCATTAATTTATGAGATAAGGTCCAGCCAACAATGCCGGACGGACTTCCTAACAAGCTCTATCTGCTTAAGCGATACGTTTATCTTTTCTTCAAAGAGAGAACGGACTAACAGGCAAGCACCCTTCTTTCTATTATTTATTTTACTTGGTTTAAATTGTTGCAGCAAAAGGAGATTTGTCAGATTGATCGGCTTTGGACAACTTCTGGGTGAGATATAGCTCTTCTCTGTTATTCACGAAATTAACAGCTTATCTCTGTTTCTGTCGCAAAAAGCTGTCCTGGAAGTGCATTCTAAAGATAATAAACAGAAGAGGGATTTCTATTCCTGATTTCTATTCCGAGGAATATTATATTGTCTGGGACTATTCTCTTTTTGGTCTATTTTATTTTGACGAATCTGCTTCTTCACGACGCCACTAACTGTTTTGATGCTGGGAACTACATTTGTTTTGCATTCTTGAACATAGAGAGATAAGGCAGGTTGCTCTGTTTATACTGTGATGTCATCAAGCCTGGAATATTAACCCAATTGTTGCTGAAATAAGAAGTGGTTCTTCTTTATTTTTGTTTTGCTTTGTTTTCGTGGTTTTAAAAATGGCAATCAAGAAAGTGGCTGAGAATCTGGAAGTAATTATGTTTCAGAAAATAATGGATGAGATTGAGATAACGAAACAAACCCTGCGACAGGGTAGTAAGGAGCTGAAAATTGAACTGAGCAAAATGACGCAGGAGCTTAAAGAAATAGGGGATCCTCTGAGAGAGGAGAATGAGATCAGAGATGAGAAAAGAAAAAATAAAGGGAAGATACAAGCCCTGGAGATTGGAACAAATGTGGAATTGGAAAAAGATCTGGAGTTTATGGATTTTAGAAATAAAATCTACTGTTTGGAATTTAACGTTATCTCTGAAGAAATTAATGAAGATATTAGAGATAAAGTTATCAATGGCTTGGATAATCTTCTGGACTGGAATGATGTGATGGAGCTTGATATAGAGAAAATCTATGGAATTAACTGCAGCCATGTGACAATGGAAAAACTCTCAAGAGATGAGCCAGTGCATTTTGTAAAAAAGAAGAACACAGATATGACTTTACAACAGTATTTCAGCAACTTATTCAGAATGGATGGCAAGAAAATATTTGGGATAGAGGAAATTCCCATCAGACTCTTATTATATGACTATGGCTACAACAGCAAGATTATTATGGAATACTGATAATGGAAGATTGGACACTGAAATTACTGGACCTAACAGGACTATTGAAGATGGAAGATGGAACTAATAGGGATAATGGAATAATGGCTATTGAAATTATTGGACCTAACAGATTCTGATGAGATGGATTAATCGAAATGTTTATTTGGACTATGGTTATGACAATAAGATTATTATAATTATTAACGAGATGGATTAATTGACATGTTTATTTGGAGAAAAATTGATAGATATATTTCTTAAAGAATTGAAACCTCTCTTTGACTTTTTGTGGAAAGAATAAAGTAATGTTTATGAGATTTGATGATTAATTAAGATAACTACTGGAGGAAAGTGATTTTATAATATGATTTAAGAGACAGGATTGTTATATATTGTAGACCTATAACTGATTTGATATGTGACAAATGGGAAGTCAACATTTTATTTTTTTTTATTTTTTTTGTTTAATCATTTTTGTTTTGTTTTGTTTTTTGTCTTTGAATGTTTTATGATTTTGTTTTCTATGTTTTATGAAAATTTGAATAAAAATTATTGTAAAAAAAAAAAAATAGAAATACAAATGCAAGGCATTGCCGCAGTATTATGAACCATTGCTATATCCCTGTGGGAGTTTCTGTGAACTTTTCATGTTGTTAAAATTCATACAGATTATAATTGATTTAAATTAATGTGAACTAAGTGTTAAAATATGCATGGAGAGAATATTATTTCCATCCAGACCAAGTTAAAACAACTTAATTCCATCAGCTTCAGCAAAAGCCCCAAGCTCTCACAATTATAAGATGACTTCAATGTTTACTAATATACATTTTCATCCAGCCCTATCTTAAAGGCATGCCTTTTCAATCCCTACAGTCCAAAGGAAAGTCGTTATAGAAACAATTCATGCTTTTACCTCTCCAAATCCACAATCACAGTTCAATAGGAACTCTCTAAGGTTATATTCATTTTTAATAATTCAGGATCCATCATAAATGTAGCCTGATCTAGGAGTGGAACAGAGGCTTTTTAAAAAAGGAAGGGGGGAAGTAGACCAACAGCTGGAGCCAATGACAAACAGACAGAGCCAACTAATTCCTGTTTCATGTCCAGCTTTCTCCTCTCTGCTGAGTTCCACAAGGGCAACTATGAAACTAACAAGGGAAAGCTGGCGGGCAGTGCCACCCCCTGACCTGGTTGTAAGTAAGAAGGCCAGCAGGTAGGGGCTACTGAGGTTGGTGGGGCAGTGCCCCATTCTCATTCTCAGTGCCCCATTCTCTCTCGTGAACCAGCCTCTGCTGCTCCATTTGAAGGTGTCCCCTGTTTGAAAGGCTGTTCTGGTAGAGGTTCATTTTAAAGAACCAGAACAAGCAAGAAAGGGGCCTTGAAGTCACCCCCCCCAACAGTTAGCACCTGCACAGTAGACTCAGAAAGTACACAGATCATCTGGTCAGTCCTTCCCACTATAGTGAGATATATATTTAATTATAGTCTTTATTTCTTACGTTTGCATCTGTATATATAAATTAGTATATGCAAATTGTGTCATTTCCCCCTCTTTGTTGCAGATGTATTCTTTTGGGGGCAGGTAATCTGTAAGTAGCCACCCTAATTTTGCTACCTTTCTAAAACAAGCCTATTCATGTTAAAGTGTGTATATGTCTATGATTATTCTTGATGGACTCTTGCTAAAAGAAGCTCTCTCTCTCTCTCTTTGTTTTCTTGCAATGATTATATAAAACCCTAATCATCCAGGTAGGTTTACTTTAATTACCTCTCACGTTTCATGTACTAAAAACAGGATTTAAAAAATCAGTTTTCATCCATGAGAGTTTTTTAGTCTTAAAATTTTTAAATCCTAAACAAAAGTATTGATAGCCAAATACATAACCAAGTTTTCAAGGAGGCCTGGAGTAGTTAATGCTGCAAGTTTTTAAAAAACTGCTTTAAGACAGGGATGGGCAATCTGATCTCAAAAGCTCCCAGAAGTTCTCAGTTCAGGCCTCTGGAAAGCGCTGCCTGCCACTCCCCTGAAGCCTGTTTGGTGAAGAAGGACAGGAAGAGGAAAAAGGGGTCATCTAGCCCACTTTGGGCTTAAGTCCCGCCCACCAGCAGCATGTGACTCTTGATGGATTACCCCAAGGGAGGACTGTCCTTGCTTTATTATAAAAAAATGTTATTCTTTAACTACAGTCATCACCCTCAGATATGTTTAACGACATCTGTTTTTCTTAACGCTTATCACAATCAGATATAGCAGGAGACACTGCCTTCGGAGATTTTTTGGGGTTTAGACATATGGCATGAGGATGGAATTTTTTTTTTACATAGAAGTTATATATAACAGAGAGAGAGCGCACAGTGTGACTGGGAAACACAAAGGTAAAAAAATGATGGAATGGGGGATGACGAGTCACTGCATCAGGTGCCAGTCAGCTCATCCCCTACACACAAAGAGATCAGAATGTGGAGGGCCAGACCCCAGACAGATCCATAATTCCCCCCTTCACTATCCCCATACTTACCTGCTGTAGGAAACAATTGACTCAACTGCTACTGAGCCTGACACTTGCTACTCCTGATCTAGTCAGTGATATAGGAAATGCTTGCCCAGAGGAGAAGTGTCTTGGATATTTGGAAATCACTGTCAGACTGGAGTGGTGTCCTACAAGGCCAGCAAAAGGAAAGGGAATTATCCCACACAGGGGACCATAACCTGAATCTAGAGTTTCCATTTCCTTGAGATTGTGACATGAGTTGGTTAGAGCATGCTGAGGATGAAGCAGAACGTACTGTTCTGTTGGCCAGACAGGCCAAGTTCCTAATATTTATATCATACCTTGGCAATGAAAGGGCTTCATACTGACTGTCAATTAGACATATGCCTGTCCCTTTAAGACTCCGAGCATGCTGTCCATGAATGCTCACTAGACTAAATCCCAGAGCCTCCCAGTTCAATTAGAAAAGGATCTGGCTGGTGGGCTGGATCCTTATCTCTTCCACTTCCTGTGGCCCAAGTTTGACAGGTGGACGAGGACTGCAAATCCCCTTTCGGCTCAGCCACATTCTTTTCTGCCATATATGATGTCAAATACAAGGCAAAACTGCTTGGCCAAAACAGCCAATGGGCTAGAAGTTCCCCACCACTGAACTAGAGGGTGTCATGCCTACTTTATATAGGACAGTCCTCTACTGGGAAGCATCCTTTATTTAAAAGACTGTCCATGTTATGTCCTACTGATTTCGGCTTCAGAGATTCACCACTCTCTCCATTAAATATGCTTAGCTTGGACTGAATCATACCCCAGGTTGTTATATATTTGATGCAAACTGGCAATAACTCAGCTGGGGAGGGGAGGGGGAGGTGAAGCACAGTCAAAGATAGTCATCTAAAACAATCTCCATTTTCTTCTAGGGAATTGCGTAATTTCAAATGTTCTTGGAACTACATTCCATTAATAAAAAGAGATTAACAGCCATGAAAGAATGACATCCTTTTCAGGTAAGAAAAGTACCAATAATACAAAGAGAGAATACAGTCCATCGGAAGAAGGAAATTAATTGGCTTTCATCCTACTGCCAAGTCAATTGTGTTTACATGTTCTGGTGTGTTGTTTTCCTGAAATGGATTACATCCTCCTACATTCCAGATTAATTTCACAGAGGACTCGTTTAAAGCCAGCTTATTAGCTTTGGGCATTTCTAAGGATTTCCAGGGCAACTTTGTTTTTAAAAGCACCCAGAATTAATTTGGCATGTCATCCTCACATAATTTGTCTTGATATGTTTTTTAAAAATCGGAATGTACTGAAACTCTCAAGGGACAACACTTGCCCTGGGGCACCGGACTGCTGACAATACCCAGATGACTTGGCAGCTGCCTATAATGGTGGTAATCTTTCATCACAGAAGATATAAGCAATGGCATAATAGCCGATTGCCATGGGAAGTTCACAAGCTGGGTAAGATACAGGCATCCTCTCATAATGAACTTGTGCAGCACCAAAAAAAGGGAGAGAGGACACTGATTTGTATAAAGTTGGCAAATACTGATTTGTATCTATAGATGCAAATTTAGAAATAACATACGATCATTTAAATCGAAATGCCATACATCTCACCATATTGGAGCCTGTGATTGGTGTGCCTGCTCAGTCTGTTGTCCAGGTGCTACCTTCAAGATTCTCCTTGTGGCTCTTCAACTTTAAACTGGACTTGGACAGGATATAGCTTTTAAATGGTCCTCTAAAAACCTTTCAAATAGAGGATTGTCTTCTGTGAAGTAGGACACGTGGCCACCCTATTGGTCTAACTTCTCCAAGGATTGTCTCTATGTTTGGAGGTTGCACACTCCGAAAAGTATCCATAGCAACAGGAGAAGCAGTTGCCACTAGTACATCCAAAGGAACTGTCAAATGTTGAAACGTATGTAAGAGACTTCATCCTAAGTGTTTTGCAAATTGGTCCCATTGGATTCCTCAATTTCACTCAAGGACCACTCACACCTTCCACGACTTGGGACGGCTTCACTAGATGACTCTATGGTCATTCAATGCTGGTGAAGAACAAAGATTTATTTGCCGCCATCATGACCACAGAGTAGGCCCTAAGATGAGCTCCAGCCTTTGGCTGGTTGTACAGCCTGAGTTTGGGCTTTTCCTTCACCATCAATCCGGTTGTCATCCCAGCCATTTTATCACTCTAAGCTTCCCAGAAAACCAGGGAGCCAATTGGGCTGTAACCAGAGGATGCGTCGGCTTGATTGACTGAGGTGCCCAGATCATTTCCTTGTTGTCAGATACCATACTGATGGACTAAAATGCTTTGATTGTATTATGAATAAGATTTTCAGACTTTATTTTGTTTGCTGGCTTCATTTATACACGCCTTTCAATAATAATGCCCAAGGTGAATAACAAGAATAAAATTCACAGTGGAAAAGTGCAATGGTAAGACGCTTGGTTTGCATGCCATAAGGCAAATTATGGCTTGCCATGACTGCCTGAATGTGTGGGTTCCTGATGAGGACCTTGCCCTCACTTTGGACCTCCCTGTGTTTTTCAAGTTGACGTGGGATGGCAGCTAAGACAAGGTTTGGCTTAGTATATCATCTGAATCCAAGATCATAGTAAAGCTCTCCTTAATCACAAACTGTAACCAAAGGGGAAAAAAAACAAGGTTTGGCTTAGGATGTCACCTGAGCCTGAACCTGGGACTGTGGTTTGGGTTTCTCTTCCCTAACTATGATCTGGAACCGTAGGACAAACATTGGGTATGGATCGTGGTTAAGGAGGAGGGACCTTAAAGCATGATCCCAGGTTCACACCAAACGGTGGCTTAGCTGCCATGCTGTGCTGACCTAAACAGCCTAGGGAGGAGCACAGTGCCTGCAGTCTCCTCCCTGGGTGCCAGTGCCTTCATACTAAGCTGTGATTGGCTCTGTGTTGTACAAATACAGCCACTGATAAAGCAAGGTGCCTTTAACTATGGGGCTGCTTGTAGCGCTTCATTTTTGTGAGTGGAAAAGATTGGATACATCGAAAACTTTAATAATTATAACACATCAAAACAAAACAAAACACCTTACTGTTGCCATATAGTATTTAGAAAGATTTCCTGCCAGTAAACTGGCCAAATAATAAAGGGCCATGAAGTTTCCAATATTGTCCCTCCATTGTATTGTTTGTTTAATATGTAACTTGTTATATAATTGGTTAATATGGCTTTATTGATAAAGTTAAAGTTATAGAAATAGATCTATAGTTGAATTTTTCTCTTTACATAATTCCCACATGGCAGAAACTGAGTATATCTATGACGCTTGTATCCCCTTTTGTCTTTTAGCTGATTCTAGAAGTTGGCCCCAATTAAGCTAAATGTCATATTAAGAGTTCAGGAGCAAATTAATTACACTCTTCACACTGATTGGAGATGTAATTTGTTGCAATGATCAAGGTTAAGTAATTTTTTCCTTAGGTAATTCTATGACAGATTAGAAAGCCAATTCAGGTAGACGTTGCATGCTACTAACTTCAAGTTCCCCATTACGAGTTCCAGAGCTTGCTTTGGTAATCTTTTTGGTTACTTTGCTTCTTTGAGGGGAGAGGGAGTGCTCTGCTGGGACCAGAGTAGATGGGAACCAGAGCCGTGAAATATTATAACCATGATTTCTCCTACCTTCAGATCTTGGCTACAGGACCAATCTCCAACCATAACTTCAGAAATATCCTCAAAGTAGGGATGGGTAGCATATCCACTAAAATGTCACTAAAATTGCAAAGTAAATCAAACACATTTAAAGTGAATATCTGAACTGTATCAACTATCTTAATATTGCTGCTTCTTCCCTGCTAAAACAAGATCAGCACAGCACATATTTTGTTTCTGTTATTTGGGCTGATTGCAGGTGTTGCCCCACTCACCATATGCTCAGAGGCACATGTTACCAAATTCTTTCAAGCTATACAGGAAGTGGATTGGACTGTGAAAGACCAACCCAAATTGTGTTTTTGCATTTTTACAAATTTGTAGGGTAGTATAGTATCTCAGAGAGGAGGTCAGGTCTCCTGCTTTCCTGGTGCATTCACTATAGCTGCCCAATTTCCCTGCTTTTTAAAGCTTGACAGAAATATCTGTTAGCTATAGGTACATTCTTAAACCACAAGAGTTTTTTGCCTATTAGTGAATTAAATCTTACGTGGCTAGGCAAGATAGCTGCAATTAAAATTAATCTTCTTCCCAGATTTCTTTTTCTGGTTCAGTGCCTTCCAATTCAATTAGAAGACAAAGTACTTAAAAATGGCAAACACTGATAACTTTATTAACGTAAATAAAAAAATCTAGGATTCACAAATCTATGTTTTACAAATCTTGTGAGTGTGGGGGAGTAGACGTGCCCAATCTTAAACATTATTTTGAGCATGTCAAATTAAGCAGCCATCTCCATTATAAGAGGTGATGCGGAGTTTGATTGGGTTGCCATAGAAATTGAGGCTGACTGCATACATTTACCTTTTTTGAAGATGCAGAGAGATGTGTTATCTTCCCCCTTAACAAACTCATTTCTTTGGAAATACACCGTGTGTGTGGAAAACAAGGATGAAGGCGCTATCTCCTCATACATCACCTTTGTTGCCATTTTTGTATCATCCTAGATTTGTGGAAAATAATAAACTGAATCAATTTGGGAAGTAGCCATCACAAGGTATCTATAGGATGTGCGATTTACTCCCTAACAATGTACCTCTCATTGATGCTCAACTTAGAGATGCTTTAAATCCAGTGGCTGTAGGTTGTTTTCAATTATTGCAGATTCTTACATTTTGCAGGTTTGTTGTTCCACAAGAAAGTATAAATAAATAAATAAATAAGAAAGTAATCTTGTGTTCAGCCACATGGCAGTCTCAATGGAGTTATCTTATCACTATATCAGCACAAATTCCAGGTTTCTTAGAAAGTCTGAGGGACTTGTGGGAATTGCACCTTAAACATCCAATCTTGGACAATAAATGGAATAATATTTGGATCCAACCTCCACATAAAATAACTTCTACAAGGACCAGAGAAACCATAATGTAAATGCACTGCCTTCAAGTTGATTCCGACTTATGGCGACCCTCTGAATAGGGTTTTCATGAGGCTGAGAGGCAGTGACTGGCCCAAGGTCACCCAGTGAGCTTCATGGCTATGTGGGGATTTGAACCCTGGTCTCCTAGGTCATAGTCCAACACTTTAACCACTACACCACACTGGCTCTCTAGAGAAACCATACTTAAGCTAATAAACCGATGGTATTGTACCCCGGCAAAACTCTACCTCATCAGTTAAGAACTGTTGGAGGGAATGCAATTTATGGGGTGGGTATTTCCACATGTGGTGGGAATGTTCTATTGTAAATATACTTTGGCAAAGAATCTTTCAGGAGATTTCAGAGATTGTGATGCAAATAACTCCAATGGATGCTGGCTTAGTCCTGTTGTTGATATTCTCTGTTAAGTGTTTGAACTGATTATTTTCTTAGTGGCAGCAGCGAGAGAAGAGAGAGCTCATCATTGGTGGTGTGATGCACCTATTTCCATCCAGGGTTGGTAGACAAAAATCTGGACCATGGCACTGGCTGAGAAGCTCACTACGTCTAGTAGAGTACTGAAAAAATGGAAATGGACTGCCTTCAAATTGATCCCGATTTATGGCGACCCTATGAATTGGTTTTTTTCATGGTAAGCGGTATTCAGAGGTGGTTTACCACTGCCTTCATCTGAGGCTGAGAGGCAGTGACTGGCCCAAGGTCACCCAGTGAGCTTTGTGGTTGTGTGGGTATTTGAACCCTGGTCTCCCAGGTTGTAGTCCAACACCTTAACCACTACACCATACTGGCTCTCAATTTTTTTTTGGAAATTTGGTATCCATTATTTGATCATTCATTTTATTTACTTAAAATATTTCTACATAATAAAATTGTAAATAGTAAAATCACAAAAACATTAAAATAAATTAAAATACATAAAATACAGTACAATTAAAATGTATACACACACACAGACACACATATACATATATATAGGGATTGGTACTAAAGGGACTACAAAGGTAAAATTTAACGTAGAAGGCATAAAATCAGTGTCAGGCTCTACCTTCAATCCCTCCCAAAGGCTCTCCGGAACAAGATCGTTTTCAGAAATCTCCGGAAAACCAACAGGGAGGATACAGAGCGAACTTCTTGGGATAGAGTATTCCAAAGCTTGGGGGCCACAGCTGAAAAAGATCTCTTCCGCGTGCCTGTCAATCTAACATCTTTCACTCCAGGCATGCAGAGGAGACCAGAGGCAGATGATCTTAAATCCCGGGCAGGTACATATAGGCGTAAGTGGTCCCTCAGGTACATTGGTCCAAGGCCGTTTAGTGCTTTAAAGGTCAGAACCAGCACTTTGAATTGGGCTCGGAAATCATGTAGTCAAAGTGGTGTTGTGGTGCCCCCAACTCTCCATAAGTCCAGCTGGTTAGCTATTCTGCCTAGGCATTTATGGTCTATAACAGCCTTTCCCAACCTTTGGGTCCCCAGATGTTGTTGGATTACAACTCCCATCAGTCCCAGCCACCATGGCCAATGGTCAGTAATGATGGGAACTGTAGTCCAGCAACATCTGGGGACCCAAAGGTTGGTCTATAATGTGACGGGTACCTTTTATTTCTCATTAATATTGCATTGCTATCTCTTTGATCTGCACTGGGAAACTATGGAATATGTACCCAGCAGGAGGAGGGTTATGAAAATTATGAAGTAAGTCTTTAAATACAGGACTGAAAAGGTGGAAGACTACTCCCTAGGCCAGTGACTGTGAAGCTGAAGCCCTCTAGATGTCAGTTGGACTCTAACTCCCATCAAACAGAGACACCATGACCAATGTTGAAGGATGATGATGGAAGCTGTAGTCCAAACTACATCTGGAGGGCCACATATCTCTGCCCAAGGCTATGTTGGAGCTCCTCCCCACATCATCTTCATACATCCCAGAAACTGAGACAATGCACAGTTTAGCAGATCTTACATTGCAACGGTAATGTGAGTAAGAATCCTGAGCTTGGTAGGTTGGCCATTCTGTACTGACTTAGATAATCTGAAATAATTGTTGAGACTCTACTCTTATTGGGAAATGTAATCTTTGTTCCAGTTTTTGGTTCATATTTAACTTGCTACCCTAAAGTGATTCTTTTATACCCCAATTAGGTTCTATATACTATACAAGCAAACCGTTTTGTTATTGATGAAGGGGGGGAGAGAGTTCCTAGAAGACTGGAAAATTATTTGGAAGTTTAATTTGCTCCCCAAGTGGCCTAACACACCATGAACTTTAGAAACTTCCAGCCTTAATGTGCTCTCCTTCCAGATTGCCAACTCTAATTAAAAGCAAGCTTAATCTTAGTACCTGCTCTAAGAGCTTGCATACAATCAGTCACATTAGCATGAACCTGTCAAAAGCAATATACAAACCTGCCTAGTGAATGAAGGAAGCAATGTATTCTTACCCTTTGTTCCATCCACTTTTGTCTCCTAAATTAATTATTCAGGCCCTTTCATAGTGTAACTGGGAGTCTGGCAGGTAATACATTTTCTCTTTAATGAGTCTTTCCCCAAGACGCTATCTCATGTCTCTACTTTTTTATAGGTATGGTGACTAATGTGCATGGCTCATCTCTTCTTTGGCAGTAAATAGGAAGGCATATTGTTAACTCTACTAAACATCATTGCATGTTATTTATCAGATAGATGCTGATACAATTTCTTATATTCTATACTGCATTCCTATCTCTGATATTTTCTGTACAATAATACAGGTGGGACTTGCAACAAAATGCTACAGTATAGCCTCACCTCCTAGCACAAACACTCCTGATCAGGGTCACTGTCAGATCCCCATATTCTTCCCTACGATAGAACAGGAATGAGGTATCTGGCAGGTGAGTAGTTGCTGTTTTCTCAGAAGGGAAGGGGTAAGGTGGCGGTGAGATTGGTGCAATGCACACACCCCAGCAGAGCCAATCCAGTGCTCCTGCCAGTATGTTTGCACCATGCCACCCTGCATGCCTCCTTTATCCTTCCACTCATCATCAGTAACTCACCTGCCAGGAGGTCAGGTAAGAGTCTCTGCCCCACCCACTTCTGGTGGGAACACTGTGGCCCTCCATCCAATTGCTGGACTACATTTGGTTCACCATCTGTAGAATGTGCTCCCCAGTGAGGTCTGCCTGGTGCCTTCATTGATATCCTTTTGGTGCCAGGCAAAAGACTTGTCTCTTTTCCCAGGCATTTGATAGACTGAGATGATGTTGTTTGTATTAGTGTTCTGGCAAAGCTTTTTGTGGCTGTATGGGGATGGTTGTTGCTATATTATTTTGTTTTTATGGTATGGTCTATTTACTTTTGTTTTTAACAGGGTTATAAGTCACTTGGAGACCTTTGGGTAACATGCAACTAATAAATCTATAAATAATGATAATACAGTTCCCATTATACCTCAGCACTGCCCATGCTGGCTGGAGCTGGTGGGAACTGGTGTCCAGCAATATTTATTTATTTTATTTATTAGGCTTTTATACCGCCCGACTAGCAATAGCTCTCTGGGCGGTGAACACAGAGAATACAATAAAATCACAATATGATACAGCAAAACAAATAAATCTCTTTGCAGATGATTTTGCTTTAATGTTAGAAAACCCATTGTCTTCTTTACCAGCAGTACTTAAAGAAATCACAGATTATGGTGGTGTATCAGGAATGGAAATTAACTACAAAAAATCTGAGATGCTGAATCACCACCTGATCAATTACATTTACACAAATTATCTAAAATTAAATTATGTCCTAAACACATAAAGTACCTTGGTGTACTTATTACTAAAAACTGGAAAATGCTGAAGAAAATGAATTTTGATGTCTTGGTAAGATCTGTTAAACTAGACATGAAAAAATGGAACAATCTTCAGCTTTCTTGGTTAGGCAGGATAGCCACTGTAAAAATGTAAGTATTACCCCATTTCAATTTCCTATTCCAGATCCTTCCAATTCAAATTGACACAGAAATATTTTTTAAATGGCAAAAATTAATAAATAATTTCATCCATCAAAACAAGAGAGCAAGACTTAGGAATAATGTTTTCTATAAATCAACAAAATTGGGAGGACTAGGAATACTAAATTTGATGTCGTATCATGACTCAGCCCATATACGTTGCACACTTTTAATGATGAAACATTCACAGCAAGGTATGTGGATCTCGCTGGAGCTTGACTCTTTCGACAGAAAACAGGCAGCAGCTCTTCCATTTCTGACGCACCACCCTGTAGTTTTAAAAAATATTTTACATCCTTTTGCATTTGCAAACCTTCAGGTCTGGACATGCCCGGATTAAGCGTCTGGCTCCAGACATCTCTCCTGAAGCTGAAACAGATCATTCCATTCGCCCAATGTTCTGTTTTTTTTCAGATCCACATTCAACATCCTGTTGGTCCTCAGTGTTTAGTTCTCAAATTGGTCATTTTGTGGGGAGGGGGAAAGTTGCTTTAAAAAAAAGTTATTTTGTACTTCTGCAAACCTCAGGGTTCTTCTGAGTATGCTGATACTCCCCCCTTGTTTTTTAATCTCAGTGGCCCTGTTTCAGTTTCAAAACTGTTGGCAACCACCACCTGACTTTACTATTAAAGTGAATGATAAGCAGGCCTAGGATGTCTTTTTGAGTTTAAAAGATGGCATTATTGCATGTCAAATAAAGTAAACAGAAATGTATACTATCTTAGGTTAAATCTCACTGGATGCCGAATGCATCCATCATATCACCAGAAAATACATGGCAATCATTTGACCATTCAAGGAACATCTGGAGAATATTCAACATCAAAAATTGGTAGAGGAAAATTTGTGGGAGCAAATTAGTTTTTAGCTTTACCAGAAGAGAATGTGAGGACATTAAAAGTGCAGGTGTATCCTACAAAAATACCCCTCTGAAGCATATATACTTCAACAGCATAATATTTATTACCGGCAAAATCTTAAAATGAAATTACAGCCTTATTAAATGTAAAACCTGGCAAGCATTGTGTTTATGAAACAAAGCAGTGCTTTCAGCAGTACAAAACCTAAACAGATCTCTTGGGTATATACAGCTAGTACAAGCTGCTTCTCCTTATTCCACCTCCCCCAAAGGTTTTACTCAGTGCAACTGTCCGATATTTAAAAGGTGTAAATACTCATAAAAAACAGGAAGTAAAACTTCTTCCGTTTCTTTCACGAGTTGTTTATCTTAATTATTTCCCCCTAATAAGCATGATTTTGACCCATCTTGGTTGATAAAGTATTTATAGAACTCAGCCACAGCAGGCCCTATTGTAGTATACTATAAACTTCATGCAGAGCTTGGAAAAGTTACTTTTTTAAACTACAACTCCCATCAGCCCTAGCCAGCATGGCCACTGAATTGGGATGATGGGAGTTGTAGTTCAAAAAAGTAACTTTTCCAAGCTCTGACTTCATGGCTGCAGTCCTGCCTTCATTTACACCACAACTCTACATTGACTTAACCTACCTCACAAGGTTGTTATGAAGATGAAATGATTCACATGGAAACTGCTTTGAGCTACAAAGAGGGAAATGGCATAATTACAAATGCATCAAAACATATGGAAGCAAACAGCCTTAACAGGAGAAGATTTGGAAACAGAAATTGAAAAGCAATACAAGGAGAGGATGCATCAATTGATGACTGGTCTGCCAAGAACAGATCTTGCCCCTATATGAACCTCCCAATACCTAGGACTCTTTTATAATAGTATACAGCTAGCTATAGGTGGCCATTTAGACTTTGATGGCAAATCACTGGAGAAGCAGGTTTTCTGTAATGCTGGCCCACACAGTTGTACCTGAACAGAAATGGGGGGGGGGTCAGGACATGATTCCCACTCTCTTCTCATCATTTAAGAGAGAGATGTTGAGAGGTTCATAGAGGGGCAAGGGCTGTAGCTTAGTAGATGAGTGCATCCTTGGCATGCAAGAGGTCCCAAATTCAATCTCTGATCTCCAGGTACGGCTAGGAAAATCTGCTGCCTGAAGCCCTGAAGAACCACTATCCTCTGACCTGATAGGCACCTTCTAGTTTGACATTTAAAAGCTTGCTGAAAGCTTTTCTGTGTCATGAGGATTATGCAGACAATTGAGATCAATAGTTAGTTAATGATGTCCGGTATTAATTTTTATATGGTTTTAACCAGTATTTATATATGCTCTAAACCATTTTGATTTCTTTTTAATGAATTGTAGTATAGAAATATTTATAAAAATGATTTTTATAAATAAATAATAATGTAGACCTGGGATGCCTCCAAACTGTTAATATTTTGCAGGAGGGATTCAAACATATCCAGAAATGTAGCTTTGTGCAATTCAAGTGGATTGAATTGTCTTAACGTAACAAATCCACTTAATTTGTTTTGTTGTTGTTTTTGCAGTTAGGAAAGTGATGAAGAAATATACTGAAAAGTGTGGGATGAAGAAATTGTTAACGGGAAGACATATACAGTAAATATACCACAAGCAAATCAAGATGAATGCTCATTATCGTATAAGTTCCTCATAAACAAATCAGAGCAAATGCTCAATAAAGATAGGACATAGTTTAACCTTGTGTTAGCTTTGTACAAGTAAATCAGGATGAATGCTCAATAAAGAGGTTGTCCGGGGAAGAAGGCCAGATTATCCATGGCACAATTGGAGCAACTGCACCAGGGCTTTGCCTGCAAGAGGGCCCTGACTCTGAACTCTCATGGGCCTTGTATTAAGGAAGTTAGGAAGCAAAACGTGTAGACAGTTGAGACAGCCTTTCCTTTCCTGCCTTTTCAGCGTTTTAGTCAATGAGTGAACTAGTTCAATCCCAGGGCACAGAAATCCCTGAGTCCTAAAGAGCAGCTATTTCCCTCTTTCCTTTAGTTTCTGTTTCCTAATCTGTTATCTTGATCCATTCCAATCTGGGTTCAAGCCTGGTTATGGGACTGAATCAGCCTTTGTCACCCTGATGGATGACCTTTATCAGTTGAAGGATGGGGAGTGCGACCATGTTATTCTTACTTGATCTCTCACTAGGGTTGCCAAAAGCATCCCAAACCCTGAGATTTCAGGGGCGGGCCCTAGTGATGCCATAGAAGCGTGCCCTAGTGATGTCATAATGGATGGGAAGTAGTGATGTCATAGGGGATGGGCCCTAGTGATGTCATTGGGGCAGACCCTAGTGATGTCGTTAAGCATGATACATTAATCATCAACCACAGTTGCTTGGAGCATACCACTCAAACAAACAAACAAAAATCTCTGATTGGACATTAAGATAGAAATCTGAGCCAGGTCCAGCTGAAGTGACAGAATCATTCCTTCTTCCCTGCTTAGACAGCCTGAGTAAGAACATTTAATCTAGCCTACTTGATTCTGAATTGTGGCTTCAATTGCTGTTGTTCCCAAGCTACTGCCTCTGAAGGTAGACCAAACCATGTGTGTTTTCTCTCTGTCAATTATTACTCACTGGAATTGGGTTTGTTGTCTAAGTGAGTTTATATCAGCCCACAAATAAGGCAGGAAACAGTGAATTCTCTTTTACCACTATTGGGCAAGAAACAAGCCATCATGCAAATAACAAGGTACATCATCAGTGGGTTTAAGGGGGTTGAGCTGACCACATGGAACCACTGTTGTTGCTTTTATGGATGTAAGGGAGTATGGTCAGAGGTAAATGAAATGCAAATAGAAAAAGAAAAACAATACACTGATGATTTCCTAAATGCAATACCATACCAAACACAAGATTCCTATGTGTAAGACAGAAAGCTCAGCATCCCACAACCAGTTAGGGTTCCTAACCAAAATGAAAAAAATCCTGGCAGCCAGTCAGCCATGGTCACAGAAATCCCCATGCACCACAACCTGACCCAGGGCTGCAGTCAGTGCAGGATGCTGTGGCATGATTGCTGACATGAGTGAGACCCTATCAGCGCATAATACCTCTGCTCTGAAATCTGCACTGGTTGCCGATTTACTACCAGGCCAAGTTCAAGGTGTGTTTTCTATGTTACGGGTGCCACAAAATACTTGTTCTGCTCTTGTAAGAAATCGATCCTTAGTGTGGCAGTACTTGTGCTTTGGAACTCCCTGCCTATTTACATTAGGCAGGTACCTTCATTGTACTCATTTTGGCTCCTGCTAAAAACATTTTTGTTTAGGCAAGCCTACCCGGGCATGTAGAAGCTATTATGTTTTTTATCTGTTTTTAACTCATTGTTGGTTTTATTATTCTGAATGTTTTTAAATACCTGTCTTTTAACTAATTTTGCCAATAATTTTATTGTTTCCATTCTTTCTATAAACCACTTTGAGGTTTTTTACAATAAAGCAGTACATAAATGTTGTGAATAAAATGCATAAATAAATTTTGGAGTCACTGCGGCCCTTGGATCTCTTTTCTCTTTTTAGGCACAAAGGAATCTGCCTTATACCAAGTCAGGCCATTTGAAACCATCTAGCTCAGTACTGATGATATGGACTAGCATTGGCTCTCCAGGATTTCAGGCAATAGTCTCTTCCAGAGACTGAAGTTTGGACCTTTGCATACAAAGCATATGCCCTACCACTGAGCTACCACCCTGTTTTAAAATGTATCTTTTAAAATTGTTCTTTTCATTTCAGTAATAAATGCACAGCATACTAGGACAGATCCACATAATACATTTAAATCACATGAATCCCACCACAGAATCCTGGGAACTGTAGTTTATTAAGGGTGGTGGGAACTATAACTGTGAGGGAGAAACTACACTTCCCAGGATTCTTTGGGAGAAGTCATGCACTTTAAATGCAAGTTGGATGTGCTTTAAATGTATTGTGTGGATCTGCATTACTTCATAAACTTTGCCTGCATATAAATCATTTTAATTAAATTTTAAAATGGAAATAGGCCACAAAGTTTATTGGGTGACCATAGGCTACGCATCATCTCTCAGCCTAATCTGTCCCTCAGGGTGAAAACATCAGAGGGGGATCATGACCACCCCAAGGAAGAAGGGCACTCTTAAAACGTAGAGGAAATAATTTGTAAATAATAATTTACAACCATAGTATGAAATCAGACACATAGCAAGACATAGTATGAAGAAATATTTATGTAAGCATGAATGTCAACGATGTTTATTATTTACACAACCTGTAAAGATATTTATAGTGCAATCCTATGCATGTTTATTCAGAAGCAAGTCCCAATGTATTCCATAGGGCTTACTCAGACAGGGAAGCATTCACAGGACTGCAATTCAGTGATAAGGAACTGCACTCACCCAATTCAAAATTCAGAATCATGGCACTTTAAGCTGTTTTGCAACTGTTTTTATACTTGTTTTACAGTTACTGGGTTTTAAATGGCTTTATTTCTTTTTGTGAGCTGCCTTGGTTTCCAACCCTACCTCACAGGGTTGTTGGGAATATCCCATATATACACACACTGGAGATGTAAAAATACACACACCCCATATAATAGTTTATTGTTAAAACCAGTTGGCCATTGCAGAACATTTTTGCCAAATAAAAGCCGTGACACCAAAGTAAGCTCTGCCTAACTCTTTTTATTTATTTATTTATTTAACAGATCGGACACGGAGAGAAAGATTTACAACACAATCCTTTTCTGTGTTCACTCAGAAGTCCCATTGATTTTCATCACAATCCTAGCCATGTCTACTCAAAAGTAACTCCTACTGAATTCAATGGGGTTAACTCCCAGGTATGCGGAATTAGTATTGCAGCTTTACTCCCAGAAAAGCTTCATATTGGGAAGGTTTTCAAAACAGAATGGGAATAAGACAAATAAACTGCCCTCTTCAAGAGTCCAGTAAAATTTATTTATGCCAAAGCTCTCTGGGTAGTTTACAGCAATTAAAAACATTAAAAACAAATATACAAATTTTAAAACACAAAAAACGATTTAAAAACACAATTTAAAAAATTTAAAAACACATGCTAAAATGCCTAGGAGAAGAGGAAAGTCTTGACCTGGAGCTGAAAAGATCACAGTGTTGGCGCCAGGTGCACCTCGTCAAATAAATCATTCCATAATTTGGGGGCCACCACTGAGAAGGCCCTCTCCCTTGTTGCCAGACACCCAGCTTCCCTCACAGTAGGCACCCAGAGGAGGGCCTTGGATGTTAAGCGTAGTGTATGGGTGGGTTCATGTCGGGAGAGGCGTTCCATCAGGTATTGTGGTCCTAAGACGTGTAAGGCTTTATAGGTTAAAACCAGCACCTTGAATTGAGCTTGGAAACATACAGGCAAACAAATGCAAGCGGGCCAGAATCGGTTTATATGTTCGAACTGTCTGGTCCCTGTTACCAATCTAGCTGCTGCATTTCGCACAAGCTGCAGCTTCTGAACCATCTTCAATGGCAGCCCCACGTAGAGCTCATTGCAGTAATCTAACTTGAAGGTTACCAGAGCATGGACAACTGAAGCCAGGTTATCCCTGTCCAGATAGGGGAGTAGCTGGGCCACCAACCAAAGTTGGTAGAAGGCACTCCGTGCCACCGAGGCTACCTGAGCCTCAAGTGACAGAGATGGTTCTAGGAGAATCCCCAAGCTACAAACCTGCTCCTTTAGGGGGAGTGCAACCCCCATCCAGGACAGGTTGGACATCCACCATCTGGTCAGAAGAACCACCCACTAGCAGCATCTCAGTCTTGTCTGGATTGAGCCTCAGATTATTAGCCCTCATCCAGTCCATTGTCACAGCCAGGCACTGGTTCAGCACATTGACAGTCTCACCTGAAGAAGATGAAAAGGAGAAATAGAGCTGCGTGTCATCAGCATACTGATGGCCACGCACTCCAAAGCTCCGGATGACCGCACCCAATGGTTTCATGTAGATGTTGAACAGCATGGGGGACAGAACTGACTCCTATGGAACCCCATACTGGAGAGTCCAGGGTGCCGAGCAATGCTCCCCAAGCACCACCTTCTGGAGGCGACCTGCCAAGTAGGAGCAGAACCACTGCAATGCAGTACCTCCCACTCCCAACTCAGCCAGTCTCCCCAGAAGGATACCATGGTCGATGGTATTGAAAGCCGCTGAGAGATCAAGGAGAATCAATAGAGTCACACTCCCCCTGTCTCTTTCCCGACAGAGGTCATCATACAGGGCAACCAAGGCAGTTTTCGTGCCAAAACCAGGCCTTTAACCTGACTGAAATGGATCCAGATAATCGGTCCCATCCAAGAGTGTCTGGAGCTGGCCTGCCACCAATTGTTCAAGGACTTTGTTGTTAAATTTAAACAACAATTTAAAGTTGTTTGACTCCTTAATTAGAAAAGAGTAGCACTGAAGCATGTACGCTTTTTAAAACTTCGATTCAAAAACTATTTGAAAGATAAAATGTATAATGTGCCATTTTTTGCAAGTATGCAGGTGCTATGGGTTGGTGATTCCCAAGTTCAGATAATTGGTCAGTTGCCTGCTTTGCATGGGGTCATGCTCCCTCTGAATAGCAGGTTTGTAGTCTGGGAGTGCTCCTGGATCCATCTTTGTCACTAGAGGCAGTGGTGGCCTCAGTAGTTAGGAGTGTCTTTTGCCAGCTTTGACTGGTAAGACAGCTGCGGCTGTTTCAGCCCAGGATAGACTGACCACTGTTGTCCATGCAGTGGTAATCTCCAGGGTGGATTACTGTAATGCGCTCTATGTGGGGCTACCCTTGAGGTTGATCCTGAAGCTGCAGCTGGTGGAAAATGCACTGCCGTGACTGCTCACTGGGACAGGGTATCGCCAACATGTCACCCCACTGCTGAAAGGATTGCACTGGCTTCTCATTAGGTAGCAGGCCAAGTTCAAGGTTCTGGTTTTGGTGTACAAAGCCCTCCACAGCTTGGGACCACGATGTCTGAAAGATTGTTTTACCTCTTATATACCCAGTCAATCACTGTGCTCTGCAGGTGGGGTCTTCTGCAGATACCAGCTTATCAGGAGGTCCATTCTGCACAACAAAGGAAGCAGATCTTTAGTGTAGTGGCACCTACCTTTTGGAATTCCCTTCCCTTAAAATATTAGAGCCACTGTGGTGTAGTGGTTAAGGTGGTGGACTATGACCTGGGAGACCAGGGTTTGAATCCCCACACAGCCATGAAGCTCACTGGATGACCTTGGGCCAGTCACTGCCTCTCAGCCACAGAGGGAGGCAATGGTAAACCCCCTCTGAATACCGCTTACCATGAAAACCCTATTCATAAAAAAGATATTTTTAAATATGTTTTGTTTAAATATGTTTTAAAGTCTTTTGTTTCTAAGTTGTTTTAAAGTGGTTTAAGTGTTTTTGTTTGCCATCCTGGGCTCCTTCTGGAAGGAAGGGTGGGATATAAATAAAATAAATAAATAAAAATATCTCTGTAGCTTTCCCAAGCCTAGCAACAGCAGCCAGTCAAGTCAGAGAACATGGTGTAAATACATAATGAATATAGTACAGCTTATTTATCCTAAATGTTTTGGTTATCTCTCTTCCCCCCACACAAAAAAGCAATCTAATAAATTAAGAGAAAATTTTGAGGTTTGGGAATAGGAAGTGATTTATGGTGTTCTGTATGAAAAAGGTAAGAGGTTCACGAACTTTAATCTGAACAGGGTTGACCTTTGCATGTTGAGGTTTGTGTTTGACTTCTGCACAGAGTGGCAATGGTGAGAAGTGTGTGGAAAAAAGATGGCTGATTTTTAATTAAGGTTTTATTATTGATTATGATTTGTCTTATTATTGATTTTTGTAAGCCACTCTGGAAGCCTGTTTTGGCTGAAGAGTGAAGAAAAATGCTTTGTGGTTTTTTTATGTCAGTAGAATAGTATACAGAATAAAAATATCACTGCTTCAGAACACTGGGGCTTGCTTGCATTCTTGAAGCAATGAGGTATGTTTACAGGTTAGTACAAAAATAGACTGAAAACACCAGAAACAATATTTTAAAAAACATTGGCAGGAAGCAGAAGTCCTTCCGAATATTAGAACAACCAGACTGGATGCAACCAAAGGTCCTCCTAGTCTAGCATCCTGCTTCCTTCAATGGCAGCCAGATGCATCAGGAAGCCCATAGGCAGGGTCTGAGACCAATAACCTTTTTCTGTTGTTTGTCTGTCATCCCTGAGCAGGGCCGGTTTCTAAAGGACGGCCAGGTGGGGCACTGGCCCGAGGGCCACTGGAGCTACAGGGCCCCTCTGCTCCCCTTCTGTGATCTGCAGCAGCAGCTACAGATCGCAGGGCAGGAGCTTCTGTCTACCACCCATTCCTTCTCTCCACCTACCTGTCTCCTGCCTTTTAGCATTGCCCTTAATGAAGATAGCGGCGGAGGTTTCCCTAAGGTGCTGAAGCCCCTGCTGCCATCTTGGTTGATGGCAGATATGTGCACGAGTAGCACGCACGTGTGCCATCAACCAAGATGGCTGCAGAGGCTTCATCCCCTTAGAGAAACCATGGCTGCCATCTTGGTTAATGGCAATGCTAAAAGACAGGAGACAGGTAGGTGGGAGGCATGGGGGGCCACAAACGCACACATGCATGCACACACGTTGGGGCCCGGGGCAAGCTGATGCCCAAAGGGCCCGGCCCTGCCTGTTCCCATTGAAAACTGCCATTTGGGTGGCTGGACTATGACAGATGTGGAAATCAAATGTCTCTCCCCATCTGTATGGGATATGACCCATCTGCTTGGCACTGGTCACAATGTTTCATTTGGAAACAGAGAGAGCCGAACTGATGTAACTGAAACCCTTTGTTCTTTCCTTTCCAGTTGTCCACAAGTGACTTTACTTTTAAAAGTAGGGAATCAATAGGGTACGCCCATCTCACTAACATGGCAGATAGGGCTGACATCTCTTTAGCTACAGGCAGGGATGGACGTTGTCAATTTTGGGTCTCTCCATTTCTAATTTTTCCAGTTTTCAGTTAAGTTCTCCACACTTCTTAGCAATTTCTGATTTTTCGTTAAACAAAGTCCTCATGAAAATTCTTCAGCATTTAGTGTTTATATCTGCTAATACATTTTTGTGTTCCAGTTTGACTAATGGACACATTTTTGCAAGAATTTTCACTAATGTATTCGTTTTATGCACACTTTCCCCTAATATATGCATTTTTGAAAACTATTTGGTTGGAGAACTGCATCGCAAAATCTGGATACATGCAAAGTTTGAAGGATGACTGTGTTTTGGCTCTCATTTAAATGCAAAATGAATAGGATTTCTCCTCCATTTCTAGGCACAGACTTACTGACAGTGACTAGCCCAGGATGGGACTTTTATGTGACTATAGCTCCTGCGTTTGAAGTTCTGCCTAGATATGGGTACAGCTGACAGTGCATGAATGAGGTATAATGTTTTTCATGAGACTAACAATAGACATTACTTAAAGGGCATGCTCATGTCATTGTCGAACTACCATACAAATTCTGTGGCACTCTGTTAGATTGCTATCCTTTCAGAAGATTGTGAAAGTTCAATTTAGTTTAATGATGTCTTATTTCCTCAGATGATATTTAATTAATGGAACAGAGGTCCTTATTTTCTCTATAACATGACAAATATCCCTTCTTAAGAATCTCCATTTGCAAAGAAGGAAGCAAAAATCAAGTGTTGGCAGTCTTGTGTCAAAAGATTTGCTATTAGCATCTGTGTGTTGCAGTTCTAATTAGTTTGCCACTTCAATCCTTTAAGCAATTTCTTTTTCTTTCTTTTTTTTTGTTTGTTATATGAAGACACTGATAAATGTGATGTCATGATAGTTAAGGTTAGACAATTACATTAGGAATACATTTGGCAGCAAAATGTTCTGAATCGATAGAAAACAAATGAGTCATGCTTTTGACACTTTCCTTTAGGCTGTCCTACAGCTGAGGATATGCTTGTTGATTTGTTTACACTGATTTGTTTATACAACTTTTGCATGTACTGATTATTAAAAGGATGCAACCACTGATAAGACTATAGCATAATTAAGACTTCATTCTGTTTTAACAGTTTGTAATTAGATTCAGACTCACTTCACACATTACAAAGAAATCGTTTTACCATGTTTTAAGAAGGGAGAAATCCAATCTGGGGTTGGAAGCACAGCAGGTTTGGGATCCAGGGCTGGGTCCAAAAGGGAAGCATATTTTTTTCACCCAATATGTGCAGCTTTAAAAAGAAACAGCTGGTGTGTGATGGGGGAAGCAGTACTAAAACTATGGCCACTTTCCTAGTTGGGTGATTGTTGATGCTTCCAGACTTGTTTATGGAGCATTCATCCTGATTTGTTTGTAGGGAGGTTAGATGGTGTTGCATCAAGTGTTTTCTCACATTTTCCAGTGCATTTTCTTGTCATTTTTCCTTATTGCAAAAAGTCCAATTTTGAAGGGAAGTAGGATCATTGCACAAGGACTCCCAAACAACTGTTACTGTGCAACCTGAATTTGTTGGAATGCGATTTAATCTCACTTAAAAAGTCTGTGTCTCCAGAGTGGGGCACTGTAACGTGTGAACGGCAATGTGAAGATATGGCCAATAACTGATCATGAGCTTCAGCCAGTCTCTCCAGGGCCACCCAAGACATTTTGCTGCCTGAAGCAAAGGACAAGACAGAGCTCCTGCCCATTCTTCATACAGATCTCAACAGTGTTGATTCTTACTTCAACACTGAGAATGGGCAGGGTCTTCCATTGCACCAGAGAACAGCACCCTAACTTAAAGGGTGCAGGGTAGATCACATGGAACACACAGCTCTGACTGCCCCACACCCCTTACCATTTGCCACCTGATGTGGCTATCTATCTCTGCCTAACAAAGTGGATAAAAATAAGTGATTTGGATTTTTTAAATTGGATTTTTTATTTTTTAAAAAAACCATTAGTAAAACAGTAAATTTCTCTCTAATTCAAATCTATCTTATTACAAATGTGCTAACCTACACTTACAGTTTCATTAAAATGAATTAATAGCTCTATCACATTCACATACATTCAGTTACCTACCAATCAAAGGGGGCATTCATTTCAGTTTTTCTTCTCATGAAAATGGCTCTGCCCAACCCAACTAGAAACTCTTGGGTTCTTGGAAGTTCTCGACGTTCAGTTTTTGTTTCTCTGACTAGTTACACACACAAAGACACAGGCTGGATGGGAATCAGATTGTTGTTGTTCTGAGCTTATGCAATGGAGGATCACACAAGGCAAAGAAATTAGGACAGAGACAATATAGAGAAGGACAGCTGAAGGCAGAATAGAAAGGAACAGTGGAGAGGAATGGAAAGAAACAATGGAAGACATTACAGTACAGAGACAGCTTCCAGTGCCTATATTCGCCCACACTATCTGGGAATACTGTGAAGAAATTCCTTCCCTGGGCTGCACACCTCTAGGTTAGACTACAGCACTGTGTTATACGTGGGGCTGGTTTTTTTTTTTCAATTAATTTTTATTCAAATTTTCAAAACCAAAACAATACAAAAGAAAAAAACACAAATCAATAACTAATACAATAAAAAAAGAGAAAAAATATAAAAATATTGACTTCCGATTTGTCATAGTTCAGCTATAAATCTATAATATATAACAAACCTATCTCTTAATAGATTATAAAATCACCTTCCTGCAGCAGTTATCTTAATTGGTTTCAAATCTCATTAACATCATATCATTTTAATCTTCCACAAAAAGTCAAAGAGAAGTTTCCAATCCTTGAAATATATGTCAATCAATTCTTTTTTTTCTAAATAAACATGTCAATTAATCCAACTCATCAAGTCTACTAAGTCCAGTAATTTCAAATTGCTCTTCTGTCTTTATCCGTATTAGGTCCATCTTCCATCTTCCATCTCCACGCATCCAAAAATCTTGCTGTCATAGTCATATAATAAAAGTCTGATAGGAATTTCCTCCATCACAGATATTTTCTTGCCATCAAATCCGAACGTATCACTGAAGTATTGCTGCAAAGCCACATCTCTGTTCCTCTTTTCCACATGATACACTAGTACATCTCTTGAAGATTTTTCCATTGACACAAAACAGGGATTAATTCTGTTGACTTTCTCCATTTCAAGTTTCATCAAATCCTTCCAGTCCAGGAATTTTTTTGAACCGATAATATCTTTATCTCCAATCTCTTCAATTCCTTCAGGGACAGCGCTGAGTTCCAAACTGTAATATTTGTCTCCAGGATCTGTCATAGCCAGGAAATCCAAATCTTTTTTCATGTCCATATTTAATCCAATCTCCAAAGTTTGAACCTTGCCTTTAATTTCTCTTTCATCTTTTTTTGGTTTTCCAGATCTATCTTTATTCTCCTTTCTCATAGAATCCTGAATGTCTTTCAGCTCCTGTCTCATTTCGTGAAATTCAATTTTCCACACTTGTCTATTATTTCTCAGTTCTTGTTTTATTGACTTAATCTCATTCATTATTTTCTGAAACATGTCTAAAGATAAAGTCCCTTCTTGAACATCCATGATCTTCTTAATTGTCATTCTTAAAGCCAAAGGAACAAAACTCCTTCAATTTTCAATGTCCCAAGCAAAGAGCAGTTTATTTCTTTATCCAGTTACAAAGGAGTTAATCTTTCCAACCAACTGACGTCACACGCTAGACAGCCCTTATCTCTTATATGCCCAGAAGTGCAAAAACAGCTTTAGTTCACAGCGTCCAAATAACTAGTAGCAGAGAGAGTGAGCAGATTCATAAAAAAAAAAGTAGATCAGGAAAAATAGTCCCATACATATATTACACAAAAACCTTATAAATCAAAAAGATTCCAATCAGAAATCCCTCATCCGTTGTAATCTTTAAAATGCTATTTTCCATATCAGCTTTTTGCAATAAAAGAAAGATAGGCTATTTTTATTTTCTTCCCCCTTAGTTCCGTGAGTAAAGAAGGAAAGTCTTAACTCACCTAGGTTATCTTAATTGCTGTTACTTTGACAAATCTCTTTAGCTGTATAGATAAGACACAGGAGGCTTGCCTGTTTGTCCGTTGTTCTTTAAAGAAAAAAAAACGGGTCACTTATTTAGCTGAGCTAGCATAAAAATCCTCGCTCCGTCTGGGCAGCTGGAAGCCTTTCTTTCGCAGACAATTCTGACGAATTCCAGACTCCAACTATCACGACAAAGCTATGTGGGAAATCTCACATTTCTTCCTTATCCGGAAGAAATTATCCCCAGTCAGAAAAGACCCTTCTGACTGAATTAAAAGCTGAAAAAGTTTCATCTAAGACGGGAGCCCGTC